>NC_089660.1:3977500-4602500 GCF_037042795.1 Molothrus aeneus
TTCCCCGGGGGATGGTGTCACTTAGGCTCAGCAAGGTGGGTCAGGCACTGGCCATGGGGGAGGTGGTAGCAGATGAGCAGAAGGTGCCATGATAGTTTTCAGTGAACAGCCAAAAAAGATGGATTTTTAGGACCAAACTTAGTATTTTTGCTCCTTGCTGTATTACAGGAAAAATTGGCACGTACAGCAGAGCACTGCTGAGTTTTTCAAACATGAGAAGAGCAGGATTCCTCCCGCAGAGCACAGGGTGACCTTCTGGGCTCAAATTGCCTGGGCTCAAACTGGGCTGAGATACAGCGGTGAAGAGTACAAAACCACCCTCTGAGGTTAAATAATGGGGGGTTTGGCTATCAGTTGGCTGCTCAGTTGAAAATTATAGCTGAGGAGAAAGTCCTAATTGCATTTAGGTAGGCACAGGGGAGATGTGAGCCTAGGATGAGGGGAGCCCAGGCTGGGCAGAGCGTATGGGAGCAGAGGGGTCCTGGCACGGTCCCCACTCACCTCGAGGCACACGAAATCCCCTTCTTGGCACACAGCCTTGTATCAATCATTAGCCAGACATCCAGAGCTGGGTAAACACGTTTTTGGCTTTGAGTGGTGATGACAGGCTGGAAGCATTACCTAATGAGGTGGGACCACTTGATAGCGTGGTGTGCTATATATTCCTGCTCCTCCCTGCAATCTTCCTCTCCCGCACAGAGAGCAGGCAGGCTGCACTGGAGGGGTGTCCCTGGCTGTCATGAAGGTGACAGGACTTTTGGTGAGGGCAGCTCTTGCCCTTTGCTGCTGCTTGGGTGAGTATTCACTGGGGTACTGCAAAGATCGATTTGGCAGAGTCAGAGTTGAGTTTTCATTTCAGTAAAAGCCTTTGGGTCTTGCAACATGGAGGAGAGCCTTGTTCCATGAAGAAATAACCTTCCTGAGGGAGGACAGCAAGGAAATTAGGTTTCAAGATTGAGGTTTCAGCAAACACCATACAGCTGTTATCTTCTTGGTTTGTAGAAGCAGTTCTAGTGCAGGGTAGGGGCTTGCACGTGGCAGTCCTGTGTATACAGGCAAAATAAAACTGTAAAAATGGCATTATTACCCATGTGAGCAATATAAATGCAAACTTTAACCTCTAGGTTGAAGAGTAAACTCCCATTGCACTGAGAGTTTACTGTGCTACTCCTGGTAACTGAGAATTATGTATTTGGAGATGGACAGTGCTGGTGGTGATAATTATCTTAAACATGCATGTCCAAACTTTTGAAAGTCAAACATAAAAGTCTCTTAGGAGAGATTAAAATCCAAGAGTATAGAATTGAAAGTACTTGTATCACTTACCAGTAACATTTTAGGGGTGGATAAATAGATGTGCTCTCACAAGGTTTATCACCCCTCAGAAATACAACAAAACTGTATTTAGTAACTTTTAATACATCCTATGGCCATTTACTGGAATAATATAAAACTCCACATTTTCCTAAAGAAAATAAGTGAGTGTTAACTAATCACTGAATTAACTTGTTTCATGAGAATATTTACATATGTGTTCTCTGCATATTAATAATTTGTGGTTCTTTTTCTGTCTCCATTTTTTTCTTTCAGGTGCTGCCTTTGGAGTTCAGGTGAGCTACACATCTATTTATTATGTTCTGTTCAGGCTTCTGGTAAAGTAGAAGCAGTATGTAGCTACCCAGTGAGCACATAGGTTAAATCTAATGAAATCTTTGCAGTTAAAATAATATTTCCCGGTGCATGGTTGAACGACATTTCCAATTTCACGAGAAAGTAAAAGATCCCCATTTTTTGCAATATTTTCGGTTCATTAAATAAAATGAAAAAACAAGAAGTAATTGTACATTCTTATTATATTAACTCTTAGACATAATTTAGTTACTCCCAGCCAAAGGCAGTAGCTTGCCTCCTTGTGAGGAAAACTGTCTTAGGATGACACGCTCGAAAACATCAAACACCGTGACTCTGATAATTGCTTCCATACAGCAAGGCGCAAAGAATTCCTTGCATAAATGTCTATACCTATATCACAGAGAGAAAACCAGCAGGGCCTGAGCTGTGGATTTGTCTGCAGGTTCCTCCCACGCAGCTAGGAGCCTCCCAGAACTCTCAGGAGTGCAGCACGATCTGGAAGGATCCGCTGCGGAGCCGAGGGGCTCCCAATTACCACTGCCTTCATTAGGCACTGTCTCACCCACAGCCAGCCTGCCTCCCTGGACCCCAGCAGAAGTGCATAATCAGAAATTTCTGTAGGGAAGATTCCCTCCTCCTGATAGCCTGAGCAGATTCCCAATAATGGCTCTAATTTGCCTCCCAGCAGCAGCTGAAGGCGTGGTGGTGGTGGGAGGATGCTGGGGGGTTTCATTGCAAAATTGAGGCTGATTCTGAGCTGCTTCCACAGCTTGATTGCAGCCAGTACTCCAGTGGCATTACCAAGGATGGGAGGTCCTGGGTGGCTTGCCCAAGGGACTTGAAACCAGTGTGTGGCACTGATGGCAACACGTACAGCAACGACTGTGGGATCTGCCTCTACAACGCGTGAGTCCGGCTGGGAACCCCACAGGGGCAGGGGTGGCAGCTTTGTAGCCCAGGGATGAGGAGCATGTGCCTTTGCAGCTGGTGACAACACCCCCAGCCTTAAGGTGATGCGGTTCCTTGATCCCTGACACAGCTCTGCTTTCTTCCAGGGAGCACAGCGCCAGCGTGGAGAAGGAGCACGATGGAGAATGCGACCCAAAACCTGTTGTGGTAAGACAAAGTCTGTAATGGGGACAACTCAAACACCATGCAGATGTGGAACAGGATGTGAACAGCTGATCTGCACAGCCCAAAATAAAATCTGGTGATAACCAAAGCTGAGAGGGTTTTTATAGGTTATCTGATACCATCTCTGTTGTTTTCTACTTCAGACTTCAAACCTGTCTAATTGGGAATAAAATAAAAGTAATATATTGGCTGAAGGTTGGATCTCACCACCTGGATACCTCCAGCAGGATCCTATGAAGGATCTCACAAAACCCAAATCACAGTCCTTCTTAATATCCCATTTGCTTTTTTTTTCATTGGGAGAGAATTCCCACAGAATTCCTGGTTTCTACTTTTGATAGTGAAATTGGTTTGATGCTGGATTTGTCCCCAAAGGCTGAGGGAGAGTGAGAAGACTATGCAAGAGCGTTATATTTCATATCAAAAAAGTGTTTTGGTTTTTTTTTTTTCTCTCTATTCCTGCTATTTTTACAGGTTGATTGCAATAATTACCGTAGAGCTGTAGTAGATGATCACGTCGTGGTAGCGTGCCCAAGGATAATGAAACCAGTCTGTGGCTCAGACAGCTTCACTTATGACAATGACTGTGGGATCTGTGCCTACAATGCGTAAGTTGTGTGCGTGGAATGTCCTTCTGAATAACCAGCAAGTTGAGGCTCTCAGAAGCACCTCTGTAAAATACCAGTTTTAAGGCAGATGCCTCTGTAGGTCTCCTTTCTTCTGGCTTCTCATGGTTCTTCAGCCAACTTGAGTTTTCTTCCCCATTTTTTTGTCTGTGCTCATTAAGGGAATCTCAAAAAGAAGCAGAACAGAGACATGAGCAGATCAAAGTGTTGCTTGTAACACCTAATTACTCCTAACACTTAATTTCCATGGGAGATGGGAATATCTGTACTGTTAGCAGCTGCCATCTGCAGGGCACATTCAGAGAATTCAGGCAGTTGTAATGTCCCACAAGGAGGGTGGGACCCTGCTTTGATGTCCCAGTGCCTGCAGGGTCATGGGGAAAGTTATTCTCAATGCTCCCTAACCAAAGCTTTTCTTCCTTTCAGAGAACATGACACCAACGTTACCAAAATACATGAAGGGCCCTGCAAGGAATCTGTTGCTGTGAGTGCAATATATGTCAAAAAATCAATCTGTTGGGGCTGCTAATAAAATCCTGAGGACCTCACAGATTTTGCTAGGAAGCTGCAAGAGGTCCATAGGCCAAGGTGTTCAAGGGTCTCAGTCCATTTTTTGCTTTTCTGCATGGTGGGGGTGGGTTTGGCATCCTCTCTGCTCCAGAGAGAAGGTCACCCCATGCTTACCACACCAAACTGAGGAAAGAGGAAGGAGATGGATATGAGATGAGGAGTTGACTTGTGTCCCCAGGAGGAGGTGGAGGGACAGAAGATTTCTCTTGCCAACATGCTGTGCAGGTTGGCAGTTTTCTCTCTGGAGACCACAAGACTTTCCACCCTCAACAGCAGGGATTCAAAACTCCCATGCTGGTTGTAGTCACAGATGTAGTGAGACTCATAAGAGCCCTAAGCATAAATATTTATAGAGCATAGATTATTGTATCTTTGTCTGAGGCCAACAGTCTGAATCCTCAGAAGGAGAAGCTTCTGTATTACAACACTAAAATTCTGGGATGTAGGAAGTCCATTCTCCAACAGATAGATAACCATTCTTTCCTATCCTTTCAAATCCTGTACTGAACTACAGGGAATCTGATGTGAGAAGTAACTACAGAGTTGGAAAAGTGTGGAGAAAACCAACACAAACTGAAACAGCATTATTCAGATATCGAGCTGTTGAAAAATGTTTCTTACTAAAATCAAGATTTTTTTTTTTTAAATGAGACAAGGCCAAAAATTTAATACATATTCTTGTGCCTGAAGGACGTCTTCTCCAAGACAGTCCTTTTTCTTTACTCCTGGAGAGCTAGGATAATATTCAGAAGTGTAATTTCTGATTGGAAGTTTAGCTTCAGTGTAACAAGGCTTTGTCTTGTTGAGAAAACAGTTGAGGCTGAAATACGGAACAAAAAGGTTTTCAATCAACTTTCCTTGCATAGCAAGGGCTCCTCCAGAGTGATTTGTCCTTATTTTGCCAGGTTGACTGCAGCAGGTACCGAACACAAACCGCCAAAGATGGAAAAAGCTTGGTATTCTGTCCAAGGGACCTGAACCCAGTTTGTGGCACAGATGGCACCACCTACGACAACGAGTGCGCGATCTGCGCCCTCAACGCGTGAGTGTCCTGCCCTGAGTGCTCCTCCTGGGTGCCCAGCACTGCTGGGCAGTCTTGAACTGTCCTGCTGCATTTCTGCTCCTGTCTATTTCTTCAAGTCTCTTAGAAATGGGATGGTTTTGGGTTTGCCTTGAGTTTTTCTGGTGCCTTCTGTGTGCTCATGAAGAGTCATAAGTCATCTCCTTGGATGAGTCTGTGGGCTGAGCAGAGGAAGGAACGATTCAGGATATTGCTTTAAATTGCACATTATGAGGTGGAATGGGCTTGGTAATGAGTGAATTAGCAATTCTGAGCACTTTTTAAAAGTCTGCTTCATGGTTTGCTTCATTTTGAACATGACTTTGACCAAGAGGTTAAACATTTATTTTGCTTCCCTCTTCCAGGGAGAAAAGGACCCATGTTGGCAAAAGGCACAGTGGACGATGCAGAGAGAAGACTGATGAGGTAAGGGTTCAATATAAGGTTTACTCCTCTTAGCTGCATCAACTGAAGGGTTCCCCGAGGTGACATCTGCTCTGAAAGGGAGCTGGCCTGAGGTCTGGCTTTCTCCACCTGTCTACAAAGTCTTGTCAGCTCCTTGTGTTGAGGATGCTGACAAATCCCACCTGTCCTGAGGCAGGTGTCCTCTGGGCCCTCCTTGCCCAGCAGCTCTGGCAGATAGGCTGGATGAGAGCTATGCACAGAGTCCTCACAATGAATTCACACCTACAGCAGCCTCTGGGGTGGGGACATATTCTGAAATGTGGAGCACACCTGAAGTTTTGATTGGAATGTATCAGCTGCTGTGTAGGACATGCTAACACACAAATGTGGAAGTCATTCAGTTTGGGCTTTGATCTTCCTTTAATGATGCCCTTCAAATGCAAAGTCCAAGTTCTTCCACAGCACAATTTAAAAGGGGTCACGTTTTAAATTTTTTAAATTTTTTTTGTCTTTTCTGGCATATCTTCTAGTTGGGACTGACCAAGGTGCTTAAGCCAGGGATTTGGCAGTTTACACACAGTGCTGTGCAGTTCCCCCGTGTGAGAGGGTTCAGGCAGAGCTGACTCAGCCTGGTTTAGTAAGAACTGAGTTGTGGCACTGGTGCTGTTAGAGACATGGCAGAAGATTATGATGGAATTTTTTTTAAATTGGAGAACAAGGTCTTCCTCAGGTTTGATGCTGCTGCTTTTTTGTAGCTTGACTGCAGTAAATTCCCAAGCAGAAAGGTGAAGGGTGGCAAAGACCTGGTGCGGTGCCCCAGGATCCTGCACCCGGTGTGTGGCACAGACGGGTTCACTTATGACAACGACTGCAGCATCTGTGCCCACAACGTGTAAGTATTGCACACAGGACTCTCTTCTGGAGTGGCAAGCCAGGGCTAGTGCTCCAGAGGGCTTTTCTTTTGGTACTAACATATCTGTGTTCCTCTGAAGACCTTGTCACCTGGATTTTGTTCCCTGATGTTCTTTTTGCTCCTTGGGGGAGTGTGGGAGAGTCAGCTCTCAACCTGAGCACTCTGTGGGCACTGGGCAGGAGAAAGAGTGGATGGGACTGTGGTATTTGGGCAGAAGAAAGAGTGAATGGAGCTGTTATATAACACACAATGAGGAGACCTGACTGGTCTGTTACCACTTAGAATTACACTTTCTAATGATGGGGAGAAGCTGGTTCAGCAGGCAGTCAGGTGCCTCCTTTATCATATATAGTGGTTATGGGTTTGGTTTGATTTCTGTGGGCTCAGGTGGGCTTTCCCAGGGCTCAGGTGGTGAGTGTGCTGACCCCATCCTCTCCCTTTCAGACAACACGGGACTGATGTTAAGAAAAGCCACGATGGAAGGTGCAAGGAGGAAAGCACTCCTGTAAGTGCTCTTTTAGCTGTTAAATAAGCACCATCCATTCTCTCTGCAGTCTCCAGGAAGACCCTGGCTGGGCTCAGTGCACCCAGGGATGGTGCACAGGGCTCATGCTGATGCTGTGCTTCTCCTCAGCTGCTCACAGCTGACAGTGTGCTGTACAAGAGGGAAAGAGAGGATGAGAACAGGCCAGGACTTCAGAAACAAAATGTCCCAGTACTGCCAATCTCTGAACAGAAATCATCAGAGGCAGCCCAAGAACCATGCAGCCCATTTTAGCACAGTAGGAGAAGAGGCAGAAAGCTGTGTTAGATGTCTGTGTATTTATTCAGTGCTAGGATTTCCATTGCACTAGACAGGCAGGTTAAAAAAATCCTTTTACTCTGGTCAGCCAGGACAAATCTGCTCTCAGGTATGTGTACAGAAATAGCTTTATTATCCTGCACAGTAACAATATGTGCTGATAATATCTCAACACATTTATTCTGCTTATGCAGAGCAGCTCTGAAGCACCAAAAATAATTTCATGCGTCCTGAGGGACTGCAATATATTTTCTGTAGAAAAGGCACGTTAAAATGTGATCTTTGCTTTAATTTGTTCTTGGACCACATGGGAAATATGGATAATAAGAGACAGTGCACTGGGGAGACTGTGCAAAATGACAGTGAAGTGTCAGTGATGCTTAGCTAATGTAGAGTGATTTCCAATAGGTGTTTGTCTATTGATCCTCAAATTTTTAAACTTTTAGATTTTATATATTGTAAATATTTTTGCAACAGAAGCTGGTGAAACACTTCTTGCTGCTCTTGGAAATGCTGTAACAAAATCTTGGATATAGTAAACTGTGTCAAGCTGCACTCAATGTCAAACACTTCAAATCAGGTTCCTCAGGCTGAGTTAGGGGATGTTTAGTTTAGAAAGTAGGAAAAAAAAATCTTCAGTGAAAGTCTTGTCAGTAAGTGGAACAGGCTGACCAGAGAATTGGTGGAATTGCTGTTTATTGGAGCTGATCAAAGGGCATGTGGATATGGCACTTGGACATATGGTGAACATGAGGGTTCTGGATTAATGGTTGGCCTCGATGATTTAAGAGGTCTTTTCCAATCTTTATGATTTTATGAATGCTGGATTTAAAACTTGTGCATGTTCTGCTCCAGCAGAATAATCTCTTTTACCAGCTGTTCCCTCTGCTAGCAGAAACCACCAAACTACAATTACATAATCAATTTCTAATGCAAGTCTAAACTTTTAAAACCCTCTGATTTTCCCCTGACAAAGACCTCTAAAATCAAGAGGACCAGAGTGGGCAGACTGTTGCCCTGTTCTTCTAAGTTCTTCTAAGCTTTCTGATGTTTACATTTTTCTAATGCAGTTTCTCACATGCTTTTCATGTAAATAATGATTGTTATGCATTCTTTTCTGGAGGAAGAGAGAATTGATAGACTTTTAGTTTGACCAGTGTGGTTGGAGAGGTGGCAATTTCATCCTCCAATCCATGGTCACTTGTGAAGTTCTATAAATATCGGAGTTCAGAAATAAACTGCCCCTTTTTACATTAGACATCTCAGTGTGTGCATGTCATTCATTTAGTGTTGTGCTGTGACAGGCAGACTGCAGAGGGGACTCTGACCCCAAAAGTGACCACGGTTGCTGTTTTATCTGTCCAGGTTGACTGCAGCACGTACCTGAGCGGGACCAAATCCGGAGAGGCCATCGAAGCCTGTCCCTTCATCCTGCGCGAGATCTGCGGCACAGACGGCGTCACCTACAGCAACGACTGCGCCCTGTGTGCCCACAACATGTGAGCCCTGCAGGCCCCCCTGAGAGCCACACGGGGTTATTTGCTGAGCATTCTTAACTCTGCTTTCTCTTCCAGTGAATATGGAACCCAGGTTGCCAAGAAGCACGATGGAAGGTGCATAGAAGAACCTCCTCAGGTAAGTGGCATCTGAAGGACAGGAAGAGTTTGAGCAGGTGCCAACTGCACAACCTGAGCAAATGCTGGGTGGCCTGGGGGGTGTAGCCTCCACGGGGGTCACACTTGTGCTGCCCTTCCTTCTGTGGGTGAATATCACCCTCCCATGAGCAGGAACATTGTGCACTTCCTGCACACCATCAGGGAAAGAAAGAGGAGAGGACAGGTGAGGATTGAGTTATGAGACAGGGAGATGATAAATGGTTAAAGGCTTTACACAGAGAATCCTTTTCCTACAGCTCTCAGTCATAGCTGCTGCAGGAACTTAGCAGAATGTTTTGGCAATATGGGCAGGGGATGCAGAGGGCCCAGGGAACCCAGTGCTCTCTCAATGCTTGTGTTTTACAAAAGGATGTTTTGCAAAGATTAGAAAATTGCCCATGTTTTGAATTCTGATATCTAAGGTATCAGGGGATTCAAACCCACCTCTGGTTTTCGGTTTGGTGTAGGTTGGTTTGGTTTTTTTTTTTGGTAAATGCAATGTAATCTAATATATACCAACATGAATCATGTAAAAATACCAGATTAGCTATATTTGGCCAGCTCTAAACTATTTACTCTCACCGGGGAATAGAAGAACAAAGCCACCTCATTAGCATGTGTTTGAAAGAGTCAACATCCCGAGTCAGATATTTCATTTCTATACAAACAAACTATGAAATGTCATTCCTTTGTTTCCCGAGTACGCTCTGTGCTCAGGCCAGTTGAGATACATAAATCAGGAATGTGGAGTTCACACTGGAGAAACTGGGAGTGCTAAAACACAAGGCCAGCTCCTCAGCTGACGTAAATCAGCTTCCACTGCTGTCAGTCCTGCTGGCAGCTCTCAACACTGGGAACCATCCCATTGCAACAAAAGACCTGTCAGCACATCTCCCCTCCATTCTTGTGGGCCTTGAAAAACACCTTGGTCACAGTCAGCCCCCTTGCAGGAAGTGCATAAATCGTGCCATTTTGATTTACAGATTATTTCTGAGCTGCCTGTTGTAATATCCTGGTGGGTTCAGTAAGGTATAGGGGCATAGTGATAAATGCAGGGCTCAATGAGTAATGTCTACCTTCCAGCCTTGATTCAGTCTTCTCCAGGGAAGGCTGTGAAAGGAAATTGCTAGTTTTCCATGAAGAACGAGTTAATATATAACCACAATTTGTCATCTGGCAGAGGCATAAGCAGGGGGGATGTGCTGGGGGCTCCCTTGCACTGAGCAGAGCCGTGGCAGAGCCTTTGCTGTCCTTGTTTTCCCCAGCTGAACTGCAGCCAGTTCCGCAGGACCACGCTGAAGGATGGCAGGGAGCTGATGGCCTGCACCATGATCTACGACCCCGTGTGCGGCACTGACGGCGTCACCTACGCCAGCGAGTGCACCCTGTGTGCCCACAACATGTGAGTGCTCCTCTTCCTCCCTGTGTGCCCACAACATGTGAGTGCTCCTCTTCCTGCCTGTGTGCCCACAACATGTGAGTGCTCCTCTTCCTCCCTGTGTGCCCACAACATGTGAGTGCTCCTCTTCCTGCCTGTGTGCCCATAACATGTGAGTGCTCCTCTTCCTGCCTGTGTGCCCACAACATGTGAGTGCTCCTCTTCCTGCCTGTGTGCCCACAACATGTGAGTGCTCCTCTTGCTCCCTGTGTGCCCACAACATGTGAGTGCTCCTCTTCCTGCCTGTGTGCCCACAACATGTGAGTGCTCCTCTTCCTCCCTGTGTGCCCACAACATGTGAGTGCTCCTCTTCCTCCCTGTGTGCCCACAACATGTGAGTGCTCCTCTTCCTCCCTGTGTGCCCACAACATGTGAGTGCTCCTCTTCCTCCCTGTGTGCCCATAACATGTGAGTGCTCCTCTTCCTCCCTGTTTGGCTCTGTGGGAGCTGGGTAATCTGCAAGGGCTCTCTCTGAAACCTTGTGCTGAAGGGATTCTGTCTGTCTGTCCCCGTTTTCCTGCTTGCCTTGCTCGGTGTTTGATATGAGTGTTCAACCCCACAGAGGGGTGCACCAACAGGGGACAGTGTCTGGTCTGTGAGGGCAGGTTTTTGTTAGTGCTGAGCTGGTTGATCTGGAAATGTCTGTGACTCCGTGGGAGTGAGGTTTGTTCTTGCTCTGTGGCTGTAACAGGGAAGGCTGTGGTTAATAACAATCTCTCCTTCCTCCAGGGAGCATCGGACCAACCTTGGCAAGAGAAAGAACGGACCCTGTGAAGAGGATATTACAAGGGTGAGTGGGAAAGGATGGGAATGAAGAATGAAATTCAGGGTCTTTTACATTCCTGGGGGACTGTCTTCTGCTCTGGGCTACAAATCAGGAGGTGGTGCTGTGCACACCTGAGGAGATCCCTTGGGAATTTCACACTGCTCATAAAACAGCCAACATCCATCCCACTGCTCTGCAATAAAGCAGGAAGAGATGTGGCAGTGAGCAGAAACAGTACAAGATCACATCTGCCATCAGGAGGACACTTGGAGTTGGTTATGATGGTGTTACAGCCAGTTCCATTTCTCAGTGGGGTGTCATTCCTTATGCTGGGGGGGTCACACTTTGCTCTCAGGCAGAGGGGACTCAATCCCTACCTTCTGTGTGCAGGCCCTTTGCAAGGACTTCAAAGAAGTCTCTCCTATGTGCACCCTGGAATACATGCCCCACTGTGGCTCTGATGGCAAAACCTACAGCAACAGATGTGCTTTCTGCAACGCCTACCTGTACGTATAGGAGTGAAACCTTTCCTTTCCTCATTGATTCCTGCACCTGTGTGAATGCAGGGCTGACTCATCATGCCTTCTGTCTAACTGCTTGGGGCATATGCTGGACATTCACAGGTTTTTTGCATTGTAAGGGAAATGAGAAGGGCCCATTTCTGTGATCTGTACCTGGCCTCCTGTTTGTTAGCTTTAGAAGTATTTTATTGATTTTCAGCAGCACTAATCTGTTCCACAAGCTCACAAGGGTGTGTGGAAATTACTTCACCAAACCAACTGGATTGTACCAAATGAATGAAAACAATAATCTTTCCTTAAATTAGGATAATGAAAGGGTTTTAAGGGGTTTTGGGGTTTTAAGGCTGTTCTTTATCTCCAGTCAACCCTAAGCCAATGCTTGGGCCAGTAAAATGAGGAAAGGGGCATCAGCCATGTCTAATTCTCCTCTCTCCTTTTCTCACCAGGGAAAGCAGGACAACTCTCAACATCATGAGCTTGGCTGAATGCTAAGTCTGTGCTGGACTTCAGCCCAGGAAGACAAACTCCCTTCCACGTGTCTTCCCAAGGGCTGACCTTCTCTCGTAACATCCCTTCAGTCTGCCTTGTTTCCTTAGCTCCTGAAGCACTTGTTCAATAAACTGACTTGGCAAGGTTCCTCTGTCTCAATGCCGCATCTCTTCCCTTCTGCCTCATCTCTTCAAGTGCTGGATGTCTATTTTTCTATTGATGTTCTCCACTGCCAACCAATGTGGATAGAATTTTCTGGCCATGTGTCAGTGCCAGCCCTGCTCTGGTGAGGACCTGGGCTCCCCTTGGAGCTCTCAGTCCTTTCCTTGCTACTCAGAGTCTTCTTGTCAGTGTTAATCTTCTCAAACCATGATATCTCTGTGTGACGTGACCACAGAGTCCCTCTCTACAGTCAGTGCAAGGAGGCCTTTGCCTCCAGAGCATGGTCCACCTCCTCCACAGGGACATGCCAAGGATGCAGGTGGTGATTTGCTCTTGAGGAGAGCACTTTTTGCTTGGGCTAGAAAGGGAAATTGGCTGCCTGGGCAAGAGGTGCCCTGTCCTTGTTCCCACTGCCTGTGGAGCCTGTCCCATGGCAGAGACAGCAGCTGCTGCCAGGAAAGAGGATCCCAGCCTGCCTCCACTGAATTTGTCCACAAGCTCAAGTGCAGTTTAAGGATGTAATCTACAGGAGGGGAATCTTGAGCTCCATTCAGGTCACAGGCAGCAGAAGTGTCCACTCATAAAATAACTTTATTGATGCAACAGAATATCTCCAGGACAGCTGGGCAGTGATCACCCCTGAGGTGGGGGACAGCCCTGGTGCATCACTGAGCTGCTTTTTAAAGTCACTTGGAAAGGAAAAAGACGCAGAGGTTCACTTGTGACCAGTTTTAACCAAATGTATAACAAGTCATAGGAAAAAAATTCTGCCTGATTGTCATTTTGCCTACTTTTTTGAGGCCAAGTTGCTCAGGACCTGGTGATATAATTATGTCATTGAGGTGGTACGGGTGGCAGGGAGGCAGGGGGACCTTGGGGCTGCCCTTCATCTCTTGGCTGTGCCATTGCCTCCACACGAGGTCACCAAAGCTATTGCAAGTCTAATATTTCAGGGATTCTTCTGGACTGCAGTTGGTGCCTCCCTGATTCAATGTCCCATTGTAGTTCACCAGAGAATAACACAATTATTTGGATCAACTTGGAAAGTCACTCTTTGAATTGTCAGGCTAGAAGAATAGGCTGAAGGCAAATGTTCCTGATTTGGAGGTATTGGGGGTATTGTACCAGGGAATGAGGCCACAGTACCTCTGTGCCATTAGTGTCCATTTTCAGGATGATTTGTAACTAACAATGGCCTATTGTGCTTCTCTTGGGTCCGTGTCCTAAAGCAAATGTTCTTTTGGTTTATATAACCTTTTTGCCATTTTCTGCTCAGGTGTTTTTGCAGAACATGCTGTTTTACTCTTGTTTAAGTGTTACTTGGTTATCCTCAGGGATAAGACCTGGATAATTTTTTTCTTCTTGTGGACTTTGGCAGCCTTTCACTTGGACTGTGCTCTGACCACTGGCTTTTGCAAGCCTTTGCAGTAAACTGTCAAGAGCCAACTCGATGGCATTATCTTGGCACAGCCAAAGCCTTCTCTGTGGGGCTCATTGTCTGGTGACACCAAAGGCAAACAAGAATTCAAGGAGGCACGAAGTTGAGATTAAGTCAGAGCCATCCAAGGAAGCAGCCAAAGGGGTTAGAGGACAGAGGTTTCCCCACAGAACTCACCAGTAGGTTTCATGTCGAAGTACATAATGGAATAAATCACTAAAACTGGGCCAGGAAATGGGAAAAGCCTGACATTGGAGTTTAAATATCCCCCAGGCTCAGGGGGTGTTTTATGAAGCAATATAACTATAAAAATAGGGCAGCCTTCTCAGGGACAGCGTGGTTTTCTGTGCCTTGGAGTTGTTTTTCAGCTGTTCCATGGTTACTGACTGAGTGTATGTTACTTAGATGATTTCTTTCTGCTTTGTATTGGAAATGGCCTCAAGTTGCACCAGGGGAGCTTTAGATCAGATGTTAGGAAAAATTTATTCATGGAAAGGGTTGTCAAGCACTAGAAGAGGCTGCTCAGGGAAGTGATTGAGTCACTGACCCTAGGGAGATTTAAAAGATGTATAGATGTGGTGCTTCAGGACATGGTTTAGTGGTGGCCTTGGCAATGGTAATGGTTGGACTTGATGATCTTAAAGGTCTTTTCCAACCTAAACAATTCTATGATGAGGCAAAGACAAGCACATTCCAGAGAGAAAATTAAATTTTTGTGGCTTAGGAGAGAAGTAGAGCAATACCAGGTTTCAAGTGCCACTGAGACTTGAAAGGTGGTGTCAAGGCACAGTGGACTGAGCTGGGAGCCTGCTTGGGCACAGACAGGAGTGGCTGGATGGGTGGGTGTTACTGTGGTGGGAAACAGAAAGAGGTGACAGAATAGTTGAATTTGGAAGGGACCCCTGGAGGGCATCTGGTCCATCCTCCTGTCAAGAAGTCCCCAGTCACCTTATGAGCTCAGTGTTTGCCAAACTGCAAACAGCAGCCATGGCTGTGTGGGTGACAGATGTTTTCGTGCTGCCCAGCCTGCTGCTCCATCCCTGCTCAGGTGCAGGATGCTGCAGAGCACCGGGGCTTTCTTACTCACCTTGAGCTGCCTGAGCAGCTTCAAAATAATCAGGTTTGTCTCAAAAAGCATTCCACAGTCATGCTGGGAAAGCTTGGTTTTTAACCTGGAAAGAGGCACTGAAAGGATCAGGTGCAAGCACAGACCTAGTCCTGCTTTGGTGGACTTTTATTTTTGCTCTCTTGCCATGAACAGAATCGGCCTTATATGAAGTGAAGGAAAAAAATGACTTTGCAGAGCCTGCAGAGGCTGCAGCAGGAGGCATGAGAAACGCCGCTGGTGCCGCTCCAGAGGCTGCCTGGCAGCCACAGCCCTGGGCTCTGGGGAGGGGGATGGAGCTCCAAGGCTGGACCAACTCTGACGTGTTTCACACTGGTGACCATCCAGCCTCAGGATCTGTGACCCGTAAGTGTACCAGAACATATCACAGAGGCCATGTTTTAAAAATATAAATGTCCTCTCTCTTTCCGTGTTTGTCTGACTTATCTTTATAGTGTTATCAATGTTTTTTGAGTCTACAGTCATTTTTCTTGCAACACAAAGAGGGGGAAGAATGAGACGAATCATTTAAATTTTGATTGATAAGTGGAATGTAGAAAACAGTACTTAGTCCTTTCATATTGAGCTGGGAATTTTTTTTTCACCTTTTATCAGCACTCACACATCTGCAACTTGTAAAAAAAAGCCCCACAACTTTTCCTTGAGTGTGGCTGTACCTAAACTTCCTTCAAACCCGTTATCTAAAAATCTGTGCCTTTCAAAATTATGTCTGCTGATAATTTGCCTTGGTTTAGCTATTTTTTCATGTGCTGCATTTGTTAGTGAGGCATGTGGATGGGCTCAGACACTCTGTCACTCTCTTGAGGGATGCTGGAGAGTGACAAGGCTCATCCCACTGATTTTTAAATATTCATTTCAGAAGAATATTCAAATTATTTTTAAAGCATTTTTATAACCATATGTTCCTCAAAAAAAAAAAAAAAAAAGAAATCCAGAAATAATTATTCAAACTCATTGTATCAATTGCACCATCCTATTTAACTGACAGTTGGCAAAGAAAATAGTTTGTGAACTTAAAAAATTTCCTTGGACCTCTGTATTTAAAGAAATATATAGCCCTGTTATGCACCCATTTCATCCATCAATATGTTCACACTCAGAAATGTTCATTCTCTTGCTGTAATTTAATGTTTGATACAGTTTTATTTGATTCTTTGCCATGCCCTGGGCTCTGGTTGCGTGCTCTCCGCGGATCAGCGAGTAGGGAGGCAAAAAGCAGAGAGCAGCAGTGGAAGGAGCCTGTCTCCAGCTGGCAGACATCCACACAGCCCAGGAGGGCTTTCCACAATTTCACCAGCTGAGGTGAGGCCCCATGATTTTAAACATAACATGAAACTGCAAAGAATGAGTGTTCACACAGTGTGCTGCTTCCTGCCTATTTTTCATGCATAGAAGTAAAACGTTAATTTTGTTCAAGCCCCCTGAAGGATGAGGAATGTTTGGATGAATTGCTGTGGGCTCTTTCTTGCATTCCCTTTAAAGCTGGGCTGCAGCCCATGCCCCAGGGCCATTGCTGGGGATGGCCAGTCAGGGCCCCCTGACCAAGTGCTGGAGCAGATCCGTGGCACAGATGGTTCCACTTACACCAGTGAATGTGGGATCTGTGCCTATAAAGTGTCATTCTGAAGGAAAGAACATGCTTTCTGAGTGACAGTTCCCTAGCCCCTAGCCTCTCCCTGTGCTTTTCCAATTTATCCTCCTTTTCTCCATCTCCACTTGCTGTTTGTGCTTGGGGGTAAATCACGAAGATTTAGCTGAGAAAAAAAAAAAGCTGAAGAAAGTATCTGGGGTGGAAATTCAAATGATGCAGCACATTCAGATGGCAGAGGTTTGTTGACTGATAGGTTTATAATAGTCAGAGACAGTAAAACCACTTCATTGTTGGTGGTTAACTCGGGTGAACTCCCCATCACTTGCATCATTTGGGACTTTTATGTACATTCAGCACTCGTGTCCCTTTGGGAAAACGGTCATACTGAGCCTCTAATGGCAGACTTTCAAAAAACACAGGGCACTCAGGGCCTTGGGAGCAGCAGTGCTTCCAGTGCCTAAGAAGGAAGGCAAAGGAAGCAGCAGCCTGAACTCCCATTGCTCTCGGTGGCAGCATCCCAACGGTGTCAGCCGGGTGCTGAGCAGGCAGCGCAGGATTGGACGTCAGTGATGCAGATACCTTCTGTTGACATTTTATTTGGCAGTGATTTAACACGAGCTTTCTAATATTGCTGTTCTCCACAGGCTGCATTCCAAAGTAGGAAGGGAAGGAGTGCAAAATGATGCAAAATATGAGACAAGTAGGAGAAATATTTCTTTGCTTTAGGAGCATTCGCAAACAGCCTCCACTGACAGCAGCAGGAAAGTGCAGAATAACACGTTTCAAGACCAGAAAAGGAGGCACACAAAGCCTCTGCAGAGATCAGTGCATTCAGTTCTCCTGAGATAAGAATGTTTTGTCAGATTGCAAATGGGGCAGTGCCCAAACCAGGGGAGGTAGGGGCCCTATGATCACGTATAATATAGCAGTTGTCAAGCATATATAACTTACTAAGTAAATACTTGGTTATTTTGGGTTGCTTTGCTGCTGCAATAGTTCAGAGAGGGTAGAATTCCTGCTGTCTACCTCAGTTTTACTGTAAAATGGTAAAATCCTGTAATTTGGCATCCTTTGCCTTTCTGTCAGCACCAACTGTGCTTCACCCATGTCCAGATGCAAAGAATCAGCCAGTGGTCTCATTAAAGCTCAGCTCTGCAGAATAAATGAAATTGTTGCCCTTTCTTTTGATGTTAATAATGAAGATGTGTTCAGTGGTTATGATGCTAATAGTTCTTTAGCTATAGAAGTTCTTTCCATCCAGTTCAGCCTCTCCCAGCCAAGTGTTGAAGCTATAGCACCATGATATATCCTGCCTCTCCCCCTCTCCTCCCTGCTGTTCCCGCCAGGAAGAGCAGTGAATTTCCATTCTTAACCTATTGCACCTCTCTCTTGTTGCTGCTTTATTTACAAGAGCATTCTTAAAAACCAAACCCTCATTCATCCCATATCCCAGGGGCTCCTGGTTTTGTTCCCACACAGGAAAGCAAGCACCTTCACTTGTCTTTTCCAAACATTGTTCCTCATATGCCTTTTTGCTGGTTTGTTGGCTGATAAGGTGAGGCCTGGGGGCATGTTTTTTTGTGGATGGTTTGGGTGTGGATGGTTTGGTGCTGTGCTTGCTTCTGTTCTGCATCATCCTGTGGTTTCACATGGAAAAAAAGCTTTGCATGAGGATGTGATCCCCTGATTTTTCCTGGGACAGAGTGATGCCTGCAGGTAATAGTGGCCCTCCTGGCTGCTTCCTCCCATATGGGATTTTTGCAGGGGGACATACCCTTGAAATGTTTATCTAACTTAACCCCCCCTTTACAGCAATTCCTCTGCTACATATCACTGTCTGTGTATAAACTTCTTCCCCCTGGTTCCCCCAAGTTGGGCAGAGCCTCAGCTCACCCTGTTCTGAGCTCAACGAAGCAAATCCCAGACCCAAAGGGCTCGGTTACAGATTTATGGATGATTGCAGACCTGGTGCTGGTCCAAAAGCCCTGAGTCCAAGGCTTTGGCCATTTACCCAGGGAAATTCTCCCTTGGTTACATACTGCTCCATGTAGAGCTTAGGAAAGTCACTCCTTTTGGGCTCTGATCAAGAGCATGAAAGGAAACTGTAACTCATTTACTGCCAGACCTGCCCAAATCCCCAAATTGTGTGTTACTTACCAAAAGGAAGGAGATGTAAGCATTGAAGGTTAATTATCCTTTTGTCAAGAACACTTTGTGATCTATAGACATATCTGTCAATCTTACAAAAGAGAACTGAGGGGAGTGAGCACTGGAGGCATGTCCCCATGATAAATTAATGAGACATGGCAGCTCACTGTGAAGAGATGATCCCTGTGCTTCCAGTGAGACAATAACCTGGCTCCCCAGCCAGCCTGGCCACAGATTTTGTGCTGCAGTCACATCCGGGGTGGTGATCCCTCTGTAAACAAACTCTGCAATGCAGCTGTCCAGGGATCAAACCATCTTCCTTGAGGCCTTCACTTTGCTGCTCCATGTGCAGCAAGTGCTCATCCCAAACACCCCAGAACACTTTTCCCAACCCACTTTTCCCAGATCACTTTTGCCTGCCAGTCAGTTAAAATATCTGACTTCTGCCTCTCAGCAGTGACACTCCTTGGTGGGTCACAGAGCTGCCTGAAATCCGAGGGACACGGCCCCAGTCCCCCTGCTGTGTGCTGTTCTGGTGATGGGAGTGCTGCTACATGACTGGTAGCTTGAAAATGTGTTCAACTATTCCCCTGGTTTATATAACCTCAAAGCAATTTGCTTTCATAGCCGAACATGCTTATTCATTCTATTTTAACTGTGCATTGAGCTATAAATATTGTCTCATTGCAGATAAGAATCTATTGAGTTTTATTATTTGTTTTTCTACCTTGGGAAGATGATTTTCTCCTGAAGGAGACTTTCCCAGCCCTAGCAGTGAAGTTGCCTGATTGACTCTGTCCTGCCAGGCAGCCATGAATGGTGTCAGTCTCAGGTCAGCTGCCACTTCCCTGCAGCCACCTCCTCATTGTTCCTGCTTGGGCTCTGGCAAAGATGAGATGAGTGCTCAGTGATGCAGAGCTGAGATCACTGAAGTGTTAGGGAAACTGATTAAACCAATGATTTCCTGTTCTTCTGATCAGCTGCAGGTTAATACCTCAGTGTTACCTCCAGCCCACCTTCCTTGCAGTACATTCACTTCAAAGAGCAATAACCTGGGTCAGTGTCCAGCCAAATTGTGTGGGTTGCTGCCTCCTTTTTCTGGCGCTCATTGTAGCATTGTCCTGCTTCCCCATGAGTTACTCCTGTCTTCTGCAGTGGAGCCCTGACCTGACATCCTCATCATCCAGAAACTTCTCAGAGCTGGAGCACAGCCCGAGCTGGGCAGGTGAGGGATGGGGACGTGTCCTCAGAGCTGCTGCTGAGACCCTTGTCTTGTCCAGGCTGCAGCACAGCAGGGAAGTGGATGATATTTTGGCACCTGATTTTCCCTGGTGCAGATGACTTTTCTTAAGATTCAAACGCTCTTCTGGAGAAGGGTTGTGGTGGCAAAGTGCTGGGCTCCTGCAGAAGTGAGGAGACTTTGAAATCATTGAGAGCAATAATGTCTTGAAATGTGCATGGTTTAGTGTGTGGTTTTATTTTAACAATGATTACAATCCACTCTTTCTGTTGTCCATGTTTCTGGTCACCCCCTGTAAAAAACATTCTGGGAGCTCTTTGTAGAGCTGTGACTCTTTAGTAAAGGCTGGAGGAAAATTCTGAGAAGACTCTCCTGGGTCATAGAGAAATATTATGATTTTTTTATTAATAACAGCTATTTATAGGAGAGAGGATTATATAAGTACAACATAAATAAAATAATTCAAGTTGTAAGAGCTCTCCAGAGGTCTCTGGCTCAAACCCTGATCAAAGCAAGGCCAAAGTCAGAGGCAGGTCAGGGTGCCCAAGGCCTTTCTTTTTCAGTTGGGTTCTCAATAGCACTGAGGAAGGACATGCATGGCCTCTCTGCTTTCTGTGCTTGATCCTATTCATGACAAGGAATAATTCCTCACATTCATTCAGAATTTAATCCTTTTGCCATGCAGCTTAGAGAAGACTCTGGCTCTGCCTTATCTCTAACCCCATCAGGGAGCTGCAGACAGCAATGTGATCCCAGCAGCCATCTATTCTGCAGGACGAAGAAGCTCAGCTCCTTCAGCTTTCCTGGAATGCCCTGTGCCCCTGTCCCTGGGCAGCCTGCCTGCCTCTGCTGGACTCGTTCCCATGTGTCAACATCTGCCCTTGTAGTAGGGCCAGATTCATTCAATTCATTGCAAAAGTAATGTGAAACCATGTTAGCCTTCACCTGCAGGGTACAAAGTTCTGCCCATGGTCTTATTAGTTCAGGAAAACATCCACTGGCATTACCTGGATCAAGTTCTATTTAATAAGTTCATAAACACATGGATATGTTTTGATAGTGAGATGTTTTTAATCATATCAGTGACTTTGTTTGCTTTATTGCTCAGTTCAAATGAGGCCTTCAAGCACTGGGTAAGAGGCAGAGCTTCCATTTGTGCTGCATTGGTTTCTCCAGGCATGTGGCTCAGTGCAGTTATTTGCCACACTGTGGCCAAAAGAAAGCCAGAGATGAAAACTGTAGCCTGAATTGTGTCTAGCAGGAATTTTGGAGTGATTTAGAGGCATTTTCATGAAAGAGCTGCAACCAATTGGTATTTCCCACCTTTGCAGCAGTTATTTGTTAATTAAATAATGTGACAAACCCCAGGAGTGTTTTGAAAAGTGTATTAAATGATTTGCCATTAATTTATCAATGTGTTATTTATGCTGAGGAGTTGCATATCTGCTATGGAAATTCTTCAACCTCAGTTTTGATTCTTTCAGAGAATAGGAAATTGATACTGAAAAAAAACTGAAATGGGAAATGTAAAGCAAGAAATTACATGAGTAAGTCAGAGAGGATGTTGTATAATGGCCAAATCCTGCCCTGGTGTCAGCACACAGGCCTCATGGTGCTCAGGACCATAACAGGCAGCACCCTCAGGTGTGACACTGCCTTTGCTTACCTGCAGATTACAGAATCGTAGAATTTTTGGGCTTGGAAGAGACCTTAAGGATAATTTTGATCCATCCCCTCTGCCATAGGCAGGGACATTTTCCACTGTCCCAGGCTGCTCCAGTCCCTGTCCAGCCTGGCCTTGGGCACTGCCAGGGATGGGGCAGCCACAGCTGCTCTGGGCACCCTGTGCCAGGGCTTCCCACGAAAGAATTTCTCCCTAATGCTTAATCTAAACCTGCTCTCTTTCTGCTCAAAGCCTTTCCATTCCCCCTTGTCCTATCACTCCATGCTCTTGTCCAAAGTCCATCCCCAGCTCTCTTGTAGGATCTCTGCCCTCGTGCTGGCTGCTGCACACAGAGGATTTTCCTTTAGCCAAATGGTCATTAGCCATATGCTGCATCTGGCTTTGAGGATTAGAAGACCATAATGAAGTGGATTACAGCAGATCAGTGGCAGAATTGCAGACCAAATCCTTTTCTAACTGTTCTTCCAGGAGCAGCTAAGGCCTGAGCGAGCTGTCCTGCAGCATGAGCTCAGCCAGCTGTGGCATTTTTCCATGCTGTTATCAGAGGTGGGATAATCTGGAGCTGTAACCCTGGGTGGGGAGGCTGTGGATGCTGAATGGCTGCAGGCTGTGCAAGTGCCTAAAAGCTGGGGATTTCTGGGTGTCACTTTTGTGGCTTGCCTAGGGGGGTACCTGTGAGGCTCAGGTGTTCCCCAGTCACCATTTAATTGTTGCAGCTTGAGTCTCCCTGAAGTGTCTGTAGGTGAGGGAGAGAAAGAAAAGATCTGCTGGACATCCAACAGGCATTGTGGTGGTCAGAGAAAATCTGAGTTGCCTGGGGCCAGTGCCAGACCTAGAGCTGAACCCAGGAGTTGAAGTGGAAAATTTTTCTGTGGTGTAACACGCGCCAGACTTTGGCAGGAAAATGCTCTCCACTCATCAGGAGAGGCTGGGCTTGCCCAAAGGACAGCACTGTCCAGGGCTGGGGCTGTGAAGGCTGGTGAGGGTGGTTTGGAGAGGTCTTGGCTGGAGGAGGCAAAGTCCATATTTAACCCAGAAAGATGTGGCCCCCTCCAACTCTGCACAGGAAAAATCAGCAACTGTGACATGTAGGGAGCAGCTTCAGTAACTCCTGCACACGCTCAGGGAAAAGTGTTTGGCTTCCAGAGATGCTGCTCACAAGACACATCAGGGCAATATATCCTGAAGATGTGCCAAATCTGTCTGAAATATTCATGCATGCTCCCTGTAATTTATAGAAACAATCACAGCAGCATAATTATTTTGATGCTTCTCCCTGTGAACAATCTCATCTCTTGGATGTGAAAATGTGACCTGCATATCCACACAGCCTTGCTGTGGCCTTCTGGGCATGCCAGGAGAGGTGATTCCATGCACTATCCAATATATCCATGTGAGCATCAAAATATGCCCTTTAGACTACTGTGGTGGATCAGACAACAACACATTTGCTTGGGGTGAATTTCAATGATTTCAGATGAATTTCATTTGTCTTATGGGTGGTGCCTGGTTCATTAAAGGCAGCACCTGTAAAGCACCTTTTGCTCTGCACCTCCCATAGTTCTGAAGTCTACCCTAAGCACAATGCTTAGCTCCCATGACCCCCCAAAAACCCCAAGTACCCTTGTCATTTTGAACCTGTGAAAGGGATGGGGAACAGGTTACAGGCAGAACCCACTCCTGCAAAATTACAGCTACTAAAACAGCAGAGGTGCAGACCTGCTCCTAGGCAGGAGCAATTTGGAGATGACACAAAGGCTGGTGGTGTGAGACAGACAGGGAAATGGGGACAGATTCTATATTTTAAGTATCATTTTCTAAAATATCTGCAAGAGGAAAGGACCTACTGTACTTTCAGGTGTAGCTGGTGCAATGTAAATAGGTTCCCAAACCCTCAGTGTCTTTTGTTCTTCAGCTGGCTTGGCAGAACACCCTGAATCCATGTGTTTAACTGGGACTGGGTCTGTAAATAAGTGCTCCCTGTTGCTAAGGTTCAAGTGACATTTTTAGTGGCATTTGACAGATTTTTAAGCTGCTTTCAAGTCTTCTACTGAGCTCTTCTATACCCAGGCAGTGAACCTGTCATGAAGCCTTGGCTTTACTAAAACTGGTGCTAAAAATGTTTGGATTCATAGGTTGGACACAGTCCTGCCAGACTTGCCTGACAAAGCTTAACTGGTGCTGCTGATGGCAAAGCCACACCTGACCTGTGTTTGTACCTAGAAGTGATTATCTGGGAATCTGGGGAGAAAAACCCACTGAAAACCAGAAAGGAAAGCAGAGACTCAGCCTGGTGTGCAGGCAGGGTGGTACTGCAGAAGCTGCTCCCTGATGGGAGATGTTGCTCTGCAAGAGACAAATCAGTGGCCTGCTCTTTACTCCCCTCAATATCTTGTGCTCCTTACATTTCCACCAGAATCCCAAAGAGGTTTCTTTTGTCCAAAAGGCTGTTTGTTTTCTTTTGACCACTCAGAACTTGTGATACTTGTCTTGATCTATTAACCAGGTGTCCAGCCAAAATCAATTGCCTGTCAGGCTCAGACCATTACCCAAAAAGTCAAGACCTCCATAAATATTCCCGGCCTCATTGTGCTGGTGACAGATTCTGCAGGTTGTTTTATGTTACAGTTGAACAGTTTAGACATTGCATTTGTATATATTTGCAGGCAGCCCTGGAGGGACCATCTCTGAGCAGAGTGGGAGCAGCAGCTTGCAGACTCCAGCACCTCCAGCATGACCACAGCAGGAATTCTGGTGCTCCTCTCCTTCGCGCTTTGCTGCGCCCCAGGTGAGTGACTCTCCAGGCGGCTGAGCCCTGGCTGTCCTCAAAAGGGTAAGGCAGAGGATTCAAAGAGAGAAAATCTCCTTCAGAGGGCTCTGCTGCCTCGGTTGGCATGGTGCAGGTTGCAGGAGTGTATTTCAGGATAGTCCTCGGTGGCTTGCTGCTGTAGCTGATGGTTTGTCATAAATATAAATAACAGCAAGTGGAGTTCTGTGCTGGCAACTCGTGCTGTTACACTTTGTACACTGATGTTCTCACACCATTACACTGCTTAGACTTGTACAATTACAGCAAATGGATGAGTACTTGAAGTAAGGCCATGAGAAGGGGGTCAGACCTCTGGTAACTAGTAAGGAAAATATTGTAATGGCACAAGCAAGTTCTCTGCAAGGCCCTGGCAAATTTCCTGCAATGATCTTTCTGCTAATGGAACAGCAAGAGATGAAAACAAGCCAGACTCTGATGTTCTCACTGCATATTCACAGCTGATGAAACTACAAAGCCAAAGATATTTTTTTCACACTCGCCTTCTTTCAAATGCATATTTCTGTCAACAGATGCTGTATGTATTTGCTTATCCTGTAGGTGACTATTTGCATTTGTCTCTGTTGATTCAGGTGTATTTCCAGATACATAACAGCAGCGCTTTAGGGTCAAAACGGATATGTAAAAAGATAAGGAAGGAAAAGCTCTTCTGTTTTCAATTAATAAATCTACATGTCTCAGAACAAAAAAAGAACAAAGCAATTCAAAAAGGTGTTTCATCATAGCCAGCAATAAGCAATGCTATTATGCTTATCAACATAGAAAAAAAAATCATACATAGTTTATTTAGTTCAAAAAACAATCACTGGAAATCATTCAGCTTGGTCCTGCACACAGGAATTTTATATCCATATTTCCAGCTTTAATTGAGGTCTTATCACATTGGCTTTTGTTCATACTTTCTGCCTCTCTTTTCTTTTCCAGATACTGTCTTTGGGATTGAGGTAAGTGGAAGATTTCTTTCTGTAAGTATGTGGCCTAAAAAAGATATAGCCAAAGGAATGGGAAAATCCTCCAGCCTGTAGGTGCTCAGCTGTTTTTCACCCAAGTGTCACACTCGGGTCACTGTAATCAGATCCTACAGTGTAAAACATTAAATTATACTGCCCTTGGCCGTACATCTATGCTGTATGTTAATAATGTTTTAGTAGTAATGATACAATGTTTTTGGATTAATTAATTTTTCAGCAACTTTAGACTGGTCTAAGCTTTTTTTATTTAAGCTGAAAATATATAGCTGGTTCTAAATTAAAGCAATAGACTGGTATCAGAACCTACCTGAGGGCAACCTACTGAAATACTAAAATACTCTGAGCTGATCAGCTTCCTCACAGGTCATTAGTCTTGGTCCTCTGAAAAAAACCCATGATCAGTGTATTAAGAATGAAAAAGACCAGAAGTGCAGTGGAGGGGCCACAAGAATAGAAGATCTAGGGACCAATGGAGAGCCTTCATAAAATCATCTCAAGTGAGCACAAGAGACCAGCACTGGGTTATCCCATCCAAGGGGCTGCATGGTTATAGCTGTTCCCTCCTCCTCCTCTTCTCCTGCTCTTTGGGGACATCTCTGCAGGAAGGATTCTCCTGAGGGACCCACAGCAGAAGTTTGTGCTGTGGCAGCGAGGACTGGTTGTACCAGCTCAGTGTCCCACACAAAAATGAGAGTTTTGAATGTCTCAGGTCTTCTCATCCTGTTGCTGTGATTCCTGTGGCAGGTGGACTGCAGTACCTATCCCAACACCACAAACGAGGAGGGCAAAGAGGTGCTGGTCTGCAGCGAGGCCGTCAGCCCCATCTGCGGCTCCGACGGCGTCACCTACGGCAACGAGTGCCAGCTCTGTGCCTACAACGTGTACGTTCTGCTTGGGGACAGCGTGGGGACAGCGTGGGGACAGCGTGGGGACCCCAGGCAGCACAGCTCAGAGCTCCTGGCAGCACCACAGCTCACCAATCTGTCACACGTCACCTGTGTCAATTCCTTCAAAATGAGCGTGGCTATCGCGGCATGGCGCTCAGGCAGAGCTTTAGTCACTGTGTCTTTCTTTTGCTTCTGTAATTTACTCAGGTTTTTTCTTCTCTGTCTCAAGGAATGGCCAGGTGATGGCTCTGAGAGCACATCTCATCACAGCAATAGGATAGAGATGCTCTGCTCAGAGCTGCCCAAAATGGTCCTAAAGCTTCCCAGGGTTTTACATCCCTGCCAGCTACTCAGCTGATGAGGGAGGGTGGCTCTACCTTCTCAAATACAGATATTAAAAAAAATACAGATATAAACTGACTGAGAGAGTCAGTTTTCCCTTGTATTAATTCTAGCACTTAGGATGTAGCAAGACATCTTTACTGAACTTCCTAACATTTGTCTTTCCCTCTGCAGAGAATATGGAACCAATGTCAGCAAAGACCACGATGGAGAGTGCAAGGAAGTTGCCCCTGTAAGTTAAACCAAGGGCAAAACAAGGGGTGTGTCCTGCTTCGAGTGGCCAAAGGCGCTAATTGAAGTAATTCAAACCCTAAACAAGAACACAGATGGGCTGCCAGAATCTTGCAGTGGTCACTTCCAAGTGAAGTGTCATCACAGTGACTGACAGAAAAGCTTTTCTCCCTCTGTGGTGCTGTCCTGTGTGGCCAGGCAGACACACCAAATCCACTTGTGTGCTGTTAGCAAGGCCTTCACCAGGGCTTTGTTTGCTCCCTCACCAGGTGGATTGCAGCAGGTACCCCAACTCAACCAGTGAGGAGGGCAAAGTGGTGCTGATGTGCAGCAAAGACATCAGCCCCGTCTGCGGGACCGACTGGGTCACCTACGACAACGAGTGCCTGCTCTGCGCCCGGAGCCTGTGAGTACTGAGCACAGAGACCTGGGGCTGCTGCTCCTGGAACTGCTCTTTTGGACAGCAGGACTTCTACCAAGACCTCCTCTTTTCCTCCTGACTAAACCTGGTTGTCCTCTGTCATTAGAAGGAGAGCCGTGCCTTTGGTCTAGGCAGAGAAGGGGAGGGCTGGGTGGGGATCTCACACAGGACAGGATGCTGCTCTTAACTAAGTTAGAAGGGTCTGTGTGGCAGATGCCGCCTTGCAGAGGACAACAACTCACCCAGGGGGCATTGACATTGTCCCACAGCCTGTCTCCTCATCCATCCTGACCCCTGTCCCTCACATCTTGCTATAAACCAGCTCTCTGGCAGGCAGTGACACCACCTGAGCTGGTCCCTGGAGCCACATGGGCACAACCTCAGCCGGTGCCTCCTGTATCCCACATGTTGTGCTTGAGGCTGCTCAGCATTGCTGGGTGATGGGGCTCAGCAGAACAGGTTGCTTGCAGAGCTCCCTAATGCAGGTCTCTTCCCTTCCCAGGGAGGCTGGAACCAGCATTGGCAAGAAGGCTGATGGTGAATGTAAGAAGGAAATTGTCACAGTAAGTGAATTGGGTGATCAGGGGCTGGGTTTTGGTCCTGCTGCTGTCAGGGGAAGCACTCCCAGTGTCTGCAGCAGCCCCCAGACCAGCAGTGTCCTGCAGAAGTGAAACAGCTGCTGTGCTGCAGAACAGGAGAGATTTTGCTTTCTCTACACATAATAAATGTTATTCGTGTCAATGCCAGGAAAGGAACAGGTTACTGCTCAGGAAGGGATGAGTAAAAGAATAGTAGAAATAATCCATCAGGGCAGAACTGTGAACAGGAAGAGAGAGTGGCTTTTGGGGTCAGACCAATGCTCCATCTAGCCCCTGGTAACTTGGTACAGAGCCTGCTGTTGGCAGGGGTTGTGAGCATTGTGTAGGACAGAGTGAGAGTGCAGAATGTAGAGAAAAGTGACTTCTACCCTTCCAAACTCCAGCTGTTTTCAGGTGGAGGACCTCAGCTGCGAGTGATTTCTGTGCAGTCACTAAGCCTTGATAGATTTCTCCTCCATAAAATTCCTCAGCCTCTTCCTGCACCCAGACACATTTTTAGCCCTACAATTCTCCTCAGCAAGTGCAGCACTCATTGCTCCAGGAAACAGAATCCCACTCTTGCAGTATCCAGCCACGTGCTGATCTTCCAGTTTTAAGACTCCAGGAGGGATGGTGGAACTTTATAGAGGATCAGCACTCCATTTCCCCAGACACCAGTGTTTCTCCATTTAATTTCCTGGCCAGCTTGGGAACACAGAGCACGGCACCTTCACCGAGTGAACTGCTGCTGCTTGGAAATGCCATGACCAGGTTATGATATGCATCTCTTCAAACAGGAAATTATGATCTATTTTTATATTATTAAATTCTCCTGGCATGGGAGAAACTGACACCTCAGTTTATATCAGATGTGCAAGGAAGTTAATTACTTTTGGTGAGATTAGTATCACCAGCACTGCAGCTCTAGCTCAGGGTTCAAGCTCTTGTGCTACTGACTCCTCCACATCAGAGTCTTTTATTTTTATTTATTTTTTACAGGTTGACTGCAGTGACTACCCCAAACCTGTCTGCTCACTGGACTACATGCCTCTCTGTGGCTCTGACAACACAACGTACAACAATAAGTGTATCTTCTGCAACGCAGTCGTGTATGTACAAATATCAGTGATGTCTGTTTTATCAGTTGCCTCATGTGGGCACAAGTTTGCACAGTTACTGCTTTTTTTGTTTGCTGGATACTGTTGTTTAGGGATTTGGGGCAGGAGGGAATGCCAGCCACCGTGTCAAGCATTCATTTATTTTTTTCATTAGAGCATAAAAAATGCTACGGCTGCTTTGTTAGTGTGAATGGTTTGAAGAGCATTTAACCTAAATGGAATTCTTCTTGCATGTTGCAAAGGAAATGAAATTCCTTTCCTTTTGAAATTCCACTATAGTTTCCCCACAGATATTTTCAGTCTTAAGAATGGGTTAAATTGTTTCACTCATGTCTTAATAATCAAATAGCAAATGGGATTACGAGTCCGCAAGTTCCTTGGCTCTGGGGCAGGATCCCATCTGACACCATCTCTAGGAACCATCAAAAAGACAGATTATAGCAGGCAGGACTCTGTGTTTAATTCATTCTTTCCTCCCCTTACTTTCAGGGACAGCAATGGGACAATCACTTTAAGCCATTTTGGGAAGTGCTGAGTATTGTGCCAAGAGAATTCACCACAGGATCCCCACTGGAAAATCCCAGATAAAGATCTGACCTCAGTTCATCTCACCTTCTGGGAAACTCAGCTCACTCCTGATTTTCTTTCTCAATAAACTAAATCAGCAACATTTCCCTGTCTTCTTTCATGTGTTGTCTCATGAAACATTGCCTTGATTTGTTGGATGATGATACTGAGCAGAATAAGTTACGTGCTCAAAGCTCTGGGATAGAACAAGAACATAATCTTGCTCCCCTCCCTCTCCTAAAAGGGCAGAAAATCAAATACAGATGCTCCAACCCAGAGCTGTGTGTCTTTGCACATAAATGACAATAATGTCCCTGCATTAGTGCTCAGACCCTTTAATGTTTGACACTGGACAGGGCTGAAGTGGTGACACAGGAGGGTCCCTCCCCAGGTGTTCCTGGTGCATTTTCCTTGTCAGCAAAGTCCGGTCACCCCTGGGTGTCACTGCCCAGAGCTGATCCCTGGCTCTGTGCTCACCTGAAGTGCTGCTCTCTCAAGGGCACCCTGCTGGCACAGCCCAGATTGCTCAGACACGGGCATTGTCTCTGCCTATTTGTCCAAGTCCTCCAACTGCCCAGATTTTTCTCATCCTGGAGTCGTCCTTTAACACCCTTCAAACGTTTTGACATTAATGCCTTCCTAGGTGTGGTGCCTACTCCTGCCTACTTGTCTTCTCTCGGTCTTCAATTACACAATGTTCTCTCCCAGCCCAAGGAGTATTTCAGCAGTGTTTCAAAATCCAAGGACAAAGTATCCTTCTCTTTCTTGAGAGTGTGACCTGTCATTGGCGTATTGTGCTTGAAATTTATTTTGCTTTTGTGTTCTGTTTGAGTATTGAATTGGGTTTTGGTTTTTTTTTTTTTAATCCACACAAGAGAGGCATAAATAAATTGGGCTTATCCCTCCTAAAATGTAATATCTCCCACATGCATTTCTTCTGGGAATCAAAGGGCGAGGGGTGCTTGTTCTCCTTGATGGAGGTTATCCCAAAAAGCAATGCTTTGGTGGTAAAACAAAGGATTTATGTAGAGATGGGCAGATGGATGAAGCAGTGATATCCAGATTGGGTTCAGATTTTCTAGGATCCATGCTAGGGTCTCAAATCATTCTGTCATCATCATACTAAAAGTCTATTACTGCAAAGCTAATGGCTTTTAGGGGAAATAACAATTGTAAATTTTTTTTGCATAGTCCCATAAAAGTTTCTCCATCCCTTGTCATTTTCCAGGACTCCTTTCAGTGTCTGGGATGCCCTCTTGCTTGCCTTCCTGGTTCATTGTTTTCCTGCTTTCACTATAACTTAGTGATGTTTTACTTGGGTGAAGCACAAAAATAAAAGGAGAACCTTTCTGCTGTGGAAGCATTTCATTCAATGTTTTTCTCATGAAAAAGCACTGCACAAAAATAAGCAGTGATAGGTGAACACACAGAAAATCTGACAGCAGTTTGTACAGTGGCTCTTTTGCCTGCAGGAATTTTCTGTGGTCCTTCAGAAGGAAACTGTCACATATTTCACTTAAAATAAGGACTCAGAGGGTGTATCTCACACATCTAAACTTCGCGTGACTCCCGTTGATGAAGAAACACCACTCTTGGCTTCCAGCACAGCTTACCTCTACTGTTATTACCACCGAGACAAAAGGCTGGAAATGTTGCTCCAGGATAAGGGTGGATAAGGCAAATATGAACATGCACAAACACACACACCCCCCCAGTGGTGCAGGCATACATATAAGCGTGGTTGGCACCTGAGGACAGAATCCAGGTTGAGTTTCCTGAGCAAAGGCCAAGCTCTGCTGCTCACAGCTCATCCAGCCACCATGAAGATCACGGGGGTGCTGCTTCTGCTCTCTCTGGCCCTTTTCTGCATCTCAGGTGAGTGGCTGTGCCTTGGAGTATGTGCTGGCTGTCTTCAAAACCACAAAAAAACATCCTCAGACTGGAAAGAGCTCCGTTCTGCAAGGACTTATTTACTCCTAGAAAGATAGTGTTGAAAAGACTTGACATCAGAGACTATCACTTATGGGGTAATATTTTAGCAACAGAACTGAGTGGGTAAGAACAACTGTGGGAACAGCTCTACTCTCAGTGCTAGTTTATGCATAATGAAAGAAGTGACATGAACGTGGTGCAACCCGGGGACTCAGACAACCAGTACTTAACCTCTGAAATCTTGCAGAAACACAAATAATTTTACTGAATGAAAGTGAACATTTCTTGTAGTCATCCTGAACCGAGGTGTAGTTTGAGAGCCTGAATTGGTGTAGGAGCTTTATAAATTCACTTCTCACTAAATACTATTCTTATTTAAAAATAATATTGGCAATGCATATAAGATGCTGCCTCTGTGTACTTGTCAGCTTTATGTCCCTCTTTACCTCAATAATTTGCTTTGCTTTGAGTTCATGTCCTGTTCCATCCTTTGAACCATAGAAAATGCCTTTCTCTTCTTTCATTTTACACAGCTTTTTCCATTTTGACTGTAACCCTCATTAAATAAAAATACTACAGAATCAACATACAGTATGGCACAACATTTTGCCTGGAATTCCTTTTGTCTAAGAATAATTTCCTAGCACACAGGGAGTTGGAAGATATGTATTCAGGGCATGCATTCTCAGATTTTAGCAGAATCTATGAATTGCATTTGTAATATATTTCATTTGTTCTTCTTTTTTTTTTTTTTTTAGTTCCAGCTACTGATGCGCTGCAGGTAAGGGACAGATTTTTCTATTCTCCATCCTTTCTTTCCTTAAAGCAGTTTCTGTATAAATCTTTACTAATCACATCATGATGGAGCCTTTCAAAATCCTGAGACACCCAGCTGCCTGAGCAATATTTGCCACAGATATTATCGGGTGAAATTGCCATTTTCATCTGGTGATAGCTTCAACGAGTAGGGCAGCATTCAGCTCATGTCCAAGTTGTTGTCAAAGTTACTGCAGCATCATTTGCAGTGGTTACCCAGGCTCTGCATGGCTGGAGGCAGCACTCCACTGCCTCCTGCCCTGTCCCTGGGCTTTTCCTCAGCGTCTGGGCAGCAAGGGGGCAGCTCAAGGGGTGTGTGGGGCCTCCTGATGTCACTTTTCTCACCCAGCTTTGGTTAAGAGATTTTTTTTTTTTTTTTTGTGAATACAGGCTGCACCTGTCTACTGCAGGAACCAGAGGACTATCAGGAATATGTGTACCATGGAGTATGTCCCCCACTGTGGGTCTGATGGTGTCACCTACCCCAACAAATGCACGTTCTGCAATGCCTTCCTGTACGTATGGAATAAATCCCTTCACCTACTCAGTGGTGAATTAATTTAGCTTAAACTGGCTAATCAGTCTTGGACACTGGCTGGAGAAGTAAAGTGCTTTTATTTCATTTGTTTTTTCTCTCACCAGCAATGGTAATTTTTTTTTTTTTTGGGAGAGTTTGCTAGGAACTCCTTTCTTTCAGATATAAAGAGACAACATAGTGTTCTATGTTTTCCTCTTAAGTGATTTGCAAAAGAGCTTTCTCTCAGCAAAGTCTGTTTCCTACAGACTATTTGGTCTTTTAAATTAAGAACTTTTCTTGTCTTTATATGTCAATAATAAAAGGAAATATGTGGAATAGAGTTCAGAAATTCCTCTGTGGTGCAGAGGGACAGACCAACAGTAAAAGCCCAGATGTTCTGTCTCCAAGGTACTGATTTCTTACTGATTTCTTTCTCTGCAGGAGAAGCCGTGGAGCTCTTGCCTTGAGGTCTCTTGAAGCCTGTTAAGCTCTTGACAGGATTCAGCTGAGAAAGAACATCCCTCCCTGACAATGTTCCCCATGGCAGATGACTTCCTAAATCCCTGACCCTTGAAAACCTCTTATCAACCCTGAAACCTCTGATAATAAAAAAAGAAAAGACCCAGCATTTATGTTGTCCTTTGGTCTCATTCTGGCTTTACCTAGCAGGTTGCATGATTTTACCACTGCAACAACCCTGGGGTGTGGGAATTAATGGGAAAATTGCAGGGGAGAGGGAGAAGGGTGTTCTGATCTACAAAAACACCAACCCCAACTGCAAGGGCAATGGGCAGCTCTGGTGGGCATCTGCCTTCATCCAGCTTTCCAAAAGAAAACCTGGGCTGGAGATGCATCCTGGTGCTGCTGTCCATTTCCTGCTCTGAGGGGATCTGACAGACACTGAGAGGAGCCTGGCTGAGAGGAGCTGCCTCCCTCCCCAGCTGCTGCTGTCAAATACCTGCAGCCTCACCCAGCCTCACTCTGTAGCCTGGCAGCACCAAGAGGCCCCGGGCAAACCTAAACATAAACATAATTAGAGACAGTCCCAAGACTTGTAATTGGGGTGTTCTGGCACTGTTCTGCCACACAGAAGGGGTCTTGGTGGCACAATGAGCTGCTCATCCCTGTTTCAGTTTCCAGGGTTATCCCTAATTTCTTACACCTGCAGGAGAACATGTGAGGAAGGTCACATTCCAAGCTGCCTCCACCTCACGAGCAGGATTGAAAACTCACCTGTAGCTGAGAGAAAGCCTTTTGCAATCTGCTCTGCTCCCCAGAGCAATGTCACAGGGTGTTTCCTCTGGGCTGCCCACGCCGGTTCGTTGCTGAGGGGCACTGCAGAAAACCCATGGGCAGCCAGTGCCAACAGAGCTGATGTCCAGGGGACGCTGGCAAGCACCGAGCCCATCTGGGCACCTCACCCATCACTTAGCTGCTGGTTGAAGGTAATTACCTTGACTGTCGCTTGTAGAGGATCCTTTGAGATTCTCCGGCCTCTGGAAACCTCGGCTGATGAGAGGAAGGGCTCAGAGTCGTGGTGTTAATTTATTATTCATTAACAGCCAGGCGCTGCCAGTGCCCTGTGCTGCAGAGGCAGCAGCCTCACAGTCAAATAGTTAATGATCTTAAGTGACAATGTGTCACTTCCCAGAGACTGCAGAGAGCAGCTCTCTAAAAGGAGACAATTTATTTCCAAAAGACATGATTCTCTGCAACCATTTAGTGCCAACTCCCTTCCTGGGGCTGGAATGTCCCTCCTGTCTGTGTGCAGGAAGGCTTTTCGGTGTCAGATGTGATTTCTGGGGACCAGGATAAATTGAGGCTCTGGGAGGCAGTGCTGGGGGTGTGGGGCACATTCAGTCTCCTTCTTCTCCCCCTCTGCAGAGCGTGGGAGTCAGGGTAGGAGAGCAGCAGCTGCAGCAGTTATTTTTTCCTTGGGCAGCAGCGGGGAGGATGAGGATGGCCCGCGATGCCTTGGAGACAAGCAGAGCTCCCGATCGTGCTGGAGATCTCTGATGCTCAGGGGGCCTCTTGCAGGGGCATGTCTGCTAAACAGGAAAATCCAGCAGGCAATTAAGGGCAATTCCTGTGAGTAGAAATGATAAATCCTCTGCGATTGCTCAGGAGTGACCAAGGGCAGAGCAGGACCCCAGTGCAGCCTCCTGCCCCAGCAGCTCATCCTGGATGCTCCTTAAGATGGAGAGGAAGAGAATTCTCCTTTATGAGCACCTCGTTGGAAATAATTTTTTTTATTGCTTCTCAATAAAATCCTGCCACAACAGCACAAATCCTCTCACCATTACTAATCTAACTCTCCCTCCAGGAAATTCAAGGCAGGAAACATTGTCTGCCTGCCAAGGTATTTTATGGTACAATTCTTTGAGCAGTACCTCAGCACTTTATGTTATTATCTGATGTTTTGGATTCAGGAAATGCCATTCAATTACCCCACAACCTGATTAACACATTGCATGTACTTATTTTGTTCTGCTTTATTTCATATAATTCCTTCTATTTTTGTGCATTGTTTGACTTGTTGCTGGCCAAAATATACCTCAGGCCGGTCTAGACCTTTCTGTTAATGCAGTTTCTCTCTGTGGCTTCTGTCAGGAGAAATGGTTTATTACTGCATTCTTACTTGATGTGGAGAAAAATAAAATTGTGTTTGAAAAGTGAATTAATTGTGGGTGTTTTGGGGGGCTGGCTGTGTCAGAGCTATTGCAGTGAGGCAGAGCTGAGGTTCACTGAGGGATTGGGCTCCTCAGCCTTCTGCTGTTAGCATGCAGCTTCCAGACAGTCAAATTATTCCAGACACCCTTGCCCGTGATATCATCTATGCTTAAAAGACTGGAGATATTCAGGCAGCAATCAGATAGCTGAACTACAAGGAGAAATAATAGGTGAGTGCGGCTTAGGGCAGGGGCTTTGCGAGCTGTAAATTGAATTTCTGTTCTCATAGAAGATCCAGCTCTGCCCCCGTGTGCAGAGGTCTGGGAACAGCAGCTCGGCCGGGATCTCCTGCGGTTGTTCCTCAGCCCCGGGAGCCGCAGGGAGCTCCCTCCTCCTGCCCGGGCTGCAGCCCCTTTGTTCTCGCTGCCCGCGGCGGCCGCAGAGCGGAGCGAGCGCAGGGATGCCGCTGCTGGCATGACGGCAAATCCTGCGTGCGCGCATCCACCCTCGTGTTTAATAATAATTATAATAAGGAAAAAAAACCCTGTTGTTGCTCTTTGTAGCCAGATGAAGCCTACGGCAAGTTTTAAACCAAAGCAGGGAGCATCATCAGTGAAGAATTTTTTAGGTTGTGGTAGGTTATGGATTTACTTGAGGTAGGAAGTCTCAAGATCAGAGGAAAATCTTCCCAGGAAATTATCACTGCTATGGGAAGAAATGCTGCTGGATTAGAAACCCAGAGTTATTGGAAATTTACCTTAATACAAGAGGACTCATTATATGATGGCCAACATTTATCCCAATTATGTGGCCATAACCCTCCTGAATGTTTGCCCTCTAGGAGTCTGAAATAGAAGGAAGCATTTTATTTCAGAGTTTTATTTAAGCTTTTGTATGGATCTCAAATCTGTAGAAACATTAAAATAATCTCAAAGTCACTTTACTGAGCCCTCCATCATGGTATTTCTGAACCTCAGAATCACAGGATAGTTTGGGTTGGAAGTGATCTCTGGAGATCCTCCAGTCCAAACCCCCTGCCAAAGCAGGGACACCTGGAGCAGGTGACATAGGAGCATGGCCAAGTGGGTTTGGGATGACTCCAGGGAGACTCCACCACCTCCCTGGGCAGCTGTTCCAGTGCTCTGCAGCTCTCAATGGAAAGAATTTTCTCCTCCTGTTGAGGTGGAACTTGCTGTGTTTTAGGTTATGGGCACTGCTCCTTGTCCTGTGACTGGGCACCACTGAGAACAGTCTGGCACCATCACACACATCCCAGGGGTTTGGGCAGGTGGGTTCACTTTGCCCTTCCCATTTGCAACAGGTGTATGACCTTTCCCAAAGCTCACTGTTGTGAGCACTGCTGTTTTTCACTGCTCCTAATGCCTGCTTTCAGTCCATCTGCTTTCCTGTGATTACTGCTGCCCCATTCCCCCTGTTTCCTGCTGCTCCTTGTGCAATCCCCTGTCACACCTGTCCCAGCAGCTCTCCTGCCCTGCCCTGCACGCTGCCCTTTGTCTCCCATCCCTTCTCCCAGACCCTGCAGCAAGGCTCTTTCCTCGTTTCTCTTTTTCTCCCTGCTACCCTGGGAAGTGGCAGGGGCTGCTGGAGGAGAAGAGCTTTTTGGATGGCCACCAAGACCCTCGGGGCAGCACGTGAGGCAGAGCGGATCTCCCAGAGGATCTGGCTAATGAAAGGGCAGGTGCTGGCTCAACATGAGAGCGATGCCGCTCCCTGGCAGACACCTGCCAGGCACAACAGCTCCTGCTGGCTCCAGCCTGGCAGGAAAAACAGCAGGAGAAGCAGCAGAGTTCTGCTAATGGGGATCCCGGATCTGGAGGTGGGTATGGGGGAGTTTGGGTGGCAGGGCTGAAGAGGAGACAGACTCTGCTCCTGGAGCCCCCCCAGCCACGGGGCTGGCAAGCAGCACCTCCACTGGTGGCTGGTGCAAGTTCTGAGGAAGCTTTGTTTTCAGACTTTGGCATTCCTGCCCCTGGAGATTAATCAATATTAATGCTTCCGTGACTACCGCTTCCTTTCCAAATGTGCTCACAATCAGTTCAAGGAATCTGAAAGTCAACACGCTCAGGATGCTAAGAATGCGACAGAAACAACTTTCAAAGGAACCCTTCAACTTGTGATATTTGTGAAAGAGATCCAAATAGCATTATTCATTTATTTTTCAGGAAAATGATTTCATTGATATAAACAGGCCAAATCCCACAAGCTCCATTCTGTGACTATGGTTCCCTTACACTTTCAGCTACATTTTTATGATTTATCTGCTCATGCCAAGTGTTGAACATCTCCCAGGATAATAAGAAAACCAATTCTGATTTTCTATTTAAAACTCAGGCTGCCTTTAAGCCACATTTATGAATTAGGCTTCTTCTGAAGCACAAACAAGTTCCATCCGTCACTTCCTTCCGTGACTACCTTAAATCAAAAATTTATTATTTTATGCAATATCCCCTATTTGTTTTTCCATACACTTGCGATAGAGTCGAGCCACTTAGCAGAGCCTAGCACATTATTTATCACTTATCTTCCCTAAAACACGACTCTCAGCTGACACTCTAAATTTAATGCCATATAATTGAGGTAGAAGGGGGAAGCCTAACAGCTTTCCTTCTGTTTGCAGTTACTGGAATTTTTTCTGGAATGCCTTTGATATTAACAAGCCCATTTCACCTGCACAGAATACCAGTTGCTTGCCATTAATAGGAAACATTATCCCAGTACAGATTTAAGGCTACTTATTCTCATAATTTCTTAATCAGACTCGTGCTCACTGCCAGCAGATGAATAACTCTTGCTCCTACACAGAAATGTCTAATAAACTTCTGGGGGTTTTTGTAATGCTTTTATCTTGTGATGACTTTCTGTGGGTGAGAAATCCACTGCACCAGGAAATTACAGGAGAGAGTGGAGAGGGATTTGCTGAGACTTCAGCATCTTTAAAGTGCACTGATGCTTGCCAGACCCCAGATATGATGTCAGTAAAATGTCCCATGCTCCTGTCATCCCACTCTGCTGTACCGTGAAAGTCTCCCAGAGCCCAGTTCCTGTCTAGTATATGTGATATGGTGAGCACAAGTCAAACACTTCCAACAAATGGGCTCTTTTTTCTCTTCCCCAACTTCGATATTCCATTTCATAACATCCGCTATTGAGACAGTGCTCCTGTTTGGAAAGTACAAATCACTCATTGTATAGCAAGACGCCTTTGTTAACAAGCTGGGTGTAGCTCACATTTTTGTTTAATTCTTCTGGGCATCTCTCTAACAAACAAGTATTCTTTGGAGCTCAACTTGGTAATCGATACAATTTTCTTAGTTTACAGAGCAAATAATTACTTTCTGGTGATGACTTCACAAGGTCGGGGAGATGCATATAAATACTGGGGAGGGAGAAGGCTGAGAACCATCCACGGACTCTCCGGCAACCGACCCACACGGAACAGCCGCCACCACCACCGCCAGCATGAAGATGGCCAACTGTGCTGCCCTTCTGGGGCTGGTCCTTCTTGCCTGCCTTTCTGGTAAGTCATTTCTGTCATTTTTGCTACACTCCATGCTGGTCTGGACCTCCTGATCCTTTCCCTGTCTCTGTGCATCCTGAAGGAGGGCGCAGCCTCTTGGGGATGCGACAGTTTGGGAATACGCGGCCTCTCTTTCCAATGGGCTTCGCCCTTGTGCTGACAAACACATGGGATCTATGCTTTAAGCTTTTGAGCCTTAATGGGGATTATGGAGCTGAAGAAGGATAAAATTTTGGGTCCTATTTCTTGTTTAGTGAGTCAAAATTTCTGGTTTCACAAATAAGTGATTTTTTTTTAATCTTGGTGTATCACTTTGCATTTACTTGGAGTAGAGGAAACATTTGGGAGGATAATCACTTCTTGGTAATGAGAAGGTGTATTTGGCTGATCTGTAGGGAAATTGATGATTCCAACAGAATTTTAGTGAAGGACATAATACAATTTTTACATTTTGTAATTTCTATTTTTATTGTAGATCTTGCTGTTGCTCAAAGACGGGTGAGTATTAGATCTTTGTCGTTTAGTCTTGATTTCTAAGTCTAGATGAATAATTCATACTCACGCTATATGTCAGGGAATGCTTGAGGGAAAAAAAAAAGAGAGAATGAATAGGAAAGAAGTGCCCCTAAGTGCACCTCTTTTCCCAGCATAAGAAAACACCTTTGTCAGAGAGAGATAATTTAGTACTTTGATGATTAAAAAGACAGCGATTAATAATGTAGAATGCGAGTCAGCACAGCACAGAGTGCCAGTAGAAAATCTATATGACTATTGAATATCTGCCTAATATCTTCCCTGTCTTGATTCCCCAAGGAATGATCATTTTTGCCCATAATTCTTGACAAAATTACTTTAAGTTTTAACAGCAGAGAGGTGCTTTCATTATGCTGTAAGATACTCGATATAAATTTTCTTTCACCATGGAGGAGCCATAGAGATTCCTCACAGTAGCCTCCCAGTGCAGCAAAACCAGGATTAGGGCAAGGGCACCCTTCTGTCTGTTTGGAGACATGACGAGTCCCCTTTCCCAGGCCAACTGCGCTGCCTACATGACGGGCGGAAAAACCATGAGCGTCGTCTGTCCCCGCAACTACGACCCCGTGTGTGGCACCAATGGCCGCACCTACCCCAACGAGTGCTCTCTCTGCAGGGACTTCTTGTGAGTAGAAAGTCCCCTGATCACCCACAGTGCCACTTCAAGCAGCAGGCAGAAGCCCTTGGGGTTGTGACTAATCATGGGGTGGACTGGAATTTTCTTAAGTTTCTGTCTTCCTTAATGCGCGGGATCTTCTGTGTCAAAGCTCCAGAATCTGATTAATTACTGGGGCTTTACGGGTGGAGGGACTTGATGATTGAGATGATAACATGGCATGAAAAGATTAATCCCTGCTTTTCTTCTCCCTCTCTCCCTCCAGCCGCAACCGTGCCCTTGACAAGAAACACGATGGAAGATGCGTTAGGGTATGGCCAGAGATTGGTTCCTTCCCCTGCTGGGTGACAGCCAGACACAAACCTAGCCTAGGATTCCTTCTGTACTGAACCCACACAATTGCTAGCTCCCAGAAATGGGGTGAAAATGAAGAATTTCAGATTGGCAGGAAATTTAATTTGCATTTTGTTTGGACTGCCAAAATCAGTGAGTTTTAAAAGGCAAAAGATCTTCTGTGTAACACCGGAGTTTAGAAAGGAAGCTTATTGATTTCAAGAGTGTTTCATTCAGTGTTATGAAAACACTTCCCTTTACATTTACATTCAGAGGCTTGTTGTGGCTAAGAAATTCCCAGAAGAAGTTTGAATTTCAACTAAACTATAATTTTGTAACAGAAAAAAACTGATTCTATCAGAATGTTTATCACAAAGTTAAGTTAAAGTTAGTATCAGTATAGGGAGCTACCATGAAGTGACAAAGAATGTCTATTTTTAGTTTAGAGAGAGAGAGAGAGTAAAGAAACATTCTGGCTGTGCAATTTCACATAATACAATGACTCCCATTTCAATACACTCAGAGTAATTGCAGGAGCAGTGAGCTGAGTGTAAACTCCACTTTTGAAAGGTGTGAGGTATTTTGGGCAAGGATCCTTCACTGTGGCATTCAGGGGGAAAATGCCCAAGATGAGAGGGATGAAGCCCACCTCAGAACAGATACTGATGCTGTACCCACAGGCAGGATTTCATCTGTGCTCCCCCAAATCCACCACACTGTGGCTGGAAGCCCCTTTCATCTTGCAGCTCTGGGTAGAGGGGAGGATGTCTCTTGCACCACACTCCATTACACAGGGCTGCTGCAAAGGGGAGCAGAGATTCAAATGCTGCTCTGGGACTGTTTCAGGTCGACTGTACTGGTTTCCTGAAGCCTGGCAGTGGTTTCAACATCCCCTGCACCATGGAGTACTCCCCCATCTGCGGCACCAATGGCATCACCTACAGGAACAAGTGCCAATTCTGTACTGCTGTGGCGTAAGTGAAGGGCCCAAGGCAGGGCAGGGTTTTTGGATCAGTATTTCTCTTTTTGGTGTTTGGAGCATAAAGGGGTAGCTTGGTTCATGAAGCAGCTGCACTGTTCTCATTCATTCTCCACTTGCTTTCCCCCCAAAGGAGCGGCCTGGACGTGAACCTGCAGACCTACGGAGAGTGCTTCCAGGTAAAGCCAGAAATCTGCACTCTTAACTGCTCTTACATTTTTCAACACAAATTCATGGCTGAATAATAGAAATGCCTCCACTGTCCTGGTGCATTTGGCCTGGAGATAGGACTTGAGGAAAATACTTATGCCAGGGTCAACAGGTATGGAACCTAATCCATGGCTGAGATATTTGGTCCCCTCTCTGATCTGGGAACAGCAGGCAGAAGGTGCTGAGACCTTCATTTGCTATGAAACTGGATGAGCAAGAGATGGTGCATCACTGATGCAGCAGCAGTATTAGTAGCAGTGATTCCCTGGGTGGGAGAACTTGGTGCACTGGGGCTTGTGACCACCCCCTTTCTGTCCACTTGCCTCTGCTTGCCTGCTGAACCAGAGCAGACAGTAGGAGAGCCATCCTGGAAATACCAGCATGGTCGTTCCACTACTTATAATAAAATTTATTAGACTTTTTTTGCCTCCACCATCTCCCTACTCCAAGGCTGTTCCAGGCAAGCACATTCTCTGAGTCTGCAGGATCGCTGGAACAGCAGAGCTTTTCAGAGCTCCTGAAAAGTGCTTTCATGCTTTGCCACATCACAAATACTAAAACAAACATAGAGCACTTGTGTAGGAAAATACAGGCACCAGACGTTTTAAGCCCTGTTTTTTGTTCCATTAGCAAAATGTCAACATCGACTGCGGCAGCTTCCAGCAGAAGGGCGGCAACATGGTCTGCACCTCCGAGTACAGCCCCATCTGCGGCTCCGACGGCAGGACCTACTCAAACAAGTGCCAGTTCTGCAACGCTGTCTCGTAAGTGCAGGGCTCACCACGTGCCCAGGGAACCAGAGCAGCTCACATGCAGCTGGTGGGAGCCCCAGAGCTCCCGTTAGCTCCCATCCCTGCCCCGTGTTCCTCTCCCAGCGCTCTCTCTCCTCTGCCACCCCCCTTCCCCCCCAGGCACCACAGATCCTGAGTGAGTCTTCTCCTCCTCCCCTTGCAATTAAAAGCAGATCCCCGCTTGCAGGCTCATAGCATTGCTGGCTGCCTCCCTGTCAGGGTGATTGAAAGTGTGACCGTAGGAGGTGTCCAGAATTATGGGGTTTGTCCCAAATCTCCTCAACCTATGAAAGAGTATAACTTGAGGAATCTGAAAAGAGGTGGCACATTAAGCGAAGTACTCTATGACTTGGAGACCACAATGGCATTTGGGTTATTTGGGCAAAGTTAGGCTATGAAAATGAGATCCATGTCTCTAATTTTGGTCTCCCTCTCTCTCTTCAGACGCAGCCTTGGGTCTCTGTTCGTCAGGCACCAGGGAGAATGCTAAGCGCTGGAGCTGGACCCTTCAACATGACACTTCCCTCACAAATTCTTCGATCAAACATGCTCTTCCTTGCTCCCTCAACTGTTATGCATCAGTCTCTGCTTTGATTGATCAATAAATTAAATGCAGCCACAATCTTGGCCATGGAGTGGTTTTTGATTTTGGTTTGGTTTTCCAGGCGGGGTAATGGTCTTCAGGCTTTTGGGTACTTTTCTGCCAGGCAGGAAAAGTGGTGAAATAAACCACAGTAAAGAGCAAAACACCAGCCCAAGCCCTCAAGAGAGAAGGTCATTCTGTATGCAAACCATCAGAAAATGCTATAAAATAGCACAACTTTGAATCTAATTTTGAAGTCTTGCAGGGTGTAAATGGATTTGTCTTTGTCACAGCACTGGAACTTGGAGGAACTGCTCCTTTTAGGGGCCTTGGCCTGGTGGGATGGTCCTGGGGGAGTGTGAAAGGGGGTGTGATCAGCTTTATCTGGTCACACCTGGGCAAGGGGCAGGTCTGGTGGTGCATTGTAAAAAGGAGGCTCATGGCAAAGGGAGGAGGTATCTCATAGGGAAGAAACTTAGGAACTGCTGCTTCCTTGAAGGGTGTGTCCATTGAGATTGTGCCCATCAGCAGAAAATTGCAGCAAGCTAGGCAAGGCTGTAATGAGCCTAATGAGAACCTGAGGAGAAATTAGACTGGGCTCAGGCTTTCAGCTTCTTGGAGAAGAGACCTAAAAAGCTGTACTGGTGGTATTTGAGGCAGAGGACCCTTCAGGAAAAGGTTTTAGGTTTTCTAACTCCAGGAAAGAAGGGCAAGAAGATGTGCTAGCAGCTCAAATGTGTTTTCTATCTGGGGAAAAAAGGTGTGAAGATAACATCTTTGTGGGAGCCTGAAGCGTGCACTGCAGGAAAAATGACATCTATGACTGTTGGTGATGATGTGCCATCTTTTTGGGTGAGTCAAGGAGTTAATATGCAAACAACACAAGCAAAAAAAATCCCAAGTGCCATGGCTAACACACTCCCTTCCTCATCCTTTCTCCACCTCCCATTCTCTTGTTATGTAAAAGAACACCTGCTGCTAAGGCTGATATTTAGGACAAAATCTGTGACTTTCAAGACACTTTTTTTGGTCTTTTCTCCTGAAGTAGATAATTTCTTGACCAAGAATTTTGTAGGTGCTCCCCACCAGAATGTGAGAGACTTGTCCTTCCCTAGAGCCAGCATAGAGAGCAGGAAGAAGATTGGGAATTCTTATATTCATGAGTTCTTTTGGTGTTACTACAGGTAAGATAAATTACATCATACCTTTGTGCCTGCTCCTAAGAAAAGAGAGAGAAATTGGAGAGTCACAAGAGTCCTCACTAATTACCTGCTTGTGTGTCTGAGAAAATAGTTAAGGAACAGTAAAAGTAGCCAGTTTGGATGTGTTTGTTGAATTGTTTTGTAATTCCTTGTTGGACAAGAGGCTCACATAGTGGCCACAGAGCAGTGGAGTTCTGGCCGTAGCAGGAAATGGTCTTCAGTGGCAAGGTCTTATGGTGAGCCTCCTCTTCAGAGGTAGTTTGTGGCTGAGGAAGTCAGATAGCTGCTCAGAAGGCTTTGGAAAAGCCCAAAGAAGAGCTGCTCACCTGCAGCAAAATGGGGGCAAGTGGTGAATATGTGGCTGTCTCACAAGCCTCTAGCAAGGACTTTAGAAGATGAAAGGTTTTGTAGCATTTAAATCTAAAAATTGGCCAGCACAGGTTGGGAGTCAGGTTGACACCAGCAAGACTCTGCCCAGCTACCCCTGAGGCTGCACAGCAAGGTCCAAGTGCCCTTCTCCTACCCCTGAGAGGGACAGAATTCCCCCACCTTTGCTACCAATTCCCTGCTCAGGTGTCACCAAGAAGTGGAAAGGGGCAATAACAATTACCTCCTGGCTGGAAATTCAGCCTTTTCCTCGGCTCAGCCCAGAAGGGGTTGGTCCCTGCCTGTGTTTGCTGAGGCTGGAGCCAGCCCAGCTGTGCTGCAGCAACCAAACATTGTTTGGGCAGATAAGGGACTGAGGCATCGAGGCTGTGGTGACGTCTGAGAGCAGAAAAGGCAAACAAGGAGTGCTGTGAGTGGCAGAACTGAGCGTGGCTGGGAATGGCGCTGCGGCTGACGGGTTTGATAACTAAATTACAAGAGAGGCTGCGTCGTGAGATCACCCTTAATAGACAGCCCAGGATTCGCCTGTCAGTCATGGTTTCCCTGCCACTGTGTGGATTTTAAAATGTCTGGCAAGCTGCAAACTGGTTTCAGTTTGCTTCCCCAGATGTAGGGCACCCATGGCATTGCTCTCCTGCAGAAACTGGCTGGGCATGCTGGTAGCATCTTTCCTCTGTTGCTAGAAAAAATGTATAGAAATGTGATCTTTATTTATAATTTTTTTTTTCACTCCTGTGTAAAATTTGGCTGCAACTAGTTGTGTATTCAAAATTCAGTGGGGGAACTGAAACCCAGATATATCTACACACATTCCTCTCCTAAGCCTTGCCTCCTTTGGAAAACATACTAAAAATTTAGGCTTATTCTTATCTGGAGAGGTGTTTGGCGAATGGTGTGCCTGAACACAAATCCTTGCACAGCCTCAGCTGGAAATAGAGCTTGGATCTGCCAATTCCCCATCAAATTCCCACCACTGCCACTTGCGGTGGGAGCAGAGCCCTAACATATGTTTGTGAATGTGAAAAACTGGGAAAACATTGACAGCTAGAGTTTAAATAGTTCAGGGAGGAGAGTCAGCAGTCCTATCTGGGACTGTGCACACAGCGAGGAGAGCATGTCACAGCCCAGCTCTTCTCCACCCCAACTCCACAAATTTAGAACCATCCTCAAAAATAGCCAGGGAACAACGTATAATTGGTTTCACAGACAACACATTCTCATGCTGTGATTTATTTCGTAACGTCTAGTGAGTGTCATCACTCGGTGCTGGCATTCGGAGAGGGCCCAGAGAATGAAAATTACCAGCTTCCCTGATGAATCACTGCTTTGAAAATTCACCCTTGTGAGAATCCTGTGACTATTTAGAAAAAAAAATAAAATATAATTACGTTACAAGCACTTCTATCACTCATGTAATTATCCCTTTCTAGGTTTGATGTGGACAGGGCAGCATTCCTTAAAGCACCATAAACCGGCCAGGACCAATAATGGCTTTAGAAACCAAGTGGAGAAGTTCTCACAATTAAGGTGGGGAATGGGGACAGCTACGGACAGGCACATAAATACACAGAAAGGCAGCTCTGTGTGCACTCTGTGGGCTCTGGGACTGGGACAACACCTCCTGCTCTGACCTTGGACTAAAGAGCTTCCTGCAGCATGAGGGCTACAGGTGCCTTGGTGCTTCTCAGCCTGCTGCTGCTCTCTTTCTTCTCGGGTAAGTAATCTTTTGCCTAGCCTAGAAAAGAAAAACAAACAGCAAAACCTCTCCTGACAACAAATTTTGGAGAGTCTTGATCACTGGCTGACAGGCTTGAAGATAAAGCTGAGCAAGTAGAAAATATCTGCAGGACTTGCTCGCTCATATGACATATTTCCACTCCTCGTGTGCCTCTGCAGTGGATAATGTAGTGGACGTGTCACTGGGAGACAGAGCGAGCAAATTCTGAGCATTTCTTCAGCAAATATACCAAAGCAGAGTGTAATTATGAATTTTTGGTACGAGCGTTCACTGGAGAGTTTTGCTGAACCAGTTAGAGAAGAAACTCGCTCACCTCCAGGTCATCTGCTCTCGTTTTGATCCTGGGCATCTTGGTATTTGGTGTTTTCCTTGGAGATGTGGAGACGTAATTAGATGAAAGTTTCAGCTTTCGTTGATGTTGCAGAGAAAAGCCTGAAAATTAAATTCAAATGTCCTCAAGGAGTCAGAACAAAGAGGGCAAATTAAAAGGATCCAGCAGCTATTTATCTGGAGATTTACCCATCTCTGTGATCATGTGGGGAAGCTGAGTGATGATTTTTGAACCTGTAGATCATGTCAGTGTTATCACTTGCTTGAGTCCAGCTGCCCCAGCTCTGCAAGGTGTGTGGCAACAGTTACTGAAGAAAATGTGGAACAAGAGTTATTTATACTTGTTTTTCTTTGAGTAATTTGAATAAAGAAGTCACTTGAGAAAATGGCAAGCTGTGCATGGAGAAGAGGTGAATTGCTTTGTACACATTATTCGTTATGAAATATTCATCTGTCTCTAATTGAGTCTTAATTGGGCCTGGGTTCCATCAGAAGGCTCATTCTTCCTTCCAAGGCCAGGCAGAATAGCAGCAAACCCTGTGATCTCCTGTAAAATAAACAGATGTCAAGAGCCATCATCACAAATTCTTCTGTAGCTTATATTGCATGTAATATTTATAAAACCTATTTAATGAGCTGTTTTGTAAATAATATGCAGATAGCCATACCAGTGCCTTCAACATTACAGCAGCCTAGCCAAACCTGAGGACAGGGTAAATGTGCCAGCACCAGGAAAAAAACACCAGAGGACAACAGAAATAGCAAAAGAAGTAGGAAGGCTTGATGGATGAGGGTTGAGCTGACTGAGGGTTGGGTGGGATTTCCACTGGGGAGGGATGAGTGTAGGACAAGGTCCTTCCACCTCCTGCCCAGAGCCACCTGAGCAGCCCCACAGCTGGCAGTGACCTGCTGACCAGCAGGTACAGCCTCACCAAACGCTGGGTGTTCATCCCACTCAGCTGTGACCCAGATTCTGCAGATCTGCATCCAACCCACCCTGGAGTGTCAGGCTCCCCCTTAGAGACGTGACAGGGTCGCCCCATTTCACAGCTCTGACTCAACCTACACTCCTGCCTGCTGCCTTTGATGGGAAGAAACATGAAGAGCATGGACTGATGAGCTCAGAGCCCAGAGCCCGTGGTTACAGAGGGGATTTTGGTGCTGGTTCTGACCAGTGCTGCCTGTTCTGCTCTCTGTCACCCCGTGACATCTCTTTGTATCTCACCTGGGCTGAGCCCATCCTGTGAGGGTGTCTGGGCTGTGCTGAGCATGGCTGGAACCCAGCCTCAGGATCTCCTGCTCCACAGTCCCCTCCTGTCAGCAGCACCAGCCGCTTGCTGGTGGTTCAGAGGTGCAGGAGCCTCAAAGCCTAAAAAGCCACTGTGGGTTTAAAATCTCTGGGAGCACAACTCCACATCTGATATGGCAGCTTGCTTCCCCAGGAGTGGCTGTCTTCCAGGAGCTTGGGTTATGTGTCTGAGGTGTAGCTAGCAGCTGAATGAATGATTGCATGGTATTTTAGTAGCATTTTTCAAAATAGGAAAATACTAAAAAGCAATTCAGATAATGTATTTCCTGCCCCCTCTTCCCCCGTGAGGGATGACGGAGTAGGAAAAGCCTGGAGTGTGTTTCACTGTGGTTTGCATAAAAGGTTTGTGGATTTAGCTCAGGCTTTATCAGAAAGTAATGCTGACATGTAAAACCTGTCTGGTTTTTATTTGCTTTTTTGTTGGTTTTTTTTTTTTTTTTCCCTTTTAGTTCCAGATGTAGCAGGTCAGGAGATTGAAGAGGTTAGTGCTGCAGTTTCTGCTTGCTGAATCTGCATTAAATAGAACCAAGGAATCATTACTGGTGGAAAAGACCTCCAAGATCATCGAATCCAACCTTTGACTGATCACCACCCTGTCAACTAAACCATAGCACCGAGTGCCACATCCAGTCATGGCATTTCACTTTGGAGGAATGTTTTTATAACCAAAATCTTGGTGCTGGGTAAACAGTTTTTAATGTCTGCTGGGAGCAGGTGGGTCCTTCCAAGTATTCCCAGAGCTGGGGAGTTCACTGCTACCTGGGGAATGTTGTGTGGCCACGTTAGCAGGTAGAGCAGGGAAGTAAATGGTTGGTTTAGCAAATGCTTATGTGCTTGCACCACTTTTGACTTGGCTTCACTATCCAATGTTCTCATGAAGCAAATGGATTATTGAGTGTCCTATTTCCCTAAATTTAGTTAATCCCTGGGATTTGTAGAGAGACAAAATACCTGTACACTTCCTGGGCATAACTTTTAATTTCCTAGGGAATTTCCTTATGGTTTCTCCCTCCTTCCTCTGGGAAAGCAAGAGCTTAGCAAGCACCAAACTGAGTGCAGGGTTTCGCAAGACACCTGAAGTCATGCAGCAGGGAGGTAGCTCAGCTCCAAGTGCCTGACAGAGCATCACTGCTGACTCTTCTCATGCATGCCTAGGCTAATCCACTCCTGTTGTTGGGAGGTCAAGACTTCTCCCTGGTGACTACAATTTCCTTCCTCAAACGTGGGGCCAAACTTCCCCTGAAATGTTGCTTCTGTTAATTTCTGAGAGGGCCTTTTCTGTCAGATAACAGGCAGTGTCAGCACTTTTCAGAAAAAGCCTTACATTAATGACCTTGGGTCCAGTTTGGAAAGTGAAACAAAGAGTATGGGTGTCCTGAAAGGGTTCTTTTTTAATTATTATTCCTAGATCTGTAGAGAGTTCCTAAACAGAAGCGTGTACTGCACGAGGGAGTCCAACCCTCACTGCGGCACGGATGGCGTCACCTATGGGAACAAGTGTGCCTTCTGCAAGGCAGTGCTGTAAGTGACACTGGGGGCACTGACACAGCAGACTTTGCCTTCATTGCCATGGATCTAGGGGTGTTCTTCATGGAGGGGAAGCCCTGCATCCAGGCTGCTCCTCTTGTATGGACCGGCCTCTGAACCTTGCCAAGCGGAATGTTTCCTCCTTGGAGCAGAGCTGTGTGCTATGAGTTAATTTTAATTCATTTCTGGGCGTTGCAGGATGCTGGTTGCCATGCTGAGAGGCAGCACAGGGCCTGAGAAGCAAATGCATCCTGCCTGTACCTTCCACAAGCACTAAATTGATGCACAATTCCCACTATGTGCCACAGGCTGCAGCTCTCACTGCCCACACTCCTGGGTACTGAGAAGTGCTGGAGGAATGTGGGAGCTGAGCCATGCCAAGTTATTCCTGAAAAGTCTGAATGAACTTTGTGGAACAAGACACAAGATCTCAGAGGAAGAACAGGATGTCTCTCCTTTTCCTGTGCTCTGTCACCTTTTAAAGGAGATGTAATAGGAGCCATCCCAGATGGATGGAATGTGCTTGAAAAATGTTTTGCCTTAGCAATCCTTACATTTAGTGTGCAGCCAAGGCTGCCTTATCCTGGGGCAAATCAGAGAAGAATGAGGAGAGGGGAAAATGGCTGGGTGCTCCTTGTGAGGTACCAGGGAGATACACTGGCACCAGTCAGGCCTGTTGGGGTGGGTGAGCTCTGTCCCACACTGCTGTGTCTGTCATTTGCTGCTTGGTCTAAGTCTCTCTCCCTCCTTTTACAGGAGGAGTGGAGGGAAAATAAGATTGAAGCACCTGGGGAAATGCTGAGTCCTCCCTGGACCGAGCAGCAGGAGCTGAGCCGCCCTCGGCCATGGACAGGAGCAGCCCGTCCTCCCTCTGCTGTCTCTGCTCAATAAAATAACACTCAGCACCATTCCTTGGCTGGATTCTTTCTTCCATAAGACCCAGAAAAACGCTTTGATCCAGCTATGCTGGAGCCTGATGCTGGCTCTGCTCCCCTGTGCTGTTGCATCACCTGCTCTGGGGAAGGAACGCGATTCCCACGGCTCCGTGGGCTGTGCCCTCCTGCCCCTTCCAGCCACAGCTCCTCTGTCCCGTCCTGCCTGGCAAATTGGCACATGCTGGGCAGCCAAAAACTGCTCCTGCCCGACTCTGCCCGTGCCAGGGGGTGGGTGACAGCAGGAGCCTTGGTTCCCTTCCCAGCCTCCATAGCCCTGTTCCTTCTCTCAGGGGTTATGGTGGGAGGGTGATGGGAGAGCTGATGAGCAGCGTGACTGCATATGCCTCATCTCCTTTGGAAAGCAGAGACAAGCAAGCTGAGGGTAGGGAAATATTGCTCCATTTAAGCCTGCACCCAGAAGATGGCAGGTGGAGGCTGGTTTTAGGCAGAAGCTGCAAGGATCTTCTTCCCAAATGAGCCTTTTCCCTTCTTTCCTCGTAGAGAACGCTTTGTCTTGGAAACTGTGAACTCACCAGCGTTGCTTTCCTGCTGCCAAGTGGCTTCTCATGCTAATAAAATTATATTTGGAAGAGAGCCAGATTGTATAAATTGTCAATAATTTAAAAAAAAATATTCCCTGGAGCAGAAGAGCTGTGGGCTTACTCGCCCCTTCTCTAGGATAAATTCTCTCTGAATTATACACAGACCTTGATTTTCTAGGCACACATGTTTGCATTTATTTACAATTTTTAATACACAGACTTCATTCCTTTCTTCACTTTTCACACTGCTGCCCTCTCTCTTCTTCACTCTGGCTGACAAATCCCTCTTTGTGCAAACACAAGAAAAGTAATTTTACGGTCTCTCCCCTTTTACTGTGCAAAACTCTCACAGGGAAATACTTGTGGCATTCTCTTGTTAAAACATTGGCAGTAGATCAGTGGGACAGCAGCACCTTCATGTTAAACACTTAACTTTCAAACGGAGCTTTAGATTTATCATGAGCCTCAGGGGTCAACATCTTTTGCAAGCACCTAAATGCTGAGCACCTAAACCTTTGGACCTTGTTTGGACAGAGCTTGAGCATTCGCCTCTCATGCCACAATCCCAGCTTTGAACTCAGCTGGGGCACAATGCCTAAAAAGAGAGGCTTCAGCAAGGTGCTCAGCACACCTAATACCAGCTTCTTCTCTGGTAATCCCCATAACCCAGTTCTGGGAAATGCTTTGTCATTTGGTAACTTCCCAGGCAGCCAGTGGCTGAGCTGCACAGGCAAAGCTTTGTTTTGGAGCTTCTCTCAGACCAGCAGCCTTTGATCCTGATGTTTTCCCCATCCCAGCCTACTGGATTGTTGCAAAATCTGCCACCTCTTCTTTGAAGCAGACCAACCCTCTCTGTGGCCCAGTTGTACAGCCTGGGCCCTTGTTTGGATTTAAATTCAGATGTTATGTTTCCAAACTCCACAGGACATGCAGAGCATGGGTAGGATTGAGGGGAGCAAGAGGCACAAGTGGTCCTGAGGAAGACATTGGGAAAATGCCTCTCCAACCCTCCAGCTTGGAGCAGGATGGCCTCCACCACTTCTCCTACTGTGTTATCCTGTGATGATCCTGTTACATTGTGAGGCACTGGACCAGCACCATGTTCAGAGGACAAGGGCAAAAAGACCCCATTTTTAGCATGGAAAATGACATTTTAATGAGAGAAGAGCCATGGGGCATCTTTAAGCCTGAGATGGCAATCAGTGACTCCAAAATTCTCACAGCATATTGCCATATCTAATCCTTTTAAATCTGGAGGCTGAGATAACAAGGACAGATCACATGAGAACAGAAATTGCAGAAGTTCAGTGTTAAATAACCATCATTTACCTTGGTTTTTTTTCAGAGAAAATAGCAAATAAAACACCTCCATACCTCACAGACCCAACTACCATCTTCTCCACCTGTGCCAGGGAAGTGGAGAGTGGGAGTAATCTGCTTTGAGGAAATGACTTCCCTCACTTGGGGACACTTCCCAAAATGTTGTCCCCAGGAGAGGCCAAGAGAGGCAGAGCTCCAACAAAAGCCACTTCAGTTGTGATCCATCTGAGCAGGCTGGTTCCATGAATGGTTCCAGTTGACTGGGATGGAAGGGATGCTTTGCTGGTGCCAGGTGTGCTCACCCTTGGGTTTTGAAAGCTGGATTCACCTTCCCAGTGGGGCTGATGGATCCCTGGGACAGGGCAGCAGTGGCCAAAGGATGCCCAGCCTGAGCCTCCATCTGTGTCTGGCTTCCTCCCCAGAAGCACACACCAAAACAGAATTCAAACCTTCAGCTACTGTTTTTCCTTGGTTTTCTTCTTACACCTTTGAAATTGTGTTGGGTTTGGGTTGTTTATGTGGGTTTTTTTTTTTGTGTTTTTTGTTTTGTTTTGTTTTTTAACAGCTTTGGAAGGTGAGTGAGTCATGATACATTTGAGATCTCTCTTAGGTAACATCTAAGATGAGCATCTTCACAGCTCTTTCCTGGGAGGAAGGGGCAGAGGCTGGGGTGAGAGCCACCCCTGGCAGTGGAATGAGGGCCAGGCTCTCCCCACACCTCACTCAGTCCCCTCACCAGCTAAAATACAACCAGAATGAATTCCGTGCGTGGTCTGAGGGCAAGGCAGCCACTGCTCACAGCTGAGCACCCTCCTGTGACCAGCCCATGCCCATGGCAAAGGGAAGGACGTTATTTCCCTCTCACAGCCTCACTCTGCTGGTGGTGCAGCTGATCCTTTACTGTGTCCAGCTCTTGGCCCATTTAACTTGTGAGCTCAACTGTGCTTCCTCCTCCTCCTCCTCCTCCTCCCCAGCACAGGCACGTGGCACTGGCACAGCTCACTGGGATCCTTTGCCCTACTTTTTTCCCTTGACATTCACAGTGTTTGACAGGGCTTTTCAAGCTGCCATGGGATGATCCAAGGGTGGTGGTGCTGACTGCAGGGTTCCCACAGCCTGGCTGGGGAGGAAGCTCTGGACTTGGTTATCATTCAGGTTCATCTTCTTTTCCCAAAGAGGAGCAGGCTGGATCAGCTTGGGAAGGACTCTGGTCCAACCTCCTGCTCAGGGCAGGGTTAGTGCTGAGATCTTATCAGGCCCCTCAGGGCTCTACCCAGCTGAGAGCCCTCAAAGGTGGATGTGCAACCTCCTCCTTGGGCTGTCTGTGCCAGGATTTGGCAAAGAATTTTTTCCTTGTGTAGCCAATTTCAACACCTTTTCTTCCAACTGTCTCATCTCCAAACCATGCACCACCATGAAGAGCCTGAATCCACCTGCTCAGGAACCTGCTTTTTTACTGGTCATTGATGTTGCATCCCTCTGAAATCTCCTTCTCACCAGCCTGAGTGACCCCACCTCCCTCTGCCTCCTCTCACTGAGCTCCAGCTCTCAACTCTCTTGGTGGTTTCTCACTTCAGTTTTTTGGGTTTTTTTCTTATTTTGGGGCAGGGCCCCAAACTGAACAGTGGATGGGATCCTGAGCCATGGGGACAGAGAGAAGGATTGCTCAGGGTGGGAGAGCTGTAGGAGAGTTTCAGGGCACTGCGAAGATGTAGATGGTGACATTTGCAGGGAGCAGCAGGAGGATGTCAGAGAGCATTGGGGCCCTCATGGATTAGAGAACAGCTGAGCCTGCCCTGGGGTGAAAGGGCTGCCAGATGTTGGGAATCAGCCCACAATTCCCTCCATCACAGCTGAAGGGCTTAAATAGGAGCCTGGGGAAGGGATTTGTCTCTTTGCATGGACTACAGAGTAAAGAGAAGGTGAGGGGTGTGCTTAGTGGTGTGAGTGGTGGTGTTTGTTTTTTGGGAGCTGGTGGGGGTTTTGTGGGTTTCTTGCCTGCTTTTGTGGGTGGGTTGTTTGTGGGTTTTTTCCCCCCAGAAATAAACAATGTAGTTTAAGAGCTTCTATCAGGAGCAGCTGCAGTAATTGTGTGTGGTCTAGGTGTCCTATAAGGCAGCTCAGAAAATGCTGGAGAAGGCTTTGAAAATGTGGAAGACAAGGGTTACCCCAATACAGAAAGGAAGAATGGGGGAGGAACAAGGTTTTACCCCTATGGAAATGCAGGTGTCACAGGAAGAGCAGCTCGTCTCAAACCCCCAAGTGAGGTGGTGCTTCAAGCACATCTTTGGCTTTGTTACTCATGGGGCAATGAGGGACAAGGGCTTCAAGAAGAAGGTAATTTCCTCAGGATTCTGGAGACAGCAGGGCTTTGGCACAGCTTCAATCAGGAGTTGAAGGATAAGGTCAAAACTGAGTTTCTGCAGGGGCAGAGGGATGCCCTCCACCCTTTGAAGCTAAAATTGCTCAATTAATTGTGAGCGAACAGAAACGTTGCTGCCGTGGCGGGGGCTGGCTCTGACACTTCTGGCCTTCCCAAGGAATGTTATGTCTTTCTGTGGCAGGGTGATTTTGGGCCAACACCTGTGACAAAGCCAGGTGACAAACTCATCTCAACTCCTTCTAGCCATGCCCTAAATCCTCATGCACAGTTACACCAGGCCAGCAGGGCTCTGGTTTGGCCTGATCGTGGCGCTGCCCCATTAGAAAGGAGCCAGGGGAGCACAGGAGGTCCCCGGCCCTCCCTGTCCCGCAGGATGCGCCGTTCCCGGGCATTGGGCTCCCTCTGGTGACCGCCGGGAACCGGGAACGGGCTCTGCTCCTGCGGCAGAGGCTCCTTCCGCAGAGCAGCCCCGAAGCCCGGCCTCTGGGAGGAGGTCAGCCCTGCAAAAATGAGAAAAATAGCAAAATGTAATTTTAGGGGTCCTAGGGCTCTGCTGGGGCAGGATCCATCGCCTCCCATCAAGAAGCTCAGGCACAGGGAGCAGTCCCCTTCATGTAAGGGGGAAAAGGGAATGAATTCCTTGGCCTGGGAGTACTCATCCCCTCTATTCCCACAGGGCTCACCTGTCCTGCAGACCCTGGAGGATGAAGTTTGGGGGCAGAAAAGCGCAGCTGGGGTGAGTTTGGTTCATATCTCTGAGATTTGGGGAATGCTTTTTGGTTACTGTGCCAGGCGCAAATAGTGAAATTTAGCATCAGTGCTGGGATCTGAGCAGGGCACATCTTCTGCACTTTTCACTGAGCTCATCTGAGGCTTGGACTCAGCCTCTGTGAGGGATTTCCCCCCTGAGAAAGGAGACCCAGGCAGTGCCTGCTCCTGCACCCACCAGCTGTGGGGCAGCACAGCAGCAGCATCCCCGCATCCCCCGCACCCCAGTGCGGTCTCAGAGGAGCTCCTGCAGCTGAGGCTGTGCTGCTGCTCCCTGCCCAGCCTCGCTGGCATTCCCAGGTCCTGCCAATCCCTTGGCATGGTCCAGCCCCGGCGTGGGCAGGGTGCAGTACTGCCGGTGGACACTGGATGCTGCCACAGACCGGGTGCTTCCATCGCGTCTCTTCAGAGTGGTTCTGGCGCCAGGCTGTCATCCCTGAAATGTTTTTATTTTTGTTTTTTCTCGTAAAGCCCCAGCTCCTGGGCTGTGGTGATTAGGTGAGACCTAAGCTTCTACCTCCTGAAATAGATCTATATTTGTATATGTGTTTATATAGTTTAAGCTGAAATAAACACTTAGAGAAATACAGCTCTATTTCAGCTTAAACTAAATAAACACTTATAGAAATATAGATCTATGTAGTTTAAACTGAAATAGATCTATATTTCTATATGTGTTTATATAGTTCAAGCTGTAATAGATATGAATTTGTATAAGAGTTTATATAGTTTAAGCTGAATTTGATCTATATTTCTATATGTGTTTATAAAGTTTAAACCCTTCTAATTTGAGGTCAAATCACAATTCAAGAAGTAGGCTGAGAGAACTCAGTGATAGAAAAGCAAACCTGATGAGAAACCAGCATGATGCTGTTGTATGGGAGGGAGCAAACAATTCCAGTGGCCTAAGCCCCAGCCTGATCAGCCCTGGGACACGTCCTGCAAATGTTGCCCTGGTAGCTCCAGGAGCCTGGCAGGTGTCAGCTGTTAGGGCAGCTCTGTGATCCTCCCTGCCAAGCTCAGATAAAAGCCCTTATTTCTGCTTTCACAGGGCTCTTCTCCTTCAGCTACTCCAGGTGTGCTGGCCAAACACTCAGCTTTGAGCAGCCAAGCCTCACCTGCCCTCAGAAGCAGCTCCATGCTGCTGGGACAGGAGGGAGGACAAGGTGTAATTAGAGATGAGCCTCAAGCCCTGCCCTTAGCAGATGGATGGTCCTTGGCTTGATGGTGCTTTTCTTGTGAGAATGAAGTGAAAAGCTCTTGAGCTTCCTGGCTCTGCCATGGCTTTGCTGCTTTGTGGATGCTGGCAAGGTGATGGAGATGTGAGAGCCACTCTTTCCCTGTGGGGATTTGTGTTTAAAATGAGAGAATTTGCAATTTAGGGCCTGGTAGGGGGTGACTTCCTTTTCTTCCCCAGTTTCTGGAATTGTGCCCTGTTCTTGACTGAGTCAGTGGATCTGTAATTACCTGTGGTGCCTACATTTCCATTAAGGGATTTTATATGTTAATCTCACAAGATTTAGTGCTCATTTTGGGGTTTTCATCTTGCTGGCTGCCCATAACCTCTTAGTGTGAAGTGCTGGGTTAACTGCAGGGCCAGCAGAGATGCAGGCAGGCATTTCTCCCCAATTCATCCTTTTCCTTGATCCCAGCACCCAGCTGAGGCTCCTGGACCAGCAGGGAGCTGTGGGGTTCTCAACACACCTTTCCAAGCATCAGATGGCAACGAATATCTCTGCATCAGTGATCTGAGTTTAAATAGACATCTATTTTGTAGCATCTCTGTTTAAATCCAGGCAAACTATCATAAACTTGGTCAGGGATTGCTGGGCTGGGTGAAGGACAAGCTATGATAAACTCATTTATCAGTGACAACAGCGTCCTCTCAGCTCCATAAAACTGAATGTTATGTGATTTACTACTTGCTGAACTATATATACCTAAATTTTTTGAAAGTGGAAATGCACATACAAAACACAATATTTTGATTCTGTTTAAAGTCAGAAATTTCAATTGTTTACCTGCTGTCTTCCAGCAGCAGCTACTCACTAAATCAAACCAAAATAGCTTAACAGCTTCTGAATGTGTTTGTCACAGCTAATTTACTATTTGTGGGAGTGGAGATATTGCCTAGGTGTAATTACAAACCCTCTGTATCTGAAGCTCAGAATTTCCTTCAAGGGTTAGACACAAATAATTTTGGTTTTAATTTAGTACCATTTGTTATGGAAAAAGACTTTGCTACATACCTGTTCTGTCTAGTCACATCTGTAAAGGATTAATCAGATTAAAAAAAAAATCCCACATCACTTTATCATTTTCACCTCTGAGGCACTTTAATACACTTAACTTTTCCAAAAATGTGCTCATTTTGGTCCTGATTCAAGAAATATCCATCATTAGGACAGCAGAGGGACCCAAAAGTGCATCAGTTGCAGTTTAAGTGTCTGCTTGAAATTCTGCTCATGTTCCTCCACTAAACTGATGCAGCTTTCACTGCTCACAAATGTCACACACACACCCCTGTGTGTCATGAAATGTGAACTGAATATAGAAAATTGGATAAACAATCGTAAGTTTTGCAAAATAGAATTCTAGAGCCACCTCATCTTGCCCGAGGAACCAGGGTGTCTTAGAAAGTTTTACTAGAATTTGTCAAATTTACAGTATTCTTACTGTGCCACCATTTGTTTTTTGAGTGTGACCCAAACTGGGGGTGGGAAACACCTGAGGGGTGAATTTGGGTGTTCACCAGTGGAGCTCTGGGCTTGAAGCTCATCCATCAGGTACAAAGCTCCTCCAGCCCCTGAGTCATTCCCATGCCACAGCACAGTGCCTGCCATGGAGCAGGAGCCCACTGGGCCAATGAAACAGAGATTCAAAGATTCAACACACCCACTCCAAGAAACTTTTAAGAAGTGAGGGGAAAAAAATCATAGAGCATTGGAAAAAAAACAAGGCTGGGAAGGAGGATTTTCCCCACAGTTTTACTGTAAGAACATGCTCAGAAGCAGAACTGTTAAACGAGCTCAGCACTGACACCCATTTTTTTTATCCATCTGTGACCATTTTCCTCCAATGTGAAACAATTTAAACAAGTTTATGGACCAGGCTGTGAAGCATCATTCATGCCCAGCTGTCTGGCCCTGCACTCTGTGCTCTGGGAGGAGTCAGACAGACCCAACTCAAAATCCAGGGGCTGATCTTGCAGCAAGCAGAACAGGCTGGAGAGGAAAAGCCCAATCAGATCTGAAGGCTGAGAGAATTGACTCAGGAATTTATAGTAAACTCTGACTTCTTTGATGCCCTGGTCCTGAGTTTGACTTGCTTTCCTCTCAAGAGCAGCACAAATTGTGAAGAACAAGGCTGCCACTGTTGAATACCAAATGCTTGACCACCACAGATATTTAGCACTAAAAATCTGATGCAATCTTAGTGTTTCAAAACACCAAGGTCAAAGTCTTCTGGGGTGTTGCAGGGGGAGGAGGGGACATCACTCAGCAGCAGTGACCATGCAGGCTCTGCTCCAGGTCACCCAGTCCCCTTCCATGCAGGAGCTGCAGCCAAAGCTGGCCCCTGCTGTGATAAATGATAAAAGCTGCTCTTTTCTGATGTATAAACACCTTGACAAATGGTGGGGTGTGAGCAGAGTGGGTGTGCAATTCCAGCCAGGCAGTTTAAAGGAATAAAAAACCAATGCAACAAAAACTTTCAGGGGGTGTTAATGATGCACTTTTTACTGTGCCCAGCACCCCAGCTGTAATGCTCTGAGCATTATGCAATTTGAGAACAATCTCCCTTTGACTTGTACCCATTCTTAACAGAAAATGAATTGGTGGGAAAACCATTTGCCAGGAGAGACACAGAAATTAATGGCATGGCATTGTATGTGACTGTGTGTGGCAAGGACACAGGCCAAGCTGGGCACAGACTCCTGAGAGCTAAATGAGCATCCAAGTGCTCAAAGCAGCACCAAAGGATCTCCAGAGATGAGCAAACTTCCTAAATAAGCATAAATAATGAAGCTCAGGGCTGTATGAGGAAGCTCATCAGTATATAAATAGTTTATTTTGAAGTTCTCTATTATAAAACACCATCAGAAAAGGGCTGATGCATGAATGAGATTGAGGCCTTGTGTGATTATCAGTGATCCAAAGGATAATGGGGGATGATAGAGATGGGCTGGAAATACATGTCTAAAGTGGTGTGGTGCAGCAGATAAAGCCAGGAGAGTCAAACTTGGCATTGTGAGCCCTCAGAGCTGTTTTCCAGCATTTTTAGGAAAACCTAAGCAGAGCTGTTCACCTGCCATCATGAGGCAGCTCTTGTTGAGTCTTGGGGGCTGCTGTATCTGAAGCATGTCCTGGCTGGTGCAGAGCCCACTCAAAGCACAGATATCAGCACCAGTCCCTGCTAACAAGACATTGCCAATATTGCTCACACAAGAAAGTTGTAATGCCTGCAAGATGTCCCTTGTCTTCTCCAGGATAGAGCAGTATTTTTATCATCTGCTGCTGTTATTCTCTTCCTCAGCATTTTCTTTTCACTGATTTTTTTCTCTGTGAATCCCCCTCAGCCTAAGCACTCCGTCAGGCACCCTTTGCTGTGTGCAGCTGTTGCCAAAATCCACCAGTACCTGCCACAATTGCTGTGGTGACAACAGTGAAATGTCCAAGGGTTCTGCCTCTTCATCCAGCATTTCTTGTTTTAAGCAGCTTTAATGAATGGGGAAAACTGTGTGCTTTTCTTCACCCTCTGAAATACAGTTTTTACCTGGCCTTGGTCTAATTGGGAGCAAGAATTCAGCACTTCTCACATCAGCCTTAAACACATCTGAACAGACAGAGTGGAAAATTGTCTTAAACCCTTTGGCATCCACTTGCTGTCAGTTGAATGTCAAGTCAGGAATAAAAATTGGCAAGTAGCTGTAGATTTCACAGTCATGCAGCAGGATTTGTGGGGCTGAATTTGCAGTTCAGTTCCTGGCTTCAGCTGTCATTCCATGCACCTCCAGTGATGAGCATTCATGCCATAGTGAGGCATTGGAGTTGTCAGATATCCAGGGCTTGCTGAAATAACTTCATTTTGAAATGGACTGTCTCTTCTGGTCTGAATAATCAGACAGAACAACAATACAAAATGTTTGACATGTACTGGGAGCCTGAGACAGTCTCTGACACGTGAAAATATTTGGAATAGTTCAGACTCCATTTAATGCTTCTCCAGAGTTTTGCAGAATGGTAAATTATGAGCTCTGTAATTAAGTTGTACGCTCCTTCTCCTTAATTATACTTTAATACTGTTTCTTTTAATAGAGATAGTGAAAGCCATTAATCAAATACTTCTCAGGCACCTCAACATCATCTAAAAGGAAAGTAAATGTTAGCAGGGAATAAACCTTTAAACTTTGCTGTCCATAGTTATTCCTCAGGCTTAACTACATTTTGGAAATACAAGTAGGTCAAAACTGCCTTCCCCATTGGAGAAACAAAAAATCAGCACAGGTGTTTTCCTCTGCATTTATGAGCAATAAATGCATTGTTGTGGGGCTAAACTACCCATTTATCCCTGCAGGTACTGTGGGAGTTTGGCACAGCCACAGTTTAGGTGCTGCTCTCTGTGACCCACTCCCATCTTCCTGAGCACCTCCAATTCTTTTATTGCAGGCTATTAGCCCTTCCTATTCCCTTTAGTGCTATTCGCTTTAGCTTCCACTTGTGGACTTCTCTATGAAGGTGCTGAACTCTTTTCTGAACCTGCTGATGCCTCCTGCCTCCACAACCAACTATGGCAACAAAATCCAGATTTATTCCTGCTGCTTTTACCATTTTAACCCACTCTCCCATCAGTGCCCCCTGACTCTTGTAGTCATTTTAACATCAGGTTTGTGCTTGCCTTATCCACAGCTTCACGATTTTAAAAATCTCAGCCAAGCAAATCCCAGCAGCATTTTTAGAAGATAACCAAATCAAACTGCAAGGCTAGTCCCCAAACAGAAAATATAGTAAGGGAAATCATATTAGTCATAAAAGACCTAACAACTTGTCAGCAAGAGCTCTGTGTTACCATCACTTTGAGATCACACTTGCATGTTCCAGCTCAGCTTATAAAATATTTGAAAGAGGAGTGCACATCACCTTCAGATCAGTGAATGCTCTCAAATTCTGGGACAAAACCCCCATGTCACTGAAATAAAATCAAGATTGATTTTTTAAACTTTGCTTGTATAAAGCAAAAGAAATGAGTATTGCTCATTCACTGTAACCTTCTGTTTGCAGGACAACTTTGAGGAAAAAAATGCAGGCATGTTTAAATGTTTAAATATATTCCCTTGTTTTGGTTTTCTCTCTCTGCCCAGCACAAACTCCACAGCTGATTTAACTGCAATGCCTTGACTTCTTTCCAGTGTTCAAAGTCAAAGGAACACCAGTGCACCACACCCCAGTTCCATGATCTCTGCTGCTGCAGCTTTTCCAGGCAAGGATCACTGGTGTAAGCTCAGGGATTCTCCCTGTGCTGTCTGTACAGGGCTCAGCTCCTTGATCAGAAATCAGCTCTAGAGACAAAACTGCAGCTCTTCACCCTCCACACTTACCTACAGCACCACTTTTATGCATCAGGTTTCTGGTTTGCTCTGTCAAAGGCACCTGGGGCTGGCACTAAAGCACACAGAGCCCTGAACAAGGACCTGGATGTTTTCTGACAGGTCACTGAGCTGGAGCCTTGCGTGCTCATCTGTGCCTGCTGTCCTGACAGCCTGACATGAGCTGTCAGGGCTCCTTTCCTGGCCAGCCCGGTGCTACACCCCGTCCCTAATCCACAGAGGCACAAACCAGGCTCTTACTCAACTCCTGATGCAAACCCGGTGTCTTTGAAATCCAAACAAATCCTCCAATCCCCCCCAAATTAATATTATTGATGGTTCCTGATGCAAGCTAAATAATGAAGGCAGCACAGGACACAAAGTATGAAAAAGGTATTTATTATTTACACAACTGCTATAGTTCCTTAAGAACAATATATACCATTTTTTATTTGAAAGGGTCAGTCTTCTTTCAAATCCATGAACTGCATAATGCACAAGTGTTGGAAATGCCAAACAGCAGTCACATCACACTTCTATAGTGCAGGCATAAGCAGCGCAAGTAAATGATATTTTAAGAACAGTATGGCTGAATATTGTATTTAAACGCAGTGTTTGCACTTTGACAAGATTTAGCTAGAAGAGAACAAGGGTTTTGTTCATGCTTTGTTAGGAATGTGACTTTCCCATCTGAGGTTTAAACCCTTTATCTGAGATATGGGGATTTTTCAGGCAGACTGCTTTTCACTGATCAAGTAACAGTGGGTTTCTCTCCCTCAAATTTCAATCTTTTGTTTTCCAGTAAACACTGCTTTATAGTACAAGTTCACACACTGGGGTAAACTGGCCACAGAGGTGGTACTTTCCCATCTTACTGTCTTGCACAGAGAAACACTGACATACTAATACATACCAAACTTAGACAACTTGTAATTTATAGACTTAAATACTGGAATGGGAGAGGGAGACTGTTTCTAAAGATGGAGGGAATAGAGGACTTATACAATTCATACACTGCCAAGGTTGGCTTTTTAATCAACATTTTTGGTCTAAATATTTTTTTTTTCTAGTCTCAGAATGGTTTTGGTCTTTGATGGTTATGGTTATACTTCAGCAGCAAAGGAGAGGAAAGTATTTTGAGAAGTAACACCAGAACTGAATGCAAGAAAAAGCAACTGACTTGTTTCTCCCACTTTGAGCTTATTGCTGTGATCTTTTAAAAAACCCACAACCAACCAGCTGGAAGACCAAGTTTAGCAGTCGTTCTGGCATTGGGTCCAGTGTCCAGCACTATTATACTCTAGCACAAAAGCAAGGAAAAGTCCAATGATCTTAGTGATGTTCCCTTCGATTCAGTGCCACACAGTTTTATTAGTGTTATTGTCCTTGCTTCTTTGAGAGATACCTGAAAGAAACAAAAGTAGAGTTTTTCACCAAGTAAGAGGTGGCCACAAATATACCTGAGATCTTAAGATCAAAGTATGACTCTGCTTTCTTTTCTTACCAACAATCCTTCTACTGATAACCAAAAATTAGATATGCAATCAATCAATAGCACTTATGATTTTTATTTAATTTCAACATCTTTCAATTCCACGATAGGTTATCTTGCGGTAATTCAAAGTCATGTTCTAGTTAGACTCTATCAGGCTTTTTAAACAAAAGGGAGGAAGGAAATGGAAACCTGTTTCATGCTAAGAGGATGGAAAATTACATCAGTTGGAGAAGTGGCTTTTATATCCTTTAAGATGAAAAGGCCCATTAGTAATGGCACTCCTTCAAATAAATTCAGGACTTTAATGAACTGATGCAGCATAACCTGAAAAGAACAGCCCTCCAGCAGCTTCTCTGGAGAAGCTGAGTGACTCTGAACTGCTTTCTGTATTCTGATCTCACAGCTCTCTTGGCACCAGAGCTGGAGCAATCTGCCTGTGTGGTGTGAGAAAGGCTTTGCAAATACTCTAGGAGAAAGAATCCAACCAATTTCACTGACAGTGTGAAATATCCAGTGAATTTCACTGCTTTTAAGGTTTAACATTTTACTTTCTGTTCTATTCAGAAAAGAAAAATTGTATCAAGCCTGTAAGGCTCCATTTTTTTAAACACCAAAGGAGTGGTTTTCCAACAGTTTTTCTTCACATGCATTGAACCCTCTGGCTGTTGCATAAAACCAAGAATAATTTTGCTGAAGCCCTTCAGTTAATCACTTTCTAGCAAGAATTAGGATGCTAACTGATGCACCTGGAAAACTCCAAGTTTGTTTTTGCTTGTAAGACAGTTACTTGGAGCTGATGAATCCTGCAATACCACCCCACCTGGATGTGCCTAAGAACTACACTAACACAACAAAGCTTTCAAGGAACTTCTAGAGAAGTTGCCTTAAAACAAAGGATTTGGGATCTGAACCCACAGTCTAACTTTGCTGGGGTGGAAAGAAAGAGGTTTGCAGGGACCACGTTCCTTCAAAATTCTCTTCCTTTTAGGATGCATAACTGGCAGTGCTGAATACTGGAGTAGTAGGAAAACATGGATGCATTCTGTCAAAATCTTATCATTTTAGGGAAGCTATCCCAACACTACAGCCCTATTAAAATTCTCCTCAAACTAAAGGACCTTTGTAACTGTAAGTTATAAAGTTCATCAGTTCCATTGTTTCTGATGTTTGTAGAGATAACCTCAAACAAAACACCGGGGTCAGGGACAGAAGGAAGCAAGAATTTTGCCTTTTTTCTTACCTTTCCCAATGTTTGTGATTCAGCTCCAAAAAGTCATCTAATTTTGCTATTTCTTTGAGGTATTGGGTGAGCTTTAGAAGCTCCTTGTCTTTATCCCGATTTAAATGTGCTTTCATAAAAGGCCTTATCTATACAAAAGAGAGAAACTGGGTATAACCATTTGCTCACAGAAGGAAAAAATGCTTTAGATTCTCTATCACTTACCACCTGACTAAAATGTATTTTCAGTACTATGACAAGTTATAACTTTTCACAGGGAAGAGGAAAGAAAACCCTTTTCCAGTAGTGGTCAGATCCAATTTGTCCTGTTCATGCAAACTGGACTGAGGAGTTTTTACCTTGCACCAACCAGAAAAAAATTATTTTCCCTTACACTTCTTCAAGCCTTCCCCCTCAGACACACTGATAAAATGATCTGGAATGGAGTGCCACATTTTCTAATTGATTTCACAGAGATTTTTGCAGGAGGGGTTTTCAGCTCAGCATTGTGAGTTGTGTGGTATCATTGGAACCAGATTTTTTTCAGCAAAAAGCCTTTGACTACAACCAGAGCTGTTGTGAAATGAGGTATCAGAAGCAAAGCTTGGAATACATTATACCTGGGCCTTGTTTTAGTGATTCAGTGCTCTTGTCTGCAGCTGTTAACAACACTTTGACAAACATTTTTCCAATCTGAGCTAGTGGGACCTCTGGATAATCCCCTTCCAGCAAGATCTTTGCTATTCCTGATTCTCCTTCCAGTTAAGATAATCTTGTTAGATCTCATCAGCTGCTCTTCTCTTCACATTGTGGATACTTTCAAAGAGATCCCATCTTGAACTTCTGCATTTGAAAACATCTTTTTCTTTTTTAGAGAGATTTATGCAAGTTGTTTTACTGCTACTGTATGTAGAAATTTAAGCTGCACTCTTATTCAGAACCAGCAGTAATTACAGAGCACACACTGGTTGACAGTTGTATAAAATGAAATATTTGCTGTTCTATAGTTAAAGTGGCTCAAGGTACTAATTATTTCTCATATAGAATACTTGTGATTATCCTGTCATACTATCATGAAGTACAGCCATTTGTTATTTGACTTATTTTTGAATATGACCACTCTGGAGATTGAACAACACATTTTCAATGGTGCCTGTCAGCAATGCCCAGCTTGATTACAGCTTGCAGGTATAACTTAGGCAGAAATAAGAATTTCATTGATTTTGGTAATCTATTAAATGCTTAATAGTGACACAAGGTTTATTTAATACTGTTATTAGGGAAATACTAAGCCAGACAAATGGCACTGTGAATTAACAGATTTAACAAAACATGCATCATTGCTAGTTAAAAATAGTCTTTCTTTATGCTGCAGCAAAGAAGTAGGAGAAAGTATTACTTGAAGTATCAAGAAAAAGTAGCAGTAAATGAAAATTCCAGTTTCCATTACCTTGAGTCCATTCTGTGGGTTCATCAGGAAGTTTCGGCCAATATCATCAAACATAATAGTATTTTTTTTGCTGTAATATTCTGAAAACTTTCCCCAGATAACACCAAGAGGCTTCACCTGCAAACACAACACAATACAAGGTATCTCAGGTAAATCAGATCACGTGCAGGACGTGAAAATGCCATCTACAGGAACCTGAGTCCTAACTTGAATGAACACTTGTATTCTTTTGCTTTACCATTAGCAAGTAGTTTGGCTTTAACAAAGGAAGATGTGAAATAATATAAATACCCTCCACTAAGGAAAACCTTTCTGTTGGCACTAAGTTTTCTTGCAACATTCACCTACTGTTTGGTTTGAAAGCTGTGAAATCTAAAGCTATCACTCAAAACATGAATAGAGACTTCCAGTAGAAAAAACCTGTGGTTCCAAGATTCTTGCAGTTTTATTGCATGAAAATTCCTGAACAACTTTTTTTTGTTGAGTATTTTAAAGGGGTGGGATAAAATGCCAGCTGAATGTAGAACAAGACTAGGATAAAAATTGGTACTTACATCTATTAGTCCTCTCCGAGGAGTGTGCACTGTTATCATGGCAGCACTGTCCAGCATGAAAGTGATCTTGTAGTTTGCATTGGTACTCACCCCAAGCTCCTGCATCAAAAAGATTTATGATTAAAGCTTCTAATTATGGCAGTTTTACTGCTCGACAACTGGAACCACAATTATAGTAGATTGTTTGTCACGGGGTGAGCTGTGGAGGTTTATCAGAGACACACTAAAAATAGATACCTGGGGAAATTTGCATTTGTTACATAATGGGGATCATAAAAGTGCACACAGGGATTTATTTTTAGTGTTTAATATCAGGAACTTAACAGCTGATGCTGGCAGAAAATCAAAGCAACTTTGCAGAGAAGCCAAAATACAGAGAGGTTTTGCTCAAACCTTCATGCACAACCACTCACAAGTTCTCCACACCTCAACTTAACTTTCCAGCAATTGTGTTCTGGCTGCTCTTTGTTCCTCACAGTGATTTGCACAAATCACAGCCTAATCCAAGATGGAATACCCAGGAATATCTCACTGTCACTGCTCCCTCCTGCACATGTCCAAGATAACCAGTATTAGTGTCAATTTGCACTTTTAAGATTTGGTAACTCCTGAAACACTCTAAGTAAAACAACCTTTCTAGAAATAAAAAACTTAAGACTAGATGAGGGAGCATCATTTCTATTTCAAATCCTTTCCAAAGCTGAAAAGTACCAGTAAAATCTGCTGATATGGTACAACACAGATATTGCTGACAACTTCTGGTGTGTGAAACAGCAGCCATATGCAAACCTGTGTAACAGGGAGAAAATACCCACTGCAGCAGCTCTTCTGCAACTATCCAGGCACACTTACCTGATTTGCTTTTATTTAAAAATGCAATCTTGCAAATGAAATGCTCTACCTCCCTGGGTCAGTATCCTGTTACACTGACAGAACCAGCTGTTCTAGAATGTTTGAATTTCAGGCATAAAAGGGTGGTAACTGAGAGATTAAATTTGCTTGTCTGATACTCCCTTCTTTTAAATGCTGTTCCTGCTTTGTATTTTAAACCAGAAACTGTAATGCCAACTATTGCTGGAATCACAGCTCCCTGACCAAAAGTGAAACTCTGGTAGGGAAGCACCCCTGGTGCCATCAGTTTAAGGAGAAACAGAAAGTGGCATCTAGTGGCAGGAATCTCAGTGGATCAGGGCTCAGGAGGAGGGTTGGAAAAGCAACCTGGAAATGCAGAAAGGTGACCAGTGCAGGGGGAAGAACCCAGTTTTGAACAATGATTTTTCACAAGACTGAGTCCTAGCACTACTGTGACAACACAGTATAAATATGTGACACAAGAATGCAACGTTTGCAAGGCTCAGCACTGATTTTACTTGCACTAACTCCACTTCACAGTTCTGACTAAAGATTCTCATTTCTAAGAGGCATTTTTGTTTAGAAAAGGTGGTGGCAATTAATTATTTTGAGGAAGAGAACACTGCAAAAATGTGTTTTGCTCTGTGAAAGCCTGAAAAATAGTGCATAGTAAAAGCTTAAATTTGGAAAGGTTTTTCCTGGAATGGAAATAACTTTTGATTTATAAACATAAAAAACCCCTAACCCACCAACCAAACACACAGCAATTCTTAGTAAGCTCATTAGATTTACTGCTAAGCCTGACTGTAAATATGTTTACCATGAGGTCAGCTGTTCAAAACTGGCTTCCTGCCTGATTCCAGTGGGGAAGAAACCAGAAAATGAAAGAGCTCTTATGGGATGTTTAATAAGGCAGAGGAAGCAACAGAATCCCCAGCTGCAAGAGGTAAAGATAAATATGAGAAGAGTTTCCTCTTGATAACCTACTCCAGCATGTCACATCTGTCTGTTCCTTTAAAAAAATCACATTTAAAGACTGGAGCTCTATAATTAGAGGTAAGATGAAAGCAACTGTGCAGGGCTGCGTGACAAATCCAAGTTTCAGCAGGTACTGACTTGTGTTTAGTTCTGCTAAATTTAACACCTACTGCTGATAGTTTGTGTGGAATTCTAAAATTAGATTCAATCTAGTTTTGTGATCAAGATAATTTCAAGTGACTATGGAAATTGAAGCAACTCAGGTTATGATTCATACAACCTCCCCTGTTTCTAACCTGCTCTACAATGCTGAGCATAAGCACAACTGCATGAATGGTTACCCAGACCAGAAACAAATCAGATGTTTTCAGAGCAACTTACTTTCATTTTGGCTTCAATCCACTTCATATTAGTAGCAGCTGAAACAAAAGGGAGAAAACAGAAAGAATACTTTATCAAAATAAGTCATTGGCAGGCAAAAAAAAAGAAATAAGCTAAGAACTTGTTCACTCAATATGTCAAATTTTTACACAAAATTTAATTTTAGAAAGATCCACTTTTGTTGCAACTTTTAGGGTCTTAAAGAAAGTCTTTTATCAGGGAAGCCTATTTTTGTTTGGAAAAGCTTACTTTTCAAATGAACAACTAGATGAAGCACTGCAAATATTTATACCATTTTCTAGATCAGCTGTTACTGAACCACAGCCTGTAAGACCATGGATACACCTGGCTTGAGCAACCTCACTGCCTGTGCAGGATTTCCTCCTGGAAGCAATGACAGGAATACATAAAATCTGGAAAGAACAAAGTATCAAACTGCCTGCTGGTCTAAGAACATGGAGAAACATTGTTCAAGACTATGAAAATGGAATTTTGTCACACAATTTTAATATGGTTTTAACCCTGCACTGGCTAAAGTCTGTTCTCCAGCTGTTGGACAGGAATTGAACTAGAATGCAAAGAATCAAGCAACCACCCCTGCAGACAGGAGAGTTTGGTTCATTTGGCAGCTCACTATGTGTTGTCTGCATTGAGATTATTTGTAAAATCACTATGAAGCAGTGTTCTAATGTTGATTATAGAGTTCTGTTTCTTTGTACAAAGTAACAGTCAGTAAAGTGATGCTGAGCTTTATCTTGTGACTAGACCCATTCTTGTGAGCAGTATGTGGGGCTTTTTCACATAAGAATTGGTATTTTTCTAAAATATCTCTAATAGTTGTGCAAATTACAGCCAAACGTTTCTGTATCATTTTAGATCTTGTGACTCACACTAAAAAGCAATATAAAAACCTCCCACCTGGAGTCTCTGCTCTGGATGACAATTTACAATAAGTTCTTAGGCACAGAGTATAATACTTACACCAAATTACAATATCATAGTCCTCATATGCAGAAGTCAGGAATTCATGAAGGTATGGCCTCATCAGCTCTACCCCAGTTTCAGCACATGACCTGTGGTCTAAACAGAATATAAGAGATAAACAATTCAGTATTAAAGTATTAGCTATTAAAGCCCAGTCTGATTTTCCTTTCTATCCAGAGACTCAAAAGAGTTTCATGAGGGGAGCACTGAAGCACTTTAAGGTCATGAATGATTTGATATCAAACTCCCATGCCCATTTTAAAGGTGGAAAGACAAAGCCGAGGGAATATTTATCTGATGGTCTCACAGCTACTTGAGGGCTTAGCAATAATTAAATCAAGAGATCTCTGAGTATGAATATCTTTGAAGAGTCAGGGCAAATCATCTGTGCACTTAACAAATTAGTAACTGGCCAGATATGAAACAGATTCCTTCAGCCTAGTCCAGTTAATTGCGTGAACATACATCAAGCTCATTTCAGAGATGCAAACATTCCTGCTCCAAATCCAAAACTGCTGTAAAATCTGCCAGCAGAAGACCTCTCAATAAAAATTTTAAGCTTAGAAATAGGCTGAATTTTAAAGTCAGGTTGGAAACAAATGTCATCAAAAAGGAAAACTAAGGAAAAGGGAAGGTATTATTTACTGCTCACAGTCATGCTGCCATGGCACACCTACAAACTAGCAAGTTAAGTTAGAAGGAAAATTCTGGCTTTCAAAAAAAACCAGCTTGGCAGAATTTTCAAGTAAAACATGTTTTTGTGAATGGTATGTAAATAAAATTTGAAGCTGTTCTCCCACACTCCCCCCCCCAGAGCAGAGTAAATCAGGTACAGAATGGGATCATTATTTTACAGCATCTTGCCAAGCTACTGTGATGGTCAAGATACAAGTTGTCAAGGGAAAGACTATCAGCAGAGAAGAATAAATTGCTGCTTTTTGCAGCAATTAAATAACTGCTGCACTAAAATCAACAACATGCAACATTTTAAAATGCTTTTTAAAATGTGAACAAAAGACCACAAAATCATACAAAGCAGAAGTTATGTTGTACAACACACCAAAACAAAAATCAAGAAACCTGATCTGGCAAATAAATTGAGTTGTCAAACAAACAAAACCCAAAAATTGCATAAAAACTCACCAAATAGTGTATAATCAACATCTAGCACCAGCAGCTTTTTTCCTTCTCTAGGAGGATTCAGAATTTCCACTTTGTATTCTTTAACTCTACGGGAAATTTTTAGTAGATTTTCTTCCCTGATGTAACAGTGCAAAAAGTTACAGTTAATTAAAATGTACTTTCTACAGTCAATAACAAACTGTTTTAACAGCTTGAACTCCTAACCTATTTTCTACTTCCACAACTTCCTCTTCAATATCAAAGTCATTGACCACATCATCATTATCTGGAGGCGGCCCAAGGACATCTTCCTAGAGGAATAAAAATAATAAAAGATAACAATGATCAGAGAGGAAAAATAACAATAGATATCAAGTTTCTGTTACTGCACATTGCAAGGCAGGAATACTATTTAACCAAAATTGTTTCACTTTACTAGTGGAAAGCATTATTTAAGTATACTGATGATTGTTCAGATTTAAGAAGTCAGTATCACAATAACAGGTTTGTACTTCAAGTACAGAACACCACAGGAGTTTCATAAGTACACTGCTCTGAGAGTCTGCAGCAAAGTTTATTTTACACTAAAAATGCCAACAGAAATCTATTATACTATCATTTTTTAAATGATGACTGGAATAGTCAAAATTTAAAATCACAGTTAGGAGACACGAAGCATTTTTCCTGTTTAACTAATAAACAAGCAAATTATTTACCAAACTCTCTTCACGAGTGCCCATCATCATTATCTTAGTATTTGGTTTCAACTTGAGGGCTCCAAGCTTAACATCATCATCTGCAGGTTTGCCTGTAATGCAGATTTTTTTTTAATTGAGGTAAAGATTTCAGAAAAATGTCAATACATTCCATGTGTAATTGAAACAAGCTTCCTGTAAAATATGAGCTATGCCAAGCTGTGTTATCATAATCTTCCACATACAGTGTCTTGGTTTTGGTTGGGACTGAGTTGATTTTCTTCATGGTAACTGCTGCAGTGCTGTGTTTTGGGTTTGATTTGATAATAATGTTGATGGCACACCAATGGTTTAGTTGGTGCCAAGCAGTGTTTGCTCTAAATCAAGGACTTTCCAGTTTCCTGTGCTCTGACAGTGAGCAGGTGCACAAGGAGCTGGGGGAAGTGGGCAAAGGGATATTCCACAGCACAGAACCTCATGCCCAGAGTATGAACAGGGGGGAATTGGCTGGGAGACACCAACTGCTGCTCAGGGACTGGATGGGCATTGGTCAGTGGGTGGTGAGCAACTGCATTGTGGCACTGGTTTCTCTTGGGTTTTATGCCTCTTCCTCCTCTTTTCATTACTATTATTATAATAATTAGTATTATATACTATTTTATTATCTTTCAGTCATGGAACTCTTTCTCAGCCCATGAGGTTTACTTTTTTGCCCCCAATTCTCCTCCCCACTAAGACAGGGCAGTGTGAAGCACTAAAAAATTACCAGACAGATGAAAATTGTTTATTAATAATAAACAATATTCAGTGATGTAGGAAGTATCTGTATTAATGTTCATTCCAGAGCTACAACTGGGAAGTGGATGCTCTGTTAGTGCACACATCCTGCCTAGGATTAGGGGATGTTTGTCCTTAAACACCTCAGGCACATCCCCAAGAGCAGTAAAGAAGGAGAGTTACCCTTCATTTTAAGCCCAAGCAGTTTCTGACGCTCTGGTAACACTCCAGTGAGGCCCTTCAGAGACTGTTTCAGGTCCAACACTGTGTCTTCTTCTGACAGAGAGGTTATCGTGTACTCCTGGCCACCCCATTTTATTATGAGAGAGAGAGACATCCTTGAAGCATATGTTCAGTGTTACTGTCTGAAAAATCTGCTGCAGGAGGGAAACACAAAGATCATGTAAGGAAGAAAGAGGAGAACCACTCTTTCCACAAGACAAACCACAACATCTACTAAAAGCATTCTTGATTCTTTATTATATTGGACATCAAAGAGCTGTTTGTTTCCCCTGAGCAGATGATAAACGTGTTGAGAAAGCGCTGAAACAAAGGGAGAAAGAACAGTGTTAAAACTGGGGCTCTGAGTTCCACTTTGATGTTTTTAGCAATGTCACATTCACATCTGCTGGGTGTTCAGTGCAGGTACAGCCTGTGCACTGCACACTCGAGCACAGCACTGCAGCACCACAAAAGCCATTGCAAAGCTCAGAAATGTCCTCTGCAACACTTATGCAACCAAACCAGCCATGGGTGCCTTTACAGATGTAATAACACAACAGCAAATATGAAATCCCTAGCATATATAAGCCCATAAAAATAGTTCTGAGCCCAACAGTCCATTTTTGGCACTGGATTTCTCTAATCCCTTCCACTGTGCAATACCTGCAGTAATGCACACCCCAGGTTACATCTCGCTGTAGCAATATCAAAGCAGGAATTTGAAAACAAAGCCAAAACACACACCCACACAATGCAATTACACCCAGAGAGCTGCACTTTCATTGCAGTGCTGGCAAAATAACCATAATTATACTATCTTTAATTTACAAAGCATCGTTTATACAAATTGTATTTAACAGTTCAGTCCTACATTAAACACACAGAAAAACAAGATTTTTAGCTTAATGCAAAAGGAAGAACATGTTTTTTCTCTGTTAGGGCTTAGAAATAGAATCAAGGAGATAGAAAGGTATGAAAAGGCTGCTACAGATAGTCAGGAGATGCAGAGAAGGCCTCTGCACCACTGATGGTGAAATTGTCCTCAAATGACTGATATTCAAAAAGAGAGCAGATCTGTGAAAAATCTAGGCTTATCAACCTTCAAGAAATGCAGGTCTAGCAATTCTAAAAAATCTCAGAAGCCAAAACTCTGATCCTTCTTCTTCTCTGGCTTTGTATTCTCAGAAAAAAATCTCTCTTTTCCACAGTAAAGGCTATGGGGAACAATCCTGTAATTGCCCAGGCATAGCCACCAATCTCAGAGCAGATGAGAATTAGTCTAGGTACAACCTCCTTGCTAAGGACACTACAAACTTCACCTCCACACCATTGCCTCTAAGAGCCCTGAAAACAAATTGAAGAGGAAAACTTGTATCACTGGGAAATGAATTTATTTTTTTCCCAAAAATTGTCAAATCAGACTGGGACCTGGCATGACAGTGAAAAAGACTCATGAAAAAGGGGTCTAAGAAGCACTAAGAAATTCTACTGAGGCTAAGGCTGTATGGTGTTGATACACAGTGTTATTATCATGAATTATTCCTGTCCATAATCTTTAGACTAAGTCAGAAAGGAGAGTTTATTGTCTGTTTCCTTACCTGTACCATACAGCTCAAATCATTCTGCAAGGACATGCACAGGGCAAGAACTGTCAGAAAACTTCTGCAGTCTCTATCCAGGGCTAAACTAAAAGATCATCCCTGCAAAGAGGAGCACCTGACCAACTCTCAATCCTTACAGATCTATAGCTCTGTCATGACAAATGCTATAGGAAACAAGACACTTCTATTCACTGCCAAAACACTCAGGGGTCCGAATCAAGGAAAATGGGAAAATGATTTGGGAGCAGAAAAAGACACAGGGATTACCAAGGCCTCCACCATCGGGGCTGGGTGCTGTGCAGAACTAAAGCTAATTTTGCTTCCTTTGGTTAATTTCATCTTCAAAGCCTTTACAAGACCCTTGGGCCTCCAAGACCCAATGGGCTGGAAAACCACGGCTCAGAGAAAGCATTCGAGTTCTGCTGTTAAATTGCAGCACTACAGCACTTTCCTGGGACTATTCCGAAGACAGGCATCCACATCTCTGAGTTCCGCTAAGCACCATAAACCCGAACCCCCTAAACCACCCCAGGCGCCCGCGGAGCGCTCGGGCCGCCCTTCCCACAGCACCGTGACAGGTGCGGGACGGGGATCGGGGCCGGCAGCTGCTCGGTGACAGCGGCGCTCTCCTGCCCCGCCGAGGCTGCCCCGGCAGCGGCGCGGCCCGGCCGGGAGCGCCCGCTCGGGGCTGCGGCGGCCGCGGGGCTGCGGAGCCGCTCCCGCCCCGCGGGGGCACCGGCCCGGCCGCGACACCCGCCCGCCCCCGGCCCCCCGGCCCGGCCCGGCCTCCCCCCGGCCCCCGCCGCACCCACCGGGCTGTGCGGGGCCGCCGATCCGCCCCCGCCCTGGCAGCGCGGAGCGGGCGCTCACCCCGGCAGCGGGACCGGCTCCGTCCCCGCTCCGCCGCGCAGGAAGCGGAACTGGCGCGCGGCGGAAGCGGGAGGGGCCCGGATGTGCGCGGGGCCGGCCCGGGGGAACCGCCGGCCCCGAGCGGGGCCCGGGCAGCGCCGGGCGAGGGCGGGCAGCGCTGCGGGTCGGGCCCCGGGCGGGGGAACAGGAGCTCCGCGGGGCTGCTCCGGCGGGCTCACGCAGCCGACCGGCAGGGAACGCCGCGGCGGGCGCTGCGGAGCCCTCGCCCCCTCAGCGCCGGCCTGAGGCCTCTCTCCGGGGAGGCCGGAGAGGCGGCTCTAGCACGGGCAGCTGCTGGCATGAGTGTGTCTTACACTGCCGGCTGTGAAAGGAGTTTATTGTCCGTTTCCTTTTGTTTATTCATATTCTTCTGTGCCCAGGGATCTGAGACCCTGCAGAGCTGCCCCCAGTTCTGGGGTCCCAGCACAGGAAGGACGTGGAGCTGCTGGAGCGAGTGCAGACGAGGCACCAGGATGATCAGAGGGATGGAGCAGCTCTGCTGGGAGGAAAGGCTGGGAGAGTTGGGATTTGTTCAGCTTGGAGAAGGGAAGGTTTCAGGGCCACCTAATTGCAGCCTTCCAGGACCTGAAGGGAGATGACAAGAAAGCTGGAGAGAGACTCTTTATGGTGGCCCGGAGATATAGGACAAGGGGGATTGGTTTCAAACTGAAAGACAGTGGGTTTAGATTGGATATTAGCAAGAAATTATTTTCTGTGAGGGTAGTGAGGCCCTGGAACAGGTTTTCTAGAGAAGCTGTGTCTGTCCCATCGCTGGGATTGTCCAGGACCAGATTGGATGGAGCTCTGAGCAGCCTGGTCCGGGGGAAGGTGTCTTCCCACATCTGGGGGTTTTGAAGGAAATCATTCTTAAGGTCCCTTCCAAGCCAAACCATTCTGTGATTCTATGACTCAAAACTCTCTTTGCTCCTAAAGCTGACTCTACTGGCACATTTGGTGTCTGTTGACACTTCTTGATTCCTGTTGGGGTTCTTGGGAACTACCTTCAACTGCAGTGGTTCTGTGCTTAGGCAACAGATGTAGAAGGAAAAAATAGACTTTGCCACAAAGTGACCTTTTTCTGCAAAGCGGTTCTGCTTTCAGAGACTGGTTCAGCTTGGTGTCAGTAGAGGTGGTGTTAAATTTGAGGAAGGAAGTGAAGGTTGCAGTCCTCCAGTACCTTATGTCTTGCAGTATTGAGAGGTTAGATATTTTTTCCTGTTTAACTTGGTAATAAGTAGGGAAGGGAACAAAAGAGCAGAGGTAAACAGCAATACAGGGAGTAGAAGTTTCTTGCTGCAACTTGCAAGAGCCATTCCTGCTCTAAGGGAATCTCAGCAGAGAAGGGCAGTATAAGCAAAAACTGTGTAGAAGCCTGATCTCTTTCCTGAGAGGACATTAATTTATTGTATTTCCTGCCTGGATATATACTTTCAGTTTGTTCTGTACTCAAGTTTTAGTGTAAAAACGCCACTTTTGTTTCTAGAAGAGTGGTACAAATAGGAAACCATTGTAAGGACTGTTCTTGTCAAGTTTAGTTTCTGACTGCACCTAAATCCACATAAAACCAGTCGCTCTGCTTGTATCCCAGTCACCAAGGGTTTGCTTTTTGCTTGAATGACACACAGTTGTCCTCTGCACAGAGGCAGCATGTTACAATAGTGCTGGAAAGCTTCCAAAACTGCAACTGGTAATTAAAGTCACACCCTGTCATGAAAATATGCACCCTCCAGGCCTGCTTAAAATTCAGGCTGCAAAGATGACATCCAGTGTGATCATCTCTGTATTTGCAATTCTGTTAAAAATATATTTTGTTCTTTTCTGGTTGGCCTTTAGGAAGCTCTCTTGAAAAGGACACAGTAGGATTTTGGGTTTGGTTTTGTTTTTTGTGTGAGGAGGTATATGAAAAAGTACAAGAATGCATATTTAATTTCTGGTCTGATGCTGGTGTTTTGGGATCCTCAAAAGATGCTCTGATCCTGACAAGATTCACGTGGTGCAGATAAATACATCATTTTATTTAGCTGTGAAACACATGGTGGTGCTCAATCCTAATGTTACTAAATGCAAAGTGGTAATTTGACTAAAACCATGTAATTAAAATTCAAAGTCCAAACAGCACAATCTTCATACTGAGGAAGGTGTTTCATGGTGGGGCTCTCTGGGTTTGCACTGTGGTAAATTAGCAGGGCAAGGAGGAAAGTGGAGCAGTGGGAAAATTTGAAAGCAAATGCACGTTCCCTTTCACCTTGATGTGCACTGCTACATCCTGGGATGCTCCAGGGTGAAATAAAAGAAGTGGCTGCATGTCAGATTGATGCCTGCTGGCTCCCTTCCCGTGCCTCCTGTTCACATCACGCATTTCTGATCCTTTTGTGCAATATGCTCCTGTGCACAAGTACTGAAGCCCAGGAGCTCATGCCTAAATTGCTGTTCATGCTGCATGTAAGAGAGCAAAATTCTCACTAGCAGCTCTGGGAGATGTTGGGTAAGAGTCCTTTGAAATAAATTGTCATTTAAAGCTGAAAACTCTGGAAACCTCAAAAGGTTGCTTTGAGAATTAAGAGATTAGATCACATCTCTGTGATAAGAAGGTGTTGGAAAGCAAAAGGTGATGACATTGCAGGGCTGAGAGGTGCTAAATATTTGTTTATTCAGTGACTTTAATGGGGGTGAGTCAGTGCAGATGTTAATGTGCTGCAGACTATGAAGGGGCCAACAGCACAGATTTCAAGATCTTAAAAGTTTTGTTTTGTTTTATTTTCCAAATTTCTTTTTGGTTCAGAAAACTCACTTGAATATGCACCAGCCTTTCTACCCCACCTCTAAACCCATGTTTGGAAAAAATCTAGAGCAGAGCCCATATTCTCCACTAAGAATAGAATAATCCTTAAAATACATTTTGGTACCAGTGTATTTTATTCTTAGTCTGTTTTATGCTTTTTGCTTTTCCCCTAACGCCTCTTTTTATGATATCCTATGACACTTTATTGCTTTTTCCCAGTGCCCTTTCTCTGGTTTATAATTTGTTCTCAGCAGGTGGTAAAGGCAGTGATGTCTGAGAATGTCAAACTCTGCAAGTCCAATACCAGCCAAGTGTTTGCAGCCTCCTGCCCTGCTGCTCACCAGTGCCTGCAGCAGAGCAGGCAGTGGGGTGTGCTGGGCACTGCCATCCCTGTGCCCCAGAAATGCAGCATTTGAGGGCTCCCTGTGATTCTGAGTCACTGCCACTCTGGGCACCACTCTGAGCACCACGTTCCCAGAGTTCAGCGATGCTTCAGGAGCTGGCAGCTCACCTGGAGACTTGGAAATGTCTCCAGTTAGGAGTGAAGCACATTTTCAGGTTATTACTAATACAGTCTCTGTCTCAGCTGCTTTATCAGTAAAGGGGAAGTTAGAATATTATTTATGTAGTTTCCTTACAGGAGGTTTTTCAGGATTGTTTAGTGAATGCTGGCACTGCAAGATGATATAAATACCAGAGGCTTGTTCCCTTGTACCATATGATTTTCCACCTCCTGAATGCAACTGTTATTCTTCTGCCACTATTCAGCCCAATGATTTTTATTTTATTTACTTCGATTCTTTGTATTCTAGATTATGCCTCACTGGCAAGGGATCTTGGGAAAGAACTGTGATGCTTTTGTTCACTGGACAAAACCTGATTCATCCTTTTCCTTACATCACCACACAGCTCTCCAGCTTCCCAACACAGAGATTGCTCTGGCTTTCCTTTAGGTATGTTGAAAATCACAGCAGCTGTTGACGTGTTTGGAGTCAGCACTGTCCAGCGTTATGAGAGGGGTAAAGATACATTTAATCAAAGGAGAGATTTAATTATCAGTGATACTGCAGGAATGGCTTTCTGAAAAGTGAAAAAAACAAATAGGAAATTGAGAAAACAGCTGAATTCTGCTCTGAAAAGCAGCAGCAATGAGAGGAAAAATTAGGAGATGATGAGAAGCTAAGCGATGGTGAGAAATTTAGGAAATAGGGTCACAGATAGTGAAAACCAGGAATTTTTGAGATGGGATTCTAGAGTGAGAGTAGTTAAATCAGAGATAGATGCACTGACTCTGTTGCCATTGCCCAGTAATGCTCCCAAGTTCTCTTTCTGGGCATGGGTTTCTGCAGGAATGAAACTTTTAATTAAACATATTTGTTCCTTTGTTTAGTGAATGGGATAAAATTGCAAGAAGGGAATGAGCACAAAGGCTTTGGGGACTGGCTGCCACCAGTATTACACATGAGGTACCAAATTAGCTTTCACAGGCAATCTTAATTTTTGCATTGGTTTACTTTTTGTCCAATAACCTACTCATTAGGACATTCCTTTGCTTTTGCATATGTATGTATGAATATTTTTTGAATCAATGGTTTATAAAAAGCTTCAAATGAAACTGCCTATGTTATTGTCCACCTTATGCATGCAGTGACCTTCCACATCAGCATATTTTGCTGCTCTTTGAGAATTCTTATGAGGGATTTTCTTTGTAAGCAGTTTGGGGTGCTGGCATGTGTCCATCTGCATGGACAAATTAAGCTTCCACATTTTCTGAACTCTGAGAAAGTCTTTTCAAAGTTTTAATGAGATGTCACCATAGCGGTGCCCTTCAGTCCTCAGTTGCTGATCACTGAAATTCTGCAATCCAAAGGCCTTTGTTGATAATGAGAGATGAATAATCATTGAGTTCAGAATTCTCAGCCACCCAGTGTTAGGTGCAGGAGAAGCTTTCAAAATTCTGGAGAAATGAAGCAGAAAGTTGAGGTGCTTTTAAAAAGCCATGCCTGACAAGACAGTAGTAATGCCCACCTACCTGATCTGCTCATTAGAAAACCTTTGCTCTTGTGAAGTATCACATTTCCAGAATTCAGTGCTGAGAGAGGACAGAATGAAATAAATGTGGGGTTCATCTCCTATTGTTTGCTTGCAAACTGAAGCGGGAACTCTACAATACTTTCATTATATAATTACTTCTAAAATAATAATAGATATTTCCACTCCAGCTCCTATAAATTCCTGTTGTTTTCTGCAGCTGCCTCTCTCTGCTGCTTGCTGTCTTCTCTCCCAAGCAGCACTGCAGAGGTAGGACTTAGAGATCACCCCAACCTCAGTCAGCACTGAACCAAGCCCACAAAGAATAGACAAGAAGTGACTCATGATTTTTTTTTTTTCCATGTATGGCATGAGTAGACAAGCAGCCCCTAGAAATGGAGCTGAAATTCTTATGCCTTATATGACAGCTGGTTTATATTCCCTGTGATAAGAAGTGGGGTGCTGGCAAGTGTGGAACAGGATGCAGTTGTGAGTGGGCTGAGCCAGAAGAATGGGGTGGCTGGAGACTGGTGAAGCTTTTCCCATGTCCTCTGCAGAAATCCAGGGTTTGGAGCAGTGTTTACCCCAGGTACAAGAAAAGGATTAGGTGACAGTGGCATGATTAACAAACAGATATGTAAAACATTAGATTAATAAACAGATATGTAAAACTGCAATCACTGGGGACACTGAGCAGGTCAGAGGAGCTCTGTGCAGGAGGAGCTCAGTGAACCTCCTAAGCCTGACCAGAGCACAGAGTGCTTATGAGTAATAACCACATGTGGGTGTCCTTTGTTTGGCTGGGTCTGCAGCTTTGTTCTTTCTAATTTTAATTTAGGAACCCTTGCAAAAACTGATAGATTCAAAATAAACATTGTGCAATACAAAACCTGCTGGTTTTATTTAAATTGTATTAAAATCTGAAGCTTGTAAAAACTGGTGCTGAGCTGTGCCTTGGTACCTGCAGAGGTTTGGGAGGCTCCTGTCAGTTGTGCCATTTGATCTCCTGCCTGCTGCATTCTGGAGTGACTGGAGTTAGGAGAAGACTGGCTCAGGGTGAATACCAAATGCACCATCTGAGGATGGATGTGTTCAAACTACCCTTCTCTCCTGGAGTTTAGAAAACCTTCAGGTACTGAGACAAAGTAATTTTGCAAAGCATAATGCAGACAGACACCCAAACCTTTATTTTAATATCTCTGCTTCACAGAGTTAAAGACGCTGTGTTGAGGTATTGTTAATACCTACGTCTGTGAATGCTCCAGTTCATTAGAGATGGAAGGAAAAAAGCAGTTATTAAGTTGGCCAGCCCAACCCTTGTGAACTACAGGATTTTCCAGTTCAGTGTATTCCCTCATTCCTCACCACAGCAAAGTGGTTTTTTTTTTCATGTTCCAGACAATGTGGCTTTGTATTTTTTTTTAACACTAAGGTAAAAAGCATTACTCGTTTTCTGTCATAATTTTTTCCGTAGCATTTAAGAATGTGTTCTAGGGCTTGGCCATGCAACCCTGACAGGATGAGTAAATATTGGTGAGAGTATCTGTGAGCTGAATAGTAGGAAACTATAGCTGGGCTGGGCTGTGAGGGAGCAGCCCCTGGGTCGGGTCTCCAGCTGAAAAATGACAGTGCAATAATACAGCAAATCTGGTGCTTTTCTGGTCGGACTCGCAGCGAAGGTGACTGGAGGCTCTGCAGTACAACACTGGAAAAACCAGAGTCAGCCTTAGTATTTGAAAGTAATACAGCACTTTGTGTTCCACAAGGCCAGTAAGGAGTATTATTAAAATAGCAGGGCTGCCTTTTAAACATCTGCTCAGACACCACCTGAAATTTTGCTGACCGACTTTTCTGAGTCATCTCCCAGACTCGCAGCTGCCCTGGCGAGTCCGCACGTCCCGAGAGGACCCAAACCCCTGCGCTCCCATCGGAATTTAAACCCCAGCCTCTGCCTTTCAGGGGTGTGGGCGGGCGAAAGGGTCCCGGCGTTATGGACAGAACCCGTTCAGGGTGGGGAGCGCTCTTCATCCCAAATCCCGGCTCTTTTCCCCCAAAACGCGGCTCCACTCCCTCCGCCCCCGCTCCGAACCTGCCCGGGGGGAGCGGAGGAGCCGCTCCGCGGGCGGGGCGTGCGCATGCGCGGAGAGGGGCGGCGCGCGCGCGCAGGCAGCGGGGCCATGGCCGCCCGTCCGCGGGGCCGCGGGGAGTCGGCGGCGCCCTGAGGCGGCGCGGCGCGGCCATGGAGCCTCGAGGAGCCGCTCTGCCGCCGGGCACCGAACCGCCGCCGTCGGTGTGAGAAGCGCGGAGCCACCGCCGCGCCACCGGGGAGCAGGAGCGAGAGGAGGAGGAGGAGGAGGCGGCGGCGACCCCGCGGGTTCAGGTGATTCCCGCACGCGCCGCCTCAGGCACGCGCGCGCGCGCCCCCGCGGCGCCCCCCGCCCGCCACTCCCGCGCCCCTCCGCGCCCCCGCCGCTCCCGCGAGCGTCCGCGCCGGTGCCGGGGCTCCCTCCCCGGCCTTCCCTGCGCGCAGCCCCCCTCCCGCTCCTCCCCGCCCTCCGCCCCCCTTCCCCTCCCCGCTCCCCTCCTCCGCCGGCGCCGGGAGCCGCCGGGGTTACTGGAGTTCAGCGGGGCCGGGCAGGATGCGCGGGGCTGCCCGCGGCGCCGGCGGTGAGCGCGGGAGTTGCGCCGGGCGGGGAATAAGTGTCCTGTCGGGGAGTGGGGTAAGGGTAAGGGGGCCGCGGTTCGCATCCCCGTGCTGGAGCCGGGGATGAGCTGCGGGCTCCCGCAGCCCTGACACAGCTTGGCCGGAGGCTGCGGAGCTGCCCGCCCTGCCTGGGGTCGGGCTGTGCCCTGGCTGGGGTCGGGCCGTGCCCGCCGGTGCCCGCAGCCGGCTGAGCATCCCCCGGCCCGGCTGGGACACGGAGCGGAGCCGGGCACCTCTCCTGGAGACGGGCCCTGGAGCATATGGTCATGCTTATGTAAGGAGCAGCCTGCCCGTGGCGTGGAGAACAGGGCTCTTTGCATCTTCCGTACTTATGTCAGTCGGTTTTATGAGACCTTCTGTAGCCTTATAAAATAAGGTTTGTGATGAGAATTTTCATTTTTCTTCTGTGCTCGGGAGTAGTTTTGTGTACCAAGTATACTTGTGACAGATGGAGCTCTTAGAGGGATTCTTACCTTCTGGTTGTGCTGCCTTTTTGGGGGTGTGTGTGTGGGACCTGGTGCATAAAATAATGCGATTGGGGGAATAAAGTGGAAAAAAATGTGAATTTTTTTTTTGTGTGTAATGCTGCAAGCATCAGCGAATGAAGGAGAACGTTAGAAGCTATGGGCGAAATATACCAAAGAAAAGTGAGATTAGTGTAATATGTTTGACTCATAAATATTAGCCATTTGTGATCTCATTCAGAATACTTTTCTTTTGAAATCTGTAGGTGTTGCGGTATTCATTTCTTATACAGTTTTTAGTACAGGAGTTTCTGTTAACTTGTGTTTCAGACTTCGATACTTTCACATATATTTCAGTTAGGGTTCGTCTGGGCTTGTAATGTGTCTGTAGAGATAAAACTGGAGAGGAGAAGAAGGAAATAATTCTTTTGATCATTCTTGTAGCGCTAATGAAGATAGATTTAAAAATGGAAAAAAGTACTTTGGTTAGGTGGGCGCTCTAAGCTATTGCACCCCATGACTTCAGTTTTTCTGTAACCTTGGCTTTTTTTTTGTTGGTTATCTTAGATAGGTGGGGGCCTGTGCATGCGAAACTGTATCTTTTTTGTTTCTAGTTAGCTTTAATAACTGGTAATCAGCTCTGGTTTTCGAGTCATAATATCACTAAAGTACTTAATTAATTGCTGAACTCATTAGCATTAGGAAATGGTTGTCTCTGCGACCACCATTACATAGAAGGTTCATCAGCAATCTTACAGAGCAATATAAAACTGCTGCTCCTCCAGAGCAAGGATTCGCTTTGTTTACATCAGCCTTGAGGAGCTACTGATGTTAGAGCCACTTGATTCTGACAGAGACATGAACTGAGCAAGTTCGTTGGAAGAAATGCTGGGGAATTCCTTCCTTTGGGAGAGAGGATGGGCAGAGATCGGTATCTCGGTCCAGTTCCGCAGCTGCAGAGGCAGAAAGGAGCATCATGCCCGTGAGCTCTGAGCGATGGGTGTGTCCTGGAAAACTCTGTGAGCCTGCTTGGTGTTTGGTGTTGGGCTCGCACAAACCTTCTCCGAGCTGTTTGCTAAACTTGGGTCGGTTTCCTCCTCTTCAAACGGTGCAGATGGCTCCTCTTCCCCTCCTCGGGAACCCATGTGGTGATTTACTCTTCCGAATCCATTTTTAGCTCCAAATACACCTGGCAGTGTTTGCTGTGGTTAGAGTGGACAGCTCACCATCACTTTGCTTTTTAAGTGTGTATTCAAGTCCAGTCCTTCATTGTGATTCAGGCATCTGTACCTGTTTCCCTGCCCTTCCAGCATCTCTCGTTTCAGAGGCCCTGCTGCTCTGTAATAAGTAGCATTCTTGGGAGGAGCACTCACAAGTGGCCACTTCATCTTGAGGAGCTTTTCTGGAAGAATTCTTTGGTTGCATATCTTGAGTTCGAGCATGTTTTAAAGGGAACTTTTCTGGGTATTTCCACTGTGTGTTTGATATTTCTGTCAGGCGAGTCTGGTGCTGCAGGAAGCTGAGCTGCCTATTTCACAGGCCTCGAAGCTTTATTTACATGATTCCAAAAACAGATAAGGCAGCAGCAGCAATGGAAACTTTATCAGTGCTGACCTAGAGAAATCTTGAAAGTCTTATTTTCTATTTTAACTTCTTACCAGTCTGGTAGCTAGTTATTGTCATTGCAGGTTCTAAACATAGGCTGTGTCTGAATTGGCTAAAAACTGCCTGAGCAACTGTGGAGGATGAAATAGATTTCATCCCGTCGTGTGGCTTCATCCTGGTAACACATTTGGGTTGCAGGGTTTTTTGTGAGCTTTGCCTGTGGCTGGTGATCCTGGGATCCAGCTCTCTGGGGTGGGATGTCACTGCATCATCTCGGGCTCTCATTAATGCTCCGTGTGCAGCTCCTCTGGGTATTCTCTCCTCTGCAGAGGCGCTTTGGGATTGCTGCCCAGATTTTCTCAGAATGTGCTGATACAAATGTGGTTAGGCAGGCTTGTAGGTGTGGGCTTGCAAACATGGGCTGTGATGGCAAAAAACTGCTGAATAACTGGTTAATAAACCAAACCTTGAACTGGTGAGAAGCCGAGGAGCCAGAAAGGACGTTGGAGCAGTTTGGTTTGTTGAGTCAACCTAGACTTTCTTCTGAAGATTTTAATTAAAGATATTATTAATTAAATTTTAATTTTAATGAATTAGCTGGCTGTCTTTCAGGTGCCCAGCTAAGCTGTGATCTCAAAGCCATGCAGCCCCTCTTAGTGTGACTGGATGTGAACTGATCATGTGCAGGCAGGGTGTGGATCCCATAGGAATGCACAGAAGGAAGGATTTTGCTGCATACCTGGTGGATTTGTTAACCTTTGTTAACACATGTTAGTCCCTGAGTTCAGTTCCTTTGTCTTACCTGCTCATTATGAAAAATAAAAGCCACAGGATGTTTTACAGGCTACCAATAAATAATATAATGCACTTGCTGTATAATTGAGAGTGGGCTGAAACTGTTAATAGTGTATAAATGTAGTTGAGAAATAAATCCTTAAGGAAAACTTTATCTTCACAGCTGTGTGATATGTATCTTCATTTCCTGGATTGGTTTTCTTTCCCCTCATATAAAATTTGCTCAAATTAATGAAAGTTGGAAATGTAGATTATTTTTTTATTCTTTGCAATTAACCTTCCGTAGTTGCTTTTGTCCATTTTTAATATGAATTTAAAAATGTGAATTCATGTTCACTGAAGTCCCTGTGAACAGAGAAGAGTTTGACCTAATTTATTTTGCAGTAACATTTGCTTTTGCAGAACACGTGCTGTATTTGTTTGGAATGGTTAACCTTAGCTGTGCTACAGTTCACAGCTGAATGAGTCTGGGATGAGTAGGAATGTAGGAATTACTGTGTGTCCTAGGTAGAAATACCAGTTCTTCAGGCACACCACTGCAGCAGTTGTATAGCAATCCATATTGTTAGAGCAGAAAGGAAGAAAAGGGAAAAAATGAGAAAGAAGATAAAGAGAAAGAAAATGTTTGTTCTTGTTAACTGCTTACACAGCAAGATCAAGCTGTCTGTTTGCTGACTGACTCTCTAAACCTTTAAATGGAAGGCTGAATACTCTCTGGTTATTATTTGAAATTCCTGAACACCTCCAGTGATCTAGGGTGAGCATTACTGGGAGCAGTGCCTGGGTGCCAGTGCCGCTGTTGCTGTGCACGTCTGCAGTGTTCCAGGGCTTTGTTCCTGCTCCTGGGATCTCGCTGGATCTGTCCTTCTCAGCAGAAATCTGATTGCTGTCCTTGTTAGCCAGTTTCAATTGTAGGGGAGCAAGGCAGTCTTTTCCTTTCCTTGGCACTGTCTGTGAGGGAGAGAGCCCTTTTGATGGATTGGTGACTCACCTACTCCGAGTTCTAGGTTTGTTTTTGTTTTTCTACAGAATCACACAGGGAGATTCTTTTCTAAGTGCATATTTGATAAACCTTTTAGTCCTGTTCCTTCCCTTTGCTTCCCTTTGTTCTCTCCCTCCCAAACTGATGATAGAAGGATCTAAGTCTTTGAAGAATGGGATTCTTCTGAAATTCAAATTCGTTTTGCTTCTCAGACCAGGACAGGTGTAAAGAAGGGACTGAGTGGGTAGAACCCAGCTGATGGGTCTAATTTTAGTTGTTGGACTGTGACACTGAACTTTTCTACAGCTACAGACTGGAGTTGTATGTTTTATATTTTGTTTGGGTTCATTTTTAAAATATTTTTTCAAAGCCTGTCTAGCCAAGTTTACCTCAAAGGAAAACAAAAGGTTTTCCTGGTGATATTTTTAGTTTCAGAACCTATTACTGAAAAATAATCTAACTAAACTACAGACCAGAATCCGCTTGTTAACGGATGTATCCAGAGTAACTAGAGTTTCATGGATGTGAGAAACAGAAGTTGAAATTCTCTCTTTTGGATTTTAGTCAATCTTGCCAAGTATTTTAGATTGTGATGCTGTAGCAGAATGAGCATCTTGTTCACAGATGTGAGGCTGAATGTTGCAGGATCAAGTCTGGTTTTGAGGTTCTGATTTGACTGGAATTACTTTCTGTGGTGATTTTTGGTGGCAATAGGCTTGGAATAACTTACATTTGCAGGTATTCCAGTTTCTTTCTGTAACTATTAAGTACCTTGATGATTAATTAAGTACCTAAATGTACAAACTTTTCTCTGTTAATGTAATTTTGTACCTGTTTGGATAAATGAGTGCGGATTTTTGCTGCCCCTTGTGCTGCTTTACCAGGGCATATTTTCTGCCAGTGATGTGATGGATTTATATTTATGTTGATGCAGAAGCAACAGTTACACTGGTTTAAGTGGCAGAATTCACAGCTTCAGCTGTAATGGCAAAATTTTGTTGTGATAAAACTTCAGAAAAAAAATTCTGTGAAAGGAAAAATGTGTGTTATCTTTGGGAGGATATGTGCTGTGTGATCACACTCAAGATGGTCTGTTCTGCTGATGGAATGAGCTGGGATGAACTTGAAGGAGTTTTTCCCTTTTTCTTTTAATTGATTTTGGCCAATTATACTGTTTTCTTTAAGGCTAATCAGGAATATGATACTGACAAAATGGGTGTGCTGGGGAGGGAGGGATTTTTGAAATATAATTGTTATTAAACAAAAATGAACACTCCATGTTCCTTGAACAATCACTTTTAAAGGGAATTTTTTAAAAGGTTGTTTTGGCCAAATAGCACAGCTTAAGATCTGAAATCTGAAGTTCTTGGTCTAGGATTTTGCTGGAATTGAGTTAATTTTAGTAGCTGGTGTAGTGCTGTGTTTTGGATTTAGTACAAGAATAATGTTGATGGCACACCAATGGTTTAGTTGGTGCCAAGCAGTGCTTGCTCTAAATCAAGGACTTTCCAGTTTCCTGTGCTCTGACAGTGAGCAGGTGCACAAGGAGCTGGGGGAAGTGGGCAAAGGGATATTCCACAGCACAGAACCTCATGCCCAGAGTATGAACAGGGGGGAATTGGCTGGGAGACACCAACTGCTGCTCAGGGACTGGATGGGCATTGGTCAGTGGATGGTGAGCAACTGCATTGTGGCACTGGTTTCTCTTGGGTTTTAGGCCTCTCTTTTTCTGTTTTTTTTTTTTTTTTTTTTTTTTAATTATCTGCCATTCACCACAGTTGCCATCATTATCACTATTCTATCATAATTTTATTTATTAAAGTGTTCTTATTACAACCCAAGGCTTTTGCCCTTTTTTTCACTTCTCCTCTCCATCCCACTGGGAGGGGTGATGGTGATCAAGTGGCTGTGTGATATTAATTCCCAGCAGGAGTTAAACCATGGCAGTCTTCCTGAGATTGTTCCTTTTCTTACTCTAATTTGGAACAGGGAGATGTTTGAAATCATGGGAAAAAATTTTGAAACACAAACAAGTGGCTCCCCAGTCCATGTTTTGGCTTTGCACAGCAAGTGACCTATTTTTTTTTTTCTAACGTCTGAACATCCAGCAACTCCTGTCATCATCATTTATCTAAAGGTTTTAGAGGTTTAATGTTGTGGTTGTTTTTTTGTTTGTTTTTCACCAATCAAAATAATGTATTGTGAGAGCTCTTTACAATATAATGAGCTTAGAGCAATGGACTTTGCTTGTCTCTATTTCGTTCTGTTGGAACTTGGCAGCCATTACAACTGAGCCTTTATTTAACACATCCGCATTTCTAGTGGAGTTAATTTTAAAGGGTTTCTTCTTAGTATTGGGGTTTTTTTGTCACTCAGGGACAGAAGATGCTGTGGAGTTGCAGTGGCTGCTCCTCAGCACTTCCGTTGCGGCATGATGTGGTTTTCAAAGTTTGTGTTGCTTTAGTTTTAGCAGCATTTGAAATGTAATTATTCTTTTAGATAATTTAAATGCTGCCCTATTTCATTTGCTGTGTCTCAAGTATGTGTGCATGAGTTTAAGAGGCAGAATTTTTCAGCTTAATTTGGATGTGCTGATCCTCAAGTTAATTTTCAGTATTAAGTTGTCCATGTAATTCTCTTTTTGGATTAATTAAGGAAAGTGAAAGCACAAGTGAAAGTTACCTTCTTGTCATGCATGATTGGTTGTTGTAGATGACTGAAAAAGGTTTGACAGTTTTGAGAATGTAATTTGATATCAGGCACTTGTTGTCACTTTACTTGTGGATATTTTTATGGCAGAATGAAAACCTGTCAGTCCCTGCTCATCCCTCCCCTCATCCTGATCTACTTGGAAAAGGAACCTAGTAAAAAATGGGGAGGCATTTCTAAGTTCTGTGTTTTGATTACATTTATGAACTTAACAAACCCATAGATTTTTTGAGAATTCTGGGACATTTAAAATATTTTGATACGAATTATTTAAGCTTGTAATTTTTGTATCTCGTTGTATATAACCTGTGTAACTCCCAACTTCTGTTTGTACAATACCATCCCTTTAAACTCCGTCTTTTATTCACACAAAATCTTGAATGCTCTGATTCTGTAGTAGCTGCTTGGGTGGCAGTTTTGTAAATAATCTAAATATTTGTAATCTTCTGGCTGACCTTTTAATGTGTGTAGGGCAGCTGTGTGAAATGCTGGTGTTGTGTGGGGTGCCCGATGTGGTTGGGAGGCACTTCCTGCACGAGGGGAAGGATGTGCTCCCCTTGGGGTTTGTAGAGCTGGTGCAAGAGCTCTGTAAAAAGTGCCAGCATTTACATAACTTGAAAAAATCAGACTGTGGGCTTGAGAATGGCAGGCAACAGCCCTGCAACCTGTGGTTTATTGAGCCACATCTCAGTTTTGATCTGTCCTGACTTCTTGAGCTGAAGTAATTTTATGTCATCATGGCTTGAGAGGTGTGACATCAACAGTTTGCAGTGGCATCTAGGCCATGACAACACAAATAAAACCTCACATGAGGCTTGTGTGTAAGTGAGAGGTCTTGGGTTTTTTTAGTTATTTGGGCTGTGTTTTTTTTTTCTTAATGTATATTTGCATGGTTTCACTTCATGCTGGACTTCGTGCTGGCTTGAGGTATAGAACTTGCACAGCTGCAAAAGCTTTTACAATTTACACAAGGACAATATGAATAAAGTCCTGTAAAACTTTATTTAAAAGTGTAGTTCAAGTGCAGGTTTTCCATATCTTTGCTCAGGCTGCAGTTCTTTCCAATTGTCCCCCTAATAATTGGTATTGGGAGTCCTTTCTTAAGTCTGACCTCATGGGGGGCTGATTGTGCTGCTGGTGATTTTACTTTGAGTGGCTTCTTGTGGGTAAAAACCTGCTGGATCATCCTCATCTTCAACTGCACTTCTCTAATGCAGCCTGCAGTGAATCATGTTCAAGGGATGGGCAGGTGGTGAATGGTAAAACCAGCACATTTCACTTAGGAACAACTGTCAGTCTTAGCTGACAGGATGTCAAATTGATCCTTTTATTCTTTAAAATTATTTTGTTGGTGACTTTTGAGATGCTGTTGTGGACCAGCTGTTTAAAAAACAAAAATGCCGCTTTTTTGTTGTGCATCATCCATCTTACCTGATGGCAAACTCCAAATTTAAATTACCTTCTAGCATTCAGGAGTGAGGATATGGTCATTTGTTTGTATGATTCTTTGTGAGTTACATAGAAATGAATAGAATTAGTTGCATTATTGGTCCCAATCTTCAAAACACACAGCCCTCAAATTATATAAGTAGATAAATTTGTAGAAGTTAATGAAGGCTGCAAATGATTTTTTTAAAGCTTTTTGGTATTTGAAAATTATTTATTGCAATTTGCATTGAGGAAGTGAATCCAAAATATTTACAGACCTGCCTTAATTGGTGATTATTTAATTTGAGAGACACAGAAATAGTGCTAAGCTAGATGGATGTAGTGTCTGAATTTTGTTGGTGTTTGGTTTCTAAAGCATAGAGTATTGCATTCTGATGCTGTTCATGTAAATGTTTATGTAGTACCTACCACACTGGGGCATTTCACTGAGATCTCAGCTGCTCAATGAGTGTAAATAAGAACGGTGCACACCCCCTTAGACCATTTTCATGTCATTAACTTGCCCTCCCCCCATTTTACAGTGTCACCATGGAAAAAAACTGCTAGCAAATTGACCTTTATATAGCCAAAATAGAAGCTGTCCTGTCTGGATTTGAGTTTAACTCAGTTGATTCATTCAGCCGTTTGTGGCCACACAGGAAGCCCCATTCATAGGATCACAAAGCCTAATGGCTGTTTGTACAGTGGGATTGATCTGATTACTCTTCTCTCTCTTGTGCTATTTACAGTCTGCTGCCAATTCACAGAAAGGGAAGAGAATGGCTGCAAAGGAGAAGTTGGAGGCAGTATTAAACGTGGCCCTAAGGGTCCCCAGCATCATGCTGTTGGATGTCTTGTACAGATGGGATGTCAGCTCATTCTTCCAGCAGATCCAAAGAAGTAGCCTGCACAACAACCCTCTCTTCCAGTACAAGTACTTGGCCCTTAATATGCATTATGTGGGTAAGTATAGATCTATTCAAGAGAAAATAGTACTCTACTAAACACCTTTTGACTTGCTACAAGAATTTTAAGAATTTAGTAACAGCATGTTAATATATTGATTACAGAGAATAACATGACAATGCTTTCATTACATTCTGCCTAAGGGACAGTTTATGTTAGCAGCAAACAAATCCTGCCCAGGGTTTTTACTGATTGCTGTTATTAAGCTTTTACAAGTAAACCTGGTGTTTGGAAACACAGTTGATGTCCTGAAAGAAGAGCACAGGGACTTTGGCAAGTGTCTGACTGAAATGCTGTGCAGACAAGAAGTATAAAAACATTAAAGAAGAGGCTAGAGAAGAGGTGGCCTGGTTTGGACTGACCACAGCACTAGAAATTTAGTTTTCTCTGCTGCACCATTTTGGCTCTTCAGTTTACACCCTTATGAACCATCTCTGTGCTGTGAGTGGATTTGAGCAGGTAACCAGCCCTTGTGTTGCAGATAAATGAACAAAATTACTACCTCAGCTCAGGCAGCTGAGGTGTGAACCTTGGCCTGCAAGTCTAGCTCTGGAATGCCAGATGTCTGTTTTTGGGAGATGAAAGGATTGGGGTTCTGGGACCTGCTCTCCAGGTGAGAGTGTGATTCATCTGCACATGGGGTAAATTAGGGATTGGATTTGGGCAGTTGAGGTTGATCTCTGGCAAGCATCTGCCTGAGCACTGCCTGGCTTGGAGAGAAAGGGCTAGCATATAATTTAACCACTCTGGAGTGTTTCTTCCTTGTGGATGGTTTTGGAAGATAAAGATGCACTGCAGTCAGCTAAAGGAAACACACTTTACTTAAGCAGTTAGGAAACTGTGGGCTTTTGAAAGGAGCGTGTCCTGACTTTAATCCTGACTGTGTAAGTGTTGGCATGAGGCTTCCCTTTTTCTGTAACGCCTGTTGTCTGGAAATCATTTACTGCACTAAAAGTGTGTGCAGCTTTCTTTGTTATGGCTCCCCTGTCCTGGTGCTGGGATGACAATGTACTTGCAGTACAAAACATTGGTGTCACAGTTGCCTTTTCCTCTGCCTGTGGGAGAGGACAGCTCTGTTTGCAGCTGGTGAATGTGACACAGGACTGTTTGGCCTGTACCTACAACTGGCTTTCTCCTGCATTTGTGTGCACACACGAAGCTTTTAGGGATCACTTTATCAGATCAGATTCTAATGCAGAATTAAAAGCTTTGCAGTAGATTTTCAAGATCACAGTGGGTAATTTCCAGCTATGACAAAGGCCCTCTTAACAGGCATTTAATGATCATTTCCTTGTTAAAGTATGTTGAGATACACCAATAAAAAACACTACAGAGGGGGTGGGTATTGTTACCAAAGAATTTCCCATCTGGTTGCTATTTTTGTACTAAATCAGTGAAATCTGACTTTTTGCTCCTTGTACAAGGGGTACTTTTGTCCTGGTGAACAATCACTCAGCAGTTCTTTCTTGCTTTTATGACATTGAGTGTATGCACTTCTATTTCTCCAACTGATGGTTGCTGAGCAAGAAGAGCTTCTAAATTGTCAAACAAGGTGCTTGTTTTAAAAGATTTTCAGACAATTTTTAGTGACAAAACTTTAAACATAAAGTTGCTGTGTTTCATTTCCTTGGTTGTTGGGGATTTAAGCTGTGTCAGGGTAAAGCTGGGCTAAATCAATTTACATGGCTCCATGACATTTTATATAGATTTAGTTGCACTGCTTTAGAGTATAACATTAATTAAGAAGATGTATCAAAATATATAAATTGGATTTGTAGGGAAAACAAAGTACTTTTCCACCAGTTTGGAGAATTGAGCTTCTTTGAAGATACATTTGAGGAAATTAACTGCCAGCATATAATTTAAACAACAATTCACCGTGGATGTGTTTCAACATACTAATCTGCTTTATTTAGGAAAAAGAAAAATCCTCTGTTCATATTTGCAGTTAGGAAACACTATCAGCAAATGCAGTGACAGCTTTGCAATATCAAACAATCACTGAATTTCTTCTACAAGCCAGTATCTTGTAGTGCTATATATAGTGCTATATAAGTGCTTCCAGCAGCTGAGGAAATTGGGTGCATCTATCTCAGGCAGATGCTCAAGGAACAATTTGATTAGAGAGCCCTAAAAATTAATAAACTCTACCAATCTTTATATAGTGAACCTTTTCCTGGAACTAAGGAGACAGAATTGGAAATTTGTTCAGAACTGGGGGTTACCAGGAGTGTCTTTTCTATTTAAATGTAACAAGTGAAATGATGTGTGTTCTTGTGTGATTCCCATTCCAGTTAGCAGTACTGTGATTATAATAAAAGCTTCTAAAATGTACTTTGTTCTTTTAAACAACTTTTCCTTTTCATATCTTTCCATGAAACAGCCCTTATCTGCTTGAGCAAAGGAAAATACTCGGTCCTGATAACCACTCAACCACAAGTTCACCTGCATGAAATTTAACTAAATATGCACAGAGCAGTGCAAACAGCAGAGATAAATTTCTGGTTAGAATTGGTGAAACCTCTGTGCAGGGTAGATTAGCACTTACTGCCAGACTTCTCCATTTTCTTCTGGACTGTAGAGCAACTGTGAGAAAACAGACACTTCTTTTTGTATTGTTTTGGTGGAGAAGGTGGAAAAAAGTTGAAACCACGTAATTTCCTCCTGTGAAGAAGAGCAAAGCAATGCTGTTTGTGCCAAGTGGTAAATACTCTGAGCTAGATGGAAAGAGTCATGAGCTTAACCTATAATCAGGGTCAGGCTTGGAATTTAAGTCACTGTCATGAGTGAGGCACAGAATTGCACAAAATACAGGGTTTTCTTACTCAAGAGTAAAAATAGAGCAGTTTTCTATCTTAAACTGTATTCTTTGTTATTACAAAAAAAAAAAAAATTCTCAAGAAAAAAAAAGGTGCTTGAATCTTTGGAATAGGTGGGAGATGTGTCATCTTTCACAAGCCTGTTTGTAATGACAGTTTCTTGAACTGCATGGTTAATACTTTAATCTCTTGGTCACATCACTTGCTAGGTGCAAGCTGCTTGTTATGAATGCTGCTTTTATGAGGGGGGCTTGAGGGAGGAGAAACCTGCTGGACTTCCTGCCCTTGTGTGCTGATTGCACCCTTTGGTCTGTCCACTTCTTCTACATAAAGCACAAGAGCTTAAAGAGATCTTTTATTTAGATTTCTTTTTTTGTGTTGCCTTTTAAGGGGAAAGATACCCTACTCTGGGACAAACACTGTAAGAAGTGCCAAGTGAAGCTTCAGTGTGAGAAGAAATGAGTTGTTTCATTACAGAAACAAATTTCCTAAAATTGCAAGAGAGGATGCATGACTTAAATGTGTAAATACAGTTAATGTATACAAAGATGAGGTCCTGCTTAGAATCAGCATCTCTGGCTTTGCTGCTTCATGTCTTCTGTCTTTCTCCTGCCAGCAGCACTTAGATAAATGGCTAGTAGAACTATTTTCTGAGTGTTACTATTTAATTTTAAACTGTAGCTATTTTTAATCAAGTGCAATTTGATGACATGGACTTGGTCTTTATTTCTTAAAATAATCACTTGTTACATCTTCTCATTCTCTTGGATAAAATGCAGTGTGTGCTGCAGTTGGTAGGACACAGGAGGAGGTAGAGAGTGTGCCATGCTCAAAATCCAGCACAGCCTTTTTTATTTTCTCACTCAGGACTGAAGATTCCTCTACTGCTCCCTAAATGTTGTAGGTTTTTCCTAAGCAGCTTTCTCAGCATATGGATACTTTCAGGTAGCTTTTCTATATAAAGCTGATGTCTCTTTTTTGGAAACCCACATTGCTATTTTTTTTTTTTTGAAAAGGAGCCACTAGCAGTGTTTGTGAAAGGAGGTGCTTAAAATTTTTGATTCTGAATACCAGCCTCATGACAGCATTGCAGCTTGTCTTAGTGATTTATAAAGAGCCTCTGAATCATGTGGCAGAACTAGAATCAAAAGTCCATTTTATTCGTTCAGACAATACTTCAAATCTCTGTAAAGAACACAATTTCTTGGATTATTTATACTTAAAGTACCCAATCTGTTATGCATTTAAAAATTGAAGAAACAGCTGTTGATGGCAGTACCCCAGTAATGAATAAATTGTTTTGTTGGCATTATTGTCACTGAGATGTGCAGATGTTGATAACAGGATTTCTGATCTCTGTTTATAGTTGTTCTGAGCAATGACTGAGTAAATGCCAATTTCCATATGTGCAAGTATGTTTAGATGTGTGCTTTCTCAGTTTTGAACTAATTTTCTGGCATTTTCTGGAGGACAGGTATATAAAAGTATATATTTTAAAAATCTTGCCTTGAGATGTATGATTTAGACGTTGACAGTTTATGAAATGTGTGTGTAAATTGCAGTGTAACCAGTCTGGTGGTTGGTTAACCTGAGAATTAGACACACTGAAAATAAAGGTGCCAGTTGTTTCTGTAGTACTTCTGCCATCTCAAAAGCAGGCTTTCAGAGGTATGTCCTGTTCTGTTGGCACTTGCATGTAGTGGGCAGATATTTGTCTGAACAAACTGAAATGAGGACAGTCAAGGATTAGGCTGAAGTGCAGTGACTAACTCAGAGTGCACTGATCCCTCTGAGGCAGGAGAGCTGCCTGTTGGGATGGAGCCTGTGGCTCATGACTTGCTGCTTCCCAGCAAGTTGCTTTGCAAATCATGGACCCTTTACCCTCACAGGATGTGGGAAAATGGAAAAACAGGGCCCCCTAAATTAATTTCCTGGTAGAATCCAAGCAGTTGTGCCCCTACTTTCTGGCACTCCAAGAGTTGGTGTGGCCTTATTAAGAAATGTTATGAACTCTTTGATGTGCAAAGTTCTCCCTTTTAGACTCAATGTGCAGGAAAGTGGGAGTGATAATATGAAATGGACACAAGGGATCTGTAATCATGCAAATGAGCACTAAAGTGCTTCATAAAGAGGATGAGTTGTGACTTTGATCATGTTCCAGAAGCCTCCATGGTGTGCAGTCAATAAACCTCAGACACCTGAGTTGGCAAAGAGGTAATTCTGGTGAGAGAAGCTGGGAACACCTTGGTGGTGCATAAATGGAGAGAGATTGCTGCAAGGCAGCCTGTGAGCTGCTGCTCACTGAACAATGAGCACTGCACGGCCAGAGGTTTTCACTGAGCTGAATTAACAGGTTGTAAATGAGGTCATGAACTGGTTAATGCGCCAGTGTTCTTGTCTAGCAGTGCTTAACTTTGCTTTTCTGCTTAGGATGATTTTCACAGTTTATTTTCTTCAGTGGAGCCTAAATCTGTACCATCTTGCATGAGAGGCAGTAGAAGTTCTCTGCTTCCTTGTGCTCCTGAATAGGAGCTGAGTGGGGGATTTGTGTATTTTTAAGGTTGGCAGAATGTGTTTGCTGTAATGCTCCTTACAGCTGGAGGCATAAAGGTGCAAATATCTTTCTTGGTGTTGTGGCACTACAGCACTCTGACTATTCAGGAAAGATCATTCTGTCTTTTCTTTATCTTTTTCTGTTTATTGTTTTTAATGTGTTTTAGAACCATTCCTTTGCTGGGGCAGGAATTGGGCTTCCCTGAGCCTGCTGCTTGCTTTATACAGAAATGTACATGGTGAGTCAAAAGGGACAATGCACCAAGTCCCAAGAGCAAAAATAGCACAGCCCAAATCAAAGGAGGGGAGTGCTCACTGCTGACACAGAGCTCCAAAGCTGCATTTGGGTGGAAGTGAGTGTTAGTTGTTGTTAACCCCTGCTCAGAGGTTACCCAGTGAGATGATTGTTTCTCAGACTCTAAGTCCTTGTGTGTAGGGACTCTCTCCAAAGGGATAAATGTTCTCAGCATCGTATTTTCTTCTGGCAGAGGAGGTGTAAATGAAAACAGAATGTAATGATTTAGATGAGAAAGCTACTGTGAGAAATTTCATTTCCTGGTCTTTTTTTTTTTAAGTGGAATCTTATTTACATCGTACACTAATTAATTCATTTGTCTGTATGAGAACAAAGGAAATAGAATATTATTGAAAGTATGTCTGAATTTGAGCTTGTCTTCCTTTTCATCTGCAATTGGATGGGTTGGTAAAGAATTATTTGGCTTTTTTTTTTTTTTTTTTTTGGCAGAAGCTTTGTTGATAAAAATGAGGTTGGTACCACTTTGGGAATAGAGCCTCTGCAGCAAAAATGCAAATATTGCAGTATGAAGTGTGCTGAAATCTCCCTCTTACCGAGTCACAAGAGGAAATTGTAAATAAGATTGAATGGGAAGTACTTTAAATGTCTGTTGCTCTCCCCCTCTTCAAAGTCTAACAATTAAACCAAATGGCTGCTTCAAAGTGAACATTTACATTCCAGCCCAAACTCCTGAGCAGTGGAGTTCATTGCTGAAGCTTCTGCAGTAACCTTGGCTGTCTCGTGCTGCTTCCCTGCACAGATCTGAGCATCTGTGCAGTGTGGAAGCCTGCTGGTTAGAAGGCACTGTGACAGCACTTGCTTCATCTTTTAATTTAGCCTTTTTTTTTGCACTCCTTCATTATATCCTGAAAGTTCCTAAGTATTTTGATTAAATTTGTGATCATGTAGAGAAGAATGAACTTTAGTGATAGCTGAAATCCTTGCATCTTTGTATCACATCTTTGTTACTGCCCTCTAAAACGTGTTACTTTTACAGAAATGATCCTGCCATTGCTCAGGTACATCATCACATGGCCAAGGAGCAGACTTTCTTGTGATAGAATAAGGTAAAAATGACAGAGCTTAAATACAGATACAGTAAACAGGCATTCTAAAACTATTTATAGAGTAATAGAGGAATAAAAGACTGCATAATAAACTCCATTTAGTTCTCCACCTGAAGGTGAGTCACAGGCTAGAGTGAGAAGGAGAGGTTTAGAGAGATTTGACTCGTGCTGGAATGATAGGAGGTTGTGGGCTGTTCCTCAGGGAGAATTGTCCCTCCCAAAGGAATCCAGGGATGAATGTAGCAGAGGTGAGATGTAGGAATGGCTGCAGATGGTTTGAGAGCTCTGCAGCTGGCTCCTGAGGCTGTGGTGTGGTGCAAGGTAGTGAAATGTCCTCATGGAGACTGCTGAGGTGTTCCTGCTCTTGTCATTTGTGTGTTTGGTAGAAGGAAAGTGGTGAACAGGAATTCCAGCAAATGCAGGTGTTTGTGAAGAAAACTGATGGTGTAGAACATCTGGTGTGCTGGAAGAAGAAGCAAGTTATTCTGTATAAAAGAGTTGCTAGAAGGAGACTGATGGAGTGCTGTGTTTCAGGCCCCTTTAAAAACGCTCAAAATAAAAATGATTCTCTTCTCCAGGCTGAACAGCCCCAGCTCTCCCAGCCTGTCCTCACAGGAGAGGTGCTCCAGCCCTCTGGTCGAAGTGATATTGTACAGAATTAGTGACTTGTATGACACTTGATTTTTAATAAAAGATACTACCAATTATTTCAGCTTTTTAAAAAGCACATCCTGAGACAAATGTGCAACTTGTCACATCTGCTTCATGAAGGTGATTGAAAAATTATCTTTAATGTTAAATACATAAATGATATACTGGTATTTTAAAAAGGTAAGTAAATAGGCTTTGTCTGTCATTGATCCTATAATCTGTCTTATCTGAATTGATCTCTCTGCTTGCCATACTGTGGATCTGTTATCTTTTCTAGGAGCATCTTGCAAGATTTTGAAGACCAAACTGTTGGTAGAATTTTACAGAGGTGACTTATTGAACGTGGCAGATACTGAGCAGCCTTGAAATACTTCTTCATAAATACTGACTCTGAAATATCTTTTTCAAATACTGGAACATGCTGTTTTCCCCAGCTGTTTCATAATACCTGGTTGTGCCATTGCTTATGACTGCTTAATCTAGACTTGCATTATTAAATATATTTCAAAAGCTCAAAATATAAATTAGCTAAAAAGACTGTGCCTGATGTTGCTGAATAAATGTATGAAACTTTAAATGTGACATGACTGGTGTGGCTGTGAGGGTCAGGATCTATTCTTCTCTAGCATTTTTTTCTCAGCTTCAGGGGAGTTGTTGGCTGTTGCTGGGTTGTTTTCCTAAATGGATTTCAGTGCCAGGCACTTGAGCTGACCTTCAGAAGGAGCACAAGTGCACTGCAGTGATGGAGAGAGAGCTGGGAAATAAATACTTGTAAGGGCACCATGAATGGGTTTGTGACCTGCAGCCTGTCTGGAAAGGAGGACATGGACATGCACCACCCACTTATGGAGTGGACTTCAAAGTGCTGCTTTATGTGGGTCTCTGAGTGAGATCCTTATGAAAATAAGGGTCAGGGTTCTGCTTGTTGGAGAGGCTGCAGAGCAGCCAGGCTGTGGTCTTAAAGAGTAAAGCTGGATTGGGTCATTTTCAACAGCCTCACTAAATGCTAATGAGAAGTGCAGGAACTGCTGGGATAAAAAGCTACAAATTCCAGGCTGTGGCAGGTCTTGTCCTTGATTTATGCAACCTTGATGGCTGGAGTGGGCTTCAATATGACTAATATGGAGTAAAGCCTCTGTGTGCCCATCTTAAATTGTGAACATGCTAAGTGTTATTTTAGTTCGGTGTTAGATAGCATTTTTTTTTAAATATCAGTTTCTGCTTTTTGTTACAGGTTACATCTTAAGTGTTGTGCTCCTAACTTTGCCAAGGCAACACCTGGTTCAGCTTTACCTGTACTTTTTGACTGCACTGCTGCTTTATGCTGGGCACCAAATTTCCAGGTAAGGATAAATGGATTAATTTTTTTAGCTTGGTCTGGACATTAGAAAAATAACAGTTATTCTGTTAATATTTTCTATAAATGATTTTGTGGAGGCCTTTTTTCTATGTCAGACACCTAAATATATCTTGCTGTTCTTTGTCTTTGGAAAAGTTTACAGAATTAAATATGCAGTCAAGTAGTTCTTTGAAGTCATTGAAAAAACGCCAGGAATTTGGAGCTGGGGAGTGTAATGCCCACCAATCTAAGGAGAGAAAGCACTTACCACAAGACTAAATGTGGCCTCTGATGCAGTAATCTGAGTTACTCAGTGGCTCAGCTAAAATGCTTTCAGCACTGGGGTGTTTCACACTGCAGACAGGATGTTACTTTTAGTTTCCTGGCACCTCAGGAGAGAGAGCAAATAGAGATCTGGAATCCAGTAAAAGCAAAGTAGTAGTGGAATTTATTCTTAAAAAAAAGTATTACACAAATTTGAATTTACAGTGGATGCAGGTGTTTTGGATCTGACACTCAGAGCAGGAGTCTGGAGAACTCTGAGTCAAACAAGGCAGAATCAACCATCTTTGTTTGGCCCCAGCTAAATGTGTTGAAAGCCAGCGTTAACTTTCCCACTGACAAAATGTTTAATTGGAACCAAAGACACTGCCAGCATATTAAAGGCTTTGCATGGGAAGTTTTGAAAATATGGATTTGAACCTGACTTATTTTGGTGCCTGCTGAAACATTTAAAAATGTGCTTTCAATTGATTTAATGGAAGTGATAGTTTTGTTATTTCCACATCAAAATTGTTGTTCCAGAGCATTTGCTGGAATGTTTTTCTTGGTATGTTGCAGTTCAGGGGAGTGTTAGTGAAGGTTTTGTGCTGATTTGACATGTTGCTGTTGTGGCTGTCAGAGCTGCAGTTGGTGATTTCCTGGGAAGGATGAGTGTACAAGAGAGGAGTTATAGCCTCATGGTTGGAAGGAAAAAAAGGTTTATTTGTCATCCTCAGGGGAGTCCTGACTTGTTATAGATGGGGTTTGTGGGTGTTTCTTAGAGAGTTAAAAGCTTATTTATTAGAAAAAGCAACCTAAACATTATTTAAGTGTTGAAGTAATAAATCTAGTAACAAATGCCCATCAGACAGAGGGCTTTGGTGCAGAACATTTACAGCTGGAGGTGTTTATGCCACTCCAGGCCTTTAAATTTTTTAGAAGAAAGCGAGATGTTATGCATTTGGTAGATACATTAAGGGATAGCACTGTGTTTGCTTCTAATATCTTGTTTGTATTTCTGTGTAATAGGAATTCTGACTTCTGTTGCTTTGTGAGGTTTGAGACTTAATAGGCTTTATTGTAACATATTTAGTAAATACTGCTTGGACTGTTCTGTGTGTTCCTACTAAGCTTTCTCTATTTGGTGCTCCTGGAGCGAGTTAATAAAGACTTTAATTAAATCTTGCATCAACTAGCACCAAAAATATATTTAATTAAAAGATGTCATGGATTCAAATAGTCCAGCAGTATTCCCAAGGTATTTTGCAAGGCAAATGTAGCTGCTGACACTTCTGAGTGAGTTTACCCATTCCCTAGGCTGGTTTGGTGCAAGGGGCTCTCAGCTGAAGCCTTTGTACAGTCAGGGAATCATACGTGGGGAGTGACACTTGGATTAACCCTACAAAAGAAGTTTTGAATCCCTTTAGTTTTCATACTGAAAATAGTAAAATGTGACAGACATATCTGTTGGCAGAGCCATTCCTCTTATTGCCAAAGCTATCCAGTTCCAACTTATGTTTCTGTTTAGCAGCCTGATCATTACAAGACATACAGTAGTCACATGTGCAAACTGTTTTTCAGTGTTTTTTGTTAGCAATTCTGCTCAGAGCTGAAAACTTCCAGGGACTTGCTTGCATGCACTACCAGTTGGGATGCTATTTAAGACCAATGAAGAGGTCTTATATTGAGGCCAGTTTGGTTAGTGCAAATTATAGAACAAGACCAGAATCATCTGGCACTTATGACTCTGCAGTGTCCTGGAAATTCTGAGCTGTTGAAAGACTTCAGCTTTCAGTGCTTTTTTTCCACCCCAGAAATAGCTTGCACTTCATCTGCAAGTCTGGGAATAAGATCATCTGAATTTTATAGTTAAGCTCTGACTTCAGACTTCCAGGTTTATGTGACCTTGACAAGTTATTTAATTTTAAATGTTTTGTTTCCTTACCTGCTGAGCTGAGAATTACCTTAATGTGTAAAGATGGTTTAGGTAATATTTGTGAATGCTTGGAGCACCCCAGAAGATGCTACATTTGTATGTAGCATGGTAACCTGGCAATTTGGGTGGAAATAACATACCATCTGTTTCTGGAAAGAAGAGAAGTCAGCTTTAAAAACCCAAAATCCAATTTAATGAAATCTCTTTGCCTTAGGTTTCCTGCAGCAGTCTCCTATTTCAGGAGAAATAAGTTTAATAAGTGAGAGGCACAGTAATAGGAACAGCTTGAGCTGGGTGCCTCCAGCCAGGGACCCAGAGCACACAAATCCTGGGGCCTTTGTACCTTCCAGACAAGGCACCCATCCTGCATCCACCCTTCATGTGCTTTGCAAACACCCCTTGGGCCAGTGGTGGGTTTTGGTCTGGGATCTTCTTTTTCCATGTTGGATTCTTTCTCTGTCTGCAGTTGGGTGTTGGCTGCTGTTATCTGGCTGGGTTGCAGCTCCTGCTGAGTTATGACCCCCTTATCTTCCAGTTCACACTGGTCTCAGGGCCTCCCTTCATGTAACTGAGCAGAAGTTTAAGATAAATTTGACTTTTCTAGGTGGGAGCTTGGAGCTGGTGAGAGAGTGGAGCTTGTGGCCTAAAACTCCAGCAGCTTTATCTACTTTTGCTAAGCAAAGCCACTCAGACAAAAGAATACAGTCAAAAGAACACAACTGATGTACAACAGTCCTGCTTTTCTTATTAAGCATTCCTCCTCACGTGCCAGAAGGAACTCAGAGTCTTTAAATACAACCCTTAGTCTCACATACAGCGTTATTACAAGCAACAGGCACAATATAGGCAGAGTGAACAAGGTTACCACTGGATGGAGCATCCTAATATGGATTACATTGCTCTTGATGCCAGCCCAAAAAAGGTTTTCCACCATCAGTGGATGCCTCCTTCTTCACTTTTCCCTCCATTGTGCCTCCTTCTTCACTTTTTCCAAGACATGATGCATCTCTTCTGCATTGAATGGTGACTAGAATTTTTGTCTATCATTTTGGACATGTTCCAGCAGTTGATACAGGTCATCAGGTTTTAGTGGCTTCCTCACCAGTACAGGATTCTCCTGATGGGGATAGATAGTAAATTTTAGCTTAAGTTTAATTGGACTGTAACCATTGACTGGATATAATAGGAGCTGAATAATTAAAATTGCATCCTACAGTGTTTCTACAGTTAGAAGTAATTGAGTGATTATTTGTCCCTGTAGTGATATTATTTACAAACATAAGATTACAAAGTGTTCTTAGACAAACACATCCTTTTCCATCATAGGCAAGTACAGTTTCAGGGCTTTCTTTGGAATGTATTTCAAGTGACAGACATTTTGTTCAGTGTCAGAACAAATGAATTGAGCTTTGATGGTTTTACTTGCACAAATAAATCCCTGTTGTTCTCCAGCAACATGCACATCAACATTGACACTCTGCCATTTGATACAGTTTTGTTGGGCCCATTCTCAGCTCTGGTGGGTAGAGAGCAGTTCCATCATGATTCAATCCTAATACAGGGATTGGGTCTGTGGTGTTAGAATTAATGGGGTGCATTAGAATTAATAGGGTGCATATTGCTGAGACAAAAGCTGTGCCACTATTACTCTGGAGCTATATGGGAAATTGGCTGCATACCACCATCGTTGGAATTCTCACTCAAAATCAGTTGTGTTTTCTCAATTTTTTTTTAAGTTTTGCTCTATAAGATACACCCTTCCCCTTCTCATATGGTTGTGGCTGCCATAGATTTTTATCTGCAGTTATGCTTGGACGCAGCTAAGAGCTAGTGCTGATTTCAGAAATGATGACATTTCTGAAATTGAAATTTTTCCTCCTTACCTGTGGAGGGCTGGTGGCTGAGCTCATTGTGCTGGGCAGTGAGGCAGTGGTTGGATCATGAGCTGTATTGGATTCACAACAAAAAATGTGAGCTGCTTCTTTGGGTTTTACAGAGCTTTAGGGGCTGGGTAACCCAGCCCCTAACAATCTGTGTGAATTAGCTGCTCTTTAGTCCTGTTAACTTTATACCACACTGAATTGTGCATTGATTATGTGCTTAGCCATGCAGCTGTGCTCATCTGGGTTAACAGCACCAGGAGTGGTGAGTGGCTGTCCCACTCCATCTCTTCAGAGTATCACTTCTTCATAGTGCCATCATTCATTAGCTGGCTGGTTACTCACCCCTGTTTGACATGAGCCTGGTGTATCCAATTTTCTTTCCCTGAAGCACCAATGCATTTGTCCAGGGCTTTTATCCTCTAAGCGGAGTCGTAAATAAGTGAGTCTTAATTGATTGAGAGTTCCATGTAGTGGCCAAATTTCCTGGGGCCCCCACCAGCTGTCCTAGTAATATATGGCCATTCCTCCTGGCACGAGGCCACTGTGTGCTCTTTAGATAATTGAGCTGTACCATAAATCTTTTCTCAATTTTGCAATACCTTGGCCAAGGGCATCCCCTTTTCTACGCTGAGTTTGTTCCCTGTTACCAGAAAGAATAAAGAAAAAGCAGCAAAAAAGATTGTCAGGGAGACCCTCCTGTGCACTCACGAGGTTCAGAGAGGAGTGTAGGTGCAGCTGGATCCAGTCTTGGTGTCAGATTTGGCCAACAGTCTGTATCTGAAGAATTAGATTTCCTGTTGCTATGAGGGACTTGAACTCTATTCTTACATGTGGAATTGAATCCCCTTTCTGTGTGCACATGACTGTCTGATGAGGCTGTGCAGCTGTGGGTGAGCTGCAGTAGAGGGGGGACTCACACACACCCCAATTCTAAAAGAGGCACTCAAACCCACTGCAGGACCTTCTCCAAATTTGCCTGGGGAGTTTCAACACTCACCCTTCAATGCCTCCTGCTCCAGAGGTACCTGGTGAACTCACCCAGTGCCAGCACTTGGGTATTGGGAGACAAGAAGTTGTGAAAGTGGTTTCCTGCAGCAGTGTCCAGTTCCAAGAAAAATTAGTGTAATAATGGAGTGGCACAGCAGTAGGAACATCTTGAGCTGGGTGCCTGCACCCAGGGACCCAGAACACAAAAATCACTGAGCCTTTGTACCCTCACAGTCAATGCACCCATCCTGCATCCACTCTTGGTGTGCTTTGCACACACCCCTTGGTCCCGTGGTGGGTTTTGCTCTGGGGCCTTCTTGCTCCCTGTTGGATTCTTTCTCTGTCTCCAGGTGGGTGTTGGCTGCCGGTATTTGGCTGGGTTGCAGCTCCTGCTGTGACCCAGAGCTCACACTGCTCCCAAGGCCTCCCTTCATGTAACTGAGCAGGAGTTCAAGATAAGTTCAGCTTTCCTAGGTGGAGTTTGCAGCTTGTGGCTGAGGACTCCAGCAGCTTCAGCTACTCTTGCTAAGGAGAACTACTCAGACAAAAGAATGCAGTTTGAAAGAATGCAGTGAACTAAATTAATTTACCACAGTCCTGTTGCTCCTGACAAGGAAGGTGAATGCTGGTTTTATTTCATATGTAGTAGCACAAATGTCTTACTTAAAAGAATCACATTTCTTTTACCCATTTCCAGCAAAAAGCAGCTTGGGAAAAATAACTGATGCAGAATAGAAGTGATAAGATTAAACACACTGTTCATGCTAAAACTGGAGTTCACATAATTATCTTATTTCATGTTTTGCAGTTTTATTGTGGTTGTATCCCAGGTGTGTTGAGCCTCACAGAGCTTAAAATGAGAAGGGTGGGAGCAAGAGACTGAATTGTTTCTTCTGGACAAACTTAAAATACACTTAATTTTAAGATTGTCTGTAGACATTAGAAACCTATGAGAGTGTGTTTGATGTTGACAGTGCAGATTAATCACCCAAAGTAAATGTCAGCAATATGAGTCAGTTAGGTCAGATAACCACTGTACCTTATGTCAGTCAATTATAAAGCATATTTTTAGTAATGGAGGACCTTTCTGTACTTCAGTAACAAAGAAATGATCACATGTGAAAAATGATCAGCTTTGGAGCAATTTAGTCCTGACTGTCCATGGGTACCTGTTAACAGGCCAGCAGTTGGATTAAATGAGGCTGGGAATGCATCTGCAGAATGAAACTGATCTAAGCTTTATTCTTAAATCCTAATTTTCCAAAGTAATGTAGTTTCAGTCATTTCATTAACTAGTAAATAATGATTTTAGCCTTCTTGTTTTCTTACACTGCTGCAGTAAAGTGAACAATCCTCAAATGTAAAAGCTGGAGATTAATACAGTTTTAATTGATCAAAATTGAGTGTAGGCACTTGCTTTTTTCAGCATCTTGTATGGCACTGCAGCTGTTTGAGGCATCTTCTGATTGGTGTCTGTGCCAAAAGATCCTTGTGTTTGTACTGGTAATAGGAGAATCATTGCTTTCACTTTCCTCATTCAGCCATCAGCTAAAAATACTGTTTAAAAAATTTAGGAGATCTTAAAACATTGCTTCTCCAAACTGGTGGGCCTAAAACTCAGTTATAATTGAGAGTTACTTAGAGAATTCAGCCAAGTGCAGACCTCTGTGCAGATGACTGAATCAGACAACAGCAAGAAATGCAGCTTGAGGAAATTTGGGTCATCTCCAAGCACGTTCTGGTGTTGGAGAAGCAACTGTAAGTGCAGCTTTGTTCGTGTCTCTTGGCTAAGTTGTGTAAGGTTATCTTGCTGCACTGGGTATCCTGGATGATTTTATAACCTGTTTCCTAACAAATATAGAAGAAACTTGTTGTCTTCACTGCTTTCCTTCCAGCAGTTTAGAAATAGCCAGTGTTTCCAGCCAAAATTTGAGGATGGGGCATGATTTTGCTAAGACAAAAAGCCATCTCCAGCATCTTGAAAGTGCTGTTATTTTTTTTCTCTCTTCTGTAACTGATGGATTATCCTGTTTGTGTTGCTGATGCTTTCAGAAAGTGCTTTCTGCTGGTCCATATGATAAAAATAATAACTCCTTTGCCCAAAGGATTACAACTGTTTGCATTTGGGAAGGTGGAAAAAAACCACTTGTGCTTAGCTATACCTGGAGAACAGAGGGAAGATTTCTGTCTAGAATTGTCATTTTAGGTGCCTTTTCAGTCCTCATGTGCTTTTAATTGTAGGTTGCAGTCTAAAGAACTCATTTCAACATACCTCATATATACTATGACACTTGAAAAGCTGCTCTGAGTAGGCAGTGTTGTCAGCTATGAAGAACAGGCTTTGAAGTGTTTGTTTTAGTACTTTGAGATTTATATCTTGAATTCCAGAGATTTTTTTGCAAGCGAAAATGTGAATACCTTTGCTTGGGGTAGCAAGTTAATCCTAGGAGCAAGGTATATTCCCACATTTCTGGGGAGAAGAGAATGTTCCCAGTAGCACTAAACTGCATCTATTTCTGCACTGAAATAAAAAGAGCAGTTCTTGTATTGGCTGTGTGGTTTCCAGTCCTGTTTTGCTGTGCTTTGTCTGCATCTGCTCCCAGCAAGTGTGGCTGGCCTCAGTGATAAAAATAAACACAGAATAACTGAATTGCCCCTGGAGCAAACAGACTCTGCGAGCTCCACACGGGGTCAGACCAAGTGTGTGTGTCTGGCATTATTCCTGGCATGTGATGCAGGTAGATGTGAGTCCTGGACAGGATCAGCCAGGAACAAACTCAGGGTTTTGTGCTGCTGATGCCAGAGCTGGTGGTGCCCTGACGAGGGTGGAGCTGCAGCTGCCCTGGAGAGGAGCAGGAAGAGGTCACAGGGCTGGATGTGGAAGGTCAGGAGTATTGCCTGCTGTCTGATGGCAGGGGGTTAAGGAGCCACCCCAGGATTCCTGCTGTGCTGGTCCAGGATCAGCTTCTGAGGGTGTGAAATGCCTGCTCTTAGTTTGAGGTTCATATTTGAGTTCTGTTCATGTGTTAACCTACTCAAGGGCAGAGCCCGTGGATAACCACCAATGGAAAACTGCCCAGAGTCCTCAGGTTCTTACCTTGCACTTTGGTTGCCAGAGCCCCCCCTCCCCGCCCACCTTTTCTGAGGAGAATTCTGAGAGATTTTCAAGCTCTCTTACAGTGTCTATCCATAGTGTTTTATCAGTTTGTGGGTATCTGGTAGGATGAACTAAACTTTCAAATTGTGTTGGACAAAAGGGTGATGTGGCAACTCTGTTCCTGACTCTACTCCATGCCTATTGCTTTTCCTTCATACTCATCTTTTAATTGAATGTAAAGAACTTCTTAAGTGCAAAATACTGTAAGTATTCAATTGGAAGATCTCTCTGTCAAGCTCTCAATTTTTTTTTTCACACTTTGCTGGTGGGAAAAGAAATTATTGTTAGGAAGAAAAACACTTAATAAGGATACTTAAAAATGGAATGGTGCCTAAGAGGCTTTGTCAATAAGCAGTTTTGAGGCCACGCTCTGAAGAACAGCTTAGATGTCCCAAAGGATTTTTACAGCTCTGCCAGTGAGTCTAATTACAGATAATTCTGCTCTCCCTTAAGTCATGCCTCAGTTGGATCCTTCCATCAGCTTGGCTGCTGGAGCAGCAGTGTTAATATTGCTTTTTGCAGTTTAGTTAATTGGCTGTGATGTGCACTGAAGTTACATATATGTGGAATGAATAAATTGCTTCTTGTCTGAATCAGATGGATCATAATAGTTTGTGGGTTTGTGTTTTTAGGGATTACGTGAGGAGCGAACTGGAATCAGGCTATGAAGGACCAATGTACTTGGAGCCTCTCTCCATGAACCGTTTCATGACTGCTTTAGTAGGTAAGTGCTTCAAATAACTGAGAGGAGAGAGCTCTGAGTCTCTTCATTGGAACACATGCATGTTGTACCTCTTTGTTTCAAATCTCTTTTATTACTTTAACTTGTGATTCTTATTAATATGCAAGAGGCATGGGAGGACAGCTGTATCCTGCCTGGCTTTTTCTATGCCACTGATTTACCAATCCCTCATACTTGCAGCTCTGAAATACTTTTCAGGTCTGTTTATTATGCTGTGCCTCTGTTATTCTCAGACTATGCAGTCTGATTCACAACAACTGCAGTGTCTATAATAACCTTTATGTGGAAAGTACTGTAGAAATTTCAATAGTTTTGTGCATTTGTAGTGTTTTTGTCAGTTCAGGTGTTGCACACATAAATTCTTCACTGGCTTTATAGCTAAACAATGTCACTCTCTTACAAAATCTGATTAAATACATTGATGGGTGTGAGCATGGGACTACAGGCTACTGGTTTGCTTACAGAGTCCTCAGGATATTTCTAATCAAAGAGTTAAGGAATAACAAGTCAAACATATTTAAATTCACAGCAAAATGAATGTACAGGTGCTTTGCTCCATCTTTTTCTCACACATTTTGACAGGGTGTTGTGCTGCAGCACTGCTGGCAGGCACCAAAGCAGGTGCATGAGGGAATGGAATAATGGTGCTGCTGGTACAGCTCTGGTTCCTGAAGTTCTGGTCAGAATTAAGGGAATGATGTACAGCATCAGTTGGTTCACAAAAGTAACCTTTGTTTATGCTTTTATTCATTAATACTTTCTGAATGGGATCTCACAGTCATTTCTTCCCCTGCATTTAACTCAGTCTGATGACTATTGTCTAGGAATAATAATGTGTTCTTAAATGCTGGATGGGACAAATAAATCTCTTTGGAGATGGTCCCTTGGATGAGTGAGCCACTTTGGAGCACATCAGCTGTGAGCTTCTCAAAGCTGCTGCGTGGTTTTGCAAGTGATGCTACCATGAAGACTTGCTTTTTCTTATGGCACAGTAATGAGGTTTTATATTAACTTTAGGATACCTTGTTTTTGAGTAAGTCACTGATGTAGCCAGGGAGTTTAACATCAGCTTTCTAAAATTGTGAATGAAACAAAGATGCTTCTCTACTCCAAGTGGCCGTACCATGTCAGCTTTCTTGTTGAACATTTTCCATTAGCTTATGCACTGAGAGGCTCTGGCTACCTGTCAGCAATGTTTAATATATCTGTGGAGGTTTGGGGAAGGGAAAAGAATGGGCAGGAAGTTCACACAGTGGATTTCTTCCTCACTGCCTCATTCCCCAGCAGAGGACCCTGGCTGGTGTCTTCCAGGGCTGTTCCAGCTGTTGGGTTCATTAGCTGTGTCTGTCAGTTTTCAGGCCACAGCGTTGCAGTTTTCAAGGTGCAAACATGGGTTTGATAGCCATAGCAGATACCTCGAGTGTTCAAATCTGTGATTTGATGTGAGGTTACTTTCTCTGGCTGATCCTGCTGTGTGATGTTGATGACTGATGCTGTGCAGCCCCACCTGCAGATAAAGTGTGATTTACTGCAGAGAGAGATTGGCTGTCCTGAACTAAGGTGCTGCTACCTCAGTTTAAAATGGGAAGTACCATCACTCAAAGCTCCATTGGAGACATTCATGCTTTTGCTGCAGGGGTTGAGCATTGACAAGGTGCACACTTCAGGGAGGAGGTTGGAGCCTCCAGAGAAAGTGCTCCATGTATTTCCTTTGAGGTGTGTACAATTCTCCTTCCCATGACAAGTAACTTTGGACAAGTGCTTAAATTAAAAGGGTGGGAGGGCCAGAGCTGAGCAGGGATGAGCAGCACACTCCACACATGGCTGTTGGAGGAAAGCAGGTTCTGCTGTTTACTGAGACTGAACTCAGGCTCTAATTTGTGATCTGAGAGCTCCAGAGAGAGCACTGGATTGTTTAATGTGGTGCTGTTGCAGTATTTGATTTCAGATGACAACACTTTTATTAAATGCTGAAGAGCACATTGGATGCTGCTGTTTGTGTCCCTTTGTGTGTGAGGCTGAGTTGCCGTAGTTACCGTGAGTCGCAGAAATCCTCACAAGCTGCCTGCCAGGCTCCTGAATATGACAGCACAGCAGTGAGCTGGTGGTGTCTGAAATAGGCTTGTAGCAACGTGTGTGTGGGCAGAGAACAACAAAGCAGAGGGAGAATGCTTCAGAGCTGGAGTCTGCTGAACATTTAAAGAGATGAGTAGAGTAACTTTCTGGGAGGCTCAGAAGACCCAGTATGCTGATAGTGTCGTGCTGAGAGCAAGGGTGCTTGTTCTGCAGAGACATCTGCTAATTCAGAAATACATCTATCAAATTGACAGTAGGAATTTAACTTGAAAGGGGACAGTGTGAAGGAGGGAGAACTTTGTATGCTTAAGTGGTAGAGATTAGAGATTGCTTTCAGCTCAGTTGCAGTTATTTTGAAAGCAGAAGTCCCTCCCTAGGTAGGGAAGCTTGGCAGAATGAAAGCACAACCCCACTGCTGTTTCTCCTCTGGCAGCTTCCCTCCCCAGCCCATCCAGAAGGGCTTACAAGGTCAGTGAGCTTATGTGAGCACATGGAGCTCATGCTGACCTAGAGATGTTACTGGCCTTGGTCAGGTTCCTCTCTTTCCCTAAGGCCAGCTTCTGGTTTCAGGGAAAGTTACAAAATGCAAACATGAGTAGTTCCAAACCAGGGCATTAGCACTTGAAATTAGTACCACATTTTGTGGCATTTGGATATAAATTAACATAGATGATGAAGAAGGGTCTGTTTTCAAATAATATACCATAAATTTCAAATTTGTCATAAATTTCTTCCTTACTGCAAAATGATGAGTGAGGATTGTTCTTATCCAGGCAATGTGCATTTTACCCCATTCATTTTCCTCTGGGATCCAGGGTACAACTTCAGTGTCTCTGATGGGAGCAGTTGTACTGAAATGGTCCTAGTGCTTTAGAAATACCACCCTCCAAATCCGTGGGTGTGTGGGGGAGATGTGCTCATGTTTGTGTCCCCACCAGCTATTAAAGAGAATTTAGTTGTTAATTATCTGTCACTTGCAAGCTTCAGTGATCATTCTGAGCAACTGCCTCAGGGCGTTATGAAATTATTGAAGTCTCAGCTGCTGACCTGGCTGTTCTCCTGTTGCTGTTCTTGGTCAGTAATTCCTCTTGACAGTGTAAATATTGTTGCTCTAAATGCCATTTGGGACCTCTGATTGCTTTTTTGTGTAGGTCAGGATGAAATAGTGTAGCTGGGCTTCAGAAAAGCTGCTGTGTGTACAGATACTGATGGGATTTCAGCTGAGCTGGGGGTGGTGAGGAAAAAGAGGGCTGGCTTGTTGAGTTATCCTCTGTATGATTTATTCCTGGGGCTTTATTAATCTGATTCTGCATGTGTTTTGGCTTTACAGCTGGCTAATCTGGGAAGTGAAAGCATTTTGGAAAGGGTAACTTTAGTGACCCAGCAAAAGACACGGAGAGGAGCCTGGTTTCGTAACAGAGATGTCCTAGTTAGAACCATCATAATATGCTGGATGTTGATAACGGTGTTCTGGAAAGATAACGTATTAAAAATACGCTTTTTCCTGAAGGGGATAATCAGCTTGGTTCTGAACTGCTGTGTCGCGTTTCCAGGGCAGCTGGTGGTGTGCACGCTCTGCTCCTGCGTCATGAAGACCAAGCAGATCTGGCTCTTCTCCGCGCACATGCTCCCTCTGCTGGCTCGGCTCTGCCTCGTCCCGCTCGAGACCATCGTCATCATCAACAAATTCGCCATGATTTTCACCGGTTTGGAAGTTCTCTACTTCCTGGCATCGAATCTTCTGGTGCCCTACAACCTGGCGAAGTCTGCCTACAGAGAGCTTGTCCAGGTAGGATGGTGGATGCAACCGTTCTGTTTTCTGAGCCTTTTATGCAGGAAAAAAGTAAAAAAAAAAAAAAAAAAACTTCAGCTGTGTTCTGTGCACCTGTGTTTGTGTGCTAACTCATCCTTTCTTAGCCACTGAATAAGCTCCTATCCATAGCATCTTCTTTCTTTAATTTATGATAGCTTTGGATGGGTGAGCAGTTAAGACAAGAGCTGAATTATGCTGCTGGCCAGCTGAGCATGGCCACTTTGCTTGGACTTTGCTTCTTCCTTCCCAAATCCGGGCTAAAAGACAAGATTGTGTCACACTGGAATTTATTTACAGCCTTAGTAAGTGAGGAAGGTAATCCCTGGGCATTCATTGTAGTAGCTGTTCATTTCAAGAAACACTTTCTGTATGAAAAGTGTTTGTAATTATAGAAGTGGTAAATTGTAAGTGACACTGATGCTGATTTTGACTCTAATAATCTCTGATTTGAAAAGTCTGTGGTGTTTTCTTTAGAACAGACACATTACTGAGACCTCGACAAGAAGACTGATCTGACGTGTCCATTTTCTTAATGCTTTGACATCTGATAAATGTTTAGTTCAAAGGACACTTTCTCAGTGGTACAGAAACATCACATTTCCTGTATTTTTATGTATAAAATATGTGTGTGTATATATATATATATATATATATATATATATATCCCTCTGTATATTTCAGTAGAAAAAGATTGATGCTTGCTTGGCTTTTGACTGAGCCATCGTTTCAGCTTTTATCGCTGCCTGGATTTTTTTTCAAACCAAGGCACTTGGGGTTTTTTGCCTTCTGCTCTTCAGTCCAGAAGCAGTCTGAAAACTAACTTGTTAAGTTCTTTCAAAACCTTCTTTAAAGCTCTTGTTTGCTGTCATATCTGTCATACACAAACGAAAACTTGGCAGCAGGAGGTGTGTGCTGTGCCAAGGTCTCAGCCTGTCATGCTGATCATTGGTGTCTGGTTATTTATTTTGTATATAGTTGGTCTTTAGAGCAGGATTATCCTTCTGTATTTGTACAGCACCTAGCATTGGTCTGACCTCATCCATGGAATCACAGATTTGTTTAGGTTGGAAAAGAACTCTGAGCTCATCAAGTCCAACCACTCCAACATGTCCCTTAGTGCCACATTTATATATCTTTTAAATCCAACCAGAGATGATGACTCCACCACTGCCCTGGACAGCCTCTTCCAATGCCTGACCACCTTCAAAGTGAAGAAATTTTTCCTGATATCCAATCAAATCCTCCCCTGGCTTGTAGATCTGCTGATTTAAAAATTAATTTGGGAGCTGACTGGCAAAGCTTCAGTATCCTGTTTTCCAGTGAGAACAGAAATACCATGCTTACTGTGCATGGGTGGCAACATTTGGGGTAAAAGAGTTGCATGTCTGCACAGCTCAAAGCCTTGCAAAAGGTTGGAACCAGCACTTCACTTCCATTTTCCATGTACATGAATGGATGCACAGTTTGGCTCCCTGAAGTCAAATTCAGATTAGATGTTGATTTGGGACCTGTATCTATTTTTTATTAGAAACATTTAAAATACTTTAAAATCTTACAAATGTTTTAATTGCAAATACATTCCAGGTTGATGGGCAAAAATAGTTGTTTTTTGCTGATTTTTTGTTTGTGGGTCAGAATTGAGTTCTAAATATTGCTGTTACCCAAGTCTCCTCTCTAGAATTGCTTGTGTCCCTCCTGCTCCATCCCAGTGTTTCAAGTCTTTCCATGCCAGGCTGTGTTACAGTAATCCTGAGGAAGAATTCCTTGTATCCCAGGCCTTTGGACACTGATCATTCTCTTTCTCCTGCCTTCTTATGCAGTGGGCATAAAGTGTTTTTCCCTTGGGAATACAGAAAAAATGGCAGAAAATTTGTAATGTGGCACTGGGTTTATAAGAATGTTGGATGGTGCTTTTCTTAATACATGTAATAGAGTTGCATGAATAGTTGGGAGTGGTTTTCACATTGTACTGGCAAAACCTGGGATTTTTGTTTTTTAAGAACTTGCTGCTCTTCACTTGTGTTCCTGAAACAGCAGAAATAAACATCAGCTCATGGTGTGTTCATGTACCTGGTTGTAACTGCTACAAATCATGCCTGGATGTTTATTCCAGAGAAGGATATTGCCATTCCAACTTGGAATATTTTTGTGCTTGTATTTCCATTGCTGTAACTCTGAGCAATTGTTGGTTTTCAGTGCTTTGGTTTGGTGTTTGTGAGATTACACACAATCCAGCTATTTTAGGCTGGATTTGATTGTGGGTTTGATGTCAGTATCAAAACTTAGTGAGCATTGGGATGTTAAACACCAGGAGCATTTCCTGAAAGCCCTAACAGGTGAACAAGGGCAGCTTTTTGTGTTTGTGTGTATGTTAGGCTGTGCCCAGGGGTATAATTTAAAAGCAAGCCCAGAACCTTGGCTGCCTGTTTGCAGCAGAAGATGCCAGAAATGTCTCAGGGTTATGAATCTGCATTATGAGCGTAGCGTGACCATTTTCCAGTGTGGTGGAGCACTGTGCCAGGAGCTGCACAGGATTGCTTGCCTTGCTCCCAGGCCAGCAGCATATTGCTTGTCTGAGGGCAGGTGCAATTCCTTGACAAGTCTGTGAGCAAAGCAGGAGCTTGGCACTGTGTCCCTGCCAGCAGCACATTGCTTGTCCATCAGCCCCAGTGCCGCAGCAGGTCCCGTGAGTGTCATAGCCCTCATGCTTGTCAGCTTTTTTAGCATTTCCAAACATTTCCTTGCCATGATGGATTCTATGGAATTGTGGGAAGCAGGTGATGAAGAATTAATAGTTATGAGCAGTTTCCTTTTCACCTAAGTCCAGCTAGATGAAGTTCCAGCGTCTTGGAAATGATTGCAACTTAGTCTTTGCAATGCAAAGGAAGTACTTTGAGCTTCAGTCTTCCAATATAAGTCTTAAGCATGAATTTCAAAACACTTGGTGGATTAGGTACGTGATCCTTTTGAGATACTTCCGCATAAAATGTAGGGGGGTTTAAGTTTTTCCTTAAAAACAGGTCAGCAAAGTAGATTTACTACTTTTTTAATGGTATGACTCATTTCAGTGTCTAATGTCTGCAGTGACTCGGCAGTAGCTACAGAGAAAACAGCATTACTGTGACTTAAACTGGGCAAGAGGATCTGAGGGGCTGGCATGATCCAGAGCCACTTGTCCTCATCCCTCCAGCTGTGAGTGGGCTGCAGGGAGCAGCCCCAAGCCAGGTGTTTGTAGGAAGGGACATTGAGCCAGTCTGAGGGTTGGCTGCTGGAGTCAGGTACTTCTGCCTCCTGCCAGACAGACTGGAAATGTCACTGCTGAACCTGAGCTCTGCCTTTGTCACAAACTGTGCTTTGATGTACCTCCTCTCTTCCTGTGGGATGGCTGATGTCATGTGGATCATCCTTGCCTTCCTTGTGACTCTGTTGTTGACTTCCCTTTGTTATCAAATCCCAGGTGCTATGACTCAATAACAAATTGTCTTTTTGTGTCTTGCCAGGTGGTGGAGGTGTATGGGCTCCTGGCACTGGGAATGTCTCTGTGGAACCAGCTGGTAGTCCCAGTGCTTTTCATGGTCTTCTGGCTCGTCTTATTTGCTCTTCAGATCTATTCCTATTTCAGTACACGGGACCAGCCTGCCTCCAGAGAGAGGCTCCTCTTCCTCTTCTTGACCAGGTAATTCAGGAGCCTGCAGATAGTTGGTTTTCTGTTTGAACTGTCTTCTGAAATGAGTATCTGTGCTCTTTTAGAGATGAGATGTGGATATTGGCTTTATTATATTTGGATACCCAACAAGTATTTGTCCTTATTGCAGTGACCATGCATATAAACCCTGTTAAGCTTGTCCTGCAAAGGCATGGATCCCATTCAGGGCAGACATTAATAGAACTGTGGGAGAGCTCCCAAAGAAAGCAAAGTATTCCTTTGAGGAAGGAGTAGCCATAATTAAATCTTTGGTCCAGAAGTTGTTTTCAGTATATAAATTGGTTTTAAGTCCGAGATATTTCAGCTGAAGTTCAGTCCATCTGATATCTTATTCATGATGGTGTTGCTTTCTGAGCTTTACATCTCTTGCTTTCATCATTCCAGTGTGGGACACATTCTTGTGTTCATCCAAGCAGCCAAAGCACCCAACTCCCAAAGCAACTTTTGAGCCCAGTGGTTAATGTGGCAGAGGTGTAAAGATCAGAAAGATACTGGATTTGTAAAAGCTTTCTAAAGACATAAAAAGGTTTTATAGGCCATAAAGTTTTAAAGAGTTTAAAGGTTGTAATTTAAGGATATAGATCTGTGTTGGTGCTGTCACTGAAAGGCTGCATTTGAGGGATTCTCCTGGGTGGAACCCGCATGCCTTTTCCAGCTTTTGTACATGCAGAGGGAGCAGGAATGCAGGGCAGAGAGGAGCTGGGGGTGCTGCAGAAGCTGGGTTGGGCAGATTAGGTACAGTGCCCTAGTGGGATGGGGAAAAGAGGGGTAATAGTTGTTTAAACACAGCCAGCTAGCACAGGACAGAGTCTTTAGGGATCATACATCATTAGTTCTGCTGTTTGATTCTAACTTTTCCAATCAGACTTTCCAGTTGCTGGGCTTTTTCTTGCCTTGCTGTATCTGCCTATCGTGCCATCCTGTAAGCTGTCAAAATTAATTATCATTAAGAAGAAATGCCAGGATTTATACTGCATATAGCATTAAAATTGCTTATGGTGTCACCCCGCATTATGCAGAAGCACGGACTATATTCCTGCTTATTAACTAAACCACTGGGGTCTGAAATTTTTCTTCCAGTTCATTTCTTCTGCAATTTTAAGTTTTGTTACAATAGAGGAGAAGCAGTCCTTTTCCTTGAAGTTGAGTTTATTCCTACATCGAATTGTTACCACTTCTCCTATTTGTGGCCAGACGGCTCTGGGCTGGGCTGTGGCTCCGAGCCCCAGCGGCAGCAGGACAGTGCCACCACGTGGCCCTGTGCTGAGGGGACTGCAGGATGTCACAGCACAGCCCTGCCTCCAAGGGGGAGCTACAATCAACTTATATCTTGGAAAGAAGCAATAAAATCCACTCGTCTTTTTCTTTTATTGGAAGACTTAATGGCAGTGTAGAACATCTAAGATTTTCATTAAACCAGTCCAAATTTGCTTTAAAACCAACCTGACAGTTAACAGGACAAGGGGAGAGCTCATCCCAGTAGTTTTAACCTTTTCTTTTTGTTCCCTTTCCCCTCTCTCCTGGCAGTATTGCCGAATGCTGTAGCACTCCATACTCACTGCTGGGATTGGTTTTCACGGTCTCTTTTGTTGCTCTGGGAGTTCTGACTCTCTGCAAGTTTTACCTGCAGGGTTACCGAGCGTTCATGAACGATCCTGCTATGAACAGGTGAGTGCCTCCTTGTGCCTAGGGTCTGAAAAGAAACAGAAAGGGGATTTATATACAAATAAATGGCTGGCATTGCAGTTTTTTGACTCTTGACCTTTTGACAGGTTTTTTGTATGTCAGTGTGTATGCATTGAAAAGATTTGAGGTGAAAATATTTGTCGCAGACTTCTTGGGAAGATGGTTTATTTCTGCACAAATTCAGGGCTGTTACTTGGGATTTACAATCACTTGTATTTTCATGAGTCACTGAAAAACTTTCACATGCATAATATAAACACTTTGTATTTTCATTTCCTCATGTCCCCTCTAATCATGTATGGAACATTACTAATCTGTGAGATTTAAAGCACAGCATTGTATGGATTGCTTGTAAATTGTTATGGGAAATAGCCAAAATGCTTTTTCTCAGGCTTGTCTCAACTTGTCTAATGTGAAATTGGGATCCTGACACTGCCTTTCCTGTTACTCCAGCCCATAACTCTCTGTAGAGATTGAGACCATTTGCAAAGGAATGTTTTACATTTTGGTTTCCAAGATGTAGAAGCAAAAGGGTATAAACTGGGGCTGCATAAGAGTAATCTATATAAAAACATCTTTTGGTGAAGTGTGTACTTTATTGCATCAAATAGTTGTGGTGATCCTCAGAGGCATTAAAGTCACTCTGAGGTTCCAAGACAGAAAGGAGTGGATAGGTTTAGGTACAGGAGGAATAAACTGAAAAATGGCAAAACTGGTAATTTTCCTAAACTGGGTCCTTAAAATGCTTTGTGCTGGGTGGTGTCTGAGCTGGATGTAGCCCAAATGCTGCTTGTCAGGAGCAAAATCTGCTGGTTCATAAGCCCAGCACTTCAGCATTTCTGAAAACATCCCTCCCTGGTTCAAGCCTTCCAAGGGACACCAGTGAAACCTAAAACCAGTGACATATGAAAGGTTGTGACAGAAGCAGGCAGTTTATTTCCTGGTGTTTCTAGATGTACTTTTGAACCAGCATTGACACTGAGATGTGATTGTTTGGTTTTTGACTGTGTTGATCTGCAGGGGGATGACTGAAGGAGTCACACTCCTGATCCTGGCTGTGCAGACAGGTTTGATTGAGCTCCAAGTTGTGCATCGGGCGTTCCTGCTCAGTATTATTCTTTTCATTGTGGTGGCATCCATCCTTCAGTCCATGCTGGAAATTGCTGATCCCATTGTCTTGGCACTGGGAGCCTCAAGGGACAAGTAAGAGACTGGTTTGCTAAACTGAGAGTTACTCAATGTTCTTTTAGGAGGTGATAAACTAGTAATTGATGGCTTTTAGTACTTGTAAAGTTGCCTTGTTTTTTTTTTCTGTATGCAGATTTCTTTTCTAGTCCAAGTTCTCTAGTTTTGTGGTTCCAGTTAAGCAAATCCAGGACTGTGCTCTCCCCACCCACACTCTATTGTGTGGGTTTGCAGAATGGTTTTTCTTAACCTCCTCTGCAGTTGGGTGAGTTTCCCTCTAAAGCAGTGATCTAACACAGCTACTGAGAGTGGGAAGTTTCTAGGAGTGACCTTGTGTTAGATATTGTAAAACCTGGTTTTTTTGTGATCCCAAAATGATATGGTTTACTGGCACAAAATAAGAGGTGTAAGGTTTGCCTTAGTGTCCCACATGTTTGGATTGTGTGGGATTGTTCAGTTTCATTTGTGTTTTGAAGAGCTGTATTGGTGCTATGTGGAGTTCTCATATTAATCTGTTCTGTTCTTTGCCAGTTGCATTTGTCTTTTCCCTTTGTGTAACCTGTGAGTGAAGAAATGAACAGAGGAGGTTTGTTTATGTGTAGAGTTTGTTTAGCTTAGAGATGTTCTGTGTGCAGCAAGTTAACTTCCAGGATAGAAACAGAGGGAAAGGGAGTAGAGCCAGGATAGGAGCATCTGCCCAGCTTAAACAAGCAGACTGTGGGGATATTGAGTTTTAACTCCTCTGCCAAATCTCCCAGGGAATTCTAAATCAGCAAGAAACAGGATAAATTCCACTTCAGCTCTCTCTTCCTCCCTCACCCACACAAAACTGCAGACCTCAAATTCACTCTGATGTTCCTTCAGACTGTATTGAATTAATCAGTTTGTGCTGCTGTCCTGTGCCCTAAAATGGTTTGACTTTTTCTGTACCTCATCTCCAGAGCTAAGTGAGGTTAAAATACAACCTGAGGAACAAGTAGAGGTAGTATAGTAAATTACTGGAGATATTCTGAAAGCCTTCACAAATGGGTGACTGTAAAAAGATTGATGGTGTGTTTAGGCTGGGGAGAAGATTAGGAAGAAGTAGGTGATAGGAGCAAAATAAGGACTAGCAGAGATAAATGCTCAAGTCCTGCTACATTTTTTCTTTAGTGATCTCTGAATTGGGGAATGTACTTCTAAAGGCAGCAGGGTTAAATCTGGTGATGAAAGGAAGTAGCTTTGCCCCACACATATTAGCAAAAACATGAAGAATAGATGCAAGAATTACTTAATTTGGAGACCTCTTGTTTGTTTAGAGAAGTGTCCAAACAGTTACACATTTAATAATTTATTTTAATGGACTTTCATCTGTAACGTTCAGTATCTCAAGTACTTATTTTGCCCATAATTTTTGTCTTTCTATTGAAAACAGCAAAGGTCAGATGTGAGAGAACTTTCCACAGTTGTAGGCATGTGTGCAAGCTGGGGATGAGACTGTGCCCAAGTAAAATAAGAACTCCTTTCAACCAGCTAAAGCCTTGAGCAATTAATCTAACGTGCCTACATCTAGCAGTCATTCTATTCTTGTTCTGACACTCAAATCTGACTTGAAAAATAAAAACCTATTGTGTTGTTTTGCAGGAGTCTGTGGAAGCACTTCCGAGCAGTCAGCCTCTGTCTGTTCTTACTGGTGTTCCCTGCGTACATGGCCTACATGATTTGTCAGTTTTTCCACATGGATTTCTGGCTGTTGATCATTATCTCCAGCAGTATTCTAACCTCTCTTCAGGTAAGAAATCAGCCCTGTGAAGCCCTGCATTAGCTGTGATCCTGTTATTCTAAGGGGGAAAATACATTATAAGAAAAGAACAGGGATGAGAGAAGGGCAGAATTACAAGGGGTGATAAAAAAATCTCTTTCTGTGTCCTGTATCTGAGGCTGAGAATCTCCTGGGTAGGCTGAAAACAGAGGTGAATGGAAGTCTACTTCAAATTGTAAAGCCAAAAGGCTTTTGAGGGTGTGTAACTATCATAGTAAAAAGGTTTTTTCCCAGAGTACTCATCTATGTGTCATTACTTAGCTATAACTCCTTGAAATCAATTTGATGTTTAAAACACAGTAGTGTAACAGAGGAAATGTTTCATGCTATAAGTATTTGTTATTACTTGGGCTTTTTATTATTAATTTTTTTTAATTGCCCCTTAAAATGCTCAGTGCTCTTGTTTAATCAACTCAGCTGTATTCTGGACTCAGGAAGGTGAAGAAGGGGAAGTACTTGGGAACAAGCTTAAATGCTTTGCAAGAAAGAGCAACTTTCATTTGCCTTGAAGTTCAGCAACAATTCCACTATTTTGAGCTTGCCCTCTGTCCAGCTTGGGAGCGTTGTGTGGACAGAGCTTGGTGGCCAGCCCTGTTCACAAAGCTGAGCTCATGGTCTTGCACTGTGTTACAGGTGCTTGGGACCCTCTTCATTTATGTTCTGTTCATGGTGGAGGAATTCAGGAAGGAGCCAGTGGAGAACATGGACGATGTGATCTACTACGTGAACGGCACCTACCGGCTGCTGGAGTTCCTGGTGGCTCTGTGTGTGGTGGCCTATGGAGTCTCAGAAACCATCTTTGGAGAGTGGACTGTCATGGGCTCCGTCATCATCTTCATCCACTCCTACTACAACGTGTGGCTGCGGGCCCAGCTGGGCTGGAAGAGTTTCCTTCTTCGCAGGGATGCTGTGAATAAGATAAAATCTCTGCCTGTGGCCACGAAGGAGCAGCTGGAGCAGCACAATGACATCTGTGCCATCTGCTACCAGGTAGGAATGGGAGTGTCAAAGGATTGGCTCGAGTGGAAATACCCCCAGACTAAGTTCAGTCTTCAGCTAATAAAATAAGTGCCTTGAATTATGTGTAATGAATAATACTGAACTCTCAGTAAGTTACTGGAATCACCCAGTTTTCTGCTTTGTGCAAACTGATTTGGAGTGCTGTCACCAAGATAATTCTTAGGAATGAAGAGCTTGGACGTGCTTAAACTGCCTTTTTTTTTCTCCAGTTACACAGCAGACTCTGTCCTTAAGCTGCTTTGACACCTCTCATGTTTGGGTTGAGCTGGTCTCAGTAGTAGCAGCAAATGTTCCCTTTCTTCGTTACTGGAGGATTTTGTTAGTGAAAGACAAAGTGTTCTTGGTAGCTGATTTGTTACTATTCTGTAGAAGCAGCTCAGTCTCTACAGACATTGCTGCTTCATGTGCAGTGTCAGTTTTGTAGCAGAAACCTAATTATCAAAAGGTTAAGGGTCTTGCTAACATAAGCCAGCAGATGTAAGGACCTTAGACATTAATGCTGAAAGTAATATCTTTATCACACTTCCAGCTCCAAAGTCTCTTACTCTTGAATAGAAATTGTAGTTATGTGTGACAGTGAAAGAATCACCCTAACATTAGTAGTGTGCAGTTAAGAGTGGATTTGGATTGGCTCCAAACTTGATAGAAATTCTTTGAAGAGTAAAACTGCCAGGTTGAATGACAGTGTTCAGAACACCAGACTAGTATTATGTGGGTCTCAGCTGGCAGAGTTCATGATGTCACTTCATTTGTGGTGTTGTTACATGTTGTATCTGTCGTGGTGCTGTTTTGAGTTGCACGAATGTTTCTTGAGCCAACCAGTCCTGTTATTCTCATCCCGAAAAGGTCCTGTTTAAGAATACCTTGCAAACAAAGGGGTTTTGCCTCATTTTTAATGCCTGTGATAAAGAAAGCAAGGTCTGGCCTGTATTTGAACTGTGTGTGTATCAGAGAATCATTAAGGTTGGAAACGACTCCAAGATTGAGTCCAGCCTGTGGCTGATCCCCATGGCACTGAGTGCCATGTCCAGGCCTTCCTTGGACCCCTCCAGGGACAGTGACTCCACCACCTCCTCTCCAATGCCTGACAACCTTTTCTGTGAAGAAATTCTTGCTGATGCCCAGAACAAACCTCCCTGCCACAGCTTGAGGCCATTTCCTCTTGTCCTGTTGCTTGATCACTGAGAGAAGAGACTCAGCCCACCTGGCTGTCCCCTCCTGTCAGGGAGTTGTGCAGAGCCAGAAGGTCCCCCCTGAGCCTCCTTTTTTCAGCCCTCCCAGCTCCCTCAGCTGCTCCTCATATGAAGCATTATGGGTGTGAAGGAAGGAACGTTCCCTTTCTTGTCTGTGGACTGCTTCTGTCTCTTCCATACCTGGTGAACCCATTAGATGTGTGAGGTGAGAGGAGAGGAATGGGATTACAAATAATAATGTATTTCTTTTTTTTTTTCCTCTTTTTTTGTGTGTCTTTCAGGATATGAAAACTGCTGTAATCACTCCATGTAGCCATTTTTTTCATGCGGGTTGTCTTAAGAAATGGCTGTACGTGCAAGAAACCTGCCCTCTGTGCCACTGCCAACTGAAGAGCCCTTCACAGCTCCCAGGACTGGGACCAGAGCCAGTGCAGCAGCCAAATCCTAGTGCAGAGCAAAACACCAGGCCTGGAGATGCAGCTGAGCCTGGTGCTGAATGTGACCAGAGGCCAAGTGTGAAGGACAGCCCGAGCGGGGGCCACGATGGACACGAGAGCCCCGAGGCCTCTGCCCACCCAGGGGGGTCTCAGAGCATGGACAGTGACAGCAGCCCCTGTGAGGCCAGCCAGGGAGCAGCCTGTGCTGCAGAACTCATTGCAGCCCCACAGGGGGGCTCTGCTCGAGATCTGAGGGTTTGTGTCCAGCTCTGAGGCTACAGAGGATGACGTGGGAACAAACACATTGCAGACATCCACGTTTGACTCAGAAGAAAACCAATCCTTGCACAGCTGTGAAAGAAGTGTAGCTATTAATGCTGGTCAAAATGTAATCTCCCATGCTGATTTTTATGGGCTGCTTGGTAGTGGTAACTCCAGTGAGATGTAGTAGAAATGACTCCAGAAGCTCTCTGAACTGTGGGCATAGGAAGGATGTCTGGGAATAAGTAGCAGTACTTGAGTGTTTTCAAGACGTAGCTGAGGGGTGAGAGGAGTGAGGGGTCTGTGAGACGTTGTGGCCAGAGGGACAGGAGGCTGCCTTGGTTGTGGTCAGGGAGAGGAGTTGCACAGAGCCATGTCCCAGCTCCTGAGGGGCGTTGGGGGCCCGTCTCTGGCAGATGGGCAGCTCTGGTTGCTGACATTTTTTATGGCACGTAAGCAAAAATCAAAGATGTAACAGCAGTGATTGTACCAGGAGGTGGAAGCACTCTTAATACGTCGTGTTTATGCTTTGGGTGTTCTTGGGGCAGTTGCATTTGAATTTATGTAATCTATAGTGACTCTTGACTTTTATGACAGAGTCGTCAATATTTTGATGTATATGAAACTTTTGCTCATAATGGGCACAGTGTGGGCTGCATGAAGTAAACTAAAGCTCTCATGAACACTTTGCCTCTGCAGGAGGAAAGTGGGATGAGCTTTAGGGCACGGATAGAGGCCTTGCAGGACTGTGCTGTGTAATGTTAACCCTTGCAGCTGAATTAAAACAGTATTAAACTCTGGCGATATTTGCACTTTGGGAATGAGTACATTATTGTGTATGATCAGACTCCGCAAATGCCACTTTTAAAAGCTGTTAATAGGTTTGCACCTTTTTTTCTTTGACAAGGACATGTCCATACTTAAATTTTTACATTCATCATGGCTTCAAGTAGAACAAGGGACTGGGGTGGGGAAATAGGCGGGAGTAGGGGGCAGGCAATTTTTTTATGTGAATTTTGATATGAAGAGAAATTAGTCACTTATTTATACGATAGGCTTGACTCAAGTGTTTTTCAAAGTCGGTATTCCTAATGTGAAATGTGATACTATTTTATTTTTAGTAGTAAATTTGGATGTAGACTGACAGACATAGCTGAATGTCTTAATAAATTACATTTGAAGATTTTTACACCTGGTTATGTGATTCTTGTGCTGAAACTCCACAAGTACATGTTGAGAGACTCAAGTAATAACCCTCTGTTCCCCCTGATGAGTGAAACTCCCTATGCCTGTGTTCTCCCCCACTTCCATTTCAGTGCTCTGTGTCCTGGTGTGGTACCTCTCGCTCTCCCCTGTTCTTGTCACCAGATCTTGGCCAATGCAGAACTCTTGGCAAATGCACGTTTGCTCCTGGAGGCTGTACCTGCTGCTACTGAGCCCCAAACAAACCCCAAATCTATTTCTTCCCCCTGACAGGATGGGAACATCAGTTACACCATCTTCTGATTCTGTATCTCAATTTTGTTTTCTTGTCTATTAATCAGAAATTTGGATTTATCATGTGCTTTCACTGATCATCCCAAAACTTTTATTAGCAGCTTGGTGTGTTTGGGGAGGGGGAAGAAAAATTGAGAATATTTTCTTGAAGTCTTCTCTCCTGTCAGTCCATCGTGTGGGTCCTGCTCTTCCATGCATGCATTTCTGTGGAATTGAATCTTTTTCAAAAGGATGTTTTGTCCATGCCCAAGCTTTCCATCTACATAATTTAGACTGTTTCCATTCTTGCCACACTTTAAAAGTCTGTGGAGTCAGGAAATGGGGATTTTCAGGGCAGAGCTGTTACAGTATTCTCCTTAGTATGGTGGGAAAAAGGCTTTCCCTTAATTCACAGGATGTGTTTGAAGAATACTCTCCTGAACTCTGCTTGCTGTCCCTGGATGTGGAAAAATAATTGAGTAATGGGAAACTTGGGATGGGATCCCCTCAGTTCCATGGTAAGGAGCAAGTGTTACCCACGTGGGAAAAGGGGAAGAGCCAGGCTTGGTCAGCCTTGGGGAGGGAGGCTGGAGGGCTCTGTGGGACACACAGGTGACCCCAGGGAAGGGAGGGAGAGGAACTCACCTGTGGGATCAGCTGGGGGCAGCAGGGCAGGAAGGAACCACGGGGTCCATTCCTATCCCACACTGTCACATCATTTTCATAAATGCAGGAAGCGGCATGGAAAAGGTAACAACCCCCTGAGGTTTGCTTTCCCTGCTGATGCCAAGGAGCCATTTGGCCATGGACCTTTTAATTTATAACCTGAATTATTCATAGCTAATTGGTAATGGCAGAGCTGCAGGAAAGGACTGTGGATTTCCAGCAATGTGGGTGAGTGCACCTGGAGGCTCCCTGGGAATCGAGGCCAGCAGCAGCAGGTTCAACAAACACCTTCCTGCCAGGATTACAGGATGGAAACGTGGATGTGGCCCTGGAGGGGAGCCTGGCAGAGCAGCAGGAAGGTTTGTGATCTTTCAGGAAAAATGATGCTGCAGTATTCCCACTGGAGGGACCCAAAAGTGACTGTTCTGTGCTGGGGAAGGTGCTGCAAGACATGGAGGCTCAGGGAGCCCTGCACCCTGCAAAGAGGGGCATGAAAACAACTCTGATGCACTTCCTGCTGAAAAAATGGTACTTAAAGAGGCAAAGGAGAGGAAGGGGAGCAGAGAGAGGTTTACAGAGTTCACAGGAACAGAGCTTGAAAGGTGAGTTACCTCCATGAGGTGCCAACACTTTTATAAAAAGAGCTGTAAGAGCAAAGTGAAGTGGAGAATGTCCAGTGCTGCACGGTGGATGAGGCACAGCAAACTGGTTGGTAAAAGCTGGACTGGAAAATTTAAAGGAAGTGATGAGTGTGTTCATTTTCTTTGCTTCATTTTTGGTTTTTGGCAACTCAGAAATGCTGGCAGGATACCATTTTCTGAAAACTAGGGACAGCTAGCTCTAGGAGAAACTTAAAAATATGCCTGCAAAGAATGGGGGTGGGTGGGAAATAAATACTGATAAGCCAAGCAGGCCATATCTTGCAGGTCAGGAAGTTCAGGGATGAAGTGAGAACTGCCAAAACTGAGGCCAGCTTAGATCTTGCAGGAGAAATAAACTTGAAGAGGAGGAAAAAAAGGAAGGCTGCTCTGGAGGAATGAAATGAACCGTCTGTCTCAGTGCTCTGTAGAGCATCTGGGTGAGCACTCCTGACCTCTGTGCTCTGTCTGGTGCAGAACTCCCTCTTGGACACTGCTTTGAGTTGATTTTCTATTTCTCTGCAGCTGTGCATGAGTAAATGGGAAAAAAATGCTTTTGGAGTGTTTATGGTCAGGGTGTAACTGTAGGCTGAGGCTTGAAATGGTTTTCATGTGGAATCATGATGGTGGTGTGATTGATGAACATTTGGACTCAAAAAGATGCTTCCAGCTAGGTGATATAATGGGAACAGTTGGGGATTTTATGGCTGGTTGGTTTTTTGTTGGAAATAGGAGTGCTGATCACATGGTGTGGTGGTGTGTGTCTAGTCAGTCCTATCGGCTGTCCCAGCCCTGGGCTCAGGGAAATAAATGGATTTACACAAGGTGGGATGGCTCCATGAGGAGAGAAACAAGTCTGTGGTGAGGGTTTGATTTGAAAGCCTCTCTTTGAGCTGCATTGCTCTCAGCTCCTTGGGTTTTTGGCAGTTTTGCAGCAGAGGAATCTATTTCCTTCCTTGTTCCTAGTGAAACACTTCATTTATGCCAAGGCTGAGAGTTCTTGAAATGCACAAGGTTTTTCACCATGGGAAAATCTCTTCTTTTGGAGTCTCCTTTTTCCTGATTAAATTAAATTTCTAAGTTGCCTCAATCCTTTTCTAATATAGACAAAAATAATTGGGCTTAAACTGTCTGAATGTTTGAGAACAGACTTGTACATTTTTCCTAACTGGCAGGGACAGGCAAGGAGTTTGAATTCAATTGGTATAAAATTCAGATTTTCTCTGGCAAATAAAATACAAATACAAGAATAATGATATCAGTGTGTAAGCTCCACCTGTCCCCCACACACACTTTTGGGGAGAACTGGCCGTTTGAAGCATTTTCTGGTTTTGGGAAACATTCAGAACGATAGGAACCAATTGGGGTGGATCTGATGTCACTGGATTTTGTTTGGGTCAGGGCAGGAGGCCTCCCAGGTTTGGAGCCAGCAGGATGGTGCAGAGTGCAGGGCTGGAAGGACTCAAGAAGGAACAGTCCACGGCCCTCTGCAGGTCTGTGCTGCTCCCAGGAGGGCTGTGGAGGTGGCCAGAGATTGGTGCTGCCTTTTTCCCTCCTGCATGTTAAATTTGTATGAAGAGACCTTTAAGTTTTCAGCTTTTCATTCTCTGCAGTGCCTGGAGCTGTTGTCCCTGGTTGCTCAGACTCTGCCTGCGATGTCGCCCCACAAAAACATTTGTGGGAAAGATTGACAAATACATTTCCCCACTAATCTCTTTGGCTTTGCTGGCATGAAGTTGTCAGTAAATGCAACCTCAAACTCCATTTTTCTCAGTGTTACAATGCTGAGTGTGGCAGTATTGCTGGTCCCCATTTTTGTGACATGCATGTGCAGCCACATTGAAGATCACAGCTCACAGCCCCACGCCCCAAAGATGCCACTTTTCTTTTTGACAATGCCTGTTTCTGTTAATTTTGGCTATTTTGACTCCCTGGATCCTGCTAGACACCCAGGTGTGGTGGCTCCTCTCCTTGGGGCAGCCCTGCTGTGCCTGGGAATACTGAGTGCCAGTGTGGAGAGCCTGGCCAGGGAAATTCCATCCCTTTTCATAAGGGAAGTTGTAATCCAGCTGATAAACCACACAGCAAATGCATTCTGTGGCTCTAAGGTATTGCTTATTCTCTCAAAAAAACCCCCACTTTTAGGGAAAAGCTTGCCTGCTAGACTTGGTGAGCTCTCTACAACCTCCCCAGAAGCCCAAAGGTTGTTATCCAGAGGGTTTTTCCTTCTCCTTTTCCCTGGCAGAGAAGAGGAGGATGAAGATGACAGAGTCAAGAGGAAAAAGGGAGGTCGGGAAGGGGAGAAGCAGGGGCTGGGTGCTGGCAGCTCATTAAACAACACTCAGAGAACTTCTGACACACAAACCTAAGGGAGACCATCCTGGTTAAAGAGAGAAGGCATAGTAAAAAAATAATTTAAATACATAACCAACCCAAATTAAAAAAAAAGAAAAGAAAAAAAAAAGATTTCTTTGTGTTACAAGTAATTAGACACAAATTTCCCCAGTAGTTGCCATTTCCTGGAGGCTTACAATCCACATCCTTAAATAAATCTGGTAGCTCAAACACTCTCAGCTAACAGCACAGCCAAAGACCAGGCGAGCTGCAGAATTTTTGCAGCAACAGATGTGAAAAGCCCAGGTCTGCAATGTGGATAAATTACTTCATTCCTAGGAATTTTAAAATGTAAAAACTGACTTAATTGGATTAAAATAATCAATTGAATAGGTATCTGGTATTTATAAATGGAATTATATATAGTTTCTTAATTGACCATAGTCTGAGTTTTCTTTAAATTGATTGTTCCCTTCTAGCTTGGGGAAAAAATGCCAGCTGGAATGCAGAGAGATTAAGTTTTATTTATTTTCCTTGCTAAGAGCCACATTGTGCAATTTAAAAGGAAATGTCCTTGAAAGATGGGTTCCTTTGTAAACTGTTTCAGCCCTTGTTTGTTTTCAGATGGAAATTAATTTCTCAAAAGTCCTCTGTGTTAGAAAGTACGTGTTGATAAGTAAAGAAAAATGAAAAATTGTAACCTGCTAAAATACATCTTGTTTTTGAGATAAAAATCTTTGCATGGATGTGGCTGAGTTTGGGGTACAGCTGATCTGGTCAAAGGCTGGTAATGATCTCCACCAGCACAGGTGGAAGGAAACAATCTGTGGGGGAGAACCTCAAACACAATGGTGGAGTATTGCTAGAATTCCTCATCATGCTTTGATGTGCTAAAATATTGATTTTAAGCGAGCGTGTCAGCTCCTTGTTGAGCTGGGGGGCTCTGGGCTGTGCCTTCCCTGTGCCCAGCTCTCTCTCACGGCAGGGAGGGTGCACTGATGCTGTCAGAGACATTTTCACCAAAAATGGGCCTGTTCTCAGCAGGAAACGCAAGGTTAATTCTCCTGGGCTTTATCAGGTGCCCTGATGGGTCTGCGGTTGTTCCCTCTGCTTTTGGACTCAGGTGTGCTCCACATCCAGCTGTGCTCTGGGGCATCGGGCGGTGCTGGCCGAGCACCTCCGGCTCCTCTGATGTTCTCTCACTCTGTGGGATCAAACTTTTCCCCGGGCATCCCTTCTGAGGCGGCAGCTCTCCAACTCCTGCCCTGCAGATGTTTGCAGCAACATCTGGATGGAGGCACGGCCCGTGCAGCGGAGCTCTCGCTTTCCTGCGAGCCCGGGGTCGCTTCCCGGAGGGCTGGATCGGGTCTGCGGTGCCAGAGGTGAGCGGGAGGAGGCAGAAGGAGGCGGAGGGAGGCGGATGGGAGGCGGTGCCGGCGGCTGCCGCGGCGGGGCAGTGCGGGACCGGCCCCGGCAGCTCCGGCAGCGGCTCCGGATTCAAACGGGGCCGGGAGCTGCGCAGGGTGAAGAACAGAATATTGCTATGGCTATTCCCATTGTAGCTACTACTGCTATAACTATCATTACTATTATTTCTATTATTGTTATTATTATTTCTATTATTTTTATTCTATTATTGTTATTATTATTTCTATTATTTTTATTCTATTATTGTTATTATTATTTCTATTATTGTTACTATTATTTCTATTATTATTTCTATTATTATTTCTATTTCTATTGTTATTCTTCACCACCAAAATCGGCAGCAGAGCTGCTCTGGCACATTCCACAGTGCTGATCCGCTGCCGAGTTTGCTGGAAAATTGGGATTTACATTCACAGGGCATCAGAAATCTGATTTGGCACTGGTACTTTTCTTTCAGCTTGAAAGGCATTTTTTTTCTCCCCTTTCTTAAAAAGCAGCACGGTTGAGTCTGCTCTCAGTGACAAAGCTCTGAGGGGCCACGAAGGCAATTCCTTCCTTTGGAGATTCCCACAGATAACGATTTGTATGATAGAAATAATTTCATTTGGGTCAGGATTTCTGCTCAGTAAAACCCAGGGGTGTTCTGAGAACTGCTTGGATTCTGGTGAAATCCCACTGGATGCCAGTCAACAGTCCAGCTGCAATTATGGGGTTGGATATTTTCCCCTCTTCCCTTTGCAGAGGATTTTAAAACTGGGATGTGCAAGCACAGGCCACTGTCACATACCCTGATGGGAGCCTGCTCTGCAGCTCCTTGAATACAATATCTTTTGCCTTCTTGCATAAATATTTTAATTACTAATTTGCTGGTCTCATTTAACACAGATTTGGCATTTATCATTTGAATTTAAACTTGTTAAAATTGACGATTTTCTTGGCTACCTATGTTAATAATTTAAAGGGAAAGCTCATTATTAAATTATTATGGGTAATTATTTTGTAACTGGTGTGGAAATTGTCATTTCTGCAGCCTTAAAAAATCCTGGAAGGAAGCACACGTGGATCAATATGGATCAAATCCCAGGAAGTGTAAAGATGAACAGGAATAAAGTCTTATGTAGAAATGTCTTACAAAGGGGGGAAAACACTAAAATTAGAGAATTATTTTCTACACTCGCAGCTACAAAGGTTTGGAGGCTGCTGATTTCAGTGCTGAGCTTTCCTGGGCAGAAAACCACTCCTGCTCTGACCCTGTAGACGCTGCTGAGATCCCTTTTTCCCCTGTGGCTCCAGACTTCCCATCCCTGCGAGGTGTTTGCTCTGCAGCCTCTGTTCCCGTGTGTTTTTGCCCCAGCAGCCTCCTCCGTCACTCACACGTGTTGTGTTTCCTGGTGGCACAGTCGGCAGAGCTGGAATTCCCTTCAAACGGGTGTTTTTGGGTGCCAGGCGTGTCCCTGATGCCAGCGCCGCCGCCGCGGCCCCTCCAGCATCCCCCAAATTCCCGGAGTGCGGCCGGCGGTCCCTGCAGCTGGACTTGGCCCCCGGCGAAGCTGCGGAGAACAATGAGGCGGAGCGGAATGCCCTCCCCGCTCCCAGCAGATGGCCCTCACGCTTTTCCCATTTCCCTCCGAGCCTCCGGAAAGGCTCCGCAAGCGCCGGGGGTGCCGGGATCAGCCGGGGCTCGGGGAGGCGCCGGGACGGACGCCGCCGATCTCCGAGTGCCCTTCCCTGGCTGAGCCCTGCGGGAGCAGCCCCGGGAGCGGCTCCAGGGCCGGTGCTGGAGGCTGGGCTGGACCTCGCACGGGTGCGCCACAGACCCGGCCCCAGCCTGCGCCTGGGCTCTGCAGGGCGCCGCCCGTGCCTCCCTCTCACGGCGGCCCGTGCCGCTCAGCACTTGCCAAATTCACTAAAAGCGGTGCTTTTACACCTTTTGAGAGCAAGGAGCAGCCCGGGAAGTACCGAATCAGGCAATAATTTATTTTTCTGTTGATGTCAGGGAAAAAAACACCAACAAACCATTTTAAAAGGACATTTACTAACGTCTCACCCGTTACCATCTACTAACTTCTCACCTGTTACCTTGATATTTGAGTATCAACTTTACGTTGGTGTTATAATATTGAGAAATTCAAATAGAACTCCTCAGCTTGCAAAATTGCAAATTCCTGAATTTTGGCACTAGTTTCAGCCAGCTCTTGATCCCGGATTTCCCAGTTTGCATCTCCCCCTCATGCCGGGATCGTTGTCCCTCTGAGAACAACCCCGGGTCTGGCTCTCTCCTCCCGAGCCGTGGTGGGAGCGTTGCAGTCATTGAGCAGTGGATTTGTTTGTGCACAGAAGGTGCTGCCCAGCCCTCTCTGCTCTAAGCTGTTCCATCTGCATGGCCCCATCCTGACCTTGATCTACCGTGGGGCTGTGGAGGGGCTCCTTCCCAGTCCAGCCTCGCTGCCTTTTCTGTCAGGATTAGCTTTAAGGGGCTGGAGCTGTTGAAGGGTTTTCCTACTGATAAATGGATTGAGAGCCATATTTTCATCTCAGGCCATCAAACATTCATCAGATGCTGCTGGTCATTACCGACAGAGCCAGGGCTGAACTCGTGACCCCGCAGTAAAAGGTCCCATTAGCAATTTCCTTAAACTGTCAAGTCGTGGCGTGACACAAATGAAATGCAATGGGATTGTTTTTCTTCCCCAGGTAAAGGCAGTGGGCTTCTGCCTGATTTTCATTTACTGATCTGTGCCACCAAAACACGCTGGTAGAGTCTTTGTGCTCTCACGTGAGAAATTTGAAGAAATATGAAGGTGGGGTGCAGTGCCCCTGGCACAGGGCAGCTCCTGGTCCCACAGGCCGTGCAGTTGTCACCTGTCCCCAAGAACTGGAGATCTCCAGTGGCAAATCCCATCCTTAGAGTGCCAGGCACAGCACACACCCCCTGTGCCACGACAGATCCAGGCTGTGCCTGTGCTGCTCTCTGTAAGCAATGAAGGCAGAGACTGACAGGCATTTAGGAAAGCTTCTGTGGCTCACATCACACTGTACTGTTCTTTTAACCAGCAATTTTTGTATCTGAGTTCTTTCTCTCTTCGCAGAATCATTTGAAGAAATAATGTGTGAGGGGAAAAAAAAATTACCTCTGGCAGTCGTGTTATAATGGCTCTGGTGCTGACAGCCCTTTGGGAACAGTGGCAGCAGCAGGGTAAGTATATATGACATCTTTGTAGTGATAAAGAAACAAATAAATGTTCCCATTAACACTCCATCAGGTCAACAGCTATTCCAGACCAGCACGATGCTGGAGGAACTGCCTTGATTCATATCAGCTCAGACACACTGCTCCTGCAGCACATCTTCTGGAAGGCACATAAACCAGAGGTCCTGCTCTGGCCAGGTGGAGTCATTAAAGAATCAGTGAACTTTTTACAAGTTGCTTGAAATGCCCTGGCTTGAGTCCAGCTCCGGTGCTGCTGCCGTGTCTGTTTAACAGTTCCTCCATCATGCCATGACAATGGCTCTGTTTCAGAGCTGGAGGAAGTTGTTTCTCCATACATTGTTTGTAACACATTTTGGGAGGCTTCTGAATGCTTCCCTTCCTGAGGCCTGCAGTGAGATCAGTGGGATGTGAGCCCTGCCACGGGAGGCTGCTCGGGAAGCAGGAGCAGCATTTGTGTCTCATCCATAATGGATGTGTGTGCATATGGAACAAGCACTCGTGCACACAGATGCCTGCTCAGAGAGGCTGCCCCTTTCCTGGGCAAAGTCAGCAGGAGCTGAGCTTCACCAAGGACCACAATGTCCCACCCCCCACACGAGGGTTAATTAATGAACAGCAACTTCCAAAAAATTTCCGTGTGTAAGAATGTTTAAATATGCTTTACCTCTGCTGAAATGCAGATTTTAGAACAGAAAGTACACTTGTACACTTCCTAACTAACACAAAATAACCCAGAGTTCCCAATGTGTTCCTTCCTTCCAGTGTAACAAGCACTGTCCAGTTGTTCCTTAACGAGAATTTTCTTTTTCACACAGGTTGGATATTTTTAACAAAAGGCCCTGAGAAGGGACATGAAGAAAATCCAGGTTGGAGTTTTTGGTCTGCCTCGAGTGACAGAGATCATGGACAAAGATGAAAACAAAGAAATCCCCTGATCTGGATCAACAGAACCGGGACTTGGAGTTCAAGTTGTCCAAAGCTCTGGAAAGTCAACGTAAATGTGAGTGTCTCTCTGAATCTTAAACTTCATTGCAAGCAAAGCACTCCCATGCTGTGTTCAGGTAAAATCTCACTGCTCAAAGGTATGCCTGTGGCTCCAGGCAGAATTCTGAGCCAGATGATGAACTTAGTTCTGCTTCTGCTGAAGCCAAAGGACTTTCTGATGTTTACAGGAATGCCATTGGAAACAGATTTCCAAATGGTCAGCACAAAAAGAGCAGCCAAATCCCAAACAATCCAGTCCTAGACATGGAAATCTTCATGCTTGCAACCCAGCAAGTATTGAATATCCAATTCCCCAACTGGGAAATTGCCTGGGATTTTGGAGGGCACCCTTCAGAAGAGCTTGTGCACCTTTAAGTCGAAATCCCAAGATGCAAAGTCCTCAGAGTTTATGAAAGTGTTTAAAAGGAGATATAGATTCCAGAGCCACTTAAATACTTCTGATAATATTCAGTCTTGATTCAGCAAAGCGTGTGACAACTTTAGTAGGTATTTAAAGCCATTCCATGTAATATGCTTAAACTCATCCTCTCAGAGGGAGGGAGTGCCTGCCTCTGGATTTCTCCCTTCACTCCTCAATGGGAGACAAGTACTTCCCTCTCCCTGAAGCCAATAGCAGTTGATTAGATGTTTAATGCTTTGCTGAACTCACAATGTAAAAATCATAGCAAGGCTCTGTGTGATAAAATAACCGTAATCTGTCCAGTGGCTGCCAGCATAAACAAATAAATACAGGCTACACTTAAATGGAAGGCAAGCTTGTGTGAGTACTGCAGGGAACCAAAATCCTGCTCAGGGCCCCATCCAGCCTGGCCTTGAACGCTCCCAGGGACTGATCCACAGCTTCCCCGGGTAACCTGGGGGCTGCACCCTCTGTGCTCAGAAGAGCATTTGCTGTCAGACCTGGGAACGGGAACGGGGCTCTCCCGGTGCCGGGATACGGGGGGTGGGAGTTGTGAGAGCCGCTTTTCTGCCCGGGGATGCTCTCCTGGGCATTGCCCCCCTCGGGACTGCTCCCACGGACCGCCGTCCTCCCGGGATATCCCGGCATGTTCCACCTCGGGACAATCGGTCCCCCCCGGGATCTCGCCTCCTTCCCAGGCGGGGATCGCCCCCCCGGGTCACCTTTTCCCCGAGAGCGACGCCCTCCCCTGGCATCTCCCACCCTCGGGACCGACCCTCCCATGAGATCCCCGTCCCCCGGGATCTCCCCCCAAGCATCCCCCTTCCCCAAGACCCCCTTTCCCATGGGATCCCACTCCCCCAGGATCCCCCTTCCCCAAGACCCCCTTTCCCATGGGATCCCCTTCCCCCGGGACCCCCTTCTCCATGGGATCCCCCTTCACCGGGACCCCTTTCCCCCGGGATCCCTTTCCCATGGGATCCCCCTTCTCCAGGATCCCCGTTTCCCACGGGATCCCCCTCCCTGGACCCCTCCCGTGCTCGCCCCCGTTCCCGTTCCCGCGGTGCCGGCGGGGGCGGTTCCCGGTGCGGCCGCCAGGTGGCGCTGTGGGCACGCGGCGCGGCCGCCCCGGTTTCCCCCCCCCCCCCCCAGTGCCGGGGTCTCGGTTCCCCCGGGGGGACCCGCCCCGATCCCGATCCCCATCCCGATCCTCGATCCCTCCCTGGGCCCTGGGAGCCCCGCTGGGTTTCCCTCCCTGTGCCTCCCCCCGTGCAGCTCCCACGTAATTTCAACCGCTCTGCTCGACCCATGCCCCGCTCGAGTTGCTACGGGGGGCGGGGGGCTCCTGTCCTGGGTAGTGATGGGGGGCGCTGAGCTGGGGGGGCGCATCCTCCCGTCCTCCCTGTGAGGAATCCGCTCGGCCGGCCTCTCGCTGCTGCCCGGCATCCCCCGCCCTCGGGCACTCCGGGGAGGGTTCCCCCTTTCCTCGGCCCTTGAAGCAATTGCTCCGCTCAGCACTCGCCGCTTCCCACCCGCAGGGCTGAACCTGTGGGGCTGCCCCGACATCCCATCCTAGCCAGGAGTAACCCCAAGGGAGGCAGGAGGAGGAAAGTTCCTCGATGAAACCTTTCCATCTGGGTCACCTGCTACTGCTGCTCCCTTGTAGCAGAGGTGAAAGCGGGGTGCTGTCACCATCACGTAGAGGACAGGTCCTCTGTTGGTCCCAGAGGCATCCAGGCTCTCTCCTGAACAGGACTATTCTATTCAGTCAGAGTATTTTATCCCAATTCCCAGTTCTCTGAGCCTTTTCTCCTCTCCTCCCCAGGAGCTAGCCAGGTAGGAAGAATAAAGCACCCCAAGCAGGTGAACAGTGCCATCACCTGCCAAGGCAGACATTGGATTTATCTGTGGATGGCAAATCTTTGGATCAACACAGGACCCTCTAAGGAAAATACTTATGGAAAGCATTTTCACTGGGGATGACAGGAGTGAACTGTTTCCAAACCCTCAGAAAAGTTCAGGCATGAGCTCAACACCTGAGTGCTGTGCTTTCAGTCCCACCTTGAGAGGAGAGGCTCAATGCCTTTCCCCATTGTCACAGGTCAGTTCAGTTGTTCCTCTGCCTTCTCCCGAGAAGGGCAGGAAGGGGGGGTGGGACGGGGCCTCATCCAGCTGCAAAGGTCAGGGATGAGGGACCAGGAGGTTTTCTCTCAGAAATTCCCACTTGCAACTACTCCTTCCCTCCCTTGGGGTCTGGGCAGAGGGAAGTGAGGCCTGACTGTCCCTGTGGTGCTGGGAGCCGCAGGGCAGGAGAGGAGGGACTGGAGGCAGGAGGAGGGAGTTGTCCTGGATAAACTCCAGGTCAGGGGTGAGAGGAGCCTTGGGCTCACTTGGAAATGGTGTCAAGGCAGGGGAGAGGCCTTTCCCTAAGCAAGAGAGACTCCTGTGCTCTGGGACCTCTGTCTCCTCCCTCACAGAAGTTAAGTTTATCCTCCAGAGTGGTCTCCTTCCATTGCCCCCTTTTTCAAAGGCCTCAAAGCCACTCATTCCCCAGGAACCCTGTTTGTTCCTACATAGGATAACCAAGCCAGGACCAGCTTTCCTTCCTCTGCTTCCACCTCTGCTATCTGTCATGACCAGGGACACTGTGACCATGTCTCAGTGCTGTCTGTGAGCTGCCTGAGCTGCAAAGTCCCACTCCTGGCTCTGTGCTGCTGGCCAAAATCCACAGCTCAACCCTGCAGCTCTTGCTCACTTTGGGAGCTTCCTCACCTCTGGGAGCAAATCACAGCCTGCAAGTCTGTGTGTGTGTTTTATTCTGTGCAGAGAGCATTTAACTCAGGCTTGCAGGGAGCCCTCACTGCAGCGTGCCCCAGTTTGCTCCTGCAGCAGGAGTGAAGGGCTGGGTCCCAGCACTGAGGGTTTCCCCGTGGCTGTGCAGTGTCCTCCAGCTCTGTTTGCCGTGCTGAGGGGAGGATGGACCCAGCTTCCCACAGGAATATGCTCCAGCCCCACAGCAGGCCTGGCAGGGATCTGTGTGCTGCTGCAGTCCCAGTGGGGTGGTGCTGGTCCAGAGAGCAGAACCAGGCAGGGGGCAGAAAGGGAATGCTAAAGGCAACTGGGAATTCTTTAAAATCAAAGCCCCAGTGCTCCAGGGCTGGCCTCTGCAGGGTGGATGGAGCACAGAATTCTCCTTGCCTGCTGCCAGCTCTCTTGCTTTTTTTTTTGCCTTTTTTTTTTTTGCAAAGTCCTGACTTTCTCACTCCCTCCCTGTTTCCCTTCTGCTTTCCTTCCACACTCCTCCTGTGAGGGTCGAGCCAGTGTTTAACTCTTTCATCCTTATAACAATTATTTAGTGGCTGTGGGAACACCCCTAAGCCCCAGGTGGGGCATCTCCCTGCCAGCCTTCAGCTGGAGCTGCCTGTGCTGGGCACAGAGGCACGAGTCTGGTGTAAGGAGGAAAACAGTGGAGAACTTGTCCCTGTCAGTGTTGGGGCTGGCTGTCCCTGCTGGTGGAGGTGCCCTCAGACTGCAGCTGGGATGCTTTTCCCTTCAGCATCCTGAAAAAGGCATGGAAATGGTCCCCTGATCCCCTGAACAGATTTGAAGGGTGAAATCTGCCAACTGCTCAGTATATTGATTCAAATGCATTATTCCTCCCCGGGCAGATCCCTGCCCTGGGAAAGGAGCAATCAGTGCAGGTGCAAATAGCTTTTAATTGCAGAATGTATCTCGCCATGGAGGCATTTAGGCTGGATATGATACAACTGATAGAGCAGCAGCCGGAGGAAGCCCAATAAGCCCGAGCTCTGCAGGAGCCAAACTGCTCCTGTGCTGTACCTATGGCGTAAATATTCATGTGTGGCTCTGTGTCCGTGTTCTCCCACATCTCCCTGAGATATGACACAGTAGCACCGTGTCAAGATTCAAATGGCATCTTCAGGGAATGTGAAAACTTGCTGTCTGTGACAGTTCCTGTGCGAGGATGCAGAATGCTGGGGATGTGGATGTTTTGTGTGTGGACTCACCTAAAGGCAAGGATCGGGGGCAGTTTCTCAGCGCCAGTGAGGCACTCTGTGCCTGCTCTGGAGCCCGAGCTCTCTCCTCGAGGCTTAGCTGTGGGCTCAGGCGGCTGTGCCACACAAAGTGGTGTACAGGTGGTTGGGAAGGGTCCTGCCTAGCTGTCGGGCTGCCGTGGGGTGCCTCTGGAGCTGTGGAGTGCTGCTGATAGACTGGGCTGGCTGCTCTCCAGGCCCTTGGCTGGCTCCCGGCCGGGGGATGCAGCCCGGGGGGCTCCGCCGCCCTTTGCGGGGCTCCGCAGCCCCGGGAGGAGCGGACAGCGGCCGCCCGCCCCTGCGCCTCCGATCGGGGAGCGGGGCACCGAGGGACACGGCGGCCATTCAGAGATAGCCCAGACACTTCAGAGGTTCCCCGCTGCGTGTGACACCGCCGGGGAGAGGGCGAGGAGCCCGGCGTGCCGGGATGCGCGGGGTTTTGTTCCATTATATGTGCAAGGATGGGCGAGCCTGTGTTTGGGGAGGCACAACCCAGGCCGCCGGCACCGAGAGCTCCTTCCGCGGCAAGAGCTCGTGCGAGAGACGAGACGGGAGCGGCTCGGGCCGGGAAGGATGGAGGGTGATGCGGGGACAGCGGGAGCCCGCGGAGGGATGCGGGACTGCGCCCGCTCAACCGGCCCGGCTCTTCCCTAGCGAGGACAGGAACTGGTTTTATTATAATTATTATTTTCCCTGAGAAAACAAAAATCGGACTTCTTAGGGAAAAAAAAAAAAAAGGAAAAAGAAAAAAAGAACTTTCACCGCGAACTGTCCTGTTCGGAAATCGCGTGCTTGTGGCGCAGAGCAGCGCTCGCTGCCGGGAGCGGGGCAGGAGTCGGGCCGAGCGGCGGGGATGCAGCGGGGCTTGCGGCGGGATCGCTGCCCCAGCCGCGCTCCCAGCGAGGGACAATCCCGGGCTCGGGCACCGGGCACGGCCGGCGAGCGCGGGGCATGCCCGGCTTTGGGCAGTCGCGGTGGGCAGCCCGGCGCTGCCGGCGGATCCCGGGGAGAGCGGGGAGGGCTCGGCGCCCCCGCCCTCAGCGGTGCCGGCTGCGGGCCGTGCGGAGCGCGGTGCCCTCCTGCCCAGGGCCGTCCCCGGGCGCCGGGGGGTCGGGGCAGCCCCCGCGGGGCCGGTGCCCGAGCTGCCCGCGGCGCTCCCGAACAAAGGCGCGGCCGCGCCGCACCGGGCCCGCCCCCGGCGCTCCGGGGCAACTTTCCCCGGGGCCGGCCGCGCCGGGGGGCGGGACTATGCTAATGAGGGAGGCGTGCCCCCGCCCCCTCGGCGGCGCTTTGCCGGCGCTCATTGGCGGCGGCGGCGCGGGGGCGGGGCGGTGACGCGCTGCAAATGAGGGGGCGTGTCCGCGGCGGGCCCGCCCCCCGCCCGCCGGGGCTGCGGGGCTCGTGTTCGGCGGCGGGGACAGTCAAAGTGGCTCCCATAGGGAGAGACGGCGAGTCCGCCCGGCGCTGCGGGAGAGGGAGGGGGCACGGGGAGCCCCAGGGTCTCCCTCCGGCCGTCCGTCCGCGCCGCCGCCGCGGGTGCGCCCCTCTCGCTCCCTTCCCGGCGTGCGCCCGGCTCCGGCAACTCGCTTCCTGCGCGGCTGGAGGAGGGAGGAGAGAGGAGAGGAGCGGAGAGCGCTTCGGCTGGGAGAGGAGAGAAGAAAGAGGGAGAAAAGAAAGAAAGAAAAGAGAGAGGGGAGAAGGGGGGGGACTTGCCTCTCTTGTCACTGGAAAATGACACTTGATGTAGCAGAGCCTGCCGCAGCTCCCGTTCGTCCTATTGTTTCTTAAACTGCCATCTGAGATTTTTTTTTTTTTGCCTGCTGCCATCCGAGGGGTGTCTTCATACAAAAGGGACTTCAAGTACTCCTCCGGCTTGCGAGCGCTGCAACCAGCCCCCAGCACCCCGCCAGCCCCTCCAAGCACCCAAACAAACTGCACACGCAGCAAACAGCAGCAACAAAACCGGGCTCTGATTGCCTCTGGATTTTTTTTTTTTTTAATGTGCGTGCCTGTGTTTGCTTTCTCCGACTTGCTTTGATTCCAGCGATCAGCTGCAGAGAGAGGAAAAAAAGAGAGAAAGAAAGAAAAAAACCCCACATATAACAGTCCGCCTGGCGATTTTATCACTTTTTAAAAATTTTGAATAAAGGAGGAAGATTTGCGCTGTTGTTTCTGATTCATGTTTGGGATTCAGGAAAGCATCCAGCGGAGTGGGAGCAGCATGAAGGAAGAGCCCCTCGGCGCGGGGATGAACGCGGTGCGGACGTGGATGCAGGGAGCCGGCGTCCTGGACGCCAGCACGGCCGCTCAGAGGTAGGCAGGCTCCGCGCCCGCTCCGCGCCCGCGCCCCGCTCCGCGCCCCGGGGCGCTCCCCGCCCGCAGCGCCTTTCCCCCCGCGCCAACAAAAACCCGGCTCTGGAGCGCTGCTCCCAGCAGTGAGTTTCGCGTAGATGTCGCCAGTTAAATATTTATCCCTATTGTCCCGTAGGAATGACTTTTTATTAAATAATGATAACAACAATAAAGGAAGTGGCGAGTTTCGCTAGGTACGGATAGGTAGGTTTCATCTCTCTGGCTCCTTGTGTTCGCTCGGAGGAAGGAGTTTTCAAAACTGTGTTTGCTGCTGATTTAGTCTTAAGATCTTCAAATGACAGTTTCCTTCTCCGGAAAACAGAGAGTTGTGCACGGATGTATCCAAAATATATTTCTCTACCTCGCTTTCCTATTCCCGTCAGAATCAGCAGCTCCTCTTCTTCTCCTCCGATAAGCAGGGAGTTTACAAAGCGTACTCCAGGAGAAATTTAATTTGAAGTCCCTTTGTAAAACCACTGCCACTTATCTCAGATTTTTAAAAAGAAATCCCTCCAAATATATGATGGGTTCGGCGAAGCTGCGCCCATCCTCGTTTTCTCTATTATTTCTCCTTCTTCCCATCCTCTTCCCCACGAAAAAAAAAAACCAAACCCAAACACGAACCAAAGCCTGATGCTGGATTCGCAGCTTGAGCCCTGGAGCCGGCATCATCCGGCATCAGTTTAATGTTGACATCTCCCAGTGTCTCCCACCTCGCCCCGCACCCCCCCCTTTGGAGCCCTCTAAGGAAGGGAAAGTTTCTGCAGGGACAACCCTGAAATATTTGAAGTTGTCTCCTGGGCTCGGTGTTTACCCACCGCTCCGGCGCGGGAGGAAAGGCTCGCAAGATAAGGCACATGGGCGCTGGTGTGACAGCTCCGAGCCGAGTTTGAGAAGTGGCAGGACCGAGGCTGCTCCGCGGGGCAACGCGCCGGCGGCTCTGAGCGCGGCTCCCCCGCCATGCAGGGCCGGCTGCGAGCGGGCACGGCCCCCGGGGAGGGCTGGTGGGTACCGGGGCCGGCCTGGGGGTGCTCCTGGGGGCTTCGGGCCGGCCGCAGGACGGGATGGGCTCGGGGCTCCGCGGAGTTCGGAGCTGGAGTATTTCTCCATGCCCGGAGGGAAAAGCCCCGGGGCGGCTCGGGGGAGGGAGGGATGCTCTGCCCCGGGGGGGCCCAGCCGGGTCCCGGCAGGGGAAGGCACGGGCCCGGGAGGCGGCTGGGGGGTGCGTGAGGCCGCGGCGTCGGAGCTGCCGCTAACCCGCGTGTTTCTGGTCCCAGCGGAGTGGGTCTGGCCCGGGCTCACTTCGAGAAGCAGCCGCCTTCCAACCTGAGGAAGTCCAACTTTTTCCACTTCGTCCTGGCTCTGTACGACCGGCAGGGGCAGCCCGTGGAGATCGAGCGCACCGCCTTCGTGGGCTTCGTGGAGAAGGAGAAGGTGAGTACCCTGAGTACCCTGGTGCCCCGTGGGGGCTCGGCCGCCTCTCCGGGGCCCTCCCCGCTCCGCTCCCTCGGGGCCGCGACACCGGCTCGTCCCGGGAGCCACGGCATCCTCCCTGGCGCCTCAGTCTTTCCCTGTCCCGGAGGGCAGACGAGGAGGGGATGTCCCCCGTTCCCTCGCTATGCCCGGGGCAGGACAGAGGGCTGAGAGCTGCCCCATCCAACCCCGGGGACACCCGGCGTGCGAGTGATGGAGAAGCTCCATTGATACTGTTTTCTTTTTCCCTCCGGCCTCCCGTGTCGTCTTTGACTTCAGGAAGCCAACAGCGAAAAGACCAACAACGGGATCCACTACCGCCTGCAGCTGCTCTACAGCAATGGTAAGGGCTGCGAGTCCCCCCGTTGTGCAGAACCCAGCAGCGCCCGGGTTCCCCCGGTTCCCCTCCGCTCCCAGCGCTCGCTGCCGGGACACGGGCGGCCCCGGCAGGCCCGAGCCCTCGGGCGAGCCCCGGCGCGCTGCTCACGGCTGTGCCTTGTTTCAGGGATCAGGACCGAGCAGGATTTCTACGTGCGACTCATCGACTCCATGACCAAGCAGGTGGGTGCTGCGGGGCGGCCGCCGAGCGGGGGGGGTGGCAGCCGTCGGGGCGGCCCCGGGAGCCAAACCCGCCCCCGCGGCGGGGCCGCTCTGCCCGGCGGGGACGGGACGGAGCCTCCGCCTCCCACGGGCACGGCCGCGCTCCCGCTCCGGGCGACCACCGGGCTGCGGGGCGGCCAGCGGCTCCCCGCGGGACCCTGCCTGCTGCCGGGCTGCGGGAGAAAAATACAGGCGACCCTCCACGGTCCCAGTCAGGGCTGCGGATGGTTTTGCCGCTTAATTAATAAGAATTAACCTCCGGCCTCCGGCGGCCCCCAGCGCCGCCAGCACAGGCGCTGCCCGGCGCGGGGCTCTGTCGGTCCGGCCGCTCCCGGCGCTTCCGCCGGCTGCAGGAGGAGCGGTTGTATCGCGACACATTCGCGTGTCGGAATAAACCCCAGAATCGCGGCGCGGGCAGCGGCGAGCTCGGTGTCGGGCTCGGGGAGGGCAGCAGGGCTTGTCAGTGGATTAATCCTCATTTTAAGCCTGTTCTTTAGCCTCCCAAACAGAGTAATAACGTGCGTGCCTACCTGTAAAAAATACTTTTCTGTTTAAAACCAGTATTTTTACAAAGGGACTATCTGAGCAAATTGATTCTCTCTCTCCTTTCTTTTATTTTTTTCTTTCCCTTTTTAAATTGTTGCTCTGGTTTTTTTTCTGCTCCTGTCAGAATATTTTTCTCTTAGAATATGTTTCTTTAAATAGTTGGGATCGCTTTTGAGCGTTTTAATTCTTAAAATATGTTTCTTCCCCTCCTAATCTGTTTTACTTGTTAAAGAAAATTCTTAAATTTTATTTAAGAAAAACATTAAGGTTTTTTTTTTTTTTGTACCGCTAGGAAACGTCAGTCCTTGTATGTTGTCTGTAAGGACAAAACTCTTGGCTTGTATTTGGGTTTCTTTTCTATAGCAAAACATAAAGCACTAAGGGCTGAGTTTGTTTTACAAAACTCTCTTTGATGGTCCCAAAACATCTTTTCCTGCTATTGAAGACTGTCTTTCAACAGAAAAAAAAAAAGAAAAAAAAAAGAAAAAGGGAACTTGGGTGAATTTTACTAGACAATCCACTATGCATCTGAACTCTGTTATACTGTACACTTCCAAACGGAGCCCGTTCCTTGTAGGAATTAAACCAGCAGCCACATACCCTTCTTCTTAAAAAATCCTGGAAAGCGTTTGCTGTCATTCCCTGGTTTTCAGGCACAAATTGGTTAGTTTGTGTTAAAAGTAACAAAATCTTCCTGAGATATGAACTCTTTTTAGTCCTTTTGGAGTTTGTGTATTTCAGTGTAGATTGTGTGAGAGAGACTATCAATAAATATTATCTTTCAATAGCTTTCCTATCGTTACCGAAATGCAGAAGCCTCTGGTCATAATCCTGTTGAAAACAGAGCCCTGAACTCATGGAGAGCAGTGGATTCAAAATAATTTTCTTAACAAAGGCATCTTGCATATGAAGAGTTCATCCTAAGGCACTGTTTGACCTCTTGGTCTCTCATTATTATCAAGTCATCAGAGGGTCTTTGGAGAGAAAGGGGAAAAAGAAAACCCCGAGATACAGTTTATTTGTAAGACCTACCGTGTAGCTTTAAAGCACGTTCACAATGAAGAAGCAGGAGAAAAAAAAAAAATCTGTCTGATTTCAGGAAGTCTTAGAAAAAGAAAGTTAGGGCAAATTACAGATTTTGGGAAAAGTGCAGTGGGGTTGAGAAGCGAGGCTTTTAGAACAAAAGCTCTCTGAGCTTAGATTAGAAAACGGGGAGCAAAAGGCTGTTTTAGATGCAAACATGTTTGCTTACATATTAATTTCATATCTGTAGTTTCTTTAGGCATGGCTATAATTGCTTATGAAAAATAGGGCATTGTCATGTCAAAACTGTGGCATGTGCCGCTCTGAATTTTTTTGGGGGCCAGACGCTAAATTCTCCTTCTTGTCCTTTTTTAATTCTTTCTTTTCAAAAGTGAAATTATTTCAGAGTTGGGATCGCGTCGGTTACTGAATGCTTATTAGGAAGTGAAGTACAACACATGACAGAAGCTCACCCAAATGTTGAATATATCATTTATATTTTATGACAGTGAATTATATAGAAGATTCTCAAGTAACTTTCAAATCATCAAACTGTAATTAAATATTGCAAAGACTGTCTGAAAATTCTTTAATTTTTAATGAAAGTTAAATATATATTGTCAGTCTACTTGAAGGTGTAGTATTTTAATGCATGACGCTCAGAACAAATTGGATAATGAAATGATTACTTTTAAATGAAACTGTTGCAGAAGCATACACGTTTCAGCTGGCAAGTATCTGCTCAGTCCTCACACATGCACATTCACACACTCGATAATTGTGAATTCCCAGACTGAAATTACAGCTACTCTGAGGTTTCTGGTGGCAAATTAAAAATCCCACAGAAGCAAAGCTTGAATGAGTTAGGTTCCCCAGATCATACAGGAAAGTATCTGAGGTTTTTTTTAAAAAATTAATTTTTTGTTATTATTTTTTAATACGGACACATCAGATTTAAATATATTCTCTTTGTGTCACAGTTACAAATTGCGAGGTTTTGTACGGTTGCAGATTATTAAGTTAGGTAAGATAAAATAAAAGCCCTTCTGCAGTTCAGACTTGGATTTCTGTGCATAGGATTGCTGCTCAGAGATTTAATGTGAATGTCCCATTAGCAGCATGTGTTATAGCAGTAGGTAGGCAGGGCTTGGCTATGCTGGGGGCTGTGTATGTACCAAAGAGGAGATGTTCCTGCTCCTGAGTGTTCCTGCTCTGCCTAAGTCAGGGATTTGTTTGTGTGGCTGTGCCCAGCTAAGAAACTCATAGCAAGAGTTGTGTCCTGGGTGGAACAGAGGGATCTCCGTGTCCTGGTGCGTGTGTTTCTCTGTCAGCTGTGGAGCAGGATGGGAAGTGGGGCTGGAGAGTGGCACTTCTGAGGCGGCCAAGAGCTGTGTTGGGAGCAGAGCTGGCTGTGGGATGAGCTGTGCACGCGCTGCCCCGAGCAGGAGCTCGGGCTGCACGGGCATTCCTTGGGAAACGGGGCTGTGGGACTTCCAAACGGGAAACCAAGCCAGGATTGGTCTCAGAGTGCCTCATTTTGGGGTGTGTTTGGGGAGCTGTGCTTTGTTGGTGGCCCCCGAGAAGCGCTGGGTGAAATGGGAATTACGTGGCTTTCGGGGTCTCGCTAAGTTTCTGAAATGTGTCCCCGTCACTTAAAAATTGTAAATGTTACACACAAATCATTCCTGTGGCAGGGAAGTTCCTTCCAGTTCAGGCAACAACATTCGGTGTCAATACTGGCTTAATTAAATTTTCTTTTATGTTATATTGGCACCTCATTTTATGTCAGGATCACATTCCTAATACGCTCAAACCCCTGTAGGACCCCAAACTTTATAGCTGTTGCTTTCCGTAAGGCAGCGGCTCCTCCCGCAGAAGATCTGCCTCTAACAATGATGCATTTCAAAATTGCCTGCAAAACGTGAAATATGTCTGCTCTAATAAAACTGGAGTTTTTAGGCAACTCAAGGGATTTTAATATGTTTGTGGAGAAGAGATGCCTTCTATTTCTTCGGCTGTATTTTCATAAAGTTGAGGTATTTCACTATTAGGAAAGATGGAGGAAATAAATCTGAAATACTTGTTCCCCACCCATTTTTCCTTCAGTTATTCTCATCCATAAGATATAATAGATGCTAATATGTCTCAGGCATCTTAAGAATCATAAGTTTGGCTCGATGGCTATTGTCTATTGCTGAGAGAACTCATGAGTCAAAAATCCTTTCTTCAGACTTAAAACCTGTTTATATTTGGATTTTTTTTTTCAGAGCTATAACTCTGGATGCAAATGGTTTTTCTGTTGACTTGTCTGTCATTCTCTGATGTCTGCAGATATTTGATCAGCTCTATTCTGTGCATGGCATGGCCCTTCTCTGGCAGCTACAGGCATGGGAAAAAAAAATGTTATCAATAAGTTCAGCAGACTCAGAGAAATTTCACACAAACATAAAACAAAACCTAACCCCTGTGACGGGGAAAGTTTACATTGCACCAGATTTTAGCAGCTTTCTTGTGCCTTTGGTGAGATGTCAGAAGCGCAGGTGATTTTAATTTTCTTATACAGAGAGGAATGGAGAAGTTTGGAATTTGCATGCATGATCAGGACCTGTGTTTGGGAAAATGTAAACTCATCACAGTGGAAAATGTGTTGTTTGGAGTCTGAGGGTGAAAACAAAGCTGAGGATTTTGGAGAGACTGCCTGAGCCAGATGGCCTGGTGCATTCCCAGTCTGGCAGCCCAACTGCTCCCTCCTGTATAATATACAGCCATTTGTTCTGGGATATTTACGCTAGAGCTGTTTCCATGTGAATGTTTGAAAACCATTAAAAATGAACATATTAGGAGAGATAAATTTATTTAATTTGTGTGAATACGTCGATAAGCAGGCTGTGAATCAAAGGCAGAGGGAGACTGGATAAAATAATTAGATGCTTCTGAATTGTGTGTGGAGAGGCAGAGCAAGAACTCCCTGTCCTCGCCCCGGGACCAGCTCCGCGCTGCTTGTCCGGGATAAACCTCCCTGGGATGGGTCGAGGTTTTGCCTGGGGAAGGGGTAAAACCTCGGGTAATTGAGGGTTAAGGATTCAAAGCCAAATAAATGTAATTCACAGTATTTTCTCTGTAGATATACAGTGGATACAAGCCTAATCCTCTCTGGGTGAAATTCTGGCCCATCTGAAGTCAATTGCAAAGCGCCTATTGAATTCGGTGGGGCCAGGATTTTATTTTCTCCCTGTGTGTACAGCTGTAAACGTCATTCCAAATCATTTTAGTTCTGTTTTGGAAAAGACCCTAATTTTAATGAGTTTTCCCTTCTCTTTTATTTCGGTAAGGGAGATACTTTGTTTTGTGAGGCAGATGGAATCTGAAAGCAAGTGGATTTAGATGCACATTGGTGATTTCTCTCCTTCTCTTACTCTTTTAAAATCAAGGCCATGACATAACTGAGTAATATAATGACCATGATCTCATTTCTTCAAGATTGTTTTTCGTCCAGTTCTGAAAGCAGGATTGCTTGACTGGCAAACTGACACCACGAGACGATTCTGCCCTCACTTGTACCAGCATAAATCTGGATTTATTCAGGAATGGTTAAGAACAAAATCAGTCTCTGTATTTTTCCGGCTTGTTTGTAGATTATTTTATTGCTTTATCATACTGCATCTACTGGGGAAAAAGTAGATTAAATGAGAACTGTAGCCTTGACTTGTATATTGCCCCCATTCCTTTTTATTTTTTTATTTCTTTTTTTTTTTTTTTTTTAATACTGAAGTCTGTCACCGAAAAGTTTAGGTGAATTTTTGGATGTATTTGACTGTGATGTGCTCAATGCAGTAACTTTTATTTGCTGCTAAGCAGTGAATTGAATTTGATTTAACTTTTTATGCAGCTTTATTTAAATAGAAGTAAGGAAGTCTCATATTTTTGACACAAATTTTTCGGGGCTGGATTTTAAGGTCCGTTTGTGCATGAGTGACTGTTACTCACTGGGACTTCTTGCAGGAAGGTTACTTGGGTGAGTAACAGCTGGCAAAATGGAAGATAAATTTTGTGGGGAAATGTTTAAGTTGTTCAGGAGAAGAAATGCTATTTTCAAGCACTTACGAATTACCACCGAGTTAAAACGACATGAAGTAAACAAAAAGAAAAAAACCCAAAGTCTATAATTTTGCATTTCCTTTGCCGGTGTTTTGTTGTGCAACTCTGATGTGTATCTGTAGGCTTATTTTTAGCTCTGCTGTGGTCTAAGTTTATGCACTGTAACTTTCACTTTGTCTCTCATGAATGTGATCCCTATTTGACAAAATCACGACGACATTAGTGCAACGGGGAACCCTGACGCAATCTCCCTGTTTCAAAACCTGAACTTAAAACCCGCTTAATTTATTAAAAAAAATCAAGATATTTTTGTTAAAAAGAGCAGCTTCTCAAATCCGAGAGTTAAACATTTTCACAACAGTAACGTAGTAGACCCTTCCTGTAAAAATACTTCTGGCAGCTCTAACGATCTGAAACTTTAGCAGTTCCTGTTTCCTTTTTGAAACTAATTGTAGAATTAATGCTTCAGAGCGGCACGGTTTGTGAGGCAGTCGAGTATCTGCAGGGCTCTCGGGCAGCCATTCATGGGGGCAAACAGTTGGTGCTTCACACAAGTAAATGGGGGACACAGGAGTGGGGAGATGGGGATGAGCTGCTCAGAAATGCGCAGTCATTTCAGTCCCCAGCGCATCCTCCCGCTCCCCAGAATTTCCTGGGAATTCCTGCAGGAATAGGGTAGGCAAGAGGAGCCGCGTTTGACGCGGAGAAAACAAAGTGTGCACGGGTGCAACTTCGATAATTGAATGCAAATAAAGTGAGAAGCAAATCCTTAACGTGGAGGGAGGCAGAAGAATGTCATGCACGCAAAGAAGGGATCACTGATGCTAAACACAACAGACAAGGTGATTATGTACCACAGTGTTGACTCTGCCCGTTCATTATTGCTATTTAGTTGAGTTATTTAAGCAGCTACCTGGAGGTTAAGTAAGCACAGCAGCAGGAAGGGGAGAGGAGGAGAGAGGGCAGGGGGAAAAAAAGAAAGTAAATTTTGTGTTCTGGTTTGTCACTTCATTGGCTCCACTGGCAACAAGCTAACCCATCCGAGGTAAATTTATTTTAATATTTGGAAGTATGAGAAGAACGAGCTGAGTCCAGCAGCCCTCTCCTCCCATGTCATGTTGTGATTGTCTGGAGGTGACAGGAGGGCTGGTGGTGTTTGTCCCCACTAGAGGCCTCAGAACTGGATCTGCTCTTTTTCCTCCTGCTCTGCATTCTCAGAGGGAGATTTTTTTTTAACTGTTGATGAAGTCCAAGAAGTGCCATGAGCTTCCTCCTTGCCTGGCCTGTCCCACTGCCGGGTGGAACCTGATCTGGGGTTTTCTGGAGTCTTTGCAATGTCCCCGCTGACTGACCCCACCAGGTGTCAGCCAGTTACTTCAGTTCTCTGGCTTTGCCTGGAGGAAGCTTCTCCCCATCTTCCCCATTAATGCTGGGAACGAAGCTCTTCTGAATTTGTCCACCTCCTGCTATAATCCATGTAATTCCATTTTCCAAGGCTTCTTGCAAACCATCTGTATCTCTCTTGGGCACTGATGTGCAAATAGCTCAAGGTTGAGGTTCCACCTGGGGTCAGAGGGTTGGTGGTGTCTGTGTTGGGGGGACTTTCTGTGCATCCATGTTTTCCCAGTGCTGGGTTCACAGCTGTTGTTCCTCACTGGTGGAAAAGAGGGGGCAGAAGCCAGGTGAGGCTCTGGGCCCATTAGTGGCAATTAGTGGCAGCCTCTGTTTTATCAGCTATAAAAGCCCAGCCCAGAGGCTCCCAGGTTTTTGGGGAAGTCTTGTAGCAAAACTGAAGTTAAAAAATCAAAACTACCGAAGGTAACAGAGGCCCATTCCTGATATTATTTATGGAATTATTAGGGAATTTTATAATGCATGATATTAATATTGCATGTTGCCATTTAAATTGTGTAAGGGTTAGTGCATGCTTCTTCAGATTTGTGTGTCTTGAGATTTGTGCCCCTTCTGGAAGTACCACACCTCTTACCCTTTGTGGGTTACATTTGTAAGGACTAGAAAAGCAGTTTGTTCTATATTAAGGTAACTTACTTTTCTGTCACTATTTTCTATGCTTCCATTTCAAATTGATCTCATTCTTTAAAATGTGTTTCATCTATAGAGCACACTTCTTAAATTTCAGTCTATATTTTATCATTAGCTCTAGGAAGACCCATCTCAGATGTCATTTTACCTGCTGAGTTTTTCCCCCCCAGTTTCTTGTTTTAAATTTTGTGCTTTAGAGGCTGAAAAGGTCACACCAAGCTCAAGGGCAGTGCTGATGCTCAGCTGCAGGGGTGGTCATCCCTCCAAGCCTGGGGCTCTCATCCCAGCTGTGGGGTGCCACCCAAAAAGATTTAAAAACCTCAGTGCCAGCAAAAGATGCTGTTGCAAGGGAAACTCCACTCCTGTTTTGCTGCTGGGGGCTAGTGCCTGGGAGCAGGGCTGGCTGGAAAACATGACTCTGTGGGGCTGAGCTGGAAATCCTGTCCCACAGGGGCTGTGAGCACTGACCCAGCTCGTGGGTAACGCCGATCCCTCGCTGCTGGTGCTTTTGGTGGGAGCAAACGTATGCTCCTCTTGAAATGTGAACACTCTGCCTTTCCACAGTTTTAGCTTAAAGGATTCTCCCTGTCTCCCTGTTGTGCTGTCTCAGAGTCAAATTTCTCAGGCTGGTTGATTCTCTGTTTGTTTTGGTCTCCTCTGCTCTGGTGGGGCCTTCTCCTCACTTATTTATACCCCTGTAACTCCGGAGGTGCTCTCTGGAAAGAGCTGGAACAGGAGGTTCAAGGGAAGAATCAGGCCTAGGCTCTTTCTCAGGAGCTACCAGGAAAATGCCTGGGCTGTGCAGCTTTTGTAATTAAAAATGCATGAGCTCTCTTTTCTGTCCTTTTTTTTTTTTTTTAATGAATAGGACCCAAAGTATACCAAGCCTTGCTGGTTTTTTTTTTTTTCTTTCTCTCTTCCCCCCCCCCCCCCCTTCTTTTTAATGCTATTAGGTTTATATTTTATTCTGAATTGAAAAGAAAATTGTGGTTGTCTTGACTACTAAAAAAACCCATCCTACACACTGCTGGAGAGATGTGCAACAGAGAGGAGGGAATTTAGCTGTACTCAGCTTGTGTTGTTTTACAACTGCAGGTCTTGGAGCAGGTTTGGTTGAGATGCCAGCTCTCTTTAGCCTGAGCTGTGGTTTGCAACTTGCTGAGCCTTTGCTTATTGTGACATGTTTTGATTTTCTCCAAACTCAGCCTTATGTACAACTAAAAATGTGTTTTATTTCTAGGCAATAGTATATGAAGGCCAAGACAAGAACCCAGAAATGTGCCGAGTTCTGCTCACGCATGAAATAATGTGCAGGTAAGAAATACCCCTCTTCCAGTTAATTAGTGATGAGAAGATGAATCTGTCTCCCAAAATCTAGGTTGAACCTACAGCTATTTTTGGACTTAAATTTATCTTTCTTGCATTAAACAATCCCAAAATAACACAGTTCGGTGTGTGTAATTAGCAGCAAGGTCTCAGTTGTCACACTAGTTTTCAATTATTTATAAAGAGTTATTCTTAACAGAATGCTGCTGGTTTTCATTTAGACACTGTAGCCCACAAAAGGTCTCCTCACCAAAATTAACAGTCTATTATAGTCTTGTAGCAATAAATGTCTCTGTCCCCAGTTCCCAACAAAAACTCCTCGGCAAAATGACCAAGTAGTATTTTTTTTTTCTGGATGTGCATTAAGGAGTGAGGTCAGGAGGTTCTTATGTCCTGGTTGCTGCTCACGTGGGGTCTCTCCTCGGCTGGAGTGGAGCAGCTGAAACTTCTCTGTGCAAAAGATGTCATCTTCTTGATTTTCTTTAAACTTCCCCATGCAAATTTGGGTTTGCCCACTGCTCTCTTGCCCCGCCTGGGGTTGGTGACTTTAATTCAGTCAAATATCTTCTCCCCCAAACTTCTGCAGCTGCTTCCTTCTCTGTTCTGGCTGGTTGAAGTAGGTGAAGCCTCCTCTACTTCCTTTTTACCACAGACCCCTTCTCCACCTCAGAGAGCTTGACCTCTCAGTCTCATTAAAGTTAGTGGGTGTTTTTTGCATGTCTGAAAAAGTCATTTGTTACATGTTATTCGATGGCAGAAAATAATTCCCTGGTGGAAGACGAGGCGTTCTTGCATAAGCTCATTGTTACAATCAGTTGTTTTAAGACTGTAAAAATGCCATTGCATGCGTTGTAACTTTTACAAAACACATTTACTAAAAAGGAGTAACTTGAGGGTAAAAACTAGTACCCACTTCTAAAAGAATAAACTTGGATGAGAGTTTCCTGGCAGGGGAGAATATTTGACAAAATACTCAGATGGAAACTTCTCTGTTGGTTGATTTTTTTTTTTTTTTTCCCCTTAAATTCTTGGGATCTGCATGTTTTGTCCTCCACTGACAGCTCCTCCTGCTAAAACCCTGCTGGGGGGTAGCACCCCATGATGAAGGCAGAGGAGTTGCTCTCCTTGCCCTGCCAGCTTGGGTGAAACCCTGCACAGCTCCCACCTCAAATTCTTCCTTGCAGCAGGATTTTGGGGGATTTTAGTTTTCATGTCTTGCTTTTCTTGTCTGCTGTCTGCTTCTTTTGGGAAACCAAAAACATTGGTTTGCAGCTCCAGAACAACCAGCAGCTCCAAGAGGTGCCTGAGCCTCTGCTGCCATTGGGAGCCTCTGTTGCTTTGCTGAGGACTCCAGGCCACTTCTGCCTTTTCAAATGGAATCACCGTCATGTTGACAACTTGTAATTGTCCTAAAATTCATTGGCCCAATTAGCACGACTTTCACACTGGATACCTAGCTAGGAACAATTCATGGAAATATTAAAGGAGGCCCCTGACCTGATAAGACTCAAGTGCCTTTTACTTTTCTCCTGTAACAGGCCAGTAAAACAGTGGCACTGGGCACATGAGTAAAATTAAGGACAAGTTCAAGTGCCTGTAGTGTCAGGGTCTGAATCTGCCATTAGTTCTGGGTGATGTGTCCTCCTGATCCTTAACCAGCAAGGTTTGCTGGTAGGAATGACTCACTGAGCCAGAATCAGCTACTTTAAAGAATTAATTTCCTTACAGATACTTCAGAAACATAAAGTGTAAGAAGTAAATTAAAACTTTATATAGTGGGCTGAGTTTTAACCAGAAGACCAAATGCCCACATCACAGATTTATAGCCATTCAATATACTTTGACTGAGACAAAATTATTTCTGTTCTGGGAACGTGGAAAGATGTGCAGTCATTCCCTTTATTAAAGCACTTTGCGCTTTCTTTGTTCTTAAAATTCACTGGCTCAGAAGCTTTATTCTTCTCCTATTTATTTCCTGCTAGCCCTTGCTTTGTGTTTCATGGCCATAAGGTGGAGGGGTAGAAAAAACCCAAACTGACTGTAGTAGGCAAATGTTGTGTTCCTGACGGGGTGGGGGAGACATATTCAAAATTCTTACAGCTCATATTAGATATTTCCCATTTCCTTTGCTGCCCATACGTGTGTAAGAGGGTGCTGTTTGTTTACCAGGCCGCTTGACCCTATTGCACAAATCTGTCATCTATTGTGCTACTAACACGCTTTTAAATTGCAAATCTGATGCTCTTTAGGGGTCTAGAATGGGAAAAAATTCTCTCTCCACACCATTCTGTTTCTCTTGATTTCTTGCCTGTTGTAAGTGGAAGTTGGGATGTGCTGAATTTGCACCAGGGGTGCAAATGCAGCCTCAATTATAAGCATAAAATTAGAGTCTGTTCCCCATTAATCAGCCCAGCTAATTGCTATGCACTACCATTAGCCATATGGTGTGAAAGACAGCTTGCTCTCCCTAAGATGAAATTTCTTCATTTCAGACATGAAATAGTGAGGGCTCTGTATTTCAAAATAGCTTGTTTTAGATATTTAATTTCTAAACAACTTTCAGCAGTGCTTTCTATCAAGGCTAACTGCACAATAAAACTTTGCATTTATGTGACAAAGCTGGGTATTTATAGTGTACTACAGCTACGGCACGGAGGAGACAAAGAATTCAAATGTGTAAGAGAGTCCTGGCGGTGGTAGGAGAGCGAAGCTAAGGTTTGCTTCAGGTAGCTGTTTATTTCAAAGGATTTCATTGTGTTTTGTCAGATATAAAAATCTACACTGTTGGTGAAAATGTTAATAGCTGGGGAGAATTCACAACCTCAGTGGAATTTATTAGTATTGTAGGCAGCATGGGGAGGGACATCTATAGTTAATATTGCCTCAACAATTTCCATTATGAAACCTTCAGTGGCTTACAGCTTTGCCAAACTTAAACTGTTCTGGCTGAAATATCCTTTGCAGGGTGTCAGCCTCAGGCTGACTTTCTTTGGAAAGTTTCAGCTAAAATGGTTCAGTGATTTCTGAGAATGAGGTTGGAGTAAAATATGGGTTTTGTCTGTGTAAAATAAGATCTTACAGCTGTTTTGGCAAGGGGGTCCCACACCTCCACGCTGCAGGGTGAGGAGCCTGTTTGGGGCAGGGATGCCATGGATCCTGATGGCATCACTGGTGGGAGGGATCCCACCTCGATGGGACCTTGTGCCACATCTCCCACCCATCCTGGCAGCCAAAGTCTCCTTGGTGCTGGCCAGGTGCCACGGGCCCCTAATTCCTCATTGTTCATTGTCCCTGGGACACACAAAGCAGGGCTCCTGCACGGGGACGCTCCGGCCATTGTGCCAGGCCGGGCACGGCAAGGGAGGCTCTGGGGTGAGCAGGCCTCGTCCTGAGGGCCCGGCTGAGATCCTTGGGCACGTGGAAGGGAAGAGGAGGAGGAGGAGGATGGGGAGCAAGGAGACAGGAGAGTAGCAGGTCCCCAGAGGGTTGGGGTGAGGAGAAAGGCAGCAATAAAAGCTGGGGGTGGTGGTGGCCTGGGGAGGAGCGGGATAGGGATGGTGAAGGGTTCAGGAATGAGCCATGAGGATGGCAACAACAGCGGGAGCTGGAAATGCTGGGAGGATGCTTTACTACAAAGGACTACTGGCTTCAAAAACAAGCAAACCCCACAAATAAATGAATTTTTGTAGGCTTTTCCTTTGGGCCAACATGGCATTGCGTCTGAGCCATGGCTCCTGGCCCCACCTGGGGAGAGGTGTCATGGAAAAGCAGCAAAGATGAGTCCTTGTCCTCATGGCTGCATGGAGCTGGCACTCCCTGCTCTTGCACAGAGTCTTGCTGGGAGCTGGAGGGTTTCTGAGTGGTTTGGAGAAGCTCCTGGGAATTTTAAAATTCTTTCAGGGAAAGGAGAAAGGGTGCTGAATATTTAGGAACTTATTTCCAAGCGCTAAGTAGGCACTAAAAGCCAAAGCTTTTGAGGGAAATTGAATTAAAAGCACTTTTAACCAGGTCTGAAACTCAAGATCTGCATGATGTTTTAATTCTCTGCATAGAAAGACTAGAGTGAAGAGGCCTCCAATTCTGCTGTTGCAGGGAGGGGAAAAAACCACAAAAGGCAAACTAAATTCTAAAATATAATTCTCTAGATCATGGAGGAACATTCAGGGCCTCCTTTCATGCCAGAGAGCCACTTGATGGTGGGATGTGCCAGCCATGCAGCCCTTCCACATCGCCCTCAGACTGTGGTCATGGAGTGAGGTCTCCTACTATCACCTGGGACTATTGGGGTGCACTTTTGGGAGGGTACCCCAATTAAGGGGCCACCTGAGGAGCAGTGAAGTGTTTCCCCTGCTCTCAAAGCTGGGTTGCCCCCACTGGGCAGTGCCTGATGCTTGTGGCAGGAGGTGAGACCGAGGTGTCCCTGTCCCCATGACCCTGTGGCTGCCTCTCCCTCTGGGTTAATGCCCAGGAAGGTGCCAACCTCTGAGCCCTGTGGTGTGTGGATGCTGGTATTTGCCCATCTCATGCTGGGAGCCTGGGAACCTTTGCTTGCCTGAGTAAGTGTGGCAATTTCTGTCCCTCAGTCTGCTGGGAGAATGTCAGGACTAGCCCTGATTCACTTCAGTCACAAGAACTGCATTGTCTTAACTTGTGCCAACTCTGTTTCTAATTACATTTTAATCATTTAAAAATGATTAGCAGTTTTTATTGCCTTGTTTGTGGGTAAATTTTCTCACCCCACACATTCTAGCTGCACTCCAATGACAAGTCCTTTTATAGGCAAAAAAGCCCCTGAACGTCCCCATGACTATTTACCTACAGCATATTTTATTCCTTCCTAAATTTTAATACTTTCAGGGTGCCAAGGCTCTGGCATTTTCTGGTGGATCAATTGTGGTATTGTGCTGTAAAATTAAGCAGTTTTTTTTGGCAATCCCAAACAATGTAACTTCCACCGAAATGAAGATACCGCACATGTGTTAACTGTGAAAAGTTTCAGCCCTGAATAGTTGCCTTGAAGCTTTTTGCGGTGAAAAGAATTATGTATTTTCCTCTCTTTGAAAACAAAATTATTATTTTTCTAAAAGCCATGTTTAAACAGGCTGTTTTTGTAAAAGGCCCCTTTTTTGTTATCTTTAGTGTGGTTAGTTGCTTTATTGCTAATCTTGGTGGGTAACTGTATATTATTCACTCTATTGTTCAGCAACACAAGAGAACCTTTGTCATACTCCCAACAAGGCTATTTATATAGCATGGCACTGCTGAGGGCTTCTTCCTGCCCTGATGTTCTTCCACCTTCTGGGGAAAGGAAAATAGTTCATCTGAGAGGGAGAGTGAGCAGTGGTCCCTCCTGACAGCTGCTGAAATACAGGCGAGGTGCAGGTCTCCGGGATGCCACTGGGAGCAGACTTAGTGGTTTCCAAAGATTTGGTTGTGTGTGGTTGAGGCTGGCCAGAATGTTTATTGAACCTGAGATGTGCTCAGGTCTGGCCAGGGAGAGCAGCTGGGGTGGTCCTCACTGCCTGACACTTGGTGCCATCATGGGATGGAGTCCCTGCATCCCTGCAGCTGCCCAGGCTTTGTCCAGCAGGTCCTGGGGGACTAAGATGGATTTGGGCAAGTCAGGGGCTTCTTGATTTTTAATTTTTTTTTTATTTCTTGAAGCCTTGACTTGAGTGGGGGAGTTTCTGTTAAGGGACATCAGCAACCAGGATCTTTCCTTGTGACATGGGGGTTTCCTCCCTGGGGTGAGTGGGTGGGTGAAATCTAAAGGCTTTGCTGACCTTTGTGGCTGTGATTTGGCCTTGTGGGTTTAGATGGGCTGGTGGGAAGAGCAGGGCAGCTCCTTGCCACAGCTCCAGAGGCACCAGGAGGGATTCCCACCTGGAGCAGGAACGTGTACCTCACCTACAAACTCACCAGCAATATATTTATACCTCCTTACCGAAAACAACCCTTGACGAGGAATCATCAAAACCCACCAACTTAACTTCTCTTAGGAAACAATGAGCCACCTTAGCTCAAAAAGAATCCCAGCCTTGAGGTCAGCCATGGAGCAGAGCTTTGGGAGACGGAGCTTATATTTCACATGCCTGCTTTGTATCTGACCTGACGCAGGGCAGCAGCCGCTGGAGCAGAGCTCTCCGTGGCATTAGTGATCATTAACATGCTCGGAAAACTTGGGGAAACAGGCGCGCTCGAGCATAAAAAGCTGCTGCTGCTGCTTGCATTTCAGCTCCCCCATTAACACCAGTGCTTCTTAGAGGGAGAATAATTGTGCTTTTGGAGTTTGGGGGGGAGGCTTGCCAGTAGCTGGGAATTGTGTGGAAGCAGGAATATCTTGTGGATGTGTAACACAAGCGTTAAGCAAATGTAAAAACCAGGCTCAGCAGGGAAAAATCTGCCTTATTTTGTGTGCCAGCGTCTGCGGGACAACTGTTAAACCCTGCGGAAAAGAGGCTACAAACAGGCAGCTCTCCCTGTTTTGGGCAATCCTTGAATTATTATTTGTGAAAGGGGCAAAACCCCTCTCTTTTTATATTTTCCGTTGCTAACCAGCTGTGCAAGAAGTTAAACACCATAATTAACCCATATGTGACCCAGTGCATTTGACTGATTTGCAGGCAGGGCCGGCAGGGTAACTCGAGCCGGCAATTTGAACCCAACATGTTCGTAATGATGATTTTACAGTGTAATGGTCGCACTAAATCCTTTCGCTTTTGCTCTGTAGCCGCTGTTGTGACAAGAAAAGCTGTGGCAACAGAAATGAGACTCCATCAGATCCAGTGATAATTGACAGGTAAGGACTGCTATTGTTTCCTTCCATTTTTTTTTCCTCTTCCTCCCTCTCCTCATTATAATGAAACACCTGCCCCGTGTTGCTAATGGGGAAGAATTAGGAGGATATGCGGATGAAATTTTGGTTTTTTTGATACAGAATTAGTTGTGCTTGGCAGTTGTGATTGCCTTGGAAGGGCCATATGTGGGAAAATGTAGGGAGGGATACTGGAGCGCCCTGCTCTGTGGAGAGCTCCAGCTCTTGTAACTGATTCATGTGCATAAAGAGGAGATTTTTCTTTCTGACTTTCTGTGACTCAATTCACATGCTATGCCAGGGAAGCTTCAGGAATAAAATAATAATAGTTTGTGATTTATGAAATGTGGTTGGGTGCTTATAAATATTTAACTTTTATTTGAAAAATGTTTGAATCATTATCACTTAGCTACTGTAGTTCTGTTGGATGCAATCCATCTACATTTTAAGGCTTTTATTTATGCATAAAAACAGTTAAGAAAATAGATCTGCAATGTAAGGTTTTTTCCCTCCTCTTATTTTCTTTGGTTGGAATACTATTTTGACTGTATTGTCAGTTGATTAATTCATTTTTGCCTGTCTTAATTATTGTGTTTTTAAACAGATCCATATTGCTAATCTGACATCACTGAGTAAATCATTGTAGTACAATACATCTATTCCTGTTGTTCTGGGCCATGTGTAGTTTCTGTTGCTTGCCAATTATGCAAAATGGTAGCCAAAGAGCCATTTTTACATTTTTACTGTCCAAATGTGTTGTCCAAAGCCGTGCGGGATAGCCAGGGTATTGTGCAGCATTACTCCAGAGGAGTTAAATGGCCACCAAGCACCAAAAGCTGGGGAGAGCAACACCCTGCTCTGAGCTGCGAATAGAGGGACCCCAAACACACAGGGAGGAGGGCACAGAGCATTTGCCTCTCCTTGCATTGCTGCCTGAGTTATGTTTGCTGTATGAAGTTCTTAGAATCTTCCATGCCAGAGCATCCATTTTATGAAAGAAGGTCAGGTGGGTTTGATGCATTGAGGGGCCCACTGGAGAGCAGTCCAGAGCTTTGTGCTCATCCCAGCTCCCAGTTCTTGGATGGGTTGGGTAGGAAAGTGCTTTTATTGGATGCTCATAGCAGATGTTTTGATTAGCTGTAATAAGTCATCCTGAGAATGTTTAAATCTCAGAAGATATCCCTATCTATTTTACTAGGCATATTTTCATCTTCTCTGAGCATCAGGTAGCACCAGAGGAAGTGTGTGTGGGGGAAAGCCCCCCAGTGAAACCTGTACAGAGCTGTGTTTTATAAGCATGCTGCAGAGCTGAACACTATAAACATGGTGTTAGAGTGGCATTTTGAGCAACATGAAAGCTACAAAATTCACATGAATTTTTCATTGTACTGGAAAGTGAGATGTTAAGATGCTAATGGCAGGTTTACAGAAATATTTTGTTTAACTATCTAGTATGCAAAACTGCCAGTTGCAGATAATTTTAAATTTTGAAAGCCAGAGATGCTGTCTGTTACATGCTTCCCGCAAAATGAGGAAAATAGGTACAGGAAAAAAAACCCCAGCTTTAGCTTCCTAGCAGTGATCCAATTCTCAGACTGTATGTGGATTGATGCAATAGTTACCAATTTTGAGGTTTCTTCTTAAAATGCAAGGTAAACACAATTCAAAGCTGATAACACAAACCCTGCCTCGCCACCCACACTGAATCACACTTGGCTTGTGAATGGGTTAAGCTTTTAAGTTCTTCACTTGGTTTTAAATTGTGACTTTGATACAGGAGGTTGATATGACTGTGGTTTGAATAACACTTGATTTTGACCTGTTCCTGTGGGTTGCAATGGCATAAGAAATTTGACTCAGCAGTACTGTAATTAGCCCTCCCTGTGTTTTTGAAACAGGATTGTGTTACCTGGATTGCATTAGTGTGGCTTCTATTGTTGCCGCTTCGCATCTGTCCCAGTAGGGTACTTAAAACCTTTTCTTGGCTGGGGCTAGTTCAAACAATTTAGGCCAAGCAAGTATGTGCTTTATACAGTTAGTAGCTTTTGTGATGTTTCTTGTGACATTTATCCTATTCATTTTTCTTGTCCCCTTTGGTTTGGAAAGGATGAAGTGATTTATACGGAGCCTTTTTACCTGAAAACGAGTCCTGTAAAATTGTTCTGTGATTAAAACGCCTGCACAAGTCAGGCCATGTGTTTGGTTGTGCTCCATTGTCACTTCTCCATGCACACAGTTTTTAACCATTATGTCAATTGGTATGCAAAGCCTTATTTAGTTATTTTTATTTGCAGTGAGCTTAGAGAACTCATTTACCATTTGGGCTAAAGCACTCCCACATGCCTGATGCTCTGATCAAGTCTTTGCCTATGGATTTACTCTAACTCTTGCATCAAATCTTGTGAATCCACAGACTCTGACCTAACATAGAGTTTAACATAGAATCTATCCATGGGATTTTTGACATATGTACTTACATGGAAACGTTATCCTCTTCTGACAAGTTGGAATACTATTTGGGATTGATTAATTCTCTTTGATGAGGCTGGAGGGACTCGGGATAGAGAGGGCTCTGGCTTTGTGGTGGTTTGGTGAACTTGGAGAAAAGGCTCTTGGCAACTTCAAAGTTACATGTGCTGCATTCTCCTTCAAACCCTGGATATGTGTGAAATCAAATTGTATATTTCTCTTTAATGAAAATGTGGGTTTTAAGAAAGAAAGTCTATAGCTGTGTTTGAAAAGGGATATGACTTTATCCTTTATAAAATTGTTTTATACTTTGCTCTATTATAGTATCAGCAGATACAGCAGTGAAAGGCATCGAAAGAAATTTATACTCATATAAAATAGTGATTTAAATTTTCTCTGGAGAACAAAATTAGTTTATTATGATTACAGAGCAGTCATCCCAAGGAAGTTTCTTGGAAACCTGTGTGTGTCTGTATCATCTTCTTAGCATAGCCTGTATATTTTATTGCTAATCCAGTTACATGTGTTGAGATGAAGATCTGATGAACAGGAACTCATTTTAAAAGGGGTATTATTGTCACAATACAAATGCACAATTCCTCCTACGAGTGCAGTGGCAGGGCTGTATTGTAATCACACTTAAAGAAAACACAGAGCACTTCCTGTTATTAAATTAAATTCTAGATTGATTTAACTTTCAAATTGTTACTCATATTTGAATTTAAAAGGTTCGCAATAAAATTCCTGTGAAGAAATTGAATAAACTGTAGTTTTATTACCACTCTGGATATCCTGGTATCCTAACCTTTTTCCTTACAGTTATCTTAGTTCAATAAATAAAACCTCATTAGACTATTCCCATTTCAACGAGTTTATTAAATTTTACAGGAGTAATTAGCATAAGCTGTGCTAATTTTTCTGGAAGACTAATGAGAGAGCTTCCTAATTAGGTTTGCTTTGTGAGAATCAGAAAAGATGATAATGACAAAAGTCACATAGGGGAGAAAGTGGGGCTTGATGTTATTCCTTGGTTCAGGAAAAAGGCTCTTCTCTTGGCACTCTGTTCTAAACTTTTAAACCCAATTTACCATTGTCAAGAACGATATTTAATGGTGTTACCAGTGCCTGCTGGGGCTTCTTTACCTTTTATGGCTGCATCCAGTCAATAGGAGTCCTACTGACTGATAAAATAGGAATAGCCACTGCAACCCCAAATATAGCGGCAGAAAATATATATATACCATATATATCATATAGATCCTGCTTGAGACATTGCATGGAAAAAGGGCTGAAACAGGCGGCTCCTGGTTTATCCCAAATTTCACTTCTTCCCAGAGTACTTGAGCAGGCTGATGACAGTGACCTGGGATTGGCTTTGCTAATATTTACCAATAGAGGCAGAACCTGTAGTGAGAATCTGGCCACTGTCCATCTGTTGGGTTGATAATCTTTAGGTGAGGTAGAAGTCAAGGAGCTTTGTGCTGGAGCTTCCCTGGGAGGAACTGTATGACCTTTGGGGGCAGGGGATGGCCAGGGCTTCTCCTAGCCCTGCTCTGGTAATACAGTGAAGGTCTTCATGTGATATTTTGGATATTTGGATCATTGCTTTGGGAGCAATGAGGAGGTTTGTGCCTTTCCTGTGCTATCACAGCTCTTGTCCATGGAGCAGGGGTGGGGACTCATGGGTTGGAGGCTGTAATATTTCCTATACCTTGATATCAGATGACACCAAAGTACATTTTAATGCATGAGCTCTTAACAGTGTCTGAAAGGCCTCTGTGCTTCCAACATGTGCAGGATGCTCATCTGGGCTCTCTGTAACTTGTCCCAGCACACCCAGCCAACTCACCTACAGATGGGTTTGAAATCTTTCTGCCTGTAACCTGAAAAGTTTTATGTTTGTGGGTAGAATTTCACTCTGCAAGGACATGAAAAACTCATTACCTCTGTTTTACTGCTTTACAAGTCATCAGGTAGTGGATTGTATTTAACAAGCCTGATCATCTTTTCATCCTAAATACCAGGCAGGTGGAAAAGTGACTGGGAGGACTGTATCACACTCCCTGCATCCTCCCCACAAACACACTGCTTAAGTAGATGTGGCAAATAATGCATTTTGCAGTAGCTTTCCATGTCTGGAGAGAGGGGAAAGGAGATGCAGGCAGAACCTGCCCTCCAGGAGAGGGGATGAGAGGTGGGTTTTGGTAAGGGATGCTTTGTTGCAGGGGATGGGGTCAGTGCTGCAGCTGATCCCCACCAGCCTGCAGGGACGTGGGCTCGTCACAGCACTGTGGTGCAGCAAAGTGGCAGGAGATACCAGGTGCTCTGGCAGTGGCTCCTTGGCAGGGGTGCAGGTTCCTGCCCTGTCCTGGTGCTATCCTTGTCCCCCTGACCATGTCAGTACCCGAACCTGGCTGTGTGGGGTCAGGGGAAGCTGTGTCTGCCCCCCCTTGCTTGCAGCCTGGGGGTCCCATCACTGCTGGCTCCTTGGGTGGCTTTTCCACACAGAAGGAGCAGGAGGGCAGGCATGGAGCACTCTGATAGATATTCTAGGTGCAAACTGTCCCTGGCTGTGAATATTTGGCTGTTATGTGGAATTCTGTGCTGGAAAGCAACCCACACCTCCCAGTTGTTGTGGCCCTTCCAGAGCTAGATGGGAGTTATTGATCCATCAGGGAGGAGTCAGAGGAGCAGAAGCTGGGTGACAGAGCTGCCCCCAGCACTGCACAGAGATGTCTCCCAGGCTGTCTTTTCAGGCTGTGCTGCCTAAACCCCCTGGGCCTCTGAGCAGGGTGTTCAGAGACAGAAGTTGGCCTCGAGTGCTTCATGCGAGCTCCGGGAGCCTGTGAGCCCACACATTTCTGAGAGGGGAGGGACCCAAACACACATCCTCCAGGATTTGCTTGTGATTGATGCAGCTGAGAAGCATTACCCAGAACATTTCCCACATGACTTAGGCAACCAAAGGCATTTTGAGCTCTTGTGAGATAAATGGGAGACTGATCAGTAGATGCTTCTCACACTGAGATTCAGGCTTGCATGCTTGCCTCTCTGAGTGCTCCTCATGCATGTGGTGTCAGCCTTCTTTCTGATGATGAAATCACTAGAGCTGGGGGTAACTTTGCAAGGATTCTTGCAAAAATCTCTTGGTTTCAGCCTGTTGGGGTTGGCACATATCACTGCTGCTTATAAATTCCTTTATTTTGCTCTTGGGGCTGAATGAACTTGGTCAGGGTCAAACCAGCTTCTGCTTATTGTTTGTTTGATTACTCTTCTCTCTGCCTCCAAGTACAAGAATTTTTGTGTGATCTCAGAAGTATTATGCAAAACCTTAATTTGGTCTGAGCTTCACTCAGAAGGTTTGTGAGTTTCTCAGCAAACCTGTTCTGAGTTTTCAGTTTGTTATTAAATCCCAAACCAGGCAAGCCTTATGTGGTTTTGGGTTTCACTGCAAACATTTCACACTACTCTAATAGTTACTTGCTTCTCTCAGTGATGCCTTTTGAATCCACAGCTAGTGTTTGGGGCTTTAGTTAACTGAGATCTTATGTTTGACTATTACTATTTCATATCATTGATGATATAGCAGAGGCTTCTATTGCAAAGCAGGCTCATTGTGCTGAATGCTCTGTAATTTCTAAGCAGGGAGATGATCCCATTCCTGAAAAAAAAATGGTTCTCCTGATGCAGAGTAAAACTTGAGATTTTCCTAGGCAGACTAAAAAGCTTGTGTTGAATGTCCTGGGGATGAGGGGAAGTGAAGACAAGATTGCTGATTTTGGCATTTGACTGTGCTCACCCACAGCCATGGGCTTGGCCAGCTGTGGCTTGAGTGCACACATGGGATGTGCTGGCCCTGCTGCCCCAAGGCCAGGGTGTCCATGTCAGTAAGTCCCTTGGGCTCTTCTTGAAAATCTCTTTCTCAGTGAGGGTTAACAAGTTTAGAGACTGAATTGGTTTGTTTTAGTCCTCAAAGTCCATCCTGAAGACCCTGTGGATTTTCTTGTGCAAAGGAATCTAACTGAGACCTCATGGATTATTCTGCTGCTCCATTCTGGGGTCAGGATTTGGGTATCTGAGGTTGGAGGTGCTTTAAAAATGTTGGTGCAGTGACGTCTTGAAGGCACCAGGAAAGCTCTGAGTGCTCTGGCCCCAGTAGGAGCCCAGAGCCTGGCAGGGGGATCCATCCCTTTGTTTCTTGTCACAAAACTTCAAATGTGTTCTTCATACCTATCGATTTCTTAATATGAACTCCTTCTTCAAAGCATGTCCTGCAGCAGGGAGGATGTGCTGGGCACAGTGGGCTCCCTGGCTCCGTGCAGCTCAGTGCCAGCCCTTCTCTCTCAAGAGTGGGGATTTTTTGAGGGGAGGCAAAAAAACCCTGTCTTTTTCTCATATGCAAATATATACACACATAGTTTCTGGAGTGGATAAATTTCCTCTTCCATCTTAACACCTGATTTATTTCCATATTTGCAGTCGCAGTGGGAATGCATACATGAACAAGAGCAATGGGGAAATGTATTTGCAAAGATCATCCTCAGTTTTAGTGCAGATTAGCTAAAATTCCTCTGAACATGAAAAATGTATCTCAGCTCTATTCCAGTGTTTACTGGATAAAAACACAACCCAAGCTTTATTCTGCAGGAGCTGAGGTGTGTGAGTAGTTTTCTTCATGTGAGTTTTCATAAATGTTTTCATGTTCCAGCCACCAAAATGTATTCTTATAAGTAATTGGCCACACTTATTTAAATAACTATGTTAAATTCACAGGCACTTCTGCCTGCTGGAAGTATTTAATTTTAATACAACATCTAACTAATAAAGTTGAAAGAGAGTAAGAAACACTTGTAGATTACTGTGCAAATCGTGACTAAATTTCTAGAAATGGTTTTAAGACTGTTCTCAGAAGGCAGCAAGTCTCTGTAGTAGTAGTGGGAAATGCTGGTATGAATTTTCCTCTTTCCCTGTAACATCATGATATTTTTTCTGTAACAGTTCTGGAAAAGTACAGAAAACCCATACAAAGTTCCCAGTGTGTCACATTAGCAACTTTGCATAGGTAGTTTGTGATCAGAATATATTACTGTATCAACTGGGTGTTTACCTTTTTGCTAAGGACAGTATTTTACAGCTTTTTACTTTTTAAAGTGGAATGAATAATTTTCTGTCCACTTTTTAAAAACAGCATTTGGAAATAGGAAATGTGAATACGAATTTTCTGTTGCTGTTAATATGTGAATGATATGAAATTGGTTATTAGAAGGCTTTATAGCAAATCACTGAAGTTATATACTGGACTGTAGTAAGGTGACCCAGATATAGAGCCTTTCAGAGCAATCATTGAAATGCTATGAACAGTGCTGTTTTGTCTTTGGTTTCTTGCTGCCTCTAAAGGTGCAGGCAGATGAAGATAACTTTAAAAAGAGCTATTTCTCCAATTACAAGCTTTTGTCCAAGAGCAAAGAAAGATTTTTAGACTAACAGCATTCACTATAACAAAATTAAATTCCCTTCATCTGACAAGAAGCAGAGCCTGGCAGTAGTTTGGGATTTTTTGTTGGGGCTGGAGCAGCAGCTGCCCTCTGCACCCCGTGTTTTTCCCAGAGGGGAGGTGGCCTGAAGTGGGGAGGGTGGGAGGGCACTGCGTGCTGTCCCCTTCCTTTGGGGACATCATTTCCCCTTCCCAGGGCTCTGGGGAGGGCTGAGGGAGCAGCATCCCCCTGCCACCCCCCTTCCCCACCCCCACCGTGCCAGGAGGCCCAGCCAGATCTTTGAGGGTTTGTAAGAACACGTCCAACGTGGCATTCCACAACTACGGCATCTCGCTAACGGGCTGAGGCACCAGAGTTCAGTAATGTAATATAAAAAGTAATGGTGTTAGCTAACACATCCTTAATAAGATATTGTCTGCTGCTCTGCCATATGCTACCGAGCAGGCTTTCCCTCTGTGGGGCTTTTGAGTTCTCTCAATAAGATTATTTCAAATACTCTAATCCTGAATCATTGACATGAATACAAAAGCCTAGTGACATCTAATAGATGCCTCTTAGCTTTGCTTTTCCTCTTGTTCCTTTCCTTTTTCTTCTCTTTTTACCTGACAAAAAGCTTATAGACACTTGGGCTCTGTCTCTCAGTACCAGCATGTGGGTCCCCTCATGAAATATAAAGGAGGAAAAAGGGCTGACATAGGGCTGATAAGCCACAGAGCAAAGGACCATAGAATTAAAAGGAAATGCCAGTAAATCCTAGCCTGTACATTCAGTTGTTCTTTTATTGTTTTCTTTAATTCTTCCATTGCCATGCTGGGCTAAAAAGAGATGAAAAATGGTGCTACCAAAAAAAAAAAAAAAAAGTGGTGCTACAATGCCAGGGTCATATTGGCTTGCTTGATTCTTGGGTTTTCCTGGTGCTCCTCTCACCTTGACTTTCTAAGCAGAGTTGCAAACATTCAGCTAAACACATAATTCAATTAGATGAATGTTTAGGTCACGTTTTTCAAAGACTAATTAAAAAAAAGAAGAAGACATCCTTGTGTGACATGATTGTGACCCTGGAACCGATTAATTTTATATAACTAAATGTTAGAAAGACTTAATATTCCAATGTGAGTGTCTAGCAATCAAAAAATTATCTTCCTCTTAGCGTTGCCTCAACAACTGTTAGAGGGAGAAAATAATTTTCTGTTCCATCTTCTTTTGGACTTTGGCAAACTATTCATCTTTTGATTCCAAAATCTGCCTTTGGAAAAAGTGACTGGTGCAGGATACAGCCCGTATCTACAAGGGGTTAAAAATAAGCTATTTAAAACACAATACTTTTGCTTAATTTTTATCCATGGTTTTGCAGGGAGACTCTCAGGCTCTCCTGACCAGGATAACCATCAACTTCCACCCAGTTGAGTCAGGTCTCTCTGTAAACTCCCTCAATATAATCCTTCAGTCAGAATTTTTGGCATCTGCATCACTACATAACCATTGGCTGACTTCCCAGATGTTAAGTCACTTTGATAAGTGGATGTTAAAAACCACTTTACCTAGTTCAAATTTTGTAGAAAGATGACACAAGGAGAGGAAAAATGTATTCTGTATTCATTATAAAGTTCTTTGCTCTGAAAGAAGAATAAAATTAGCCACACTCAGAGCTATTAAGATCTGATGGTCGCTTCTCCTCCCAGCTGCTCCAGGTGCCTCCACATCTCTGGCACAATCCTGCACGAGCTGGGATTTGGCTGCAGAGGGGAGTCGACACCCTGGAATATCTTTCTGGAGGTTTTACTGGCAGGAGAAGGAAAGGACCTGCAGCTTCGATTGGGATTTACCCCCTTTTTTAAAAGAAAAATGAGGAAATTCAGCTGCGTTACAAATTAGTGTCCTGGAGTTTTCTGTGGTCTGGGGAAGAATTTGTTTGTCATGCAGGGGTTTATGTGTTAAAAGCAGCTCTGTAAAGCTTTTTTTCTTATCTCTGGGTCTTTCTGTGGTACCATGGCCAGGTGTTACTGGGCCCTGCTGGACACTGAGGCTGCTGAGTGAGGGATGCACAATGGGAGAGTCTCTTCCCTATGGAGCTGTTTAGGAAGACAATCCCAGGGCTTTTTTTTTTTTTAAGCACAGTGAGCTCCATAATAGCTGTGGCATTCTGAAAAATGGAATAAACTGTACTATGGTGTAGGAGGAAAACTTGCTGAACCCCATTATGTGTACGTAAATTGTCATCTGTCATGTACCACGTGGCAGGAGAGAGGAACTTTCCTTTTTTTTTTTTTTCCTGAAGGATTGCCCTGCTGTGACAATGGTAACTCAATTTGTCAGAAATTACAAGAGCATTAATATATCATGCCCTAATGTTTCATTAGTACATTAATACTTTTGAAGTCATTGGAATTTCCCTAATAAATGTCTTCAAAGTTGGCTGGCCATTCATAAATTTGAGTTTTCAGCATTATAATTGTAATTGAGATACCTATTTTCCCTGATTAATCCTTGAAGTTTGTGTGTAACAATCAGCCTTGTTGACATTCCCACTTGAAAGAATAATGAAAGAATAACGTTAGTTAATATTTGTGTTATTGCAGAGTGGCATGGTTTGGAGGGGAAAAAAGAAATAGGGAGACTCTTCTCAGGGAAACAAAAGAGAATTTTGGGAATGCTTTTTTGCCATGGTAACCCAGTTATTGCTCATTAATCTGTCACCTATGAAACGAGCTCCAGACTCCGACACTCCGCAGCGTCCCCGGGGTCGCGGTACCTGCGGCCGCCCCGGGAGGGTCCCCCCGCCACCAAATCCCATCGTGTGCCTGGATGGGCCTCAAAGAGGGCACCCCCTCCCTGCCTGGGCCGCCTGGCCCTGCCACCCAAAGCAGCTCCCCGGGGAGATGGGGAGCTGGCCCGTGGGCACCGCTGCGCTGGCTTTAGGGGCCGCCTGTGTCTCCAGAGGGAAGGAAGTTTTTTTTCCTTCATTTCCAAGATAAGGTGTCATTCATGAGAGCAGCGTGCTGAACTAATCAGGTTAATTGAGAGGCCCTGAATAGCTCTCATTGAGCAGATCCCTCCTTCCTGCTCAAGGCAGATAGTGCAGACGGAGAGATTACAAGTGCTTTAAACTCTTTCTCTCCATCTCTGGATTTCACACCCATTTCAGGATGATGAGGGTCAGAGCAGATGTGTGACATGGGGGTTGTACAATTTAGCTTTGCCGGGAGCAAGATTTTATTTTTGTTGTTTGGGTTTTGGTGTGGTTCTTTTTTTTTTTTTTTTTTTTTTCCCTTTTAATCATCATCGTGATTATTTTTCAGTGAGGCCAGTGCTTCCCATCTCTCCTGATGCCAGGGACACCCTGCTGATTTGCACCAGCTGGAGTGGTGTAAATTACTCCACTGTTTTGGAAAGATGCAGAGGACATTTGGAAAGATGTGGAAGACTAATGCAGTTGTGTGATTGGCTCTAGATTGACCTGCTCCTGAGTGTTGTTAATATTAAAATTATTTCAGACCTAACTCATGGCAGGGCTGCAGGAAACATTAATTTTAAAAAGATGTTTTCAGTGTTTGAAGCAGATAGCAGTTGGGTTTATTGCTTTTATGGTATCATTTCCCTTCAAACCCTTCTAATCGAAGTGGCTGTATGTAATTTTATTCAAGTTTACCAGAATGTGAAAGCATTTCCCTCTGGATACTCTTGCCAAATTAAGAACAGCCAGGCTCCAAACCTCATCCTAATCTTCCTACTTGCCACAGTCTATTACATTTTCTTTGCAAATTGTAACTGTTAGGGTGAAGAAGAGAGACTTTTCAGTAAAACAAATTCCCCAAAAGTAGTGTGTGTGTCCCCACTTCTCCAAACTTCATTCAATTTCAACACGAGCTAAACATGAGCGTTGTTGTCCCTGTTGGCCCCCTCCTCTCCCTCCTGGCTTCTTTTCCTTGCAAGTTTCAGGAATGACTTTAATTATCTCTACAATCAAATTCTCACTGCTGTCCCTGTGAAAGCGTGTAGTCATGGATTGCTGGGATTATTTTCTTTAGCACTTGGGGATAGAGAAGCTGGTTGTTTGGAAATGAGAACCAGCTGGGTTCTCAGAGCTGGAGTTTTGGAGGGAGCACAGAAACCCCAGTGCTGAGCAGAGCCCAAGCTCAGCCCCCAGACTGCCCCTGCTGCCTGGGCCACAAGGGATTAGGACATAGCAGGGCTGGGGTTTTATTTGGTTTATCTCATTAATATGCATCTCCCGGGTGGCTGCTGCCAGGGCTGGCTGAACTCCTCACCAAAGTTTCTGGAGGCAGAGTTGCATCCTTGCAGTCCAATTCCTGGCTTCCCCTGCCTAAAACAGAGAAAATAAAATTAATTCATAGAAATCAATCCAAATAACTGTATCAGGCACAAGTTCTGCAGGTGACAGCTAAGCAGGTAAAGAGAGATTAATGCAGCAAAGGGAAGAGCAGAGATAACTTATATTATCTTAACATCTTTTGCCCTAGACGACAGGCTGCAGGGGTGATGTTCTTCCTTTTTCCAGTTTGGAGAAATTAGTTATTTATCATACCTTATTAATCTGTTTTAGTGCCAAATTCAATACAAAATTAGGACTATACATGTAGTCAGAAATTACATGAGCTATGCTTTTAGCTGAGTATTTGTCATAGGGAAAGGCACAGAAATCTTCATTTAGTTATAAGGATGTAAATTTGGAGATATTCCACTGGCTTTAAGGCAGCTGCTTCATATTTCTGTCTCTTTAAGAAAGAAATATTCATTCTTTGGGATACAAGGATTTGTTTCTAGGGTTTATTTACATTTTAAGATATCAGTATATCTTACATTTATGTGTATATTTTCTACTTTCAAGGTTCTCTCAAACTCCTGCACGTTGTGTTTCTCTACACACTGTTGTTAGGTTGGTTTATAGTTTAAATTGTGACTTCTCAATGTTTGAAATGCAATAGTGACTGAATTGGCAGCTTAGGTAAAAAAGTGAAGAAAAGAAATATTTCTGTTCCGTATAAAAAAGTTTATTGTAAAGAACATGACTGATTGCTGAGCTCTGAGCAGCTACTTATAAATGATTTGATTTCTTTAATGCCTGGGATGCAATGACTTTGACTCTATTAATGTCCCCTTTAGTACAAATTAATTATTTTTTGAAAGATGAAACCGTTTAGTTCTGAACATGTTTAGATCATACTGTGACCTAAAATCACTCATATATGTTATATACATTTTCACACAAGGATTTGTATTTTTGGTAGCTTTGGTTTTGTTGGTTTTCTTTTTTTTAATCTGGATTTTCTGTTTGTTTTCTTTTTAATTTAATTTTATTCTCCCCCCCCTCCCTCCAATAAATAACTGCTGCATTTCCAGTCACTCAAATTTGGACAGAATTTTACTTCCTGTTTCAAAGGTCAAGGAAAGCTGACCTCAACAGCAGTGTTGAGGCTGCTGAATTATTCATATCATTGACTTTGTGTCAGCTTCCACATTTGTGCAGAGGGATGTTTTATTCATTTATCTCATTTAGGGACCTGCTCTGCACCTGTTTCTACCATTAAGTACCCTGTAATTTGCATTTGATGCTAATTTAGTTTCATATCAGCCTGGTCCCCTCTTGTTAATTTAATTTTCTAAGACCCTTTTCATTACAGTAGAAATGTTTCCCTCTTTAAAGCAAACATCTATACAAGTAATTGTATAAACTGCCTTTTAAATAATATCTTTTAGAAGATTCCATCGTTTAATTCCTTAATTCCTATAATTAGCCATGGTTTGATTAATGTTTCAAAGGGTTAAATTAAAATGCAGAATTACTCAAATGCATACTTGAATAATTTTCCCTCTGCTGATAACAGTTTCTGCATTGCTGCTTTTATTCTCCTCGTGATTCTGAATATTACATGTACTAACAAGCACTAATTTTCCTGATGTAGTGATTTTCCTATGCTGAGCAATAGCGGGTTTTAATGTCCAATTGTTGGGAACTCCACACTGCCAGTGGGATACTTGATTTTTTTATTTTTTTTTCCTTCTGATCGATTGTAAACAGTTGAGGAGAAACGCTGTGGCTGAGCTGCTCCGGGTTCCTTTCCCGATTGTAAGAAACTTAGAGATCCTTTATTTTGCCAACAAGCATCGCTGCTGTGCTCTCACAAACAGCGTGATTAGTGCTGATCGCTGCAGAGAACCATTTGGAAATATTTACAACCATCACGGATTTGTTTGTGGAGGTGAAAATTTGCATCTGCTGTGATCCTACAGGGCAAAATGCTCCGGGGTTGTCACCCCCGGGCACGTTGGTGCGTGTTCAGAGCAGGAATATGGCACTGGGGTAAAGAAATGACCAGAGGGGCTTTAGTGGGAGATGCAGTCCCTTCTGTCCCCGGCGGGTTTATTTAGAACAAGGCTGGGTAATTGCAGTGGGGTGGGCGCTGTGCCGGGGGATGGACGCCTCTGCCCCTCCCTCTTCGGCCGGGGAAGATGGAGATGTTGATTCCGAGCTTTCAGAGGTACAAACCCCCATCCCCCGGTGGCTGTGGGGAGGGGACAGCGCGATCGGCAGCGCTGGGAGCAGCGGCCAGCTGGGCTTCATTACCCAGAGAAGCAGCCCGAGCTGATCCCTCTCTGTTTACACTGGGGAGGGGGGGTCGGGGCGTCACTCCCAGGGGACTGTGTCCCCAAATCCCCTTCCCTTCTTCCCTTCCCTTCTTCCACGCCCTCCTGGGGACAGGAGAGGTTTGGTGTTTGTCTGTGTTGATGCTGCAGTGCCGTGTGTGGCAGGACGGATGCACGTCCTGCACAGGGCATCAGCTGTGCTTCAGCTTTTGTTTTGCCCCGGCAGAAGGTGACACTCCTCCTCCTCCAAATCCCCCTGAAGTCATGGAGAGTTTGGGAAGAGGTGCCTGTGGGTTTGGGATGAAACGAGGCTGTTCTGCCTCGAGGGTCCTGCTCCCAATAGTGCCCAGGGCTGCTCCAGGGGCTGAGTTTGGCTGTGATGATCCCAAAAGTGTGTCTTCTGTTACATGACATGCCACTTAGATAAGCCTCAGACCTGGGCTCTGGAGCTGCTAATAGCACAAGGATTTAATATTTAAAAATTGACTTGAAACAAAACCTCTGGTTTTGTGGTTTTTTTTTAAGATTCTTTCTGGTGGCAAAGATGCCTCACAGGCACAGTTTGTGCTGGCAGAGCCCCCAGACCTGGTGTCAGGGGTCCAATGTCTGTGCCCCCCTGAGCATTCCCAGTTGCAGGGGTAGCAGGGCTGAGGGATGGACCCGAGTACCTGCAAGTCTCACCTTTCCCATCAGCCCACAAACTCGGATATTCATAAGAGCTCCCCCTTTATTTTGTCATATACTCACAATAAGGGTCTCAGAGCTGGGCATTTCCTGAGTATTAATGACCAGCTGGGGTTAATGGCCCTTGCTTGTGCCTTGAGCCATCAGCTCCTCCCGACTGGTCATTAATTCCCAGGAAAAGCCCTCTGTGGAGGTCATTATTGCCTAATTATCTCCATACACTTTAATGCCAGTTTTGACAATGTACAGTCTCATACTTTGAGTTATAGGTACTTTATAATTCATTAAATAGCTTATCATTAAAACTGCAGATGATCTTGATTATTATTTATTAATGTTTTCCCTTTGATTTTTTTTTAATCTGATGCTCCTGTTTCTGGAGGGAGGAAGGGACAAAGGTAGATGGGGTATGACTCCAGTGTCAAAAACTGTCACACAGCAGCTCTCCCTGCCTGGAGGGGTCTTCCCTGGCTTTGAGAGGTCCCAAAAGCCAGTGGAGCCCAGACTTTAGTTCAGAGCTCACCTTGCTCAGCTCTTAGCAAAGGCTTGAGGAGCAGTGGGATGGCCACCTCTGCTGGAGCTCCCTGGGCTGGCCCTGGAAGCATTGGCAGCATCTGGCCCACAATTTTGGCAGTTCTTGACTCATTTTTCTCTTCACCCTGGTCCACGTTCAGGCCTGGGTTTGCTTTGGGAGCCCTTTCTCACCTGGGTGAGGTTGTTCATGGGGTGAGCTCTGTTGGGGTTCAGGGTTTGGCCCCTTCCCAGCAGCATCAGGTGGGTGCTGGGTTTGAGCACAGTTAGGTGGGGTGGGAAATAAATGGGAGAGGTCCAAGCCAAGCAGAGGGACTGTAATTTTTGCTTTTTAGTAAGAGTGTGCATCTCTTTCTCCTGGGAACAGCTTCTCTTCTGTCACTCAGGTGTGCCAGTGCGTGGTGTGCCAGAGCTGCAGGTGCAGAGGCTCAGAGCTCTGCCTGTGTGTGCTGGGAAAGAGCCATACTCAGCCCAGCCTGGCCTCCTCACTGGAATCATGGCCTGTGGAAGTGGCCAGAGGAGCCCTGACACTGATTCTAGGGGAATTTACCCTTATTTACCCCAAATGGCCCAATCCTGCAACCTTGTCTAGTTCTCCTTTATTTTCCACTCTTTTCCCCAGGCTTTGCAAGAGAAATACCTGGATAACAGAAAGCTAAACCTCTGTGTCTGTGGTTTCTCTGAGGTTTTGCTGTGCAGGAGCCCTGGTCAGCACCAAGGGGGGCTGTGACCCTTCTGGGCCATCTTGGGGGCCGTGATGCTGCCCTGTGCTTGGGGCAGATTGCAGTGGCAGGAGGTCTCTGTCAGCCAGAAAACCTGTCAGGGTTTTTGTTCCCTGTACTCAGTCATTACTTGTGTTTTAGTTGCCTGACAGCATCAACTTGTTTCAACAACAATAACAATAATGCAGTTTTGGAGCTGTTTTCTCCATTACCTGCGTCTCTGTTGGTTTTGTGTTTGCTGGAGGAAAAGTTGTGTGTGGATGTGAAAATACTGGCCCCATTGAGCCGTGCCATCGCCTTTGGAGGAGGCCAAATTTCACCCACTGTATTTGCTTTTCTACCTCTGAGCCGTGTTTGTTTACAAAACCTTCTTCTGAACTGCTGCAAACTGCCCAGCCAAGCTGCCTCCCTGTCCCAGTTTGCTCTGGCCTTCTCCAGAAACCAGTCCGTTTTGATTAAAATCATAATGTCATTTGAAAGCGGGGAAGCAAACCGACCCAAAGTCTTGTGCAAAGTTTGAAAGTAGCAAGTTGCTGCCGAGAGGGAAAAACAACAAAAAAAACCCCAACCGAAACCCTTAAAATTCAGACTCAACGGGTCTCCTGTTACTGCTGTCAGGGAAGTCCAAGGGCTGGAGGCTGATGAAGAGTTACATGCTGAAAAAAAAAAAAAGGGAAAAAAAAAAAAAAGAAAGAGGGCAAAAGGGAGCAGTGTTATTTACTTATTTATTTAAGAGCCTAAAAGATTTATGGTAAAGCTAATTTAGGAGCGCGCTCGGCTCTGCATCCCGGCTGTGCGGAGCGCGGGCAGCGGCGGCTCCGGGCCGGCTCCCCCCGCCCGCTCTCAGAGCTGCCATTGTCGGGGCCGTGAATCGGGGCTCACAGCGGGGCCGTGAATCGGGGCTCACAGCGGGGGCTCGGCGCTGCCCACCCGCCCGGGACCCCCCCGGGCCAGGGACCCCCGGGCGGGGCAGCGGCGGCTCCGCGGGGCCGCTCGGGACGGGCCGGGGGCGCTGCGGGGACCCCCCTTCCTGCCCCCTCTGCTTTCTGCCTCTCTCCTGTTCCTTTCTGCTTCTCTTCCCCTGCCTTCCTTATTGTCCCTCTCTTTTCCCTTTTATTTTTTTTTCCGTTATATTTCACTTTTCTTCTTCTATTTTCTTTCTCTTGTCTCTTGTTTCTTGCCTCTTCCCCCCTTTTTAATATCTTCTATTTTCTCTCCACTCTCCTGTTTTCTCTCTCATCTTCTCATTCTCCTCTCTCGTTTATTTCCATTTCCCTTCTCCAATTCATTTCCCCTTTTCCCTGTTCCTTTTTCCTTTCTCCTTCCCTTCTCTTATTCTCCTCGCCTTCTCCTTTAGTTTTCCTTCTTTTCCACTTTTCCCTTTCCCTTTTTTTTTTTTTGTTATTTTTCTTTTACTTTCTTTGCTCTTTCACTTTTCTCTCTCTCTCTTCCTTCTCCCTCTCTAATTGCTCCCTTGCTAGGAGCCAAAGGCAGAATTACAAATGCAGCCTTGGCATTGTGGTTTGCAGGATTCTTCAGGGATGTTTTCTTCTGCACAGTATGTTCTATATCTTCCTTTTGGATCGTCATCTCTGTGAAAGAGAAAATATTCCTTCTCTGTTCTGAGCACAGAAGCATGGTAGAATTATGAAGTGTAAGGAACGTTCTTCCCTTTCTCAACATCCATATAATTACTGTCAAGCCAAACCAAAAAGCCTCAGGCTTAGAGATCACTAGAGTAAAGTTACATTTCGCAAGACGAAAACTGAACTCAGTGCTCAAAACAAAAAAATTGGTGACCAATTCTGTGTCAAAGACTAAAAGCAGGCATGACATTTTGCTAGGAAAAAGCAGAGGCACTCAGATTTGTTGCCATATGGAATATAAATTAGTTTTATTTATATTTATTTGTTCTCTCCTTCTTTGCAAGGAGCAAACTGAGCTATTAAAAGTCTTGATATTTTTTGTTTTTCAAAAAGAAATTAATAGCATGAATGAAGAAAAAATCGGAGGGGGGAATAGATGTGCTGTACAGTGACGACATTGCCTTTTTTTAAGTTCTAATTCCAGGGTGGGAGCACAGGAGCTGTGCTGGATGGGAAATGTATTCATGCAATGAAAGGCTGCATTTGAATGCAGTTTTTTTTCTTTCTTCTTTTTGTTTACATTTTCAGCAAAACCAAGATGACACAGCTGGGCATGTTCAAAGTGAAATAAAAATAGGAGTGAATAAATAAATAGTAGTAAAGAATAGTAGTAAATAAAAATGAAACCAAGTGAGTGCAGTGCAGAAGGCACCCTCTGAGTGCCCTGGGTCTGGGAAGGTGCTGCCAGCTGATGCCCAGGGAAGGAGGCTGGGTGGCACAGGGAAGAAGTTGGTGGGGCAGGAGCAGAGCTGGGCTCCTCTGGAGCAAGTTTTCCTCCCGTGCTGTGCTCCCATGGCTTAGCCCTGCCCGGGCAGCCTCATGCCCTGAGCTGAGCATTTTTCTGGATGTTTTGGGGTGCAGTGTTTAGTTGAGAAAGGGAAATCTTGGCTGCCTGTCCCAGTGCCATGTAGAACCCTCCTGCCTGCAGGCAGAGGAAGAGGAGGGGGTGGGAAAAGCAGGGAGGCTGCTGGGGGGGCTGGGAGCTGTAAGAGAAGAGGCTGGGAGACCTGGAAGTGGCAGGCAGACAGAGATAGATAGCAATTAGGATCTAGAAGCAGGCTGGGAGATAAGGAGTCACCGAAGATTTACTGTATGTATATGGACAGAAAGAAAGAGCGAGTACATTGGGAGCAGGGAGGGAGGTGTGTACGCTCAGTAAATCTCTGGTGATGCCATATCTCTGGCAGCTCCTGCATCCTAATTGCTCTCTCCTTGGCTGCTGCTTTCTGGCCTCCAGCCACTTTCTCTCCATTTCCCTTCCTACCTCCAGAGCCACCTCCGAGAGGCAGCGTTCAGCCTCTGTAGGGCTGGGAAGGGAGCTGCTCCCCTGGCATGGCTGGAGAGCTTTTCCTGAGCCTGCTGGGGTTTGTGCTTTGCTTTGCAGTGCCTGCAGTGAGCCCTGGGGAGCACAGAGGAGCTGTAAATGCCCTGGGTTTGCTCCTTGTTCCTGCACTTTGGGGCACAGCTGGGTGACCTGCGCAGCTCGGCTGGGTTTTCCCTACCCACAGTAGGAGCCCTTTGTGCCAGCTGCTCGGGAACCAGGGAATTGCATTTGCAAGGGGGAATTCAAGATGTGTTTGTGAATGTCACCGTGGGGATCCAGGGCAGCCCCCAGCTCCAGCTTGTGCTCGCCAGGACAGCAATGATCTTTGCAGTCTCAAGAGAGTTTGGGCACTGCCACTGCTCTGAAATTTATTTTTAGGATCCTGTTCTTCTTTGCCCAGGAACAACCTTTAAATGTCTGAACCTTTGGGAAGGTTTTGCCTCACCTTCTCAGCATTCCCATGTTTCCCATGTGAGTTTCCTTGGGTCACATTCTATTTGCTTTAGGAACATGAGTAGCCCCAAGGACCTTCTCACAAGCAGGATTTACCTCTCGAGGTCAGAAAGATGGTGGGATCTGCAGTATTGCACTGAGCCTTGCATCCCTTTAACTTTTGAGGATTTTTTCTCTCTACCAGACAGGAATAAATGCCTCTTTGAAGCACAGTATCATATTCTGTCATGCATCTTAGAGATCATCTCCTGATTTGTTCAAACTCATACCAGTAATGCTTAATTAGAAGAGTTTTATAACAAGTAAATATTTTCTTAAATGCATAATTGATTGTGGAGGGAAGGAAGAACTGCAGGAATGGAAATCATACATCATTTCATTATTAATGGCAATGTCTAAATAAAATGCAGACCTTGTCATATTTAATGGATGGCTGAGTCCATTCTGCTTTAAAACACAAACTGCTTTTTTTTTTTTTAAAGGTGCCTGCATAATTTCAGCCAGTTTAGGTAGAATTTAAGATTTTCACAACGTGTTTGAGGGATTTAAAGTTTGTATGACCTAAACTAAGTTGTCTCAGAGCAAACCAATAAGGAAATGGTTTTGGCATAGCTTTGAAAGTTAATGTTCTCTTAAATTTTTTCCCTCCCCTGAATAAATTAATTTAGGGATTTTCTTACAAACTGCATAACACCTAATGAAGGTTTTATATTTTTATTGTATATAAAAGTGAAGCTGGTGTAACTCTGCAGATTTACACTCACTGCAGCTGTGGTGATTAGTGTTACCAAAAGGCAAATTCTGATTCTTGGCCATTTATTAGCTGTGAGAGCTGAGGAGTGCTGTGAGTGTTACTGGGTGGTGCTGGGGTCTGAACAGGATTTGTGCAGCACAACTCAGCCTGCCCTGGCTCTGGAGACCAAAGATACAGGGGAGATGTGTCTGAGCACATCAGGGATTTAAGCATCAGAGAAAGGCGAGCAGGGGATGGGCTAGGAAATGAACACCAGATCTGCTGCTTGCTCAGTCCCTCAGCCTCTGGCTCCAGTGGGAGTGGGGGCTCTTGGGCTCAGTTGTGTTTGCCTCCACGTGAAGAAGCCTTGAGGGGCTTTGTGAGACAGTCTGAACTGCAGAGCAAAGCTGGTTGGATGGACTGAGGTGGGATAGGTGCAGCTGTCCATGTCCTGGTGTGTGGAAAGGTGGCTGCAGGTTGGGGACACTTTTTGTGCCTTGTTTTAAAGGCCTGATCCATCAGGGCAGCACTGGGAGCTCCTCTCAGCAGAGCTTCCCGACTTAGTCTCAACGCCTTACAAAGCTGGAGAAATTTGTCATGTTATCTTCTGTGTGAGTGCCAGGAACAGCCACATGTTCCCATGACAGGTACAGGTGCCAGACACAGCACAGGCCAATTTTCTTCTGGCAGGATCTCTCAGAGTGCATCATGGCACAGCCAGGACAGGAACGGATCTGTGTCTGAGCAGTGCCAGTGGTGCAGGCTGTCCCTGCTGGGGACCTCTGCCTGTGGCTCAGGTGACACCCAGCACCCAGCCTGGGGTCCTGACAGCCCGGGTGGGATGGCTGGAAGAGGAGAGAGGGTGACTGCAGGTGGAATGCAATGGTGAGAGGGGCAATGACTGAACTTGGAGCATCTTGGCAGCCCTGGGCTCATGCTACAGCTGGTGCCTGCAAAAGGATGTCAGGGATTTTGTTCCCTGGCGTTTGGCAGTGCTGTGTTGTGTCTTCTCTGCCCAGCACAGACCACGGAGGCCTTTAGATCTGAGCTGTGGAGAGCTCCTGCTCTTCTCATCTCTAAATCTTTAAACTATTGCAAATAGTTCATTCATTTGTTTTAAAGCTTTAAACTCAAGCCTTTGATGTTGCTTTTAGGAAGTTAAATAATAAAGCACAGTGCTCTCCGAATGAGGGCTTTTGTCAGAAAAACTTGCTTTACAATGAAAAGAAGGAAAACATAAATAAATGATACTCAAATATTTATAAAGGCATTCAGCAGATCAAAATGTTTCATTCTGCCTTTATATTGTTATTTCGTGTCTCCCCATCTGAGACTTTTTTTTGTTTAAACCATGCAGTGCAGAATGTATTTTGCTTCTTATATCACTAATTTGCAGTGTTTTACTGAGTCCTTTCTCACAGGGACATCAACAGGGCATTCAAGGGACAGGTATGTAAATACAGGGAGATGGTAGCTGCCAGTTCTGTGCCCCCCTGCCATGGGTGAGCTCCAATGGGAGAAACGAGGCTGCTCCAGTGGTAACGTTAATTGTCCACAGGCTGATTAAGCCCTGTCTTTGTGTATTTCTCTTTCAGCAGTGCACATGTGAGAGAAGCCTCTGCCCCTAACTTGTATGAGGTGCCAGTGCCTCCTCCTGCCCAGGGAATGTGGGATTCCCTGCTCCTGTCAGGAGCAAATCCCTGTCTCCAGCTCCTTTTAAGCCAACAGTAGGAATGCATCCTGAGCCCATTGCTGTGGGCAGGGGGTTGGTGGCCTCCTGTCTGCTTTCCCCACCCCATCCCTCTGGAGTGAGGGAAAACTGCTCTTGCTCCAAGGAAGGGGATCACTAGAGGCAGAGATTCCAGGAGCACTTGAGAAGCCATATTTGGTTTGCTGGCTTTTTTTCCAATGAAATACTTGGCACCACTTCTGCCAGCATCTGAACTCCTTCAGGTCCTTGTCTCTCCACGTTGCCCATGAACTGTGCTGCCATCAGTGAGGTCTGGTCATGGTGTCATTGCCCCGAGGAAAATCCTTTCATTCTGTCAGGAGGATCTCAGCCAGGTCCTTGAAACTCTGTTACGGTGTCAATATGTGCTGCTAAACAGGGGAGGGAGAGGTTTTGGCACTCTGAGCCTGCGCTGGGGTTTCTATGTGCAAAGTGTCCTTTGCAAAAACACAACCCAGTAATAAACCCAATGAATTTTAACAGAAAATCCAGAGTCATTGTTCACATTTCCAATTTGCCTGGCTGGGAGCAGCATCCTGTGGTTGTCTCTGGGGATCTGGAAGAGGTTTTCAGATGTGGTTCTGAATCCATAGCATTCATTGCTTTCTGTGGCACATCTGACCTCTCTCCATTTTCCCCCCCTTCTTTAAATATAAATAAGGTTTATTTATTTGTTTAAGTATTAGCCAAGTTCTGTATTGTAGGTTAGTAAAAAAACCCACAATCAGTACTTGCTATTGAGCAATGTTAATTCTGCTAAGACCTAAGCCTGAGTGAGTTGTAGCTTTTGTTCCTGGAAACTCAAGGATTCCTGGGATTTTCACTGGACAATGAGATTATCTATTTTTCTATGGCTTGGAATTTAACATATTAATTTTCTGCTGCTTGTTGTTTAATCACCCACAGTTCAAATGCAAACATAGAAGAAATCCTGTTGTTAAAGGGAATTTGAAATGGATTAGAGAACTCTTATGAAACCTGTTAAAGTTGTGTTACATCTGTACTTTGGTATTTTGATTTTCATTGTGGATGATGTGAAAAGAGAAAATGTAAATTGTCCCAACGCCCTGGCAGTTGGAGAAGCTGTTCTGAACCTTCCTATTCATCACTGGTGGGGAATGTTGTCCTGAATTACCAGAGCAGCACCAAGGTTCTTAGATTTCTGGGGTACCCAGTTTTGTGTTTTGTCAGGCTCTGATCTGAGGGTCCTGCAGAGTGTCCTCAGCAGTGCCTGTGATCAGGGATGTGGTCACAGGGACTTTTCATGGAAAGGATTATCTGAGACCTTTCCTTTTGCAAAAATCTGTCTAAAACTGATGCCTTGTGCTGCTGTGTGGCTGTTGTGGAACTTGCAGTGGCCCTGGGCGGGGAGAGAAAAGCTTGGCCAGGCACAGTTCTGTGTTCCTCCAGGGCAGAGGTGACCCAAGGGAAGATGGAGAGGATGGGAACGAGGAAGGGCTCACACCATGGAGCAATGGCAAAGCAGCTTGTCCTGCTGGCTCCAGAGGGGGTGACACTGTGCTGTCCCCATGGGATGTGCCCAATCCAATTCTCTCAGGAGGACTTTGCCCTGTGGCATTGCCTGTAGAGGGGAGGACTTGAAGTTGCTGTTTTTCTAAGGAATTCCCTTGTTTTGTGGTCTCTTCATCCCTGGCCTCAAGCTGCAGCTTTTAGCAGCTGGTCCTGTAAGGGCACCTGCCCTGCCTGGCAGCCTGGAGGCTGCCCTGTGGGTCTGCACATGGGGGGATCCCAGTGTGTCTGTCTGTCTGTCCGTGCAATGCTGTGGGCTCTGCCATGGGGGGTTTAACCTGTTGGCTTTGCAATCACCAGACTTAGAAAGCCCCAGAACCTGTGTGAGCATGGCAGGGACTTGCCTGGTGCCTTCTCATGGAGCCAGTGTGTGGGCAAACATCCATCTTTCCTGGGGGCATCAGTCCATCCTGGGAGCCTCTGTCCACCTCCCCAGTGTCCTGGGGCAGGGCTGTGGCTCTGTGTTCTCTCACATTACAGGGCTCTCTCTGTGGCTTCCTTGGCCTGTTACAATACAAATAAATAATCCTAACAAAAGCCCATGTGCCTCCTTGGGAAAATAACAGTTTTCACATGCAGATACTCAGGAAGTTAAAATTGGAAGCTCTGACTAGTCCTGCTGATTTGTCCACACATTTATTCTGATATGATGCTTAAATGGAATCAGCTTTTGGCTCTGGCACTCACAAAGTGCAGCTTTCCTATCCCCAGTCTCAGCACAAGAGGAGCGGGGATGGGAAATAAGGTCTGTTTCTAAATGAGTGGGAGAAAAATCAGGTATGTGACTCCTCTAATTCAGACAAGGCTGTCTCTCATTGTTTGGCAGTTCAACTACAGCTTCAGTACATGGGAAAAATTTCTCTTCCAATTACACAGCAGTTTTGTGGTGGCTGAGTGCTATAAATGGGACTGCTTTGCAGCCAAAGATATCTCATTCATAAATCCCACTGTTCCACTCTATAATTTTTCTCTTTTGGATAGATCAGTATTCTGTGGTCATATCAACCACAATCATGCAAGCAAAAATGAGTAGTTAAATATTGTGACAGTCCTATAAGTCTTCTTAAGGCGCTGTGCATAACACAGTTATTCAAAAATGTCACTTGGTGCATGAAAGGGAATTGACCCTTTACTAATATTTCCAGTAAAAGCTCTTGATTAAAAAAAAAAAAAAAAAAAAACAAAACAAAAAACTGCTGAAGATAATCTGGGCTGGTTGGACAATTTATAAATTTTACTCTAAGTGCCAATATTTTGACACCCATGTATACAGAGACACAGTTCCATTTGGGCTATAAAAATGCAGATGTGGTATATACTCACTCAAATGTTATCCTTTGTACTGGGTTTGTGTGGGTTGGTAGCAGAGGGGTTTTGGGGTGGCTTCTGTGAGAAGCTGCCAGAAGCTTCCCCCATGTCTGACAGAGCCAAGGCCAGAGGCTCCAGGATGGACCCACCACTGGCAAAGGCTGAGCCCAGCAGAGATGGTGGTGGCACCTCTGGGATGAGAAAGGAGGGTGAAAAAAACCCTCAGTGCTATTGCAGCCTGGAGAGAGGAGTGAGAATGTGTGAGAGGAGCAGCCCTGCAGATGCCCAGGGTGGTGGACATGGAGGGGGAGGAGGTGCTCCAGGTGCTGGGGCAGAGATTCCCCTGCAGGTCCATGGTGGGGCAGGGGGATGCCCAAGGGTGCTGTGACCCTGAGGGAAACATGTGCTGGAGCAGGTTCCTGGCAGGATTGTGGATCCATGGAGAGAGGAGCCCACACTGGAGCAGGTTCCTGGCAGGATTGTGGGTCCATGGAGAGAGGAGCCCACACTGGAGCAGGTTCCTGGCAGGATTGTGGATCCATGGAGAGAGGAGCCCACACTGGAGCAGGTTCCTGGCAGGATTGTGAATCCATAGAGAGAAGAGCCCACACTGGAGCAGGATCCTGGCAGGGTTGTGGATCCATGGAGAGAGGAGCCCACACTGGAGCAGGTTCCTGGCAGGATTGTGAATCCATAGAGAGAAGAGCCCACACTGGAGCAGGATCCTGGCAGGGTTGTGGATCCATGGAGAGAGGAGCCCACACTGGAGCAGGTTCCTGGCAGGATTGTGGGTCCATGGAGAGAGGAGCCCACACTGGAGCAGGTTCCTGGCAGGATTGTGGGTCCATGGAGAGAGGAGCCCACACTGGAGCAGGATCCTGGCAGGGTTGTGGATCCATGGAGAGAGGAGCCCACACTGGAGCAGGTTCCTGGCAGGATCTGTGACCCCATGCAGGGACACACTGCAGCAGCCTGTTCTGAAGGATTGCACCCCATGGGAAGGGATCCAGGCTGGAGCAGTTTGCAGAGAACTCCATGGGAGCAGCCTGTGGCACTCACACCAGGGAAGCTCCTGGAGGACTCTTTGCCATGGGAGGGACCCCACACTGGAGCAGGGGAGGAGTGTGAGGGATCCTCCCCCGAGGAGGAAGGAGCAGCAGAGAGGATGTGTCATGGAGAGACTGCAGCCCCCATTCTTTGTTCCTGTGTTGCTGGAGGTAGAGAAAAATGGAAGTGAAACTGAGCCTAGGAAGAAGTGAGGAAGGTGTTTTAAGGTGTTTCAAGATTTGGTTTTACTTCTAATTACCCTGCTCTTTCTTGAGTGGCAATAAATTAAGCTAATTTCCCCAAGCTGAGTCTGTTTTGCCTGTGATTGTTAAGTGATTTCTCCCTGTCCTTGTCTTGACCCATGAGCCTTTCATTATATTTTCTCCCCAAATCCAGCTGAGGAGGGGAGGGATAGAGCAGCTTTGGTGGGCACCCAGGCTCAACCCACCACATCCTTATAGGTTCACTTCCTTTCTACGGATTATGTTTATGAATTTAACATGACTCTCCCTCTCTATTTGCCGTTCCTGGGAACACCTCTAGCTGGAAAGCTAAAAAATGAAATACACATCTAAGGAAATGTTCCCATAAAAGAAATAACTCCCTGATGCCAGTGCTCTGTGCTTCCACACCCATTAGCATTCAGAGCAGCAGCGACTTCACACAGAGCCTGTAGGAGAGACCCAGGACTTCCAGCACTCCCACAGACCCTGTGTCACCTGCTCAGCTGGTGTAAATTGGGCACTTCAGGGGGAATGCTGGAGCTGAGCTGAACTGCACAAGCTGAGGCAAATTTTGGCACCAAAATTTGGGGTGACTGAGCAAAGACTCTCCCTCAGGAGTGCACACGTGCTGGTGCACATCTTGACACGAGTCCCTGCGTGCAGGGAGGATGAGGTACATGGATGCAGTGGAACACCTATACATGACTTTTTGTTCCAAGCCTCCTGCTGATCAAAAATGCACAGAATTGTACTTTTGTTTGCACAACACTTATAACAGATTTTTCTTCCCCCACTGGTATCTCTTTTCCCCCTTTTTTTTTATAAACTTAAGTAGAGATGTCTGTCTGCAGTATATATTCACACCAAGAGGTCTAGTTATCCCATAATAAGCATGTGTAACTCCCATTAGTGTCAATGAGAACTTCACATGCATATCAAAGGGGAGAATAGATTCATATGCTGAGAGCAGGAGCTGAAATTCAGATTTATAGTTTATGTTGTGTTTAATGGATAAACTCTTTGGCAGAGAGATAAAAACTATGAGGTGTTTATAACATTCCAGGTTCCCTTCCTTTTTAGTTAAAAGCAATAGCAGAACAAAAAATGCAACTACCATTCTGTTGTATTAAAAATGTACATATTTACAGCGAGGACTTTTTTCCCTTGCTCTTCTGATTTTTCTGTAATGGCTTTCCTGTTTTTAAAAACTCACAGATAGTGACCTCCAGGGTCTCCGAGGGCTGAACGCACTTGTGTGGCCAGAGACCAAACTAAAATGAAAGATTAAAGCAATTCTGAAAGATTTCCTGATAGGCCTCTGCCAGTGCTATTTCAGAAAAAAAGTCCCCTGTCATCTGGCCCTCGGCCATTTCCCGGCCACCTCCGTGGGTGTGGAGTGGGGAGGCATTTCAGAGCTGCTCTTGGAGGTTTTGTGGAGCTCTTTATTAAATATTTAACCTCTTTACTTTTTTCCCCTGCCCCTAATTCAGCTGCACTGCAAGGAGAGCAGTTTTTCTAAAGGCATCCAGATGCTCTGGTGCCTGATAAGGTGGCTGTTGGGGAGGATGAGCCTTTATAGCACAGATTGGTTCCATCGATGGTGTGGGGCATCCTTTGTGTGTGTGTGGGGTGACAGAAGGATGGGAGCTTATGCAGAGATTTTGGCTGGAGGAGGATTGTAGCCTGTAAGATGTGTCAGGACAGAGGGACGTGGGACCCTCAGCTGCCTCAAGCCCACCCTGTCACTCCTGCTGCTCCAATAATGCTGAGCCTCATCCCTCTGTCACCACCTTTGAGCTGGGTGACCCAGCTCTGGTATTTCCCTCCACTTCCAGCTGTCGTTCTCCCTTTTTGCCTACTCTGAAGGAATCACAGCTCTGGGGACATGGGATTTCCACTATGGGCAGCAGGATCCAAGCTTTTCTCACTGTGGCAGTGTGTCCCAGCAGCGTGGTGGGCAGTGACCCTGCAGGGGTAAAAGGAGTCCCCAAGCTCCTGCTGTGTCCCCACCCCTGGAAAGTCTGTGCTTTGGCATCCATGCTGTTGTGTTTGAGGCAGCTCTCTATGGAGACAGAGATTTTTAGGGTTTTTTGGCCAATAACTGGATAAACACAGCCACTTTCCTGATGTTTACCTGAATCATTGCAAAGAAGTGGCCACTAAGGAATGGCAGGATGGTCACTGCTGGCCACCAGCTGGGCAAGCAAAGGACTCATCTTTAAATGACTCCTGTTTCAGCCTCTTTCCGTTGAGAAATAATGTTCTTCTGCATTCCAACATTACCCAGAATTAGGTATTAAGAAACACAAATAGAGTTAAGCCCTTGGAAAAGAGTTCCTAAGGTGAATTTTGGGGCAGGGATAAGAGGTGAGCAGAGACCCAGGCTGTGCCCCAGTTTGGCCCTTGGGCTAAGAAGGTGCTCATCCAGGGCTGAGGGGCAGTTCCAGCCTGCATTGTTCTGATGAAGCCAGTTCACTGCCTCCATGGAGGAAAAATACTTTTTCTCCGCTATTTTAATTGGGTTTTAAGTGGAATCAGTGGCATAAAGTTGTTTTAAAAAATTGCATAACAGAAATCACAGCTGATCTTTAAAAACTCCTTTTTGGAGGGAAATGGTGATTATAAATAAGAAGGCAGTTTTATAGCTCAATTACTTTAGTAACTTGATTTAACAGCTTGTTTTTTAAATCTACACCAAACCTAAGATAAAGGATTGAAAATGTAATATGTAGAATACATTCAGCATAAAAACTGCAAATCCTACATCATACCATTGGAAGAGAAACATAAATGCATGCTGAAGCCTACAGTGGTTTTATTTTAACTAGTATAATATAACAACATGACATGCTGTGAAAAATAAATAACTTTTGAAAATGCATTTTCCAGGAATGAAAGTAATATTGAAAAATGACTGAAGTAATCACTTTTGTATGGATTCTGAGAGCAAAAGGGACAAAAAGAATAATTCAGAACTCAATGCAGTGTTATACGAAAGCATAAAAGGGTTTTATAAAATATCCTGCTCGAGCCTGTGCTGTGTGTGTGCTTATGGTCAGATGTGGTGAACTTTGAGTGGTCCCTTTTTCTGTGAACAGTCTTATTAAAAGTGATGTATCCTGCTAAGCATGCAGGCTTTATTCAGCCTTGAAGCGACAGAATACGACCTGTAGACAGAGCACACGAGCTTCTGGACTCCTACTAAATGCAATTTTTGCTTTGATTATCATTGTTTGGTGTGGAACAGATCAGCTACAGTGGAAATCTAATCTGGTTCCCATTAGCCTCAATGGAAACAGCACCATGTCTTCACTTTTTCTGGTGGGATTGATTTCTTCCTAAGAAATCTCTCCTTATGTTATTTGCATGTGACTTCCTATTATATATTTTAGCACACACTTGTAACCAGATGGGATGCAGTGCTTGCAAGTCTTCCAGTATTTACCTGCTATTTAATCCTTTTTAGTATTGGAACAGTAATGGAATCGGATTTAGGGATTTTGGGGTTTGAATCTTCCCTCAACTCTGCCAGTGGAAACTGGGAATAAATTTCCTAGAACCAGGGGAATCGGTTATATGTGATATAGAGAGTATTCAAAGAGGTGCAACTGCTGCTTACTCCTCTGGATGGTGTTGAAAAAGTAAAGAGATTTGTACTTTGGGTAGGATACCTCACGTGGGGCCCTCCATGGGACTGCAGTACTCAGCTCTCCAGTTAAAGGCACAGAAAATCATATTTTTATCCCTGTGCTTGAGGCTGGGCAAGGTGTCAGCTGTTGCAACGCTTTTTCTGTGTCCTGCCTGTTTTTTGGAAAAGGAGATGGTGCATCATTGTCAAAGCCTGCTGATGATGTGTATGAAAGGAATGTGAGTTGGGCTATTAAGCAAATGCTTGTTGGGCAAGGAAGATGCTTTCCTTTGCATGGCTTACATTTCCCCTTGGGATCAGGGCAGGTGGTGACAGACAGCTGACACCTTCTGACACCTTGGTGGCCACAGCTGGCTGAGGGCTGCTGATCCACAGCACCACCAAAAGTAGCTGTGCTGAATCCTTTCAGTTGTGCCAAGGAAGATCCCACAGAAGATAATTTTACACCTAAAATTATCTTCTCCTTCATTACCTTGAATCTTTGCAAAGTCCCACTGGGAGCAGGCAGGGCTTTGTCAGGCACAGGACACAGGAGTGGTGCCTACAGAGTTAAATGTCCAGAAAAAAAGGACTTTATGTGGCTTTATGTTAGTTTTAATTTCCTGGTGGAAAATGCTGTTAATCTCTAGTGTTCTCCCTCACACTGTGTAAAACAGGATATTATACCTATAGCAATATTAACTCACTTTTATTGAGGAACTTTTATTTTTGGTGCACGATGGTGACTTGAGCATTGTATAAAGTTGGCAGCCGTGTGCCAGGGCAGGTATAAATAGGAGTGATTCACTGTCCTGAGCACACTTAGGACATTCTTTGCATCCTGTTAATTATGTTAGTTTTGGGATGGACTTGAAAACCCTGTGCTGTGGCAAAAATTGGTGTTTTGAAGCTAGAACAAAGGAGTCTGTTAGGTTTGCCTTCCTCAGGCCTAGAGGAGGTATTTAAATTAAAGAACCCTCTTCTCCCACCAGGTATGTGTAAAACTGTGCAGGCAAGAGGGGGTTAATTCAATAAAATAAATATAAAATACTCTCCAGGCTGTTGGACAGAGCTGGAAGGGGTCAGAGGTTGCTGAGCTGCTTCACTAGCACACTAATCGATTTGCTGTCAAGGTAGTGGTGCTGGGGTTTCAAGTAAGAGAAGAATTGAGTGCCGCTCGGGCCCAATTTCCATAATTGCTCACTGCCTTTAATGTACAACCTTTTATGAAACACAAAAAATATATCACTGAATTGTATTGATTACCCATTGGTCTGAATAATTCACTTAGTATTTATTACCTGACCCTCAGAGGTTAAATAAATCCACTATCTAACTTTGGCTTGTGAGAAATATTACTTATTCATTGAAATGTGGACTGATTATTACACAATAGGAGTGTATCTTTGTTGTTCTTTTTATCTCCTCCTGGAAAACTTAGTCCCTGCTGCATCTTAATGGCAACGAGTTAAAACAAATATTTATGGATAGTGAAGAGCCTTTTCCAAAATAAACATGAATGCATCTGTACTAGCAGAGCTTGGAGTTTTTAGTGAAGGATTTTTTTTTCCCCTCACCCTGTTGTTCGGGTCACATTTCAGGGTCAAAATTCAAAATCCTCCAAAGTGAACTTTTATGTGTGATGGTGAAATATATTCATATGCAAAGTTTTCACTGCAAGCATCAAGTCTGCATAGCAGCTTTATTGCTTGTGATGGGATCTAAGTCCATTTTTATAGCACTGTTTTTGGATAGCTCCTGAAAGCTGTAAATCTTCCTATCATATTAAACACCCTCTGATAATTAAATTCTCAAAGAAAACAGAAACCTTTCCTAACAAGGAAAGATAAAATTTAAACCAGTCAACCATGGACAGCTCACTGTCATTACAATAAAAATGATTTCATATCACCTTCAAATGTTTTGGACATAATCTGCAGGGCATTTTATGGCTTTGTCAAACATTAAGGTAATAATCAATTATTTTTCAGAGGATGGTATTTACATATCGCTTTTAGCATAGCTAAACAGTCCTTCTTTTGTTGATGAGATGATATACCTCCAACACAATAGCATAGCTCTTAAATTTAATTATATACTCATTTACCATAAGATCTAGTCATCTAGATAAAATTGTTCAGTAGCTTGAAGTACTCCCTCCAAAAAAGATTTCCTAACTTTGTGTAAAGTCTTTCCTCAGTTTCCGGCCTGCATCCTCCAGCATCCCAAAGTATTGTTTTTGAAGTTTGATGGAATTTGTGTTAGGTCAAGAGGAGGAAACTATGTGAAGCTTTTTTTTTTACCTCTTTTTTTTTTTTTTTTTTAATGAAATGTAAAGGAAAAACCTAATGTGGTCTCGGTGCTACCTCGTGTTTGTTGATAGCAGTGTGTGTCTGTATCCAGGATCTGGGCTCACAGTTAGCAGGAGCTCCAAGCCCGTGCTGGTGGTGTTATAATGCTGAACCTCTTTTCCTGTATCACATAATGGAAGGAAAAGTCTGTCAGAAAATAATGGAGATATAATATGTACAAGATCCTCTAACATTTACCCAGGTGGCCAACTTCCTGAGCCCTGAGCATGGTGTGACAGCCAGAGGATTTCAGTGCTTCAGCCTCCTCAGTTGGGAACCTGGCAGGGTATCCTGGTCAGTGCCTGGGGTACCCAGTGCTGGGAAGGGCAGTGCCATGGCAGGTGGGGGCACCCAGGCTCAGAGTCCCACCTGGAGCGAGGCAGGGCCACTGGGGAGAGATAATTTTGCATCCATGTGGACTTTCAATTGATATCCTTCTTGCTAAAGTGCTGTGTGCAATGAACTGCCAGGAAGTCAATTTGTCTGCCTGGCGGGCAGGAGCGGCTCGAGCTCGGTGTCAGGGAGTGCAGAGCAGGGATTTCTGTGGGCTGGGTGTCCACGAGGGCTCAGCAGCAGCCACCAAGCCCTGTTGGGCTGTTCAGTTCAGTGAAGCTCCAGTGATGCTTGCTCAGGAATGCTTTGCAGGAGCTTAGCCTGTGGGTGAAGTTTGGAGAGAGATGGAGCAGCTGGAAGCGCTGGTGGGGCTTTCAAAGTGGCTGCTAGAGGTGGGAGCATCCTGACAGGCATTCATCCCTATCTTCAGCTCCCTAAATGCCTGCACAAGTTTGGCCCTTGGCTAAACTTGAGGCATAAAAATTCTGTTGGATGTCTTTATGTGACTGCTTTACCCCCAGTTTGTATTAAAGGGGTTTATTCCTCAAAGGGAAGCCTTAATGTGTTTTTCTGCTGTTAAGTGATGTCATTTTGATATTGCCCTCAGTGATAGGAGGATTACAAAATTCATCTTTCTGTCTATGATCAGAAAAGACAAATTGACTTCATGTGCTACCATTCCTTCATTCAGGTAAAAACTTCATAGCTAGGATGCACAAATCAGTAGGAAAACAACTTGAAAAAGTTTGTGACGGCATCTCAGGGTAATCCTGCTGAAGGTGTTGAAAGAAATATGCTAGCTGAACAGTCACATTGGGAAAGCTCCTTATCCAAATAACATTTTAAAACAAGCTAATGTCATAATAAAGTCCATAATAACAGGCAAACAATCTATTAGTAAGAGGATCCTAAACCAGCAGGCCTGTACTCTGAAGAAAGGAGGTTTACATTTCAACTGAAGCCCCCAGTTTTGTTCACTCTAGGAACTCTCTGACTCTCATGCTCGTCACTGTTTCCAAAGGGGTGATGTCCTGGTCCTGGCTGAGGGCTCTGTGCTCTGCAGTCACCCATCCTCACCTAAGCTGGGTGTAAAACTCTACTAAGATGTGTAATATTTCGTCAGTTTTTATTAAATCTGGGTCTTCTTTTTGATTTTGCCTGCTTTCTCTGGAGAGGGGAAAAAAAAAAAGAAAAGCAAAAATAGAACAGAAAAGCCTCCTGGCAGTTGAGGATGAACAAGGCTGGTCCCTGCTCCCAGTTACATTTTAGGAAGGGGTGCAGGGAATCTGACTTCCTCCCAGTACTTCTCCACTCCTAGCAAAACCAAACATCCAAAAAACCATCCCCAGCTGCCTGTGCTCTCTGTGAGAGCCACTCCTGGGGAGAGAACATCTCCTCCCAGCAGGGCTGAGAGGGGCACTCCTGCCTTCCCACTGACGGATCCTTTCCATTTCCCACCTCCCAGGAGGCCCTTGGTGGGAGGCACCACACCCACGCTGGGCGTGCAGCTCCCCAAAGCTGCTCTGCCCCACTGGGGCTCTGCATCCTCAGGGGTTCTGCAGTGATTCCTTTGCCTTGTGTCAGCCACAGCACACCTGGGGGAGGTGCCAAAGGTAGGCATGGCCATTCACAGCATTAACCCGAGGAAAAGGGAGGAGAATCCACCTCCTTCCCTGCTCTCCTCCCTCTCCTAGGCTTACATGCATCCTGAAATGTACATTCTCTTTTCCTTTCAGGTTGCACTGGACATAACATTTGAAAAGCTCTGCCAACTCACATGGGGGGAGAAAGTAATTGTATGATTAGGGATGATTATGTAGACCTTAAGCAGCAGCACAGAGAGGGTTATTTTGTTTGCAATTTAACTAGAAGTGCCCAAGATTTCCCAACTGTTCTATTTTTGCAAATGTAAAAGTTTCATAAAAGGGTCAGATTTAGGCCCTTGTGTGGGAAACAACTGATACTGCCAGCAACAGGGCAAGATCACTGCTGTGTTGTGGTTTAAATGTCTTATTGCATTCCAGGCATTGCTGAACTGTATATAGAATGGATGACTTTAAATCTCTAGGACTTTGTGTGAATTAGTAACCTTTTGATTTTGTTTTAACATTTACATATTATTTTTAACTCCAAATGTTTGTGACTTCTGCCCTCCCCCCAGTAAATAGTCAGCTCATAACACAGGAAATTATTGGGGTGATTACAAACAGTTCTTAGGAACAGAGTCCACTCTTTCTCTTTTTGGATTCCTGTCATTTTAATATTCTCATCCGGATGGTTCTGGCCCCAAACTAGAAGCAAATGGAAAACAGGGAATTGCCATCAGTACAGAAAATATATGGATTTCATGTGCAGTAATGATGTATCTCAGCAGAGTTAGTAAAACTAGAGATGTCACATTCACAGCTGGTTAACATTTTACACTTGAAGTCCTCATAACATTTGTATATGTTTCAACACTTCTTTTTTTTTCAACTTGGGACCATCTGTATTTTTCATATGTGACACTGACGGGGAAGCACAAACTTTCACAGAACCAGCAAATGACTAGTTAGCTCTACCAGATGTCTGTCTCTTCCCACTATATCGCTCCAGTTGCTATTAAACCGAAATTGGGTGGGGGAAACAGTGGACTTCTGAAGTAAAAAATGTTCCCCAAAGAAGTTTTAAGTGAAGAATTTGGTCCCAGAGTCTTTGCTGCATTTAGAGTAGCAATAATAAGGATGATGGATTTGCACAGAAGGAGGACTTTTTAAATTTTAAAATAGATAATCATAGACTAATCTAAGCAGGTATTACATCTGCAAGGGAGGCTTTGAAACCTATTCTCCTAAATTTCAATTTGTCCTCCATGTATTCCTTGTGCTTTACTTTTCAATTTAGCAAAAGTTAATTTCTAATGCTTGCAAAGGCTAAATGCATGGAAAATACATATTTTTTCCTGCTGTGTATGTCCCATTAGGAAAAAACTGTAGAAGTAACTGTTGTTCTCATGGCATCTCTTCTGAGCAGTCCTGCCCTGGTGATTTGTTTTCCCTCCCTCAGCTGCTGTTGAGCTGTGCAGCACTTCAGGTGTTTTGCAGGGCTGTTTTTACTACAGCCTTTTGTGTCTGAAGAATCTCAGGATGGATTTTAGTGCGAGTTAAACTGCACAGGCTGGGGAAAGGCTGCAGGTCAGGAGGATAAACAACAGCTTGGTTCTGTACAGTGCAGCGTGATGGGTGTCCCCTGAAGTCAGAGACCTAAATTAATTACATTTAATCAAGCCATGCTGAACAACTGAGCCAGACACCTCAACCTTATCACGCTATGGCTTTAATGTCCTACTTACACTCAGAGCTGAGGTTCAGGGGATGGATGTGACCATGGCATTCTGGCCCTTTGCTGGGAAAATCAAAGATCCCTTGAAATGGAAGGTCTGTGGGTATGCCATTAAAAAGTGATACATAATGCTTGAAAAGAATATCACAAAGTTGTTTCAAATCACATTACTGGGAGCTTTCATTAAAGGGAAAACTTACTCCTATTCTAAGGTGTACATTGTCAGTAACTAAAGTTAGCAGGAATCTGATTCCATTTTTTTACATTCAGACAGACCTGTAGAGACATATTAAGTAGAAAATCCAGAGAAAAGGAGAACCACCTATAGGAAATCTTACAGGGTTCAGACGAGGGCAGTTTCATGTGACCTCGTAGATTGGATATAAAAAGGCTGCTATTAGTTCCATGTCAGTTCTTATAGCAAATGTTACAGAGTAATGGAGGGTGTTAAGCTGTCAAATACTTGCAAGGGTTAATAAGGTTAAAGAAGAAGTAAAAGCAGGCCAACAATAAAAAGGAAAAAACCCCACGGATAAATATGCCCTAATAAATAAAGGATGGCATATCAAGGGGGAAACTAAAGTCATAACTTGGGAGCAAAGCAGTTGGAGAAATTGGAAGCAGGATAATACAATGTGGTTTCTTTTGTGCTGGTGCTATGGCTAACTCCAGGCAGTGCAGGATGCTGCAGGGCAGGACTGAATCCCCTATTTCCCACAGATACTTGGAAAAAAAAACTATGTAGTTGAGTCTGCTAAATGTTCTAAATATAAGTGGAGGGATGCAAATGAGTGAATAAATGCATACACAGAGTAAGTAATTAAATAAGAGAATCCCAGGAACAGGAGCAAAGCACCTGAAGTTAGATATGTACCATGTTTTGACATTGCCCTCTGAGCTGATTTGAGCTTTGGTGCTGTCTTGTACCTGAATTCCAAAGTAATTCACATCTGAAAAAAATAGGAAATGATGGAACTTGAAGCTCTTATATGACATGTTATTACTTCTAGGAGTTTCTGGCATTTTATCTTAATTTTAGTCTGCTAGGACATCATTAAGGAAGGAGTTTTAAATTTTTTTGCTTTGTTAGGAGTATTCTACCTGCTTTATATATCAGGCTTGAGTTTTGTAACTCCTTGCATGTACACTGTCCTTCATCTTCAGGCACAGTTTCTGTGAGCTCACTTATTCCAAGGAGATGAGTATTGCCTTGTCTAAAGTTAAGGCTGAAGCAGCATTTGCAGGTGAGAGCTACTGGACTGCAAAAAGTGCTTAGCTGTGATCTCAGTGGGCATTTTGATTTTATTAAAATGGCTGGCAGGTCTCACAAGCTGCTCTTGGGGTGATCCAGCATTTTATTGCAAATGCAGTTAGTAGGTTATGCCTTCTGTTGGAGAGGTTAATGGATTTGGCCTTTTTGTTTATAACCAAACAGGAGCTTGAAAGCAGATTTTTGTCTTTCTAAGTATTTTACCTCAACCTTTTTAATTGTAGCTCCACCTGTCTTATGAGGGAAAAATATTAGTCCAAAGGACCATCCTATTGCCAAATATTTTTTATTTATAGCCAAGTAATGACCAAGCTAAACTTTGAATATCTGTCTTTGCTTTTGCCTTTCCCCATTCTCTTTGCTCATCAGCATGCCTTCAAAAGTACACAAATAATTTCCAAAACCCCTCTGCCCCTTCTCTTGCCATCACTTGCAGACCACCAGCAGGCAGACATCAGGTTGAGAAACACAAGGAAAAGATGTAATGAGTCCTGACATGGCTTTTAGGCTGCTGAGTTTGCCAGCAGCAGGCAATGCTGGATCTCATCTGCTGTTTGCTGGGACCACGAGGCTGCAGAGAGCCCAGAGTGTCCCCACCCGTGGCCAACTCACAGCCAGGGGTGAAGGTCTTGCAGAATGATGGGTGGTTTTGCTGCTGTAGGAAAATACTGTCCCCATCCCAAAATACTTCACACAACAGTCTCCTTCCTTTTGCCCAGGGAGATTGGTCCAGTGGGAGGGAGAGGAAAGAATAAGGAAAAGATTGTGTTTATTTCCTCCACAAAGCAGTCGGAGGATCTGCCTCGTTCCAAGACATCTGATTAATTGCTCAGCTGAAGGAGTGCTGGAAAACGTTTACATCATTTATCAGTTTGGAGGAGGGAAGCGAAAAGAAAAAATATGTTTGTTTTTATCTGCTCCCCTTCTCTCCCTTTTCCATCTGTCCTCTCATCCTCCATTCCTCCCCTCCTCAGGGCAGGAAGGGAGGGACAGCAGAGCAGGGAGCTGTGGTGGAGGGCAGCCCTCAGCACACACAGGCTTCCCAAACCCAATTACAGAACTCATTGTTAATTTTCACCAGAAAATTGGAACATTTCAGCAAATGGAAAATTTTCTGTTAAGATTGTTCTTTTCTATCCAAAACATTCTTTTCCAGAAAACTATTTAGATGAATAAAATTCTAGTTATTTCTGTCCTGGAAAACATAGCTGGAGGTTGAGCTCTAAGCTCCAAGCTGCCTGGTGCCTCCGGGAGCTCTTACAGAAGTTACACATCTCTCTGGGAGCTGCTCTATAGGATACTTGGAGAGAAGCAACATGTTTGTTTTTAATGATGCTGCTAGTTTTCACTATAAATTTGAGCAAAGTGGGCGGTATTGGAACCAGCTGCTGGAATTTTTTTCGTTTTGTTTGTTTGTTTTCACGAGAAAAATGGAAACGTATTGCAATAAATTAAACAATATACATATTTTTACATTGTGCTGTCTCTGAGCATTGAGCTGCTAGGAAATTACAGAAGCTGAGGGCAGTGTTGGGCCCTGTATTCATTTCACATGCACTGAACTAAAGCAGCAAATGTTTCAAAGTAACTGAATTTCCTCTTAAAGTGACACTTTATTTGTGCTTGAGAAATGTAATAAGCCTTCACTGGGAGATTTTTTTCTGGCTGTGCTTCTTCTTTAATGACTTGTGCTTACAAAATAAGCTAAGTAAAAATAATAATAATAAAAAAAATAGAAGCAAAGGGAAAAAACTCAAATCCATTTGGTCGACTTCTCTTTTCATTAACCAGAGAGCAGCAAAACTTTTAGATGGGGAAGTAAAACAAAGAGCCTTGTAGCTTTCCACTAATTCCACAGCCCATCCTTAGTGTTTTGCAGCTATATATCCTCATCATATATCTCAAAGAGTTTCCCTCGAGTTGGTTCCCCATGAGTTTTACAGCACGCGGAGTCCTCGGGAGCGCCGGTGGGAACGGCCGCGGCGCCGAGGCCGAGCTGCTGCTCCTCATTGATTGCTCACTGGAGCTCACCCCAGCTCCTTACCCCTGGGCCTGACTCCCCTCCACATGCCTGGTGTCAAATTTGGGAAAGCAGCTGGTCACTCAGAGCTCATCCTGCAGGGAGGGAGGGCTGGGAGCCGGGGAGTGCCGGGCTCTGGAGCTTCTTCTGCCGCCGGTTCTGCCGCCGTAATCGAGCAGTGTGACAACCCCAGCCACAGCTATCAAAATAGAGCCCTCGAGGAGATTTCTGTTAACAGGTTTTTTGAGGAGAAAAGCTTTGTTGTGAGTGTAATATGCAGATCAGAACCTTTCACAATATGTGCCTCGTGCTGTACCCAGCAGAGGCGTAGCTGAGGAAAAGGCCCTTTTTAGTCAGCGATACTCTGGTGAGCACCCTCAGGATGGGCTGGCTTGGAAGTTAACTAAAGACACTAATTTTGATGCCCTCATTGTATAAAACAATGTATTTGTATTTTATAACTAGCAGCAGGACTGTATAACTAGTTACTAGTTATAACTAGTAGCAGGAGTGGACTATGCTTTTCCCAGTATCCATGATTGAAAAGCCCTGTAAGGTCACTTAAAATTTCAGTGCAGTCTGGTATGAAACTATCACACGGATTGCACATGTCATTAGGAATTAATGCCCCAACTGTGAGCAGCCACTGTGCATGGGTTTTTTTTTTTTGTTAACATTGCAGTACTTCAAGAATATCTCAATTGTTTGTGATAATTTAGACCTAATGTTGTGAACTTTTTCATAAAATATTAGTAATCGTTGGTAAAGGGGCTGGGAATTAGCATTTGATTGGAGCCACTTTGGAAATAAATGTTATTTGGTGGCCCCTCACTTTGCCTTTCAGCATAAGTTTATTTTGCATTCAAATAACCCTTATGGAAGTGATGGGCTTCTAGGTTTCAAATGATTTTCAGTAATTAAAGCAAAAAATTAAGACTTGCTGCAGTGCACCCTGTCCCAGCTTTATGAGGACATTTGTCACCTTTCTACCCCCCTCAGGCCAGCAGGTACCAGCTGAGCAAGGCCATGGGGACACAGTAGATCTCAAAACCTTTCAGGCATCATGGTTGGCTCTGATGCAGAAATCAGTCTGCTGGGAGCTCCTTGTGCTGCAGATGGAAATGAGAGGCTCAATTTCAATTTACTAAGCAAGAAAAGTTGCACAGGAGGGGGTTGGTTAGGAAGGGAAAATCAGAATTCCTCAGCATGGCCTTTGAGCTGGGAGATGCTGTGTGCTGAGTCAGGAATAGCTCTGGCACCAGCCTGGGGAGCTGCCAGAAACTTTGCTGTCTGTCCATCTACAACATGCAGCAGGTCAGAATTAGAAGAGTGAATTGGAAGAAGAGAGAAAGAAGACAAGTTCAGGGGTTGTTTCTCATTCTTTTCTGTTCTTTGGCAGTTGGTTGGGTTATTTTTCCTGTGCCACTGGATCCCATTATAATTATTATTACAATTTTTGTACGGCACACTAAATATTTTTCTAAGCTTGTGACAAAAGTGTCAGCATAAAGTAGTACCAGAGTTCTGCCAGACATGGTAAATGATACTCAGTGATCAGAACTGAACAGCAAAGCAGAATCTCTGTCAGAGGGAATACCACAAAACAAGGGAGGAATACACACATTAATGAGCCTGATATAAAACATTTTTAAAGCATTTTTATAGTTGCTATAGAAACACCTTGGCCTTCACTCTTGCTAATTAGTTGGATTTTGCACATTTTATATTTGAAAATGCAAATTGGATTTCATAAATTATTACTTATTTTTCATTTATATTTACAGTACTGTTATCCAGATACATGCAGGAAGTCTGAGATATTAATTAGTTATATAACACAAATAAACGTGACATTTATGGTCACAGGACATCTCTTGTTTCAAATATTCATCTGGTAAATGCTTGGAGGAATTGTGCAAAGATTAATGCTTTTGTAGGAGAATTAGGTAAATATAAATGAATGGGGCCTAATGAGTTTTTAATAAAGTGCATTTTTTGAGCAGTAGAACTATAATGATTTTGGTCAAAGGAATGCAAACTTGCCATTAAGTGGCTATGCAGGGCTAAGAATGTTGCTCAGATTTTTCTCTTCTTCACCCCTGACAGAGGTGAGTCCAATGAGGTCCCACAGATGGGGTGGAGCACAAAATGACACTGAAAAGCCACATTTTTAATCCTGTCTGCTTTACTTTCTCCAGTCTTGTTTGAAGTGTTGTGCCAATCAATGCACCTTTCCCATGCTGTATGCAGTAGTCCAGGAAATACTCCAAATTCTTCCAGCATACACACGGTGCCCTTCTCTCAACTTTTCCTGTAGTAAATACCCTGTTTGAGTTAGGTGGTGAAGGCTGAGCTGAGGAACAGCCTGCAAAGATCAAGCTGTGTCCTCTGTGCAGATTTCCCTGTTCACTGTGGATATGTTTTTTGGGGATACTCTGAAAATTCAGTTCTTCTTGTCCTTGTTTGATCTGTGGTTTTAATAACTGAGCAAAAGCCTTTTTGGTTTGGTGGTCCAGTGGATTATCTATTGCATTTTACTAATTTTTCTGCAGTGTTTTATCAATAAGCCAAAATATCCTGTTTTCCTGCGTCTGTAGCTCTGTGTTAATACGTATTTTTCCACGTGCAGGATGCTAAATAGTTTTAGGAAGGCACTTGAATAAAAAAATCTCAAAAATGTGGCCTGTTCATATGTTATCTTGTTAATCAGTGACTTCCGTAGGTGCATGTGTTCTGGACAGCACTCACCATGGTTTAAATCAGTTTATTAGCTGAGAATAGGAGCAGCTTGTTGGAATCCAGTCCCTTTAAACCATATAAATAAAATGCTAACCAGATTTACTTTATGTGTTGCAATGAAAGGAACAAAAGTTTGGAAAAGGCTTTGGAAATTGAAAGTGAAGTGAGCAGGGAGTGCTTGCCCACGAGGTCCAGAGTGGGAATGCCATGGCCAGCAGCTATCGGAGCGCCGCAGACAATGCTAATGGAACAGCTCCCAGGTCGGAAAACATTTTTGTTGGCTATTTGATACTCGAAATGCCAGCAGACAGCCAATCTGAAAAGGGAAAAAATTACATTCCTGATATGTTACATTGTGTTAAATTGGATTCTGTTGTCATGCCATGTACTGCTGTGTCATTTCATGTATTGACTTTTAACCGGCTGGAACTGTGTCGTTCTTGGAGATTGCAACCTGACAAAATCCAACCTGTGTTATTGAACGAGCAGCTGCTATTTCTCTTCTGGGGTTCTGGAAACCAGAGGAAGAATCCTCTCCTAAGCATTTACAGAGTGAGGCCTATGAATATGGAGCACATTTTTATGCTGATTACTGTCTTTCCTGCCAAACCAAAGAACTGTGCCTGTGGAAGTGAGGTGGGCAGAGTTCACACAGAGGACCAGATCTTGCAAAGTTAAATGATTATGGAGGAGTGGGGAGTGGGTTTCTGCTGAATGTTCCACAGGGCTGAACAAAACTGGGTGTGAGCTGTGAGAATTTTTGCCCCATATATTTTTGCCCCATATTCTTCTCACAGCAGCTTTTGCTGCCACTCAGCATTCGTCTGGTAGAGAGGAAAGTACCTGAATAGATCATGTGCACCCCAAAGTGTGGTGTTGATCACTCTGATGGGTAGCTGAGCATCTGCTGAGGCAGCTGGCTCAGCTTCCTGGGGCTTGAGGAGTGGGCTAAAATAGGGAGAATAATTTGATCCCTTGTAATGGGCTCCCAATTAAGTGTCACTGCATAGGAATAACAATAAGGCCATCAGAAATACTTAGGTAGACAATGACACATTTTAACACCTCAATACCTGCCAAAAATAAAAATAAATTTATTTATTTATGTAAATAAAAGTTCAGTAACTTCTGTATAACTGAGGTAGGAGAAAATATTTGCAGAAGTGGAACTCAGCCCTCTGTGAGCAACGTGCGTGAAATGTGGTAATGCTGAAAGTAAACACAAAAAGAGTTAAAACATGAAATTTAAGGCACAGTTCAGTGAAAAGTCAAGGAGGACAGTGTGCACCCGTCCTCAGCCCAACACATGGGCCACTTTGCCAGGATGTTGCTGCACTGGTAATTATCTCTGGAGCAGACAAGCTGTTCCCTGTAGCAGGGCCGGCATTTCGGCTCCAAACTGGGAGAAGGGGCAAATGGACAGTTCTTATTTTGTTGTTTTCTTTTTATGGACATCACCTCTTCTGCTCTCCAAGTCCTAAAAATGTTTTTGGTTTTTTTTAGGATGGATTAAGCAAACATTGTTTCTTTTTTCTTTTTTTTTTTTTTTTCTGCTTCTCCCCCAATACTTATTTGTAGAAGGAGGGCAGGAGACAAAATGAAGCAAAATGCAGAAGTTTTGCTTTCCAATTTCTTTGCCAAAATGGAGGTAATGAAATCAGTAATCCTCTTGAGATTTTTCTCTCTCCCTCACTCAAATTTTTGGTATTTGTGACATTTGCTCCTCATACGAGGAAATGCTCCTAAAAAGTCCCACACTGCAAATGTCAATAAACAAAGCAATAAAAGAAGGCGGGATCGGTAACAAAAAGTCATTGTTTTTCGGTATGTGGTGAACAACAGCAGCACCAACCTCTCAAAATAGACTCCATCCTCCAGGACGAGGCCCCCATCCCGCTCCTGCAGAGGATAAATGAAACACCGAGGCATTTGCTGCTCCCCAACCCCACCAAAGCAAACAAGCCCTTGAATTCAGGGCTGTCATCGGCACCGGGAAGGCCCTTGCAGGATCACAAAACAAATCGAGCAGCGGAGGGTTTCCGGGCAGGCAGCTAACAAAAATATACTATCAGAGGATGCAGCGCACGGAGCTCTGCGTCCGACCCAGCAGTGGGCTGCAGAGCCGGCCTTCCGCTGCTCCGCTTCACCCCACATCTGCCGGCGCTGCCACCAGCGGCCCCGCGCCGCTTCAGAAATCAGATACTCGGGGTATCAGGAAGTTGATTCGACTTCCACTTCCTTAGCAAAACACGCATTAATATTTAAGGTTTTCTTTTATAAAGCCGTGTTCTGTCTCTGAGCACTGGGTGAAAATTATGCGCTGGGAAAATTCGCTGGGATGGAGCTGGGAGAGTTCAGGGAGCCCAGGCCGTTTTCTAAAAAGCTCAGGCTAATTGAATCCTGCTGGTTTGTTAGTGCTTTTTGACAGCTTTATATAAGTACTAAATAATATTTATAAAAAAATGGAAAAATGTGTCTGCGCAGGCATGCACACACCTACAAAAAGGAGGAAAAAAAATCTGTGAAACATTTCCACACTCAGTTAGAAAAGAAATCATGTTTATTATACTCAGTTCTGCGCTGTGTTCAGCATCTTTCTTCAATTAGATGTCCAGATGACACAGATCTTCCTGTTACTTTCAGTAAGCACAAGCTCTACTATCAAGGTTGGACCTTTTGCTTTTCCTTTCTTGAAAGACAATTTCCCTTTAAATAAAGCCCCATATTTTATTGTAACAGATTAATAGGGTGCCACAAAACTGATAACGCAATCTTGAATGCTGTGTGGAATTCCACTTCTAATCCAAAAGTCTCATTTTTCATACATTAAAACATGTTTTTTGCTTAAGAAAGTTCCTTTTTTTCCCCCTTTTAAATGTTGCTGGGATAAAAAGCCAAACAGAAAAACAGCTCTTTAAGGGCTTTACTGATTCTATGTGAATAATCTATTTTTTGGAATAAACAGCCTGTATATGTTAATGTTGGTTATCTGAAGTTTCGTAGTCAACAGATGTCCAGTGAAATAATATGCAAAGGTTTAAATTCAGATGCTGAATATTCTTTCACAGGAAATTTGACTTGTGGATCCAGACATCTTGTCTTTTTAGAAACACTAAATCCCTTTCCCCCCTTTTTAATCAGAAATTAATGTAAATGCGCCCAATATACTCCCATACACCAATATTTAAAACAACGAGCACAACTTTTGACAGCTCTTTACCCATCTGCGGCTAAAACACAACAGTCAAACCTCTGTCTCTCCCCGAAAATTGGGCTTAGGCAAATAGCTGAGACTTAAACCCAACAAACTCGGTCTCTGCAGGGCTGACCGTAAAAGAGCATTCCAGAGCCTGGAGTCATGTATCAGCCGTGGCCTGTTTCCCATCCCGGCTTGCTCGGAGCTGGGAACAATTAACAAGAGGGCCACAGCTGATCCCGAATGATGGGCTGACAGATTGGGAGTGAAAGTGATCTCCAAGGTGCTTAGCCTCAAACCACAGCCTTGGGGAGCTCTGGCAGAGATTTGCAGGGATGCAGGGGGAGGGAGCGGGGCTGCGGCAGCAGCTGCCGGGGCTGGGCTCGGGATGCTGGAGATGCCAGCCCTGGGGTCACATCCCGAGCCAGGGAATGGGAGAGGGACAGAGGATTTTGCTTGTGGGAGCAGTGGCTCTTCTCTTCCAGGTGGTCTCAAATTAATATTGGAAAAAGGGATTTTGTTGGTATTTAGGACATTTAATTAATAAGCTGCCAGAGAGGGAAAACAGATTTGAAAGTTGGCATGGCTTTCTTGCAATACAAGCTGGATTACTGTCCCCCTTCAGCTCATGTTTAGCCACTCTGATTGTTGCCTGCTACTCTTGGTGTGAGGAATCTGGATCACAAAAGCTTTGTTTTCAGCATCCATCTGTCTGCCCATCCTCAGACAGGGACCTTCTCAGCTTTTTGTTTTATCAGCTTTGGCTTATCTGAGTGTGTGCTGCAGCGGGAGGGGCTGGGGCAGGCTCAGCCAAGGTGTGTGGGTGGCTCAGCACCGGCAGAGCTCCCCAGCCCCTGCAGATCCCTCCTGGAGCATCTCTGTGCAAGAACTGCAAATAGTGCCTGTACCAGCTCCCAGCCCCTCAGCTGAGACCCATCAGCCACAAACAAGGGGCAGTTAGCAGTGCATAAAATTTATAATTTTTTCCCATGGGAGGCAGCTGACATGCAAACCTACCTACAGAGCTTGGGCTTGCTGCTGCTGCTGCTCTACCTGGATGCTGAACTGGGCTTTTAATTGGTTTCCCCAGCCTGTTTTCCAAGTGTAATAACTGGGTTTGGGTCCTGAGCAAGTGTGTGTGTGCTGTTATTGTTGGGGACATGGCTGTGATTTTCAGAGGAGGCTGAACGGGTGAGGTGCCCAGGTCCTTTGAAGTGTCAGCCTCAGCCCATTGTGCTCCCAAGCTGTAAATCAGTAACTGATAAAATAGTGTCTGTGTGTGTGTGACCCCTCGTGTGTGTCCCTGTGAGCAGGCTGAATCTTTAATGCAAGGGAGAGGAAGGGGCTTTCTGCAGGTGAATATAAAAGAAATGTTGAGGTTCTTTAGAGGTGGCATCCTGGAGATAGTTATATGGGAAAAGTCAGACACAGCCTAGGGGTGCATCTTTATTTTATTTATTTGTTCATTTGGCCTGGAGCTGGACTCATCCTATGATTGCAGCTGCTGTAAAACTTGTGTAAGGGCCAGTACACAAGTAGGACTGAGTGCCTTTTTGTGAATTCTCTGAGCATTCAGAGAACAATTTAATAAATAGACTGAGAAAGCCATCACTTCTTAGGTTTCTAAAATAATATCTTTCCCTATCATTTTTCCCTTAACTGTTTTCTATTAAAATTTTTTGAGAGTGAAGTGAGGGGCACTGAATAATTTCAATTTTAAAAGATGGGAGCCATTTTAGTAGATAAAGTGATGGTTCTGGAGTGGTTTGTGCATTACAGAATTTGCTTTTTCTTTAAATCTGATTCTTATGCCCTCACTGTGGAATGTTTATATGAGTGAATCTTTGCTGGCAGGGGACAAGAGATGAGACATGGGATTGTCACTCTGGAGATGCCAGCTAATTCCTGCTCTAGTTTTCTGCTAGGCTACAGGTGATTGCCCCTGGTTTTCCTGAGAAAAACTCAGCATTTTGGATGCCAAGGTTTTCTGAAAAGGGGAAGAACTGAAAGTATTGAGAATTGCTGAAGGCTTGAGGTAGCTGTCATGCCTGAGCACTTGGAAATCTGTCCTTGCATTTGTCCCTCCATCCAGGGTGATCTCCTGGAGCGAGACAACTCCAGCTGCTTTCCAAACAAATTGGGTCTCCTGGCCAGGTCCCCATCTCTGTCCTTCAGCCCTTTGCACAGACAGAGACTTGTGTCTCAGCCAGTTTTCTCCTTACAAACCAGAACTGCTACAGTTCAAAGTTTAAACCAACATGAAATACTTGATTCCCAGCTGTGTTCAGATTGCAGAAATGTTACCTTCTAAGTTAGGATGTTCCCAGCATCCTTACTTAATGAAATAAACTTTTTTTTTTTTTGCTAAAACTGAGATTTTTTTTTCCTAATTGAAGTGTATTTTTTTCTTAAAGGTATGAATGTTTCCTTTTATGCTCCTTCTGCTTTTTTTTTTTTCCTCTAGGTACTCCCTTGGGTACCCATGCAATGGCCATTTGGTCATTCAGGGGGAAAAACACATTTAACAAATGCTTTTCTGACCCATATCTTGCTTTGAGATGTGCAGAAGATGGATAGCCCTAATACATTCTGCTTTCTTCCTTGGACAAAGCCACCCAAATTTCACAGACAGAATGCGTGTTTTCCATGGTGCAAAGTTGCAAATTGTATTTTCATCCAGATTATTGATGTTATTTTTGAGGTGTTGTGAATATAAGCATGTAACTGTGCAATCTGTTTTTAAGAGAATGCAAAATACCCCTTTAAATTATAAATACTCAGCATGAAAACTTCTGTCACATTTCTTAAGAGCCTGCTGACAAATAGATTTGTGCTGGGAAATGGCTTCCTAAGCATGTTTGGTTGTGTGTGTGTGTTTCTGTCTGAAAATGGAGATATTTTATTTTAGAAGGATTCCTGAGAGTTCTGTGTGTGTCTTGTGGAACAAATCCCTGCTCACTGGTGGTTTCTGTGATGATGAATCCAACATCACTTTGTTGGCATTGATGGGGTTGTGTTTAGTGGCCTCTTTGCTTGGGTTTTATGATTACCTGGGAACTGTATTGACACCTAATAATTTCAGAGCTTGTTACCCTCCAAAACTAAAATACACTTGATAAAAACAGCATCAATGCTATGCTGTGTGGAGAGGTTTCTTCATGGCACCGGAATCTGAAGAGCTGTAACTTTGCAGAGATGCACAAAGCCTGTGAGAAATCTGCATTTGCTGCTCCTTTTCCCTGGTTATTAAAAAGTAAGGAAGAGCCCAACTTGGATAATTTTTTTTTAATCATTAATTTTCAATGAGAATGTGATTATGCTTTAATTGATGAGCTCTCCTGTGAAATCTCATGGCACAGATAATAAAGCTAACAGGTATTTTCCTGACCTGGGGAAAGAACAGACTTTCCCTCTGTATAACCACAGTGGTAATGATGCCTAATAGAGAACTTAATTTCACCTTTTTCTTTTCATTTTTTAATTCTGCTTCATCACTCACTGAGGACCACAATGTCAGCAAATATGTACAGCTTCATATATTTTTCAAGATATGCTTGCTACCCGTGTGATAAAGCCTCATTTTATGCCTCCTATTAGGCCCTCTTCCAGTCTGGGGTTATGTGTTCCCTGGTTTTGGATTATCTTGGAGCAGGAACTTCTGTGATGCTGGGATTTGGTGATTATTGTTCTTGACATTTTCCTCTGTGGAAAAAGAAGAAAACTTCCTTGTGACTGCATTTTGCTGTTCCAGGTGTATGCACCACACGGCATCTTTACTATCCCCCCTTTCTGAGGTTAATCTATTGTAAAATTAGATTGTAAAAATGGACACAGTTTCCACATTTACATGCCAGCACTGAAGGACTCGCGGAATAATTCAAGTACTGCACAATTCCTTTTGCAGAAATCACTGCAAAATTCATTTGTAAGTGTAAACCATGGAAATTAGCATGGATTCTTCCTCAGTTCAATTCATCTTTCAGAGGCTCTTACCCTTCCCAATCTGATTGCCTTAAGAACACAGATTGTCTTCTCTTGATGGTGAAACTGCTTTAATCCCCTTTTCCAAAGGTCAACTAATCTCCAGTCTTAAGTGCAATAGATGCAAATACAGTTCTCTTGCCATGTTCCTTCTAATTTAATTCTCTCCTAAGCTTTCATGTATAAACCTAGTAATGGATCAAGTTTGGAAGGGGTCAAAAGGTTTCTGTTCCAGTAAAATTTAAATTGACATCGCATACTGATAATGGTTTGCTCTACTTTACTATAAACACCAGCTACTACTCTATTGGGATATCATTTTGTGCAAGAAGGCAGTGTTCCAAACAGCAGCAGAACATATTCTTTGTTTTCCTGCAGAAGTTGATGACTGCAACCTGTGATACAAGAGAACCAAAAATGCATAATTTTAAATTCACAGTTGTTGTGCAGCATCTTTGACCAACTTGTTTAATTCCGTCACCCCTAATTGCATTTATAATGAAAAAAAATGATGCAGGTTGCACAGAAATATAAAATTAACAATTAATTACCTGCCCATTGCTGAGACATAAACAAAGGCCAAAATGTGATTATTTTTTAATTACTAGAAAAAAGGCTCAGTATTAACTACCTGTATGTAGCTGCTTTTTTTTTCTTGGTTTTTGGTGTAGAACCCCCCTATTTTTAAAAGACTGAACACAGTGCAGCATCTGACTGGCTGCAGACAGAGAATGGCAAGTGAATTCTGCAGTATTGACAGGGCTGTTTTCATGGGTGGAACAAGCCCGTGACGTCTCACCGAGCTGGATCACTCTTTGTTGTTAAATTGGAGAAAGGGCTGGTGTGTTATCAGCCAGGGACACTTAGGGGATTTGATAGATAAATTTACTGCTCTTGTGGATTACCTTGTCCTTTTGTGCAGGACTGGCAGAGTGTCAGGACTGGGTCTTGACAGACACCAGAACATGTGTCCCTCCTAATTTACAGTGAGCACCAGGGAGCCAGGACGTCGTCAGCACCAGCCCACCCTGACGTGGAGGGAAGGCCTGGGTTTTGTTGGATGGCACTTTTTCCTCCTCCAGGACAGCCTCTCCTAGAACTGCTCTCCATGATCTCATGCTGCCCTGAAAGTGCTGCGTGATCATTAACGGAGTGCGTGGAGGGGCACAGCAATAAAAGATGGGGTTATTGATCAGCTTGTCTTTTAAAACAAATGGTTCTACAGAGCTTATAGCTTCATGCAAGGAACTTAAAATAATTTTTGTTCTAACCTTGTAGGAGTTTCTGGGCTGCCTTTTTGCTGCAGGGAAGCATGGAAGGTGTGTTGGTGTTGCAGCCATATCAGTCCCTGGTTGTGCTGGTGGGCTGCCCACACTCTCTAGGAAACCCTAAATGAGTATTTTTGAAACAAAACACTGCAGGGTATTGGATTCTAGCTCAATGATAATTTGGGTGTGAGATTTTCCCTGAAGTAGCTAAGGGCAGAAGATAAACAAGGCATTCCATAATTGAAGGGTATTTTAATTTTCAGGGTACCCAGGGCAGGGGCACTGGTGGAAGCTGCTGGAGGCTCTGGTCCCCCTGCTGTGCCCTCCTGGTGGGCTCCCACCACTGGAGCTTGCTGGAGCAAGGGCTGCATGGTTCTGCTCTTTGTTCCCTGGCTGCCTGAGGGAAATGGCCAGGGAACTTCAGTGAGCACCTTTCTTTAGGTTTGCAAAAAGGGAAAGAAAAAAAAAAAAAGGGGAGCAAAGAGAAAGAGAGGAGCAATCCATATGTGCCCTGCCAGCCTGAAATAGCTCGCCACAGGTTTGAAATCCATTTCCCACAATGGTAAGAATTAAAAAGCCACAAAAGCCGACCTGTACATTTGTGCTATATGAGGATTGCTGATACACAGCAGAGCTGTCATTTTTGGAGGAAATCATCCATCACCTGCCTGCTAGTCCCCAATAATCACCTTCTATTACAGTCAGATTGAATCTTCAATCGGTGGCATAATGCCAGTTTTTCCACAGTTCTCAGTTTCCTGTTCTTTACAGATGTATTCAAAATAATTTGCCATTCAACTCTACAAATGTAGCACTCGTGGAGAATATTATTATTGTTAGCATGTTGCTTCTAAAGCAAATCCATGCCAAAGCATAATTTGCTGAATTAATCATTGGTCACCCACTGAATTAATCTCCCCATTTTTTGCCCCCACACCCAGTTAGGATTTTGTAATCATTGATGTTGTTGTTGTTGTTGTGTTTTGTCCACACTGATGCAATGTACAATTTGAAAAAGATGTTGAGCAATGACCCTTTTGCTGATGATAAGAGCAATGACTTGATTAGGAAGACTCCATCAAGCATAAAGCCAAGGGTGCCTGCACAAGGAGGACTCACAGGAGTAAAATGACCACTGAAAGTGGAAAATGTTAAAGAGTTTAGGATAAGTTTTATGGCATCTTCCTCTCTTTAATTGTTGGTGTGGGGATGCAGCAAAGACAACGAGGTTGTCCAAGCCTCAAAGATTGCTGAGCAGGCATCATGGGGAGTGTTTTGGGGGTACTGAGGGCCCAACAAAACTTACCCATCTTTTAAATACTTCAATGTACGTGAATTTTCACATCTCTTTCCCCCCTCCTCCCCGGTGTGAATTAAGGTGCAGCCTTGTACTAAATTGAATCTCTGCCTATCTTTTGCCGTGCTTGTGATTGCCTCTGCTTTTCATATGTCATTTTAGTCTTCACCAAATAGATTTCTTTTAGCTTTTTGTGCAAAATTGAAGTACTGTATTAAAGCAGAAGCCTTTAGGGCATACAGTTGGTTTTTTTTCTTTTGGAAAATAAATAATAGTAAAATTTAATTACTGTACCTACTACTTAAGTAAAGTTTTGGTTCCTCAATCCAAAGTCCAATTTCCTACTTTGTGGTTAAAGCTCCGGTATGTTTTGAGGGCAGTGTACTGTTACATGCCTGAATGCAGCAAAGGAAAATAGGAAATAATTCACTCTGGCTTGAAAAGGGTGGGGATTTCTTTGTTTCTTTTTATATTTATTCAGGAAAAGCTGACAATCGTCCCACATTAATGAACAACACCATCAATCAAAGTGCTGACAATGAGCGGAAAAGCGAGGTAGATGTCAGACTGACGGCATATTGCTTTTTTCAGCGAGGACAGAGCTGTTTATAGCACTTTTCACTGGCAAAACTCTGGCTGCAGCTCGACAGGAGTAGAAAGCAGAATCAGAAATTGTGTGTAAAAAGTGGCTCCTGTGCTTTACAATTTGAAGTTAGCATTGAAATCCAGTCGCCGCTGCGTCATTTTCATGGGTTTGCTTTGCAAGGAGGCAGAGTTTTTCCTGGTGAAGTGATGATGAACCTTGCTGCTGTAGACAAGAGACAGCTCAGCCAAGGGCTGCAGCACCTTGTGAATAGAGCAGAGATAAAAACATAACATGGATTATAATCCAGCCTCACCCTGGAGTCTCTTGTTCTGTGAAAGCAGCAAACCCTCCCTGTGGGTACCTTTTTCTTGGCTTTCTTTTCTTTCTGGGCCATTTGCTTGCAGCAAGGAGAAGCTGCCAGATTCCCTCTCCTGCTGGCCACTCGTGCTCCACAGGGCTGCTGGTACCACACAGTTTTCTGCCCTGCTTGGCTGTGTGAGAAGGGGTGATAAACCACCCAGCTGCTGGAGGCTGGGAATGCCCAAATCTCTGTGGCTACATGTCACAGCACCTGGACCTCAGTGGAAATAAAAGTTCTGACATAGCAGAAAAAGAGTATTTTGTCCAACCTTTCAATTTTTCTTCACTTCTTCCTGGAAAATGTGGGTAGCATCCATCACTAAATGCTTGTTTGAGGAGTCTCCCTCTTTTATTCAGGATCTGTCGTTTAAAACACGTGTCTCCATTCCGCCTCTCCTCCCTTCCCAGCTGAACCAAGGCCAGCTTTTGCTGCAACCCTTGGCCTGCCACAGCACCCTGCACCTCCCCTGTGCTGTCAGGGCTGTGTTATTCCACACAGCAGCAGCACTGCAGGGCACTGAATCATTTCTTCAAAGCCTTTTCAGGAACAAATGTGTTGTTGGAAACCACTTGAGTCACTGCCCCAGTGCAGGACCTCAGGCAAGTCATTTCCCCTCCTGAGCCACCATTTCAACCCTCACCCCGCATTTGTCTGGTCGCTATGAACTGTAAGATCATCAGGGCAGGGCTCTGACTCTCTGAGATGCACACAAGTATGAAAGCAAGATAAAACAGGGACTGCTGGCTCAAAAAATGGGGGAGGGAATGGTGAGCACAAACCCCAGGAATGTTTTGGTGATTTCTGCTTTGAGAATTTAATAAGAAAACAGTTTTTCCTACTTCTCTGCCGATGTGGCACTTCTGTGCCGATGTGTGGGAAAACTTTTATTAAACTTTTTTCATATTTGAAACATCTGAGAGTTTTGAGTTTCCCTTAATTGTCTCTTTCCCACCCTCACTCAGCACAGAGAAAGAGGAGGAAAATGGGGAAAAATGATTAAACTGAAAAATAATGTCGGAGGGCGTTAGAACTTAAATGTTTCCTTTTAATGCTTTGGAACTTTCCAAAGACAAGGAAGTCATGAAAGGTTGGAGCAGCAATTAAAAACAAATTAAAAAAAAAAAAAAAAGGAAAGAATCCCATACAAGGCATTTCACAGTAGGCTCTGAAGCTTCAGGAGCTTTAAATAGGAGATTTTTACAGCTGTTTCCCTTCCTCTGCTCTTTCAGTGGAAGGACGTAGCAGAACCTCAGGGTAGGAGGTGCCTCTTGTGACCAGAGAGAATCCCAGCAGGGTTGGCCTGGTCCAGATGGGAGGGTTTTAGTCCCTCCTCTCTCTCTAATAAATCCTGTAGGTCTCAGGTGCACACTCTGATCTCCTCTGCCACAGGAGAGGATCATCCTGGGTTGCTGTTTAGGATTATGGAACACAGCAGATTTGTGTGTAAGCAGGAGCCTCCCAACAAAGGTTACAATGGATGAGCCCCAAAAACGAGCCTGGCACAACCTTGTCTGGGTCTTGAGGGGCTGGGCTAACCTCCCTGCTCTGCTGCAGTGTCCTGGGCACATCCCTGAAGGTCCCTGCCACCCCAGGAACGTGGTGGTGTCACAGTCCTCCAGGGTGGGGCTCAGGACTGGGGACATCTGGGATGGTTGGGTGCTCAGGCAGTGCAGAACAGAGAGTGTAGAAGGTGTCAGTATGGGAATCCCGTCTCAGACAGATGGGAACAACACCTGGAGAAGGATGCCCATTAAACTTGTAGCTTAAACTTGTCCCTTCAGTCCTGGGTTTATTGCTACAGCCGCCTCACCCCCTGCAGCTGCACTGCTGGGGACAAACCCCATCAGAGAGGCTCTCATTTCTCCTAGCAGCCTCCAGGGGCCCATGGGGGAGAGCCTGAAGCTGGGAGTGGTGTCTGTGAAGGTTTGTGGTGTGCAGGGTGCCCCGTGGCAGAGCTCTGGCTGTTTTTGGGTGTCCCTGGAATGCATTTCCCACCACACAGCCTCCTCTGGCTGCCCGTGACCTCCCAGCAGCAGCGCACATGATTCAGCCCAGTGCAAATCTGTGTGGTATTTGGCTTTCCTGAGACACATAACCTTGTTTTTACTGCTGTCCAGAGGGATCTGCCTGAGAGCAGCCCTGCAGATCCCCTTCAGACCTTGCTTCTTCTCTCTCCTTGCTCCTTCTCTCTGCTCTGTGCTGCTTGAGCAGGGCCAGCTGCAGGTACCAGTTTACAGAGGTGTAAAAGAGGTGATACTCCAGGAGGATGGATGTACAAACAAGATGTCTTGTACAAGGAAAAGCTCATAGTGGGGTGGAAGTGGGTGGAAACACTGTGGAGCTGAGGGAAACAGCCGCCCTCACATCTCCCTCATCATCTGAAACAAATGAAAACCGGGCTGATGAAATTCGTGGTGCTGTTCCCAGCTGTTTCGTTGTAAGGAAAGTTTCCTTAGGTGGAAAGTAACTGAAAACTAGAGAGATGTAATTGCTGCAAAATGTAACAGTATCCAGCAAAAATTACAGTTACTCGATGAAATATATATTTTCTCGGCATCAGCATAAAAGAAAGAACATTCTCATCCAGAAATGGTATGTAAATAAATAAACTCTAATTGGTTTGACAATGCCCCTTTTCCTGGCAGTGCCAAGAAAACTAGCATTGTAATTACACAGTTCTGGGCAGACATGTGGTTTCCATTAAGAAAGACTTGTGATTGACTGAGTTCATGAGGCATGTCAGAAAAAACACATCAATGTCTTTGTAACATGAAAAAATAGATCCAAATTTACTTCCAACTTCATGAGAAATGTGCATTTGTAAATACTCTTGAACACAGTACAATAAATGGAAGTAAGGCAAGTGGCTATCAGGAAAATTTGCTAAATTCATTCTAAAATACAACCGTAGACAGCTAAATGCACTTATTTCTTTTTGTAAGGAGAGTTCCTTGCACTTTCAGTGGGCATTTAAAATGTTCCTAACTTTTTACCCCAGTTGTTTCTGTTCAGCAGTGTAGTAATCAAAAATGTTTCCAATGAAAATGAAAACTATATTTAAAGTCTCCCACATTTTCTTTTACCTACACCATGCAAGAGCACTTAGAGCTAGAACTCAAGCTTTAAAGTAAAAAACCTGCATGCAGGATTTATTTTTTATTCTGTGAAAAAGGAAAACTGGCTAGCTAGGTAAGGGAAAATTTTATCTAAGAGGATCTGAAACTAAAATTCTAATGACTTGTTTTAATCACTTAAGGTGACTAAAATGTTGGATAGTTTGTTTTCTGCCTTAGCATAAATACTTTTAAAATGACAAACATTTTAGGATGCTGCCAAGAACTGTCATCTCTTGGCAACCTTAACATTTTATGCTAGATGTATTTTTCTTGACAACAAAACAATTCTGTCTGTTTCTCCTCTTCCCCCTCTTGAAAGAGAGCAGTGGCAAATACAGGGTGTTTTTAAAATGGATTATATCTGTTATGACTTCTTCTAGATATAAATACAGATTTTAAATCTACTGAGTTAAGAAACAAAAACAACATTTGGGGTCACTGACTATGCCCTTTTACAATTGTGTTAAATAATAACATTTCTTTCTTGACCCCTCCAAATATAAATTGAAAGAAAAATCTTAATTCTGTGACAAGAAACATTACTTTTATGGCTGGGTGACAGCACAGTGAATGTGTCTGTCCTGCTGTGACTCACTGCTCTGCCACAGGCTCCTGGCATGGACGTGGGCAAGTAATTTAAACTGTTTTGTGCCTCCACCTCATTGTTGTGAGGGTAAAATCCACTAATCACTGTGAAGTGCTTGCCTGGCTCAGCAGGGAGGGTCAGACAAGTACCTAGAAATATATACCAAATCTGGCAAAGGATTTGGATTGTGCAGTGTGGCTACAAAGTGGCTTAATACTTTTTAAACTTTTTTAAAAGATATTTTTAATGCATTTTAAACTCCTCTTGAAGTAGCAGCAAAGTCTCTTCTGTTGAGGTAATGCTAGACAATGGTGACAAGAAAAAAATGGTTTAAGTTGTTAAAATGGTGCAGGAATAGGAGCTGAGCCATATGTAGACACATTTCTTACATTATTAGAAAAATTGAGATCAAGCTTTAGAACATTTAGAAACTTCATGGGGCAAAATTACTCGTAGTGATCCAAGTGGAAAGTTTTTGGCTTGAGAAGAGGAGCACCCTGTCACTTCCAAACACCTCTGGAGCTTGGTCAGCATGACCATGGGCTCCTTTAGCTTATTTCTTACTCCCTACTGATAATTTGGAAGTGTGGTTTATTTAGATCATTCTCACCCCAAAAAGCCCAGAGACTGGACAAAAGGGCTCCTCAGATGCCTTTTGACCAACTAGTCCATGCTATTTAATTTGCTCACAGCAGAGAACCCTCTCTTGCACAATTAGCTTTTTCTATGTATTTTAAGGAGCAATGGGAACAACAACCTTAATTTTTAGGTAGGTCCTCAGCAACAAACTTCTCAGAAAAAGAAATTATAGACTTTTCTCAAATGATCACGTCTCCTAAAAATCTGTATTCACTTTTTGGCTGTCCCTTTTGTATGCATGTATCAATAACTGCTTATGTAAATAAGCTTTTAGATAGTGTGCTTGGGAAATAACATTTTTTCAGGGGATGTATGCAGATTTTGGAGATCCACAGTTGGATTTCTGGTAATGGTACAGAATTTTTAAATCATGGCAATCTTCAAAAAACACCTAAATACATCTGTACTGCATCACATCAACCTAAGAGGCATTGAAGGAGCATCTCTACTCACTTTATTCCTTGGAATAGGCTCTGAGTGATTTGAAGTGTGTGGTCAACATGAAAATAGCTTGGAAAAATCCCCATCCTCACATTGCCAGCTGAGCTCTCTCAAAGGGGAAGAACAGCACAGGGGGGCCCAGAGGAGATGGGGAGGCTTTGAGCTCTCACCAATTGCTGCACCAGTTCTCTTCATCAGAATATGATGAGCAGTTTCTGGAGCCATTGCATGTTTTATTAAAAATGCCTTTTATAGAAAGAATATCTTGCTCATAGTTTTGATTATACTGTGCTTTCCTGCTCTCAGTGTAGTGCTGGTATTACTGATCAGCCCTATTAGCAAGGTTTCAAAAGAACAATTGTATCTCTGTAAAGCCTTGGTAGAGCAGTTAAAAATAAACCTCCCAGACTGATTACAAAATCAGCACCACGCTGATGGCAAGGGAAATGCTCCCTTTGCTGGAGTAGCTGCCTGTTTACATTTTGCTGTGGGTCTGGTATCTTGGTTTTTGAGTCAGAAGGACGTCAGGACATCAGACTCTGCTGAGGCAACCTGCAGTTGTGATGGATAGTCCAGAAAGCCTAAAGTTACTTATTTTTTCCTTAAAAAAAGTCCCAGGTTAACATAATGATTCTGAGTGAAGGGGCTGGGTTAATCATGCAATTTTCTAGGTTCAATGTAAACCCTTGGCAGTGAAATTTGGTGTTTGGGACTGATGACAAGCACAGATGAGCACTGTGTCCCAGCAAGCACCCAGGACACAAATTATTCCACTGAAGTCAAGGGAGGGTGAGAGACACAATGAGAGTTTTTGCTGAAGCTTCCATGCAGGTTGCCTGCTTAATGCTCTTGTCATTGATTGTTAGATGCTCAGGAGACTTTATGACTTGAATTTATTGTAAAATGGAGAGTTTTTTGGTGAATCTAAAGTTTGTGTTTTGGTTTGCTTGTGGAGTGCCAGGAAAGATTCAGGTGGAATCTTTCATATACAAGGTCAAAGTCCTACCCATTACCAAAGGGTCAATGGTGCTGTAGCACAATATATAAGAATATTTGGGAATCTTCTACCTATAATCAAGCAGAGCTGTGGGTATGACTGTGGTTGGGAAAAGTGTGCTTGATGGGATATCTAGCTGGGATATCTAGCTTTGAGCATTTGCTCTGTGTTCAGGAAGTTTGTGACATGTTGGTGGCAATGGCAGGGCCAGAGCCCTTCCCTCTTGCCTTGTCTGTGACCAAAGCCACACCATATGGACAGAGGCAGAGGAAAGGGGGGATTACCAGCATGAAATCTGTGCACAAAATGGGGGATAACTCATAATTACCAGCAAGAATCTGTCAATCCTTCTTCTTACTCAAAGTTTCACAGGGCTTTGGGAGGACTTGGCCACCTTGGAGGCACTGCTGGGAGAAGCAGTGCATCCCTTTGGAGTTCCTCCGCATAAAAATGTGTGGAGCAATGTTGAGTTGATCCAGGATTTCCACCCTGAGGAGCTGTGGGGGGTGGTTTTGATGCCAGACAGCTGTGTGGCTGCTGATCCAGCTGCACTGCATTTAGGGCGAGGAAATTCAGGAGTCACTACCACAGGAGCAGGCTTTTAGTAGCATCAGATGTTTGGGGGCTGAGCTTCTCCCAGCCCTGCTTTACCAGGCAGCAGCACCTCCCCTGTCCATCTGTTCCCAGCTCCAGAGATGATGGATAGGTGCTGAACACCCTCTTTGTGAGTAACCTAATGCCAGAGTCATAAAAATCTTTCTGCTCCGTAGGAACCTGCTTTTCCATTGTTTTGAAAGGAAATTCAAGCATCCAAACTGAAGTTTAGGTATCTAAATGCTTCCATGGATCTTGGATTGAAGTGAGTCACTTAGGCAGGTTTGAATATGATATCTGTAATACATCACTTTGCTCCTTGTTTAAATATTTATGGGCAAGACTTGGGGCAAGGCAAGGGGGGTGATAAGGGTGGGTGTAAAGGGAGAGGGGACATCAGGCTCTCTCTGATGTCATTGCAGATGAGTCATTTCTCCACATTAAGGCTAATCTTACAGGGGCTTATGAGCCTTACCAGGTTAAAAAGAACCCTTTGGAAATATTTTTAAAGCCTTTAAAGTGCCTGGGCAAGTTCAGGAGAAAGCTTTTTTTTTTTTTTTTGTTACTATTTGGAAGAGAACTGGACCCTGAAGGTTTTAATTGTTGGTTGTGCCTCCAGAAATCAAAATTCCCTCATGAAAATATTTGACATTTGGTCAAATGAGAAGGATTCAGGGAGTTTAAGCTGCAGGAAAACCCTCTTTGGGGGCAGATAAGACCCTCCTAAGTTTAATGGAGAAAAACTGCTTATTTGCATGATCTGAGGTTCTCTGTACACAATTCCTTTGGATCATCCCACAGGGTTCACCTTGGTGGGAGTCTCAGCCCTCCCACCCAAGGGCTGTGATCCATTTCCCTGGATGGCAGCTGCTGCTCCACGTTGCAGAAACTTGGTCATTACCTTCAAAGGGATTGAAGATGGGAAATCTTCAAACTTGCTGCTTAATTACTTCAGCTTCCATGCAGTTGGAATCTCTCACTGATATTGGAATTAGATACCTGATGGATGGCCTTGGAGCAGCTGAGGTTATAGTGCAAGATAGTCTTAATAGGAATATGCAGTCAATTGCACTCTCAGGAAGGCCAATAAATGATTGTACCTTTTCAGAAAGTGCATTTATATACACAAAAACTCCTTGTGTTTCCTTTTCTTTTCCCTTTTTAAAAAAACCTTTCCATTTCCAGGAAACATAACCAAGTGGGAGACAAAGCTTTTTCAGTGAAAATGCCAAATAGAGTGCTTGTTTCATTTAAATTCCTGCCTTGAAAAGCAATAATTTCACATTTAGAAAAAATTACAGTGGCGGATGGAGAGTAATGAAAATGCAGAGCTGAGGTCTATTTGTCCCATCTGAGGTAAAACAGGGTTATGGAAAATCTTCTAATGAGGTGAATATGTTCTTATGCACATTTGATTTTTTTTTTTTTTTAATACTCAAGCTATTTCTGCAGACTGCTTTAAAATATTGAATTAAGATGTGATTGTTTTCTGCCTGTTGGACTTTCCCTTCCTGCTCCAGAATGCCTTAACCTGCCCCTTTTATTGTACTCTGAACATTTTAAAGTGCCAATGTCATGCCATAGCCCATCCCAAAATACATACATATTTTTTATGCGCTCAGTGGACCTAAAAGCAATGTAAAAAATGTGCTTGTGTAGTCTGTGTGTATCCTGTGAGGTTACAGAAAAGAAATAATGCAGTATTTAATATGGAAATAGTGATACATTTGCAGGTAGCACTTTGTTATTTTCTGAGGGGATCTGGGGGCATTGTGGTGCCTCTAACACATGTATGTTCTAACAGTAATGTGTGCTGCAGTGATAATCTCCTGTACCAAACCAAATAACACATACTGGAATATGGAATTCAAAATTTTTATGATTGTTAGGTAAAGTATTTTCAAATTAGTTTTTAATGAGTTCTAATATTTTAATACAACACAAATTTTCAAGTTAGAGTTGCTTTATAGATTTTCTTTTTCTTTCTGTTTGTTTTAGACAATGGGATACAATATTACTTGGTGGGATAACATTTAATTAAAATATACTAATTTATGTATTTGTTTATTAGTCTTATCCCTAAAGCAGCAAAAAAATCTGCGTAATTTTTATGAAAAATGTAAATGAGGACTTTGGCATCACTAATAAAGTGGAATTAGCATACATTTAAAAAGTGGCTTGTTTCCCTTTAATAACATTTATAGCAATCACTTTAAAAGTGCTGCTTTGACTGGGAGCACAGTGAGTTTGCACTGAGGCAGTGGAAGGCGCTTCTCTTTCCCTGGCTTCTCTTTCCCACAGATTTGAGGCTGTGTTTTCTTGTCCTGCTCAGGCTGGTGCAGCACTCCTGAGGTGCCCCTTGGTTTGTCCCACCCTTGTGTCTCTGGGGTGTGCTGCTGCTTGAGGTGGGGGATCCTGGGGGGATGTGCCAGTGGGAATCTGGCTCCTTCAGGATGGAGGCGTCTCCAGCGTTGCCTTTGGCTGAGGCAGGATCAGACTGCTCTGGGAATAACCTTTCATTTTTCTAATTTCCTTTTTAGCTTTATTAGGTTTTACCTGATGAGGTCTTGTCAAAAGAGAAAAGTTTCCTCTTATTACTTTCAGCGTATGAAAAGTTGCAAGGAAAAAGCCCAGTCGGTCCCGAGACAGACAAAATTTCCATTGAAGTTTATAGGAATTTTGTTGGAGAACTGGCTGTTAAGATCAGGCCTCAGATTTTTATCCTGTGATCTAATGCATCGTTGCAAGACTAGTGGGGTTGCTGGCAATCTGCTAATGAGAGTAGTTATGTTTGAGTTTCTTTGTTGTTTTAATCCCAAGTTAGGCTTCTGTAAGATCCTGCAAGTTGCTGTGGGCTCACTCCGTGGTGTTGAGGGCCAGTGGTCAGCTCCAGCAAGCCACAGTCGTGGCCATCAGTATGGACACAGAGAGAGGGGCCAGCTGGGCTGGCAGTGGGGAAGTCTTGGTGTTTTGGGCTTGTTTGAGAGCTTATTTGTATGAATTTATTAAAAAGAAAAAAGCAGCATCCCCTCCCTCTCCTCTCCCAGTTTCTCATCTCTCTTAATTTGCTTGTAAGAATAATAAAACTGAATACAGGAAGGTAAATGCCTTCAGAAAGGTTTTCAGAGGGCAATGCCAAGCATTAATTTCTGTGGCTAAAATGCAAAAAGGCTCAAAGCTGGTTCTTAAGGCTGGGGAATGGGAGCACCTTCCATCTCCCTGTGTCCCTAGCACCGAGACCCCTCCTCAGTGCCCAGCGTGGGGGCTCCTTGGCTCCCCGCCCCTTTGTGTGAAACATAAAGGATTATCTTCAATGCTCCTTTGTTTAAATCTCCCAGGGCTTCAGATGCCCCTGAGGATCCCCATCTCCCCAGTCCCACACCTTCTTTCCTGCAGAAAATACCCCCAAATGCAGCCCAGCCCTTTCCCCTCCTTCTTCCCCTCCTCCTTCCCACTGTTACTTATTTGGGTTCACACTTCACTTCAGGTCCTTTGCAGGCAGGCTGTGTGGGGCTGTTTGTTAACAACCTGTCAAGGAACATACGGGTTTGGGGGAAAAATATGGAGTTTTTCACACAGGCTGCTCGGGCCAGCGAGGCAGCAGGAGCTGGGGACCGGCTCTGCCCTGGGAGGCTGGCAGGACCTTTGAGGCCAGAGGAGGAGGGCAGAGGGCATCAGGAGAGTCTGGAGCCACCAGGAGGGGATGGCAGAGGCCACTGAGGGATGGCAGAATCCCTGGAACATGCTTGGCCATGTGGGCATGTGCCTTTGTGCAAAGTTTTCCCTTCCCTTAGGTGCAGAGAAAGGGATGCTGGTTTGCTGCTCATCCAGAGCAAATCTGCAGAAAACAATGGTGGTTTTTGTTGTTGTTGTTGTCGTTTTCTCTTTCTCCCTCTCAATTTTTTTTTTTTTGGTCACTTATCCACGTCACTGAAATGTTTTAATGAGGAAATCCTGACTGCAGGAAGGTCAGGAGATGAAAAGCAGAGCTGATTTTAAAAATAACGCCCAGTTTTACTGCGCGGCCAACTCCCAACGCGTTTTTGAGATGAAAGGGAAAGAAAAGCTTCACAGTATTTAAGCAATAAAAGTATTACAAGGAAAAGCTCTTTCCTAGTCTTGTGCTGGCATGGAGGGGTGGTATGAGGTATGGGGGGAAAAATCAACTTCTTCAAAGCAGTGTAGGATGTCAAAAGTCCCTCACAGAGGATCTCTATTCACTGAATAGGTGTCTGTATGTGTGACTTGATATCACATATAGGTATGAGCAGATGTAGGGCCTGATTCTTCAGGCATTTTATGCAAATGAGAAACTTTTCTCATGAACAGTTGAGATGATCATAAATTGGACTGATTAAGCACATGGTTAAATCTGAGCAGGATTTAGTTCACGTACTTATTCCTATATTCCTATATTCCATCAGTGTAAAAACAAATTACCCTAATGTGACATTAATATCTATTTGCTACCATCTGGGATCTTTTAAAATGGTATTTAATTTCTTAATATTCTGAGACTTTTTCCTTAAAAATTTCATGTATCATTAAAAAAAAGTCTAGTCTAAGTCACAAATGCATCCTTTTTCTCATGTATATTTGATACCAGGCTCCAGTCTAATCTGATAAAGTGCACTTTGCCTGTAGTGTCTTACAATAAGCTGGCTGCATTAGTGCCGGGAAAAATCAATACCGATTTATAATTTACCATCGCAAAAACCTATCACTTTTTATGACCCTCCATCCTGGCTCATTAATATTACATTAAAACACACACACACCCCACTGCAACAGGGTGAAATTGTAAGCTTGTCAGGTTTGTAGTCATAAAAAAAGCTTTAATTGGTCTTAATTTGGGAATTCAGCATTAGGTTTTGTTTATCTGTGTGATGAATATTTTTTTAAAAATCTTCCTTACTTTCAGTGGGTTTCTAAAATGCATCCTAGTAATGCATCAGTTTCTCAGCCAACATCTCCTTACAGGCTTTTTTTTCCCTGCACAAAGATATGGTTTTCAAATAAAGCCTCTCTCTCTGAAATTTCAGACAGGTTAGGTAAATCACTCGGAGGCATTCCGTGTTTGGGATTTGCACTCTTGATGAAGGTAATAAAGTATAATGGGGCCTATCCCTGGTTAACAGTTATGGTTCTAATTGTGGTTCGATTTTTGTTTGTTTGCTTTTCATCAGGGTTCTGGAAGACTGTTTTGGGGCAAAATATGTAAATGGAATCACTGTATGGTACATTGCTTATCTCTCTCTTGTCAAATGCCTTTGTTTCCTGAGCTGGCAAGAGCAGAGGATCAGTTGGATGTTGTTGGCCCAATCCTGCAGGATACAAACGGCTCTGTGCAGTTTACAGAGCACCAACATCTCCAGCTGATTTCAGTGGGCCAATAATTTCCTTTCTTCACTGAGCACAGAAGATGACAAGAACTATGAAGTGTAGAACCAATTGTGAATTCAGTTTCTTTCTTACATATTTTAAAAACTAAGTTAAAAAATCAAAACAAACCAAAACAATAGTTCACCCCCTGCAACGAAAATTAAAACAGTTTCATACTCACATGTTTTTAGACTCTAGAAGTCCTTATATCTAAATTCTTTCCAGATAATGTCAAAAATAATGATGTCAGTGTTTATATTGGCAACGGAAAGGTGCTCTTTATTTATTTCATACTATTCCCAAAGAGTTTCCAGGGATTTTATTTTTTTTCCTTCTAGTTAATACTGAGGAGATTCTACCCTAACAAGACTCATGCGCTTTCCTGCCGCATAAAAGCTTAAGGAATAAATAAGTAAATGGTGTGTTAATACAGAAGTTAAAAAAAAAAAAAATTAAAAAAATAAATAAAAACCCCGGGAAATTCAGTGTGTTCTCAAGTGTGCAGCGGATCTGCACCATGCAGCAAGTACATGTCGTGATTGGGTTTTTAAAGAGACGTTCGCCTCCCCACTGACTGACAGGGCCTATTGATTTTTTAGGTTTCTGCCGTCATCAGTTTTCAGCCTCACAGCGGCCATATGTCGAGGTCAGGGCGCGCGGGGGCTCGGGCAGGCAGCCCTCGCCACAGCCAAAAGTGAAGGGCCGCTGAAAGAAAATCAATCATGTCATAAGTGGGAAGCATCAAAAATTTTCCCCCTGTATGGCCAGGGCCCATCAGGCTGTCTCCACTCCCGGCAAAGGTTGGGCATCTGTCAAGCTGGGCTAGGTGAAAAGTATTAGAAATGCCAGTTAACCCGTGGTACGGCTGAGCGGAGCCGCGCTGCCTTTGTCTGCCCGGGGAGTAGGACAAGGTTAGCGCTGGAGCTTAATTTTTGAGACAGGGGAGCTCCCTCCACTCCCCTGGTTGATCTGCCGGATGGGCTGGAGTGGTCCAGGTTTGGGTGAAAGGTCTAAAACCCACCCCCTCGCATGGATGTGGTGCTTCCTTTGGGAAGTCAGCACAGGCTGTTCATGAGGTCCCCAAATCTGGTTCTGGAATGAAGCAGCACCACAGGAATGTGGCTTTTTGAGTGGAATGTGTGAGTTTTTAGTGCTTTGGGTTGTTTGGGTTTTTTCCCCATCAATGATGAAATTATTTGCTCCTGCCCTGTGCGGATCTGGATGTTGTTTGACTCTTGTTTCAGAATATCTTCACTGGATAGACAGTAAATATTTCCATTGTTCTGCTAATTGGGGAAAACCTATTTCATGCAGTCTGTGAAAGTATATTGCTGTGCTGTATGATTTTAATCTTTCTCCTCCTGTTCCATTTAAAATCCATACAATTAGATTGTGCAATTATGCTAAATAATCGATCTTCTGTATCTTGTTTGCCACTTACATGATGCCTCTTGCGGAGAGGAAAACATATCTGAGTATGTCCACTAAATTTGAAATACTGATTTGGTAATACACTGGGATATTTAAGATTATGTTGGCCATTTTTCAAGCTTTCTGATTGCTGATCATGTGCCCTGAGGAGTATTGCAGTAGGCTATGGATAAGAGAGTGTGTGTGGATTTATTGTTAAGCAATTAGACAAAAAGAGAAAACAAATTTATCAGGACAGGAATGGGGACACAGCCTCTTTTATTTAGCTTTTTACCCTTAATTCTAGATGAAGAACAGTGAGGGCAAATTTGCTTATTTGGAAAAGCCTCCAAACATGTATTTTCTATACTTGAAGCTGATTTGTATCCCATCTCCACGTGCAGGTCTTGTTGGCTTACCCAGATACAAATACCTGTTCCTTGAGTGATGCTGCCCATTGAAGCTCCTGTGGGGGATTTTCCTGTGAATGTTTTTCAGAGGGGCAGAGCAGGAGCAGAACTCTCTCCAAAGCTTGTCCTGTGTGGAGCAGATGAGCCCAAGGAGATGGGATGGGATCTGTGATTTAGACTCCAGGCTGGGCTGCAGCTCACTGCTTGAATGTTGCCTATCACCACCTGACCTGAGCTGTACACTTCCTAATAAATATTTTAGCTCTCTACACTCCAGTGATTACGCTCTCCATTGAATACAGATAAAAAGACAAAATGTTTCTTTAATCAGTACTGTGATGTGAGACCGTTAAGGTAATAGTGCTTGAAACTATTAGAATCTTGAAGATATTGACTGGCTTGCTTTTGGCATTGCAATTATAATTGTATTTTTAGGCTGTGTTATATGGTTTTATAGTAGTTTTTCTAACACAGAAGGCTTCCCTGCCCTGTCTGAGCTTTTGGGAGATACAGAGAGGGAGGGATTCTGCAGTCCTGAGCTGCAGGTGCAGCTAGCAGATGACCTAATTGGGACTGATATAATTTGGTTTTAGAATCTGCAAGGAAATCCAGGTCATCCCTCTGGAATCCACGGTGGATAAGCGTAGACAGATTTGAGGGGAAAAACTTTGAAACCTTCCTCAAAGTGTATTTTAAGCTCTTGAAGTGCTATGGGGAAGACTGGCGACAAAATTATCCTTTGTGAGTTTAGGGCAGATCAATGCAAGTGGCCAAAGAAATCTTCTCTCCAAAGGCTTGTATCCCCCATTCCCTGAGGAGTGAGAGCTTCCAGGTGCAGAGCTCTCCCAAATTCACCACTGACACCAGTTATCCTGGCCTGTAGAGGCAGGGAAACTCGGTCCAGAGAGAACAGAGGGGATGCAGTCTGAGCTGCTGCTTGGCACCCACCAGGGAAGATCATCCCTTCATTGCTCCATCCAGCCTGTAACTGGGAGGCTCTCCTGGGAGGACAAGCTGGACTCCTCCTGTGAACACACATTTTCACTGACTCCAGCAGGGTCATTTTACCAGTGCAGGCTCCCTTCTCACCTGTGGCAATGCACAAACATCAAAAGAGGATCAGACACAGAAATTCTTGATGGAGTGAGTTATGGGTATCTAACTCAGTAGGTATCATATATTGCATTAAAAAGTTCAAGAACTGTCCTGTCTTTCTCTCTAAATCTCTTTTAGACATAGATTAAAGTGATTTAAATGTGTTGTGTTCTGCATTTGTTTAGGTAAATTAATGCCCTCTGCTGTATCAGCAGACATTGTGATTTGATGATGTGTTTACATGACTTGGGACAAACCCTGTTTGCTGGCTTTTAGTTGGTACTTATTTCCAATTATTAAGGGAAAATAAGCAAGGATGGCTGCTAACATTTTAAAATTACCCTAGAGTTGGTTTAGAGGCTGAGCCTCTGCTCTGGTCACAGACAATTGTGGGCACTTGCCATCTGCTGCTCAAGGATTACCTCGGTGTGGCTGAGCAGTGGAGTTTTGCATGGTGCAAATCAGCAGCTCCTGGGAGTTTTGATTTCTGACTTTTCTAACAGAGCAAAGCTGGTTTTGCCACTGAAAGGTTGCACTGAATGAGGACTATTTCAAGTAGAGTCTGATATACCTGCCCCAAAATAGTTGGCTCCTGGTCCCAGAGTATCATTCCAAGTACAGTATTCTCTGCTCAAGTGAGAATTAGTGCTGGGATAAGAAAAATCAAAAGTCGTGCCTGAGAGTTGTCTGGTAGCATTGACTGTGGCTCCTGGAAATGGAGATGTGTGTCTATGTGCTGGTGCTTGTGCACATGTGTAGAACTTGATGTTTGCTGCAGGTTGTTAAGTGCAGCCACAGCTGGTTGTTCACTGAGGGTCTTCATCCCCTTCCTAATTTCCTCCAGGGGAAATGGTAGATGCATTGGTTCATGTCTCTGGCACTGCACTCTGAGGCACTATGGAAGTGGTGTTGTTAAAATTGTTCTACATCAGCTGGAGGGTGTTTCTGGAGAGTGGGAACCAGACCCTTCCTGCTGACATGGATGGGCTGCCTTGGCTCTCCACCCACCTGCTGTGGCTCTGAGGTGGCTTCTGATGGTTTTGCTCGGGCACAGATGGGATGTTGGCCATGTTGCTTCACTCTGTCTGTTCCCAGGTCTCCTCTCACATATTTTCTCTGTAGTCAGGCCCAGTGTGTGGGCTGGCTTTGCCTGATGGGCACTCAGGAGCAGACTGTAAACAGCCTGTGCTGTTGAACCCAGGGGTGCTGCTGTAGAAGCATTTCCAGCCTTTACCTGGAGTTGCTGTCAGCTCTGCAACTCCTGCTCACCCAAATCAATGTTTCCTTTCACTTTATTTTCTCCAGTGCTGACATGTTGCAGTGCTGCAGTCTGTGGGAGCAGTGCTTTCCCTTGAGCTGAGAAATAATTTCTCCCCCCAATTTCCTGGAAATTCTAGACCTCCCCCTCACTGCATCTGCTACAACAACTGTGCCTCTTCTGTGCCTCAGCATCTTTGCTGTGTGGGCAGTCTTCCTTCCCCTGTCTCCCTCTTCCATTTCCTTTCCTCCTTCCACTTCTACTGCCTTTTTTTCCTTTTTCCTCTTTCTCATTTTTGTCTGAAAAACATCGCTGCTGTATGTGCATATTCCATATTCCGAACTTCATTTCAGCCCTATTAAAACAATAAATCCTGATAGTTCCATAGAAGCTGTTCAAGATCTCTTGGGCCAAAAAAAAAAAAGTATAAAAAAATTCCTTTTAAACAAAAACAGTCCCCGAATACAGATTTGCAAAGTACATTCCAGAACCATTATGGTCTTCTGGGTAAATAATTTTCATTTAAAAAATCTTTATAACACATATTTTAGAAGTGTTTTAAATATTATTTTTTTTATAGTAGACCATGATGGATTCTAAAGAGCCATTATGGTTTATCAGGGAAATCATATACTTCTTAAAAAATTGTCTTTTAAATACTCATTCTTGAATTGTTCCAACTGTGATACATTTTCAGCACAGGGGAGTTTTTTCTTCCTGGGCTATTTTCCCCTCCTATTATAAAAAGAAAAGACATTTTCACATGCCCGTCTCTTTTTAAAACAGAATATGATAGTCTGGCTTAAATGATACATAGATTGGAAGCTCCACCTTTAGTGTGCAATATGCTTTTCTAAAACCATCCACTCTTTTTTTGAGACAGCCCTGTCACATCCCATGACATTACCTACCTTGCAAGGGCTTGGTGCAGCCTCATAGGCAACATCTCCAGATTATTTTTTGATATTCATTGAGTGGAAGAGGCTGAGTAGGGACTTTGCTGCATTGACAAATTATTCCTCGTAGGACAGAGTGTGGAGAGCCCCCATAACTTTTTCCAGAGTTTGGATGTTCACCTGGGGGGCTCTTCCAGCAGTTCCTTGGTGTATGCAGACCATGTTCTTCTCATACTCTGAAATCCAGGAAGATTCAGGGAATGACTGGAGGGTGCCTCTTCTCCAGCAGCCCGTTGTGAAGATCAAAGCAGGGATGGATATATCTTCTGAGTGAACCAGAAAATGTGATTTGAATGCAGATTCTAGGTGTTGCTTTCATTAGAGTCAGTGTGCCAGGGGAGGGACTGGGATGAGCTGAGGGGAAATGCTCCCAGGCAATGGGGAGAGGAGGAAACTCCTGCCAAGATCTGTGTGAGATGTCCTCAATTATACAGCCACCTTCAGGGCAGCCACTTCCCTCCCAGTCCTCCCATTCCCCTGTGTGAGCACCCTGGTTTTCTGGAGAGTCAGGCCTGGATCTTTGTATAGCCATTTTCTTTCCTCCATCAGCTGCTGAGGTTAGGGGGTGACCCAGTGTCTCACCAGCCCTCTAGATGTGTCACATCTTCATTATCTATTTCAGTGAGGAAATGAAGGGAAAGGATCAAAGGAACTGTCAGTTTGGAACAAGTCCTTGCAGAGCTGGAGGGAAGGGGTGGTAATGCTTCCAAGTTTTGCTGGAATGAAATTGAATTTGCAAAGAAGTTGGAGAAAGTGAAATATTGGTACTGTGGTCACACTTGGGAGCCCAGATGAGCATTTAGGCCCCAGTGTGGCAGATGCTCTCCACGCAGAGAGCAGATGCTGCAGGTGTCCTGGCGCTGGTGACTGCTGCATCTCCCCTGGTGCCTTAATGAGGACTGCAAAGTGTAAGATCAACACACAAAAAAATACAGAGAAACTCCATAATGTGTACAAGAATAGCTCATGGGAAAACCACATTACCTTAGTTTACAAGCAACTGTCTGTGAAACGAGATGATTGCCCATTATGTAATAGATCTGTGCAATAAAGCTTAGGTATCTGCATTTGAAAGTTAATAAATGGACTTATTGCAGACTGAGATGTTGATGGTATAACAGATAACTAGGTTAAGGGAGAGTTATTCTGAGAAGACAACTAGGTTTTTTTACTAGTTTTTTTACAAGGATATTGCATATTTGTAAAACTACAGAATATTATTCTTCCCAAATGTAAGTCTTAGCAGGACTGAAGAGAGCTGCTGAGTGAATAACTAAGGATGCAGGCACCAAAATAGTAGAATAGAATAGAAGGATTTAATTAAAAATTAGATGTAGTTTTTCAATCAGTGTAGAAATAATCTCAAAACAACAGAAAAAACATCTGGCATAATGTAAGAGCTGTGTTTCTGCAAGTTACTTAAACTAACTGCTGTCAGCTTTAAAAGGATCTGTTCACAGCCATTTAGGAAACAGGAGGAGGATGCAAGCTCTGAGTTTTTTATGGAATTAGAAGGGAGTTTCTAAAAAGAAGTTTTGTAAAGCTGTAGATACTGTTCCAGCCTTGCACCAGGTGATGTCAGTTCATTTTTGGAAAGCTAAACTGAACTATTGTGCAGCACAGTGAGTTAACATTGAAATAATCAATTGTTGAGGTGGATTTCCAGGTAAATTAACAGCAGATAATGTACAGTTCATGAATGTCTTATTTATTTCAGTAGGTTCGTTTGACAGATTTGGTCAGGGTCAAGAATGGGGTCAGAAAAAAACCTGATTTTTAATATACCCAGCTGAAAATCCAGTCTGTGTTGCCAGGTGGTTAATCTGGAGAAAACAGCATTGGTTGGTGCTATCTAAGGATTCTTTGGGACTCTTGGTAGAGCTGTGGAGCTGCAGAGAAGCTTCAGGAATGTGTGAGCCTGTGTTTCTGTGGGCACATAGGAAATTGAAAAGGAGGCACAGTGTGGTAAAGAACACTCAAAGGGGACTCTCGTGGTAGGTGGGCATGGGCAGAGAAAGCATCTGGCAAACTTCCTACAGCAACAGCCACAGCATTTGCTCTGTGGCCCAGCACCCTGACCTCATCTTGGCATCAACCCAATGCCAACCAGACTGAGCAGGCGGCTGAGCCTGGCTTGGGACCCACAAACAAAGCCTGGTAGCGTTTTTCAGGCAATGGAGGGGAAGAAGCTGGGTATGCCAGCAGATTTCCTCTGCAGAAGGGTCAGTTTGACTGTGTTCCCCACAGAACATCATAAAACCAGTTATGCTGAGTGGGATTTGTTTCAGCCCCTGCCAGCTCTGTTCCCCGGAGCTGTGGGAGTCACTTTAACTGGTATCAGGGGGTGTAAAGGGTGGGCAATGGCATCTCTGTGAGGTCTAAGATCAGCAGCAGCAGCACTTCTCATGGTATGTTCTTGGACCCCAAATCTCCTTCCACCAGGAATGGGCAACCTGGATTTCACTGGCTGTGTTCTCCCTTCCCACGGGACCTCTCTGAGGGAGGCAGCAGTCAAACCACAGAGCTTTTTATGTACCTGACAGAGTTTCCATCTGGGAAATGCTCATGAAAGTAACTTCCTAAAACACCGCCCGCGTCATCGGCAGCGACGCGGCGGCTGAAACGCGGAGCAGCCACACTCCAAAGGGCTTTTATGAGCTGCTCCTGTCTCAGCAGACTAAACTATCACAATAAAATGTAAGGCAGGTAATTAATAATTGTGCCAGTGACCTTGAAAATTAATATTGTTTGTTATTCCTGTAAACAAACTGAGTTTCCTTTCCTTATTATATTTTGTATGGTAATTTGGCATAAACACTCCTTTTCACATAATTTCCCCAGTTGACTTTTGTCTCCTTGGTAATTTCCGGCTTTAATAAAGAAAACCTAATTAAGAAGGAGCTGTTGATTGGTTTGCTAGTGTAATTAACACAGGTGATGCTAATGAGTTTCAATGAAACCAATAGTTTATTGGGAAAAATAAAGAGTTGTGCTGCATATGGTGTGAGTGATATCTGCACTTTGGGAAGATATTATTGTGATTTTCAAGCCTCATGTGAGTGGTTTGTGAACATGGGCGGGGGAGATAAAATGTTTTATAAGATTCATTAGTGGTGTTAGACCAAGTTGAATAAGCTTCATGGCTCGGGTATATTAAAAATCAGTTTTTTTCTGACCCCATTAATAGCATGGAAAGTTTTATCTTCCCGTGGGAAGGAAGAAATGTTAACTTTCTGTGTTTTGCCTGTGGTAAATCTGCAGTACAACTGCTGCAGTATGTGTTGGGCCCTGGCTTGGGGGGGCTGAGCAGGTCACCAGCACCCTGAGAGTTGGGGTGTCTGAGCCCCACTGCCCCTCTTATCTCCCTACACAAAATTGAAAAGGCTGAGGATGAAGCTGTGCAAGAAGCCCTCTTCTGATTTCCTTGTTGTCACCTCAGGCAATTTCTCTCATTTTTTTTTTCCTCTTCCTGACAATGAGAGCAGGACTTTGCCCCACGTATTTAAGTCAATGCAAAATGTGAAATCTTTGTTAGTGTGGTTAAGTGAGATATTCTGAATTTCTGCTAGAGATATAAATGCTGCAATATCATGCTGCTATTGTTTTTGTGTGGCAGTTTCTTCAGGAGGAGACGTTTACTTTTGTAATAACATTGACATTTTGTAAAACATTGATAACATTTTATAGTTGGTCAATGTTTCGAAGGGGCATGTGCTGATATCTAATTTACATAGCTTTTTGTTCTGCAAGGTGAAATTCAGTTATATTTTATATTCCAAAGGTATGCTCTTTTGTTCATTCCAGCCCTGCCTTTACATATCCCTTTTATTTGGCTTTCCTTTTTTCTCTCCTCTCTTTTTCTTTTCATTTTCCTCTCATTTTTCACCATGATGTAGTTAATTCTTTTTTTCAGCTCATGCTACACTTTGTCTTGTCTATTGCTATGTGACAGAAAAGCCAGAGACATTCCATGTCTGGCAGTACACCTCCAGGGACATCTTTTGAACTCTCATAATTTGTATTTATTGCCACCCACTTTGTAAGTTCACAGTTTAATTTGCCAGCAGTGGCAGTGTTAGGCCGACACAGTAAAACAAGATAACGTTAAAATGTCAGAACGAGAGGGGGCATGAATGATGCATTACTCACTGCTAGAACTTGCACTTGTCATGCCTTTCCACCAAAGTGATGTTAACTACCTTTTGAGAGCCTTATCTGACTGGTATTACTCAGAAATAGGATCATTAGTTCACTGCTCTGATTAGAAGGTTGCTATGGTTGATTAACTCTTCTGGAACTGGGATCACGGTGGGAACATAACATGAATCACACTGGATTATGCATCTAGAACTAATTTTATAATTATTTTTTGCATTTTTATAGTTGTTTACATATGTATTTCCTTAATTCACTAGTGGGCTGACAGGAATGAGAGCAGAGGGGAAAAATGGGGCACATTTTAATGGAAACATTCAAGGTAGATTTCGGTTGAGCTGTTTCTCCTTCAGCACACTGTGCTAACAGTGACCTATTATGCAAATTGGAATAAAATCAGGAAAAACTGCAATTTGATGTGGTTTCTAGAGTTGCACAGTTAAAGCCTCAGCAGAGAGTGACAGCCACAATCAGATCCCTGTGTCAGATGCAGAGAATGCATTTGCTGCAGAGGAGCCAGCCAGGGCGAGCATAGGGGAATATCTGTGAGAGGAATATCTGTAAGAGGAATGTCACAGGGACCATCTGAGGGTTGAGGCTGCTCTTCCTAAGTGCTTCTGAAGTGCTGCCTTGTGAATGATTTCCCAAATTTGCAAAATGAGCAGAAATTAATGCACTTTAAAAAAAAAATTAAATAATAATAAAAACATTTTGCCACAGCAATATTCTCATAACCAATATAGGAGTTTATTTCTGAATGTTCTTTTTGCTCCTTCACTGTAGGGATTCCTTGGCCATTATGACTCCTCATACCATAATGGACAACTAACATTAGTGTTATGGTAAAAAAAAAATATCCCTGTGATGTGGACATTAGCAAAGGTGCATTAGTAAGAATAATGTCTCCTAGCCCAGCAAGTACCTGCTCACAAGACAGCTCTTTATAATTTCAGTGCTTCCTTCTGTATGCAAAGAGTTCTCTGCATCAGCCAATCTCGAGCAGGCAATTTCAGACTGAGTTCAGGCAGTACACCTGAGCACCTGACTGAAATACCAAATCCTCTGCTGGCTTTATGCAAAATGGCTCTGATCCAGTCTCTCTGTAGTCAAGGAGAGCTGGATCAGCTCCTAAAGGATGAAGGGCCAAGAAGGATACAATTTAATTGAGTGAGTAGCATGACTGATTCCTACAGTTACACATCTGAGTAAAACAAGGAGGCTTTGGACAGCAATTAGCTGAAAAATGTGGTCTGAAAAATACAATCACACTGTTGACAGTGACTTTGGAGGGTAGATTTTGGTTCCTGAGGAAGAGATTTTGCTTTAATGATAAGAAATAACGATTCCTTTGTAGCAGAAACATGTTTAATGAAGTTCAGACATCTTGAGGCAGAATTTAGTTGCCTTCTGCCATAGACTGTGTGTGGGCACATTAGGGGTAAGTCCAAATTTTATGTCCCTTACTCAGTTCATCCTCAGACAGTGATGAAAGAATTACTCAGACTTTGGTCGTGACTTCATGGGGACTGTTTACCAGAGCACAGGGCTCAGAAATGGATCATAGTTCCCAGTTAACTTTTTCACAGATAAGTTCCCAACACTATCCTTTTCTTGCTGGGTTTAAAATGCAGCCTTGGCCTGGATTGTGAGTTGCTGGTTCTTTTTTGGCTGCATCAAAATCAATCACAGTGTAAATCAATGTTGTATGTCTGCAAAGGAGCTGCTGTTCTGCAGGGTTTTTCTCACTAACACAAGCTCAAGAGATGGAAAAGCAGATGAAACTTCTACCTGTTGCTAAGTAGAAAGCCACAATTAAGGGGTGGTGCAGCTCATATTTTTAAGTGTTGTACTGAGAGTAGAGATGGAGGATGGTCCTGGGTTTATAACCCTGGCACTTCTAGTTTGAAAATACTATTAGGAGGTTTTTCACTCCATTTGAGCTGGAATATCTACACCAGCTTGCATGGAACTGAGCCAATATAATGAAGTTTGAAAGTATTTTTTTGTCTTTATTCTTTTTTTTTTTCCCTATAAATACAATAGGTTCTATTTGGCTTTAAAAATATCCAGTCTGCCTTTTGGAAATGGTGAAGCTGGCATGATCTGAAAAGACCTCTATTATTATTAAAATTAAATGAATTTCTGAATGACAGTCTCACATTTTAGATGTGTTTTAAATAAGTGTTAAGAAAAGGCTCTAAGGGCAGAGCTGATCTGTTAGGCTGACAAGGCAGACCTGAAACTTTTTCTCATCTTGACAGGAGGTTTTTCAGGGACCAGAAGACCTCTCTACCCTTGCAAAACAATTATTGCACCTGAATTACCACACTGCTCTGCAGCTCCTCTCTCCCAGCTGCCTCTTGCTGCACTTTCTGCATAGCCCAAGAATTCTCATGTCTTGAGTTGTATGGAAAATGAAAGAGAACAAAAAAGAAAGTAGCACCAGTTTTTGCCTACCTTTTTTTTGCTGTGAGCCAAGGCTTTTGCAGCACCATTAGGATGTAGATTATCATATTTAAAACCTGTGATGACACCATTGTACCCATCTGAATGATTAATCTGCTCATTAAAAGAGTGCCGATGGGCTAGTCTAATTGGAACATGGATCTTCTTAAAGGACGTTGCAGGGTCGGGAATAGGAAATATTACTCATAACATAAAGTAGGGATTAATTATGCTACTAAATACTACTGTGTGAAATTTACATATGGGTCTGGTCATTGGTGAGGGGTTAGGAAAAGTGTAAGCATCCCATTTTTATAGCCTAAAAAATGGAGGCGGGGGGTTCGTGGCAAATCTTAACCCCTTGTTGTTTCAGAGGCAAGAGTGAGCTGGGATGCCATGGGAGGGGCAGGAACACAGCTTCAGGTCAATTCATCACCACTGCTTGAAGTGAAACCCTGTCCAACGTGCAGGTTGCAGCTGCAGTTAGATGGTTTCTAACTGTGGCTTCCAGTGAAATGCAGCCCTTCCCCTGCTCTCTCCAAGGGCAATGAACACGGTGGTCTCCGCATGGAACCCCTCTGGAATTGCACGGGCCATGGCAGTGCTCTGGCTCCAGTCTCAGCTTGAAAGTGGGACTAATCATTTAATTACAGGAAACAGGCAGTGTTGCTCTGGTCTGTGATGGTAAATTTTGCCTCTTTTCGAGTAGTACTTGGCAACAGGCAGAATTTCTAGGCTGTGGGATGGCTTTTCCTGAGTGTTTCTGACTGTATGTGGTTGCTCTTGGGAGGCTGCTTTAGCTGGACTAGAAAAGCCAACTGTGGAGCTCTGCTATTCCTGACCTATCCTAGGCCAATGTGTCACCCTGTTCAGGGTCAGCAGTCTCTCACAGCTGTGGCAGCCTTCATGCTCTTTTTGAATAAGCAGATGTCTTTATCCTAGAGTTGCACTGCCAAGGTGATTTTAATACCAGTCTGGGCTGAGATTTAGGAATCAAAGGAGTTTGGATAGGCTGCAAATCAGGAAAAGAAAAAGAGTATCATGGATGAACCCCCTGTTATTTCAAGCCTACCTGAGATATTTTAATGGATTATATCCCCTCTGAAGTAATGATGTGCTATTTTCTTGAGATTTTAGAGGAGAGATGAAAACAAATCTCCAAAGAAGTCTGGGAGAATTTAATCTGGGGAATCTTTTCTATATCCCATATCTCTGAAATCGCTGTGCAGTTCCCTACTCATTAGATTTTTCTCTCTGGATATTAATCAACACTGCAGACAGTCCTTTGGAAATTTTTTCCAAGTTGTTATTTCTTAAATCTCACAGGATCATTCTGTGAGAATGGTCATGAATATCTAATAAAGACTTCATATGCATCTGAAAAAAGGGAGGCAAACCAATATGGTTTGTTTCCTTAGTGAAAAGGCCCTTGAATTGAAGTTAAGGAACTAATTCCTCTGAACTTAGATCTGAGCCACGTCGTAACATCTGAAACAGTGACGGAATTTTTGTATTTCCCATTAGTGAAAACGTGATAGAATTTTTTTGTTTTGCTCTTGCTAATTTTAACCATGATACTCAATGTCCTTCTAGAGGTAAAGGAAAACCTTTGCTGAGGGGAAATTTCAATGAAATACAAAGGGTTTCTTGGTGTGTTATGTGGAAGATCTGGATGTATGCAGTTAAATGTACAAGCACCTCTGTGTAATTCATCATCTCAATATCTGGATCAACATCCAATCTATATAAGACAATGCTCTCAAGGATGAAACTCAGGATGACTTTCCCAGTTTTCCAGCTGGAGGGAATGAAACCTGGCAGGGCAGGGCTCAAATCCCTTGTCTGAGGTTACAGATGAGCTCGTGGCAGAGCTGTGGAAAGTGACCCTGGCTATCAAGCATCTGTGCATATTTGGTGAGCTGCCTTTCCTCTCTAGAGCCACATGAGCATTTAAGTGTTTTGTTGGATAGGGGCCTAGATGCTTTTAGGGTTTGTTTTGAAAGCTGTTGTTTATTTTAAAGCACTTTCCCCAGCCAATTTACAGGTTTCTTCTTGAGGTCTGCTATGGCGAGTCCCACCTTATGGAAAGGGCTTCTGTATATTATGAGATGCTGGAGGACCTTTGGGATCCACTTTCTGATAAAAGCTCTTGAGGATGGAGCAGAGGAATGGGCCACTTGTCAATCAGCAGAGGCAGCCTATCCCCTAAAATGCTCCTTGCCTGTACCCAGATCCTCCAGGGGCTGGTTCTGCCCGAAGATACAGATCCTGGAGCAGGGATCCAGCCAGCTCACCAGATGGCCAGGAGTCACTGAGCATGTTTGTGGTGCACAGCCTCCAAAGTCCCTGGCAGCCTGCCACTGGATATATATATATATAGCAATTTACTTAGGGGATGGAGACGGGGGAATACCAAACTGCTTATTGGCCATCAGAGTGGGAGCTGTTAAAAAGTATTGGATCCATAATTGCATTTGGTTTCCCCAGTGACCAAGGCTGCAATCCCTGTGGAAACTGTTTTCAGTTTTTAATTTTTTTTTCTTCAATAGAAGAGCCATTAGAAGAAAAATATTATAGTTTTTCTTTAAAAATAGGGTCTGCTGGGATGCTGTAAGTGATCGTTGGCAGAACAATCCTTGTATGCCAGGATTCTTCTGTAAGTAATGAGATCACTTGGATCAGCTTGAGAAAATGGGATAATCCACTTCTATAGAAAGTGAAAGCTCTCATACAAAGCATGAGTGAGCTTGTGAAGCATGTCACTGTATGTTTAGCCTCTGTGTCTATAATAACCTTGTACTTGCTTCCTAATAGTTGTAAAGAATACAGTAATGCTAAAAACAAGTGTTGCTGACACATTTGTCAGTGTTTCAGTGAACCCTGATGCTATATGTCATTGATTTGTGGCTACAGACAAAGAAATTTTTTTATTTTTTTTCCCTTTTCTGCCTGCCTTCCTTTCTGATTTTCTACATTATTATATTTTTTAAATTTTAATAATGACTGTGTGAGATAGAGGCTGCATTTATCGATAGGCTATGTTGTTGACAATGTTGTTTACTTATTTGGAATGACGCCGCCCCTCAAGCTGCTACAAGCTTATCAAATCACTTTAACTAACTCCCATGTTACCATCAACACTGGTCCAAATCTGTCACAACTGGCAGCCTTCAGAGTTTGTTTGAAAAGATGGTTAACAGGTTTGAGCATTGTCAGAGTTGCAAGGCATGAGCAAATAAGATCATTGCTCGGAGTGCGTTGTTAGGTTGATCACATAGGGCAAGGATTAAATTGTTGGAATGTTTTACTATTAATTATACTCCCATGTGCTTTTGGGTTTTCAGAAAAATGGGGTTAACAACTTTCTTAATGGAAAATGTGTATGTGGATGACAGAAAGAGCTAACGCATTTTCCAGTATAAATGAAAATCTCCACTTTTTCAGCACCGTGAAGACAAAAGTTTCACTGCAGAAAAGGGATAAAATAAGTTAGGCTAGGGTTAAATAAAAAATAGTGTATCCTTGTCGAGGACCCAATTTAAAGCAAAAAGTTTAACCCCCATACTGCACTGAACCCAGGCAAAATAGCTTCCATGGCCTTTGTGTGACGTGGAAGGTGAACATAGAGCATCTTCTGTGATATTGCCCTCTTTGGCTTACAAAGTGTATTAAGTTACGTGAATGGGGAAAGTTTTGAAACAGGCCTTAGAGTTTGACATAATATCTCTCAGTTGGAACCGGTGCTTATTACAGTGAATACCTTTTTTTTTTTTCTTTTTTTTTCTTTTTTTTTTTTTTTTTTTTTTCATGTCCATAAAAGCGATTGGGTGACTGTTAGGGAAGCCGTGATATTGGCAGTCTGTGCCTTGACCTGGGATCTGATACTCTTCCCAGGGGTTCTAGCTTAGGAATGCTTACAGCAGCAATGCTGCTAATCACAAACGAGGAGGCAAAACACCACTGCCTTTTGTCTCGATGTTAATCAAAAAGTCGTCTGGAGGGCTGTGTGGACTGCCTTGTCCTAGAATGGTGGGGAAGTCATCTGCCGTGGCATTTAAAATGTTGGCAACATGAAGGTGATCTGAACTCTGTGTGATGTAGCCATCATCCCATAGTTGATCTCTGAATTTAAAGGTGTGGCAAAGCAATCGGCACCACAAATTAGAGTCATCCGATTTGCATAGATTAACGAGGGAAGGTCGTAGCCTGGTGACAGGTCAGGGGTGCCCCCAGGGATTTGAAGAAAAACTTTGATTCTTCCTTTTTTTCCTTTCCATGAAGTAATCGTGCTGTTCTATTGTAAAAGGAGCTCTGTTACTTATAAAGGAAAGCTTGTCATTTAAATTCATCCAAGTTAGGACACCACTGAGCACTGTCAGATGTCAATCACAATACAGCAGGGAAATGTTTTTCAACAGATTTTTACCTTCATTTTTCCATAACACAGAGCGGTGGCATAAAGGGGGTCTCTGAATGTACTTCTTAAGGTTAGATTTTATTTCTTTTCATCTGCAAAGGACTGTTTTTGAAGGTATGTAGTAAAGAATCATGGTCATTTTTGTGACAGGGAGGGAGGAGAGTGAGGTGAATGTTGTTTATAATATCTTTTCCATTTGGGAGATGTTAGTGGAAGGTTTTTTGTCTGTGTGCTAAAGCCGACATTCTTTCTCACTGGAATTGTTGATTGTGTCTTCTCGGCAGAAGTTGCTTTGAAATATTTTGGCTGGAGACTTGGGATCTGTTCTTTTCACCAAACCTCTTTCACCTCTGTGCTGCTGTCCTACATTTTTGTCCAAGCCTTGTGGAGATTGAATGTTTGCCCTACCTGACATCTGCTCAGGAATGAGATTTTGTACTCTGGCCAGTTCTGGCAGAAGCATCAATTTGATGCCCTTGTCATCAGTTTCATAGAGAAGCTGGGGACTGTGTGACTTTTAGCACTGAGCTGCAGCTCTCTGCCAAGGCTAACTGGTGGTGCATGGGTCTGGTGGATTTTTGGGAGCAGAGGATTTAAAGGATGAGAACAGAGTGGTTGCTTCTTTTTGCACTCTTCACTTTTGCATGTCAGAAAGTTTATTTCGATCTGGCTTTTCTGCATATCTGTAATCACACAAAATCACAACAATACTTACCGAGGGAAATTTCTCTTTGGGCTGCCACATGCTCTAAAAATTGTTATCATGGTTTGCCAAGCCTGCTGTTCCTTAAGATCCTGGTTTGTCTGACGGCCACTGTGTAGGTCAGGGCTTTTTCTCTTGGAAGTGACATAAGACCACGCTGGCATCTGCCCCCAGGAATGAGAGAGGAGGACTGTGTCCATACGGCTCCCAGTCATGTTAAGCAAAGAACAGATGCTGGACTTGTGAGCAGCTTGGTGGCTGAAGACCAACTCCAGGGGAGCTCCTGGCAGCTCCTGGGGCTGGCAGTGCCAGTGGGCGTCACTGCTGTCAGTCAATGGCACTTTCTGCAGGGCTCCACCATTCACTGGTGGCACTTTCTGCTCCAAGAGTCCCTAAGAGAAACCCTTTCCTGGTAAGGAGTAAATAGAGATACACATAAACGTAACCCGTTTAAACGTTGTTTATAGTTTTATCACAAGTGTATGTGTGTTTTTTTCTTTTTAATTAGCATTTTTTTTAACCCAGCTGATTCCTTGCAGATCCTGCCTGGGTCCTTTTTTTTTTTTTTTGCCTTGAGTAAACCTATATGTTTATTTAGATATGGGATTATTTTAGGCTTGCAAGGCTGGGAATCAACTGTGCATTGATCTAAACATTTACTGAGTAGCAGACAGTTGGACACAGAATACCCTGAGAAAATGATGTTTAATCATGTGGAAAATTTTGCCATTTGCATCAGCACAATGATACATAGATAAGTGTGCTTTCAGTTCCTCAAACAAACTCAATGCTGTAACTAAATGCTTTATGAAGTTGAACATCATATAGTACACAACTTCACTGTAAAGCCATTACAAAAAAACCACTGTGAAAATCCCCTATTATGCAAAAAGGTGCATGCAGTATTTCCTGAGTAAAATGAGATACAGTAAGAGGTATAACTTTATGGCTCTTTTTTTTTTTTTTTTTCCTCCATCAGTTTTTTGTTTACAGAAATTAGGTGAAGTACCCAAGCATAAATCTGCTTGGAAATGAAGCAGCACTTGGAATCAATATATATAAGCAGGGATTTTAAGCTTAAACAGGTGAGTGGTCTCCTTGACTCACGAGGTGTGCCTTAATAATTATGTGTCCAACATTACAATTCAAGCCCTGTTATCCAGACCAGTGCAATCCAAGCTCTTTTGCAACTTTTTGTGGTGGGCTGGTAGCTTTTAATGTATTTTATTTCAGGGACCAACTTCTAAAAGAAAAGTTTATGAAAAGATGAAGAATCACATTTGCATGCTGTAATGGTATCTTGGGAACACTGGGAAGAGATTTGTTTTTCCAGAGTATCTTTGTAGGGACAAATTCTGCTCCATGGAGAAAACCTGCTTTGACACTGTCAGAGAAAAGTGCCGTCTCTATTAAAATAATAGTGTTGAATCAGTGTTAGGAAGAGTAGCATTGAGTCATAAAAACTAATTATCACTGTTCAAAACATTCTCAAATACACTTAAGTGGAGGTTTGTTGCATAAACATACAATTAAAGAAGGAATTTGTGATGGATGCAGGGATCCGCCGCGCACAGACTCCCTGTTTACTGGTGCAGCTAACAGATGGGTAGGCCAACTGATTCACAGATGTGCAGCTTATAAATATAAACTAACGTCTTACTGCTGATGTATATCTGCAAGTGGCAACAAATTACTTTCTCTTTAGCTCTTGGCTGTATAGTGGGGTAGATTTTAATAATAAAGTAACTGTCATTAGAACCAGTGACAAATGATCAACAAAAATACACTGCACTTGCTCAGACTTGGGGTTCACTGCTGCTAAGTGCTGGAAGGATTAGTTTTCAACGTTTTTTGGGTTTATGTTTGTTTGATTTTTTTTTTTCAGGAAATGTACATATCTTGTGTTTTGAAGTACATCTTGGATATTTAAACTCGTAGATGCCGAGCAATCCTAGTAAGGACTACATAATTTTTTGTCTTCAGGTTCCTTTGAGGGGATGAGGGCAGAGAAACAGGAAGGGAAAGTGGAATCTTTTCGTGTTCCAATATAATTTTTCTCATAGTTAATAATCCCAAATTCATCTCCAAATCAATGCACTGATGAAAATACAGAGTTAAGGAAAGGGGGGAGCTGCATTCCATTGTTATATTTGCTCTTTAAATAATTTAGTTGCAAAAAAATCTGAAGGCTGTTTTAGCAGTAATTAATTATTCATTAATGACATGCTAATTGCATGGTACCTTTGAATATTTAACAAAATGCAAAAAAAAAAAAACAAGCACTGTAGTTATGTTTTTAATGTAGGAAGAGAATTTTTTACTATATTACCTCTTTTGTGGAAAAAAATAGACCTCTTTTTAGATGGACTAGGGAAAGTCATAGTAGTGGCCTACTTTCTATTCACTATCTTCAGTCACTCTTTGTACAGTGGAATATAATGTCCTTATCTAGACTTAACAATTGACAGGGTGGCAATCCCTTGACTTTTGTCCAAATGATTTCTCAACAAAAATGGGTTAATTATCGCTCTCCGTAGCTTTTTGAATAACAAAAGGCCACGGTTCCTTTTCTTCTTTTCTTTCCTATTTACTGTATGGAAGCCTTTGAAATGCGATAGTTTAATCGGTGACACCTTCTAACCGGGGATTTCTGAGTGCTGGAGCTCTCTGCAATGAGCTCATATTGCTGTGTGTGAACATTACCATGATTAGGAGATATGACCTTTATTATGCCAAAGCCACCCTGGACTTTAAGGATGAAAATAAAACCTCTCCAAACCACTCCATGCACTGAAGTAGGTTTGGATTGTTTCACCTCATAAAAGCCAAGCAGTGTGCTAACAATGCCCTTTTAATACACAGACTCACTGAGCTACACTCTCTTGACCAACTTGTTAAAAATATTAATTGTTAGCTACACGTTGCAACAGTTCTCTGCTGAGTGTGTTTTGATCAGGACTTTTCAGGTCCTCCTCTCAGTTTGAGAACTAGCTTAGAGATTTTTGTGCAATAGACTTTAATAACCTGGCTGGATATTTCCCTTTGAGTGTTTTGTTTTGTTGTGGGTTCAAGGGTGTAAAATGTAAGGCAAATAATCAACAGAATTTAGAGCCACTGTCCTTGATATTGCTCTACTCTGTAATTCCTCAGCGGGAAGATAAGTGACACAGCCACTACTCTAATTTGCATCCTATAGCCTAGATTTTGTTCTCCTTTCTAATTAGTTGGTAACTCCCATTAACGTTAATAGTACTTACAAATATGCATCAGTGAGAGAATAGATCCCAGTAAATCTGAGCATTATTAGGGCAATACAAAATTAGCATGTAGTATACTTCAAGCTCATGCTGAATTTTATAGCTTGGCTGGCTATAAAGGAGTAGAAATGCATTCAGTGACAAGATGAGGGAAAAGCAGGAGTACTTAACTAGAAGAAATAGGAATGCTCATGCATCCCACATGTGATTGTCTTCCCAAGTACTCCCTCAATTGAAGTAATGTAATTGTTTCAGAACTGGCTCAGGTGTCTCTCTCCCTCTTTGTTCTGCTGCTTAGAGAATTCTTGCATTCTTCAGTAGCAAAACTTGTAACTGCAGACAAGGCTGGGCTGAGACTGTGTAAATCTGACTCTGAACTTGTTTTTTTGTACTCCTGCTATGGAGAAGAAGAGGGCAGGCAGACTCTTCTCAGATGTTCTTTTTGCATTTGTGAGATTGAATCCAATGGCAGGGAAGTAATATAATTATTTGGGTCTTCTTTGTTCAGTCTTCTGGGCAAAGAATTTGCCCTGTGCGTGCCTGAAAGCATGTGGATTAAAAAGTCAGGAGATATATGGCAAAGAGGTGGGGAGGAAGGTTTGGTTGTATTTAGGAACTTTGACAGGCACTGTGGGTACCACCTGCAGCATCTGCTCTGCAGCCGGGGTGATGTGATTCAGTGAAGCATTAACTTGAGATCCAAGATGTCCTTGCACAGCTCCTTCTGCCTGGTGTGAAGGGCTGGTCTCTTATTTTAGTGCTCAATAGAGGCATCAAACCCCAAAATGCTGCTTATAAGATAGAAGGAAGATACAGGGTTTTAATTTGAAAATAACCAAAAATTTGCCCCTCTGTGAAGATCTTAATCTTCAAAAGTGTCAGAAGAAGGGCCATTCACTTGCCTCAGATCTGCTTGATGCAAGACATGAACCATTCATGGAGTAACAAGGACAAATACAGATAGATCTGGGATGGAATGTAGATCCAGTCAAAGGGACATATGTGTTCTGGGAAGTAGTTCCCTGTTTGTTATTTTTTAATTAGAGATACCTAATTTTGACTGCAGAAAACCAGCTCCTATGTCATATTTCTTCACCCTGTGGTTAGTGGTCAAAATGTTAGCATAATGCATATAAAACATGTTGGAAATTTATGCAGATAGATTGGGGTCATGGTAGAGAGAGCATGGATGCATTACCCCAGACAAAGTATTCCCAGTCTGCCCTATTGTTATTATTTATTATTTGGCATCACCAAAAATACATTTTTTATGCTGTTTGGGCACTTCACAATGCAGACAAAGATATATTTCCTGCTTGAGATGGAAGAGAACAAATTCATTTCAGACATGACAAAGTGAGGAGGAAGGATGCATGAGGGGGAGAGAAATAAATGTTAGAGGTAGTGTGAAGGCTGTGCAGGGCATGAACAGTGGGGTTTTTAACATGGAATATTGAACAGGGGAAACTGAGGACAGCACAGAGGGCAGCAGTGTCCTTTGGGGCCGGTGTAGGATGGTCACGTTGCTGATATGCTGTGGGTGGGCTAATGGCACGTGCTGGTCAGTGCCACTGTGTTGCATCACAAAGACTCCCACAGCCAAACCTGGGCTTGTGGGGAGCACAGTTCCCTCAGTCCCTGCACTCTCCCTGACACTGGGTCAGGCCTCATGCTGGGGGAGAGTCACAGAGTTATTTTGGACACAAATGGGGGTGGTGCCCCTCTTTGCCAGGAATGGCACTGAGCCCCTTATGGGGGTGAATCACCCTCGTGTTGCTGTGCCATCCCTGCTCTGCCGCTCCCACCCACTTCTGGTTTCTGAGTGAGTGATCCATGTGTAATTTACAATGATGTGCTGCTATGGAGCTACTCTGATCCTTCAACAGAAATTTCCACCATCAGCTTGAAGGTTTGAGGCCAAGGAGGGTTTAGGTTGCACAGGGGCAAAGGAAAAGGGAACTTGGTCAACTTTACCTTGTAAGGACACTTGTTGCAACTGTGACTTTTAATACCAAAAGGCAATTAAATGTCAGGCTTGGGTTCCTGACTGAAATTAGTGTTTGGATTATAAATTCATATTTGAGAGACTTTTTGGCATTAAATATACTAAATTAAGTGAGGGGGAAGGAGTAGAAAATAAGGGGGGGAAAAGGTCCTGCTGAAACACAGTCACACATGACATTTCCTCATGTCGATAACCATCAAGGGCTTTGCTTCTCCATCCATAAAGACAAGAATGCCACCTGTCAATCAAAGGGAGAGTCACAACAAAAGATCAAGAAAGAATGAAACAAAAAGTCTTCCTTTGGAAAAGCATTGGCTGCTTTTTTTTTTTTTTTTAATCTGATAATATTTATAATGTGAGCAGAAGGTGTATATAGGTGGTAGTTTATATTACAATGCTTCATTTCCTTTTAAAATTGTGTTCACCCAGAAGGAGAAATTATACAAATAAGGCATTTCAAGCTACTAAAGCATGACCTGTAATTGTAAGAACTATTTTAAAATGCTAGGTTCTTGCTTTTGATGCCCTCTGTCAGAGAGAGCACCTTTAGTCTGCATTGAATGTTCAGTTTAAAATAAAATCTAATTTTTGTTAAACCACAAAGAAGATGTTTGGCTGCAGTGTTACCAATCCTTATTTACAAAAGAGTTTCTATTCCTTATAGTTCAGAAAATAATATTGGAAATTGTTATTTAATATTAGAAGAGTTTCCTGCAAGCTTTCCCTAGTTTTTAAAACCACCTTGTTATGGACTGTTTGCACAGTGCATTTGGAACCCGAGGTGTGTGGATTAGTAACAAAGCTGCATTAAGTAGATAATCAATAGAAGCTATTAATACATTTTTTCTTTGTCTTACATACGGTAAGGGTAATATAAGTGGCAATTGTGGAACCTGCTTATGACATAAGTGCAATACAGATCTTGAAGTCTGAAAAAATTAACAAAGAATAAAACATATGTTGAATGCGTAATAACATGTGTTCCATATTTGAAAACTTTTCCCATCTAGAGTATTTTGAATTTTTTGTGTTGCTGTCCTTTAATAGCGAGATTAAATTCTATATTCCTTGCCTGTGGACTGGCTTTTCCAACATGGAAACCAAATGCAAGAGAGAGATGAACATCATCTTGCCTTATAAGCTTCAGCTTTGCACGTCAGCCCAGTGCTGATAATGGCAAAATAATGTCCCGTGATGTAACTTTAACAGTTCAGTAAAAATCTCCTGGTAGTTTGTGAATGCAAATGGCATCCTGTCATTTGCAAGCTGAGAACACATGGCAGGAAGCTGAGAGAAAACAAATCACAAAAGTGAAGAACAGGAAATCAAGACATGAAGCAATGAAATGGGAGCCAGCCATGCCCTTGTGTGGCCTGGGACTGGACTGTGACATTGTCTGCATGGGTGGGTCTGGGCAGCAAAAAAGACTCACTGGCCATGCCTGGCACCACAGTCTTTTGAAAGCTGTGTGGTTTTGAGCCTATCGCTGATACTGTAGGGGGTCATAAGAGTTTCAACAGGAATTGGGGAATTGTTGGTTCCAGAGTTCCTTGGGAAGCTGAATCCAGCTGTAAGGGTTCAGTAGTGCTGACAGAAAACCAAGAATTCCAGTCTAAAAAAAATGTGAAGATTTCCCATTTAATTTTCTAGTCTTTGCAATATCGAAGATCAAGGATTTGAGTCCAGGTTTAAAATATTTTGACCAGAGTCCTTGATTCAGTAGCTCTCTTAAAGTCCTTGTTTTTGCTTTGAAGTTCTACTTTCTGTTGAAGGTGCACAAAAATTTTGCAGAAATATTTATAAGAAGGGACACTGCAGAGAAACTTTCATTTGTCAGTGTAAAATGTGCTGCTGAAAACCTATCACTGATCACTTGAGACTCTGTCCCTGACCTGCATTTTGAGTATCTGGAGCGTGTTGAATGAGTGCTGGCAGTCACCTGACTTCAGCAGGACTGTGGCTCAAACATGAGGCAATTCTGTGCCCTGCCTGGGTTTCTGTGTCCATAGCACAGATATTTTCTATGTGTATGTCACAATAAAACCTCAACACTCATTGATTTCCTATGGGCAAGGGGAGGAGTGACAGCAGAATGCTTCTGTGGGACTTTAATCTTGACGACTGAGGGACAAGGAGCGTGGGCTACATCTTGCCACAGCTGGGATGTGGGCAGTGTCCATCCTGAGAGCAAGGCTGCAGGATGTGTCAGCTCTGCAGTGCTGCACAGCCACTCAACTGCAGTCAGATAAGGATAAACATATTGCAGCCTTTCTCTGAGAACTTCTCTGTGCAGCTCCAGTGCTGCCTAAGAGTTCATTTATTGATTCTACCACCCTCGTGAAACTGCTGCTTTATGGTTGCCTTTTATTTTTTTAATTGTAAAAGAAACCTAAAAATTCAATTATTATCACCAGAAAATAAATGCATGCCTACGAGTCTGTGGCTTATCTGGTACTTTACTTTATCTATTTTTCCCTTGAATGTCACTGAAAATTTTTGTCACTTTTCTCTTATCTCCCTCTAATTTGCCAATATTTCTTGTCTAATCTTGCTGTCTGGAAAACACAGAGTTGTAGGTGCATCCCCACCAGTGCCATTTGATCATCACAAGCCACCTTCATACATCTGGTTCCAGCTCACTGATCATTTTGCAGCTGTGTCACATGTTTAATTTGCTGTCCACCAGCCATACAGTGATCTTATGGCATCTCAAAAGTTCTCTGGAAGTCATCACATTGACAGTCATTCTGGGTAGGGATGTCTGGGTGCACACATGCATCAACCGCCTTTCAGAAATGTCATTACACCTCACATCTGGGATGTATTTACAGGCTGCTATCAACTGCTGCCACAGAAAGCCTGTAGTTACTGGTATCCTGATCTGTGATCTCTTTGTGGTATTTACTTTTCCATGTCCACCTCATTTTGAAATGTTGCTAATACCAATCAGGTACTTTTCAGGAGGGTGCAGTCATGGATTGCGATGGAATGAGTGCTGAGAATTTGTATTGAGCCTCTTCCCATGGTTGTCATCATCTCTAGTGTTACAGCACATAGTGTAAGGTTCCATTTGAGACTGCTACTGGTCAAATATAAGCTAGGGAAAGAATAGAACCAGAATTGGTGGTCTTTGATTTTTTGCCACAGAGGTGGATCCACTCATATGAGCACAGTGATATGCTGGAAGTCAGCTACAAATGACTAAACTTCTGCCTTTGAAAATGTGGTCTGGACACCCCAGTGATGCTGCTTCTAGTGGTGCTTTCCTTCCTGTAGTGACTAAACAGAGTGTCATTTTTCTCAGAGAATCTCAGTGTGCCTGTAATCACATGGGAAAAAAAAAAAAAACCCCACAGGGCATTTCTTGGTCCACATCTCGTGTTTGCATTCAGGCTGAAATCCTGCCTCCTCAATGACCCACGTTACTCTGTGTGTGGGCGAGGAGCTAACCATGGTGAAGGCAGCTCTGTGCTGCACAGTGATGCTTTCCTCCTTTCTCAGCAGAGGAGAGGCAGGGCTGGAGGGAACTCAGCCCTTCAGAGTCATTGAAACTCTCTGGTGTGTTTGTGGATGTCTATACCTTTGCCTCCACCAGGTTTTGTACCATGTGACAGAGGGATCCCTTCTCTGGACTTTACCTGAGAGATTGAACATATGATTTTAGTACAATAAACAAGTTTACATCACAGAGTTTTAAAAACACTTTAGTGACTTGGAGGTATTCTTGAAACGTGTCTGTGAACAACATTGTCCTCATTGCTTCTATCACAAGCATCCTGCAGTGGAGCAGCTCAGCACCTGTTATGAGGAAGGGCATGGTTTGGACTGAGCAGGCACCCAAGGTTTGCCTGAAATATTTTGTCTCATCCTCTCTTGAAGAGTCTGGATCTTTCCCCCTTACCAGGATTCTCTACCTTCAAGGTTGAGCTCATCAATGTTTTTTTATGGCAGGGAGGCCACAGGTATTTGTGGAGGTGGAGGAAAGTTGCTGAAAGCTATAAAGCTGCTGGTTACTTGAGAGATTCTTCCTCAAAGACCTGGCTTGACAGAATAACTTATTTTACAAAGTTTCTTTGGGCCTTACCTTCTTATCACTTAAAAGGGATGAGTAGCTCTTCCTTAGTCCTTCCAATCTATTAAAATTGGCAGGGCTTGGATGAAAAATTTTAATACTGTGGATAGAGCAGGTGGGTGCATCTTTCAGCTTTCCATAAAAATAAGTCAGAGCTCAGGTATAAAGGTACTTGTTCCCCTGAGGATACCTTCAATCTTTGTCTGTAGAGGACAGATAAAGATGGGATATCCTCTCCCACTTGGAACACTGACACTGGGATGAGCCCCTTCAGAAGGACAATGCAGTTCTGTGCTTTGGTCACTTCTGGAGATGCAAACTGTAGTTTCTATACACAGCTCCTCCCCTAGCCCTTTGTGCTAGTTGGAATGAAGTTTTATGTCAATTTTTATATTTCTGGAGAAGCTGGGCTTTTGGATGAGAAGGTGCCTGTGATTTCAGACAAAACATAGATCCTCAAGTGGCTAATCTGCAGAAAGAAACTAATGCCTGCTTTAAAAAGCTACAATTTAGGCAACCCAACCTATTGACCTTCTAACTTTGGACTGCCAAGACTGCTTGCTCAGTACATCTGTTTTTCTATGGTATTGCCTGTAATTATGTTGTCCTCTGCAGTTATGATAGTGGTTTATCCTGCTTCAGAAATGTTATGTTTTGAGGTTAACTTTCCCAGGGGGTATGTTTCTTTCTTTCTTTCTTTTTTCCCTTTCTTCTTTTTGTCAAAGCAAACAAAACACAAAATCCCACTTGGGATACAGGAGTCAGGAAAAAACCTATTAGAAAGAGTTAAAGTACCTTGTACTGTGGGGACGCGTCTGTCAATGGGAAGTACTGTATAATGGGGTTACTTGAAAATGGCAAATAGTCCTGCATCTTATTGAATGAAAAAGGACAAATGTCACAGAGCTTGATGGAAAAATAAAGATAAGGTTAGGGGTCATGTGACCCAGACGTGTCCCCTGCTGTCCACATGAAGGGCGGCTCTCCCTGCATCTTCCTGTGATTCCTGCTTTTTGCTCGGTGTGGACAAAATGATGATTTATGGCTCCTGCCGTGGGGATGGGTGGGTGAGTTTGCAGGCAATTTCTAATTCCCTGCTCCTGCCTGTAAAGCAAAAATTCTTTTCATGTCTTATCCAGCCATCACAACTTGTTTGTGGTGCCACTGTAACTATTATTTGTAAAAATCACATTGGGAACTGTTTATTTCTTATTAAAGGTCCAGCTCTGCCCCAGTGAAATTGGTAGGAGTTTTGCCATTGACTTAAGGGAGGAAGGATGAGACTCTTTTATCTCCAGTACATTTTGATGTGTCCCTGCAGCGTTAGCAACTGCAAGGGGTGACAGCTGGGGGAGAAATGAGTGGCTTTGCACTGTAAAACACAATTCATATTACCAGAATGGAGCATCTCCTTGCAATATCATGTCAGGGAATGCTGTGTTCTTTGGGTTCTCCAGAGGGCTGGACTGACAAATCCAAATGTGCCTGGCCACCTTTGTCATGGACCAAAGGACAAGGTGAATTTGGTGTCTGTACATTGTTTGAGTTGGAGAGAGTTCTCCCTCCAGCCAGATGGAAAACCATGCAGGATGGGCCAGGTGTTTAAAGTGGGATCTGACTAAGACCAAAGCTTTGAAAAGCAGCTCTAAATTTGAACTGTAAGTAAAGATTTCCAGTATTAAGCCCACATATGCCATGTTGTATTTCACTTAGCAATTGAGCAGTGTCCAAATGCTATTTATTGAAAACACTGGACTTTTGCCACTGACAAAAATATTTGTGGTGTTTTGGCATTCTGAATAACTTGTAGGTTTTTTGTGTTGCCTCATCTGACTTTAAAAAAAAATTACTGGAAAGAAACAGAGTTTTTAAAAATTAATTTGATGCAAACCAAAACAAATTATTGTCTCCATTCTTTGGGGAAGAAAAGAGAGACTTTTCCCACAGAGCTTATTTCTCTAGTTTTTTTAGTTTCACGTTATTCTAAATAAGGAAAACTTCAGAATCTCAGAACTGTAATAGTTTAAAAAAATACAATTAAAATGTGAACTATATTTTTACTCTCCTTAGTGTTCACATGTACCTAGTTCCTTATTTTTTTTAGTGTACAAGGGCAGAAAAGCAACATTTTGACGTTCTTAATCATATGAGTGAAATTTTGGTCTTGAAGTGGGTTGTCAGGAAGTACTGTGGGCTGTATTACGTTCTGAGTTAAGCTGAATGTCCGTGTCTTTAACCTACTGCGAGGTGTCAGGAGAGGTGAACCCCCTTTATGTCTGTTTGATACTCCCTTAGTATGTTCAGATTTGTATTTCAGAGTCAGCTTCTGACTGAACATAGTTCTGCAAATTGAATTTAAGATTAATACTAATTAAAAAAAAATTTGAAATGTATTTGTCAAGGAATCAAACAACTTGAGGATTGATCACACCAGGTGCTACATCCATGCAAACGTTGTTTCTCCAACAAGGACTGTCTTGTCCCAAACATTTGGGATCCTTTGTGAATTTTTAGCCCCCACTCATGCCAAATCTATAGACATGAATATATCTCTTCATTAGCTCTTCTTGCAGGATTAGTGGGTTTGGTGTGTATGTTTGGAGGAGCCATAGCTTACAAAACATCTCTTAAGGTTTTTTTTCCTGTGCAAATGTGGGGCCAAATAAAGGTTATTTCTATATGACCAAATCCCCAGCGAGGAACAGAGCAGCAGAGACTCATAAATGCTCACAACTACTCCTGATTCAGATTTGAAGAGTGTGTTTCTTCCACCTTGTTCAGCTGGGACAACCTCTCCTTACAAAACACATCTTGCATCTACATCTTCAGCCTATCATGATTTCTTTGATTTTCAAAGTCTTGGTATTCTTCATGTCACTACTCTACAGCTCCTTTGCAAACTGGAAATAACTCATTCAAACAGTTTGATTAGGACTTGCAGAACAGGCTACAGCCAAGAGAATTTCAAGGTGTGCTTGTGAATGCATTGGCAGCTCTAAAAGCTGGGCTCCAATGATCACACCCAAGCAGGTTGCTCACAGCTTAGCTATTGCTAAACAAAAAGCCCCTTACAGCCACAGCTCATGCTACATTTCCTTTCCAAGGATAGTTTTAGATGCAAATTCATTTACAGAGGTAGATGAGATGAAATGTGCAACAGACACACCTGACTAACTCGCATTTTGTATCTCTAACACTCAAAAGTACAATGCTTATGGTAATGAATTTTATCTATTACAAGGGAAAACAATCACCTTTGATGACATTATAGAATAAACACATTTAACAGCATGCTGAATTGCTGAAGTATCATTTTCAACGACCTCATTAGTGTCACTTAATTAAAACTTCCTGCTCTTGACTTTGATGCTGGTGCAGGCAAAAACACAGAGAGAATTGAACAAACAACAAAAAAGGGAGGGGTATCTTCTAGTGATAAATAGCAGTTGTTGCTAATGAAACCAAATTATGTACCTTTTTCCTGCAACTCCGATAAAATAATATGAAACACACAGCAACTTTGCATCAAACAAATTAATCAGCCGTCAGCAGATTCGCCTGATAATAATCTCCTGCCCTTATTGATAATTTAAGGAAAAAAAAGTTGTTTTTTTCTGTACACAATCATTAGGTTGGTGATAATTAAAGCTTCAGCTTCAGAAATGCCATAATAACCGTTAATTAGCAGGATGCTATTTTCAACATAATTTGCTAATTAGGGAGGGAGCTTATATAGTGTACGTTCCTAATTATGAAAGGGTCTTGTGCTGTAGACTCATGTGACTGGAGTGTAAATGACACCATTATGGGGGTCCTGGCAATTTTTAGTTATTATTTTAAAGTATATTTTACTCAGAAATATTTAGCCATTGCAGGAATATTAAGCATGCAGAATAACTGCTTTGCCTCCAAATCCCATTCCCTGCACTGGCACATTTTGTCTATCAAATGCAAGATGCCAAATATTTTGTTGGATAAACTCCACTAATTTCAATAAAATTAAGCTGGCAGCAAATTTAGCTCAATATATTTCTTTCATGTGATTAGAGGACAGAGGCCAAATATTGCACTGATTGCTGTGTTCTGATGTTTTAATTTCAGGGCAGAAATTGGGTACCTGCTGTTTGAGAAGGATAAATTTCTGTTTCTCTCTCAGACTCAGTTTTTAGTACATGACAAAAACAACATCCACCCTTTCCATCCCCATTTAACTAAGGTGCTTGAGGGCCAGGTGCAAGTCTTTTATTTTTATGGAAAAGAAATAAAATACAATATATTTTCTGAACTAGAACCTGGTTGAATACATTATTTAAAAGACTGAACTGCTAGTATATGAAAAAGGATGCTAAGATAACAGGCATATATAGCCTTAAAACTAAGCCTATGTTTAGTTTTGGGACTTAAACTCATAAATGTTTCAGATACATTTAATCTGTACCTTCATTTCTAATTTTCTAGATATATTTTTCCATATCTGTATACATACATATATACATAAACCATATATTTGTATATTTCTACTATAAGTACATATATTAAAATTTATCATTACAGCAATAGAGAAGTAAAATGCCACCATCACCCACTGATATATATTCCTACTTCCTAAATTGTAATAGTTGATTCCTTTGAACTGTTTTACCTTGTTTCGAATAAAACTATATTTCTCTTTCCCTTTAAAAGAAATGAAAACTTAATTCAATAATAAATGAGCTCCAGCTCGGCATAAGAGTCACTTAACTTAAATCTTTTTGTAGAGGTTCCCACTTAAGCAGCTTGAAAGACAGTAAATCACGTTGGGGAACGGACATCCCAGCTTCATTGCCACGCTGTGGAGCACTGAATTAATGGCCACCTCTTTAGAATGTATGGATGTGCCTCCCAGCTGCTGGGCCTGACAGTGTTATAGCTCAATTAATGTGATTTTGATGTAATTGCAGATAGGGAACATAGCGCCTAAAAATTATATTTTGCCATAAGAATTATATTTTATCATCCAGATGTGGGGATGAATATTTTAAGTAATGGGGTTTCTTTCTGTTTTTTATTTTCTGGTAACTTACTTAACAGAGAATTATGTGGTTTATTTGCTGCCAGTGGCAACTGCTTGAAGGTCTTCATAGGAGGCAAAACATTGTTCTGGTCTGCTTGTGGCAAATATCTCTGATTTTGTGTTAAATTTTGTGCTCATGAAATGCTGTAGGAATGTCTCCTTGTCTGAGAACAAGCAGGTAGATGTAGAGGTGGTTTTGTTCTATATGAAAGAGTTAATTACTGGGATTCTGCAGCATTCACTTGTTGACCACAACAAGTCTTTTCTTCCCTTTGAATCACTAAAAAGGAAGACAGGGAAGCACTTGAGATTATTTCTTAAAGCAGGAGTGGCAAAGAGGTGGAAGAGGAAGGTGCAGAAAGGGTTACTGTGATGAGGTTGTGTGGGACAAAGCTTTTTAGACTGTGAGCCCTGTGGGGCAGAGGTTATCTTTGCTGTGCCCAGACAGGAAGGTTACAGGAAGTTACAGGGATAAGTGATAGTTGATTCCTGGATCACCACCTATTGCTCTGGAGGTAGAGAAAAGGTAAAGTGAATTTGTAATCACAGAAATCTAGTTTGGTGGTTTTTTCTTTGTTTGTTTTTTTTTTTTTTTAGCATTTTTTCATTAAAAAAGCATTTGCTTATTAAAATAAAATAAACAAAAAGCCAACACATAAACACATTTATTTGCATTAAGGAGACAGAGCACGCACAGAATAAACACAGGAATGGTTAAAAGCTAGACTGAATGGCAGGCATTATAACAGATTGACAAAAGTAAATGGTAATACAATTCAGGCTTTAGCCTTCAGGTGAGTTCTGAGCTGATCAGTAATGCTCCTGCTGCTTTGTTATGAAGGCTGCTCTAGATGCACGTCACCCTCTCTGACCCCAGTAAAATAACTACAAAGATCTCCTTATCCTTTTATTACAAAGTGGAATAACATGGACTCAGACAGGTATGAAAACTAATGGAAGCTGACCTGTTGGGTGTTTCCTCCTTTCCCACAGCTCCTCTGCTATTTGGTTTATTTGCTGTAATTTCCAACGGTGTCATTAGCGTTGTACTCGAGGGCAGCCCTGGTACTTTGCATCTCAGGCAGCATTCACACATCAGCACACGGGGATTTGCAGAGCACCTACAATTTGTTGTCAGTAACTGTTGTGACTGTAAATCCCCGGGCTCTGATCAGCCACTCTGGTGCCTCAGCTCCTATAGGCGCCAGGACTTTGATTTCTTGTGATGTCTACAGCAAATGCCTTGAAAGGGCTGGCTTCTCATCCACCTCAGTGAAGACAAATCCCCTGATGTACCCTTGAAACATGATTTTCAAGGTACTTAACCACCTAGTACTTTCAGAAGGTTTCATTTTAGATGGGTTCTATGCTTAATACAAGTAGCGACTTAGAGTGTGTCTGATATTGCACTGAGCTTTCATGGGAGATGGACCAAGCTTTCACTTTCCTGTTTTTTGGTGCGCTGCATTTGCATGCCGTAATGGAAACAGAGTTATGGATATTTTGGGGGGGAAAAAAAGTATTTTTGGGGATGAAAAAAAAGCACATAAAAGGAATGAGATTATGAAACCTTAAAAGTTGGCAACGAGTCAAACGATAAATCCCGAAAACCTCATTTCATGTGTGCACTCTTAAGCTGACTGGATTGCTACTTGCCTAGATCCTTTTACTTTCCGATTTGCCCATTGTAAATTAACATGGAAAAAACCTGCTTTCTCACATCCCAACCCCTGGGCAGCTTTTAATGGATGGTGCCCGGTTTTCAATGCATTTATTAAGAGATTAACAATAACGCGGCAATATTTTACCTCATTAATGCCGCCACCTCATGTTATTTGCCTTGGGCCTTGCACCGCCAGGTACCCTGAGGCCTCATGGCTGGACGTGTGGGAGGGAGCTGGTGCACGCCCATTTTGTGGTGTTTCCCCGCGGAGGTGACAAAAATTAGATTTTTTTTGGGGGGAAATGCAAAAATTACGGGGTTTTGAGAGACAAAAATTAGGGGGTTTTTGGAAGAGATCGGGGGTGGGTGCAGTGCGCGGCGGCGGCCGCCAGGTGGCAGCGCAGCGCGGGCCGGTGCCGCGCGTGCCCCATTGGCCGCGGCGCCATGTTGTGGCGGCCCCTCAGCGCTCCGGGCCCGCTGCTGCCTGGGTTTGATCCCCTTTCCCTCCGCTCCTTGGGCGGTTTAATCCCTTGGAATAAAACACAAACACCCAGCAGAGCCCACAGCCCATGGCAGGGCTGAGGGAAGCTGCCTGGCACAGGGTGCAGGCAGGGCCAGCAGCCAGCGCACCCCGGCGAGCCGTCACCTGTTGTGGATGGACTCGCTCAAAAGTCAATTCATAAAATTCCTCACTTGGGCGAGCACAGATGATGCAGAGGGGAGGTATCACGTGTAAACCACAGCAGTGGTGTGCTGCTGGCCTTGAGTTTCAGAACCTGGCTGGGTCGTTCAGAAAAAAATAAATCTCAGCGCTTGCACAGCTGCCGTGAAATGTGTCAGGTTGTCCTTGGCCGGGCCATCCTGGCACATGGGGATGGGTAACCAGGTAGGATGTACCTGCCAAGATGCTCTTGTCACCTGAGCATCCCCAGCTGGCCCCATCCATGGCTTTTTTGGCCATGTTTTTGTTGCCTGAACACGTGGAGTTGGCACGTTGGAAGTACAAGCTGAATCCAGCAGGAGCTCTTTCTCTGGGGCTTTTCTTTGCTGCTGCACTCTGACAACAGCGGAGAGATTTCACGTTGTGTTAATGCTGTGGGTAAAGAAATTGATCCTGGTAGAGTTTAGTAGTATGAGCCATGGCCATAAATCAAATCAGAGCCCACAACTTCAGATTTGATACTCCACCAGACCATGTTGTCCTTTTTCCTTCCTATTTTTTAAGTGTAAAAAAAGTTGGTATGAGTATGTTTGAGATTTCTCTTAGTTAATCTTGGTTAACCAAAGAGGAAAGCAGTGCATGAGGACTAACCTCTGTTATTTAAGGACTTGTGCAGTCATTTCTGTCACAACAGCAACAACAAAACAGTGGTTGTTTACTTGCCATTACTCCTATTACAGGTTTTTAAAAATTCTGAGTTTTCTCAAATCTGGTTGTATTTTCTTCAGCCAGTTCTTTGGAATGAAAAGAAGGCATGACATGTTTTAACCTAAGGCTGTTTTGGGACAGTTGTAACTCACAGAAAATAGTCTTGCATGAGCACTGCTTAAGCCTGGATTACACACAGTGCTTCCAGTTACACTGTGGGCTCTGCCAGATGAAATATTTAAACCGACAAAAGGCAGAAAATGGCCATTTCAAAAGTTTTCATTTCTGAGCTATTAGCAATTTGCATAGGATGACAGGAAGAAAAAATGATACCTATCATGAAAACAAAACTAGGTCATCTCCAGAGACCTTGATACATTTCATGATTTACTCAGCTGCAGCTTTTCTCTTTTTCTCCACCACTTTCCATAGGCACATGCCACCCAACTTCACATTTCTCAGCCTTCTTCTCTGACTGGTTTGTTGTACGTAATGTAATATATGTATGCAAATCATTTTAGAACTTCACTAATTTTCATAGTTCCTTCAATCCCTTTCTGTTTCAAGAGCAATATTTTAGCCTGAGCCTTTTGTTAAGAGAGGTTGAAGCTGCTATTTGTTGTGTGGTAATATTTGTCATTATTATCCCTCTTGTGTGGCATATATTTAGAAGGCCAAACTGTGGGTTCTGTATCTGTTTCCATAATAACTGAAGAGGTGATCCATTTTCTGTAAAAGTGGTTCGAAGTGTTTTTTTGACAGGGAACTGGATAAAAACTTGTTTTTTGGGGGAATTCCAGCAAAGAGTTGATTGTGACCTCTGATGCTCTGTAGTGTCAAGGACAGATGGGAAGATGGTATGAATCAATATATGTCAACTGCACAGATGGTACAGTCATGCCGTGTCCATATCCTGATCTCCTATCCCTTTGAAACAAAAATTAATAATCCCTTCATTATAGGCAATAGCTGCCAACCAGCTGAAAGATCAGACTGTGACTTGGGGTGAAATTCTCTGCAAGGTTTCCGTGCAGCAAGGAGGCTTGACTGAATGTTGATTTTTAAAAAGTGGCCTTGGGTTTGGTGTTGACCTATCTTGGGGCACAGAGGGACCCTAAATGTAGTAGGGGTGTGGGCCAGGCAGCTGTGAGGAATGTGGGGAGCAGCACCAGCCATGGAGCACCAGGGCAGGGGGAGATTTGGGGCATGGAAGCATGTAGGGGAAAACACAAGAGAAACCCCCCTTCTGCTCCCAGAGGGATCCTCAGGGCTGAGGAGAGTGGCTCTGCCATGTGCAGGTGTACAAGATGATAGTGACATGTCACTTTTGGAAATAAAATCTGGGAAACTTGGGACATTTGCCTGATAACCAGATCCTCTCTGAAAAATGTTACTAGTGCTCTTGCTTCATTGTGCTTTCTAAAAGGCCCTGCTTTTGTAGACATGAGGTCACTAGAGAATTGCAGTTAATTACTGCTTATGCCTGTCTGATTTTAAAGCTTGTAATCCCCACAGCTATGGAGAAAACCAACCAACCAGCTAACAAAAAAAAAAAAAAAAAAATTAAATATATCAGAACTACTCTTTAGGCTCAGACAAGCAGGAGACAGGTAAGCCCAGTTTCTGAAGTTTCCACTTGTCTTCTGACTTGAGTACAATCCAGCAACGGTGTTGGTTGTGGATGTGCTGGATGGCAGTGTCTGGATGCAGAGCCCAAATGAATGAGCTGAGGTGGCTCCTTGCACGCTTGGAGAATTCCTGATGTGTAGGTTTCCTGTGTTGCACTGTTCAGAGTGAGAGTATTGGTTTGTCCTTGTCTTTGCTTTTAGCAGGAAACAAGGCCCGATATTAAAGGCCACAGTTTGAAGGGGAATATGTAATATAATCAGCTACTGCAACCCACCAAAACGAGTATTGGCACGCCTGCACAGGCTTCACTGGTAATGATGAATTCAGTATTCACCACATGGACTAATTAATGCACTAGAACATCTCCCAGTGCAATTTGCAAGTCACAGATTGCATTAGGTGATACAAATGACTCATTTGTGAACCTGAAGGATGACCTTTGGCAGGACTAACTTCTGACCTCAGAAATATTAAAGAAAGGTTATTTCACCTTGCCATTGTCTCCAAATGCCAAAATAGCCCAATTAAAAACCTTGACATGGAACCATAGGAGCAGATGCGAGTCCTAAAGGGCATTAATTATTTTCAGTGTCAGCTGGTTGTATAACTGAGGCCAAATGAGAGTTTGGAAAGCTATTAAGCCCCTGTCTTACATGGACTGGGTCTAAGGTTTGAATTGAAAATAGTGTGTGGTTTGCATTTGGGTAAGAAACACTGAGTGGAAGGGCAAGTTGCCCCAGTGAGAGGTGTGAGCTACCTTCCTATACAATAACTGTTAGCTGATCTTTAAAAATGTACCCCTTCAGTAATAAGAACCCATGCCAGCTTCAGTATTTATGAAATAATCATTAGTCACCATGCTGCGAGGTCGAAATCCTGTGCATATGTTCAGCATTGTTTCCTTGTGTGCTGTTCTCACCCTCCCTCCCTGGCCACTGATCTTGTGTGTGTGCTTTTTTCCCAAATGCGGTGACAGATGAAGATATTGCACCAAAACTAAGTTCCCATATGGCTAATTTCTACATTTGTTTTAACAACACACAGATTTAAAACAAATGAAAACACAAAGACTTGAGTAATCTTGGCGTTCTTTCCAGTGCTCTGTAATTTCTTCCTCCAGGTGGGCTTTTATTGACACATACTGAAATGCCTTGATGTGTCTTAAAAAAGAAACTACTCAGACCATAATTCACTCAAAGATTTTCATTTGTTTGGGGCAAAGCCTTGTATAACACTCACCTTCTTCCAACCTTCCCTTCCTAGCCTCAACAGTTTGAAAATAATTTTTCTTCGCTCAGTAAACTGAAAAAAAACCCCCCATATCTATATATTTTTAAGGAGTTTGAATAAATAAGCTTGTTATTTACATCCATCTCCAGAAGGGTTTATGCCACTAAAATCTACATTGGAGTTATTTTTAAATTTATTTTCTATTTCCTCTTGCCATGGTTGTTTCAGCATTTGTCACCAAGAAGAGCAAATGATTATGGCTCTTGGATGTCATGATCATAGGAATAAGATAAGAATAGATACCTTCTATTCAATTGAATGGTTAGTGATAATACCCAAGGGAAGAATTTCCAAATTTTGGTTATTTTCCAAACAGATACTTTTTCTCACCTACTGGGGATTGCCCTTTGCCTTCATAGTTCTGAAGCTCTGCCAGGGGAATATAATATTTATGTTTCACATTCACATGATGGAGAATTAAATAGAGGCATTTTTCTGTCCAACTTCTTGGTGTGTCCTTCAGCTGCCTCTCAGTGTTGTTCTTTGTTATTTAGTGGATGGTTCAGTCTTACCCTGCTATGGAACTGTGTTACTTGAAACTCTCCTGCATTGTGTGAATGAATGAAATAAGAGTTTTCACCAGAACTTTTAGCTGTGCTTTAATTGAAGTGTTTCCTCAGTAAGATAGGTCATTATCACTCCTATAGAATCCTAAAAAATTCACTGTGATGATATGTAGAAAGAGATACCACAAATTCAGAACGGGAGATTTTCCCAGTTGTTTTGCTTAGGCTGTATTTACTTACCCTGGTTCAACCTTTACATGTCCAAATGGATAATGTTAGTTGATCCCTTGCTTTTAGAAGAGTAGATTTCTGGGGGAAAGGGAAATACAGTCTCATGGTCTATTCACAGGACTTCTTAACTTTGCTATTTGCATTGTAGAATTAATCTTTCTGTAGTTACATGATGAGTTACAGGCATCTTACTGCCACACTTAACCTGTTCCTAAATTCAGGTAATAATGCTACTTAAAATGGTTGCTGGATTCTTAAAGGAGATCTCTTAAGAAAATTGGGGCAAATGTTTATAAAAATTGAGAGACAGTGAGAAGGGGCATGACAGAATTGCACATAATTTCCACCTTCTATTAATGAGTGAAGTCAGAACATAGACATAACCTTGCTTATGTTCAATTGTCACTGATAATTTAGTGTTTTCTTAAGTAGGTCTTCTATTGTTTTTCTGCTTGTAGAAGATGCTTTTCCATAGCCACAATGAAAGCATCTGAAAGGATCCATAGCCGCAATGAAAAAATCTGTAGTTGAAAATGGCAGTAAAGGGAAGGGAAAAGCAAAGATTAAAAAAAAAAAAAAGGTATAGCTTTGTTAAAGTAAGGGTTTGTTCCATGAGCAGTGAAACTAATGAAACTAAACCCTGTTTTTCCACAGATTTGTATTGTTTCCTGTGCTCCTTTATCACAATAACTCCATTCATCATGTCTGCTTGTCACCATAATGTTCTTTGATCACTGACATAACCTTTGTAGCCCGCACTCCAATATTCTCTGTACTTCCCTATGAACCTGAGTTCCGCTGCAAACATCCAGTGCTCTCCTGCCTTCCTTTAGAACTGTCCCTGAACTGTGATCCTCGTGTCCTGTCCTCCCTTCCACTTGGGCTGCACAAGGATGCATTTGCTGCTTGCCTGGCTCAGTTGTACCCGTTTTCCCTTTTGTGGCAGAACTTTTTCTGTCAAGATATTGACATGAAAATATCAAAACTTTACTTTTTTTGAGACTTACGTAGAGAATGGACAAAGGGTTAAAACCGTTGGGAGAGACTCATGAGCAGACAATGTGATCTCGCAGATCCTGGTTTCCTTAGGAAATGAGACTAAAAAAAAGGCCTGATTGCCTCAGGGGAAGAAGACAGGAAACTGCCCCACTGGCCAATTATGGCATTGTTTTCTTGTAATGTGGTTTATTTGCCATACTGATGAGCGCTGTCCCAGGATCTGAGCTCAGAAGTGTTTGGGTGTCTCTGATGCTGCTCAGTGTTGCACTAAGTACATTTTCTTGGGCAAACAAGCTAAAATGGCTACATAAGAATATAGGGCAGGGTTACTGAAGTGAACTAATTTCTGAATTTGCAAATTCTAATAATGTCTACCTATAACAACACACCTGTGGTTTGGAGCATTTCAGTTCCAAAAAGCCTTTTCCAGATGCTTGTACTTTTGACAAATGTTACCTCCTGTGTTGAAATGTTCTGCATTAGGCAAGATGTGAACATTATCAGAATTTTTGATTTAAAAATGAAGTATTGTTCATGCATCTGTGAATGCTTACCTCCTACTCAAAGTTGTGGCCTTCCTGTAGGTAGTGCCGATGGTTTGGTGCTCAGAGTGTCTGAACCTGGAATTCAGCAGGGATTTGGTCCCTGGGTCGCAGAAGTGTCTTTCAGTGATTAGTTGAAAATCTGGTTTGAGTTCTCAGTTCTCTAATGGTTTAAAAACCTTGCTCATGTACCCTGGCTTTTGTTATATAATAGCAGGTTTTTCCAAATGATCTCCCAGCATCCCCTGGCTCTGTGCCTGTGCTCAGCCAAAGGGGAGGCTCGTTCAGCAGGCGATTTTGCCATTTTCAACTTGTTGTTTGCAAAATTTAAAAGGCCGGATTGCATTGGATTCCATTTATACTGTGTGGGTGTTTCCAGGATGTGCTTTATCAGGATGTTTGGAAAGAGATCTCACTCTGAAGTTGTATTCAGAATTGTTCTGTTGGTTTTGTGATGGCGATATGGGATAATTGCATGCACTAAATGCCACATGCAATGTATAAAAACGACATAGTTTCATAAGAGTGGTGAATGATGTGTATGGAGTCAAGCATGGTTTTAGAGGAATGTTTTCTTAAGAAGACACACTGAGTGGAAAAAAAATTCCTTCAAATTTCACCATATTCCATTCTGTGGCAGGATAACATATCCAGCTGAACTTTTCATTCAAAAACTAAACTGATTTGGGAAACTTAATATCCTCAGACATTGCCATGGATTTGAAATTTTTACTAAGTTTCATGTATATTATTCACATTTGGGCTCATTAGGTAGATTATCAGAATTGCAGCCTGTATGTGCTGATGGCTGTACTGATTTAAAATGCCATTACTGGCAACTTTTGCATTGGATTACATCCTCCCTGACCCCCGAAGTTAATGGAATTACAGAGGGAGTGGTGTATTAGCCCAGAGGTTTGGCCTACAGTCATCTTTCCCATTTGTGGCAGAATGGCATTGTCAGGGAACACGTGGGTTGGGGGAAATGGTGAGCTCAGAGCTGGGGCTTTTCTTGGGTGTGTAGTGGCTGGTTTTCAAAATTGCTTTTCTTGTAAGACTGAAACTGATACATTAACATTCTCCTGTTTTCAATTAGCAAAAGCTCATTTTGAAAAAAATATTGGTGGCCTGTTGCATGGTAGATGATAGGAAGAAAAAAGCATGGAAAACCAGGTGTAGTGAGTGCCAGTTTTTAACCAATGGAAATACAACATAAAATAGTGGCTGTGGTACATTATATAAACCGTGTTCCACCTGGCTTGCATTGTCCCTTTCTTACATTTATGGTGTGAACATTTTTCCCTCTCTGGAAGCAGCTGGGAAGTGTAAATTTCAGGTTTAAGTAGGTGTGTGTTGTTGCCTGTGGATTTTTTTTTTCTTTTTCTTTTTTTTTTCTCCTATGAGAGTGGGTACTGGCAGGACTGTATTCTGGAGAAGGCTATCATGACCAAACCAGTCCTTACCACCCCAGTGCACTGTCCCTTTAAATAAAGCATGCAGAGTTCACTTTCTGAAGTTCATTAGCTTGTGTTATCAATAATTTAGGATAATATTCCAGTGGTGCCTAAGTGCCTGGACCACCTTATTTTCCCTGTCAGCTTTCTCATACCCTAGCAGTCCAGTGAACTTGATAAGTGTCCCATCATCCTGTTAATCAAATTACTTATGAACCAAAATTGACAGTTTTCATTAATTATAAAGGATTATTCTAATTGCAATTCAAATTTATTCATTTAGAACAGACGGCATTCAGTAATATTTCAGGAAATTTGCATATTAAATGGAGAGGGTCGTCCATTAAGTATGGTAATGTATGCATATTTCCTTATTTTTAACTTCTGGGCCATATGCACTGCTGCTACTTCAGCAGGTGAAAAACCAGAACGTGCTTAATTTGTTCAACAAACACAGGGGCCATCGCACATCTTTTGGCACTAACCACCATTGTCCTTCTTCCTTTTTATTCCTCTCTCTCTCTCTCCCCCAAAATAACTTGTATCCTTCAAAGAAACTTCTGATAAGGCTGTTTTTAAATAAATATGTCATTTTTTTAATTTATATTTTTTAAATGGTAGGCACAGCTGGTTGGGGTTGATTGAAATGTTTTGCCATCGAAGCTGTGTTCATTAATTTCTTCAAGATGCTGAAGCAGGCATTAAGGATGCCTGCTGGAGTCCTTCCCAGTGTCATGTGGAACAGCGAGGGGGCTAATCGTCAGCCTTGTAACATCAACTGGTTACCCCCCTCGTGCGAGATGAACCTTTCCCCTCCAGTGAAAAATGAACCTGTCTCAGACAAAAGCACAAACTATGCATGCAATGAGACAATGTCATTATTCAAACCTATATAAGGCTCTGCTCCCACATCATTAAGAATCATATCTTCATGATATTAAGGACCTACCTTAAATCTTTTGCTAAAGTTACACACAGGTATATTTATATCTGTCCTTTTATTGATGGTGTTCTAGATTGGGGATGGGAAGGCTGGGGCACAGGATACTCACATGATTGACTTTCAAACTGGTAAACTGCTTCTGCACCTAATGTGAAAACTCTGTTGTCATGCATCACATGATCCAGCTAGCTGTGGGTTAGTTAACATACCCAGAAATTATTGCCATCTTGCCTTAATGGTTTTAGTAAAACATCTGTCAACTCATTCATCTTAAAAAAAAAAACCAAACCAAAACAAAAAAACTTTTCTTGGAAAAATACATTACTCATTTAACTTGTTTTTAAGCAGGTTTCTTTAATTTTCTAGAGTGAAATGAAACTCTTTGGTGTTTCTATTTGCAAATATTTTGTTTTTGTTGGATTCATTTGCTCCAGGCTATTTATGTATCATGTTAAATAATTTTTTAAACTGTCATATTGATTGAAAGTTACTCAGAATAGCAGTGTGGAAATTACAATTGTGTTTTTTGAGCAGGAAGTGAAATTCAAATGAAAGGAATGTGTACTGCAAATGTTAATTATCTTGTGTTGCCCTTCTGCACTTCTAAGTGAAGTCAGGAAAAGCACCACATAGCAGTGCTTCTTGAGCACTTCTAGAACAAAGTTTAAAGCACATGCTTAAATACTTTGCTGCACTGGGATCACAGGCAGGAAATGAAAATAGTATTGAGAAACTATTAACTTTGATTTTCTGCATGAACTGTGAAATTCATGAGCGGGTGTGTTGTCTAAAGAGCTCTTTATTAGTGGTGGGGCATCTGACAGAGGTGTTTTCAGGGGTTCTGGATAAAAAGAGAAATTGAAAAAAACCCCTTGCAACCCATTTGAGAACTTTCAAGCTACGAGTGCAGGGTATGGACTTGACTCCTTGATTCTGGAGAATTTTGGCCATCCTGTGAAGTACTCTTGAGCGTTGGCCAGTTGCCTTTTGTCAGACTAAGGTTTCTTTAAACAAATCTCAGATTTTGTTGCCACTTCTATGCCCTGAATTTTCTATAGCACAGGGAGGAAACGTCTTCAGCTTTGGGATGAGAATTTCTGGAATAGGGACTGCACTGAAACAAAGTGTCTTGAACTCAGGGATGGAGGTTATTCTTTACAATGTGTACATGGGCCAGTGCTTCACCATATGGAAGATCCATATGCCCCATTTGCTTTTCCTGATTTTGATGTGGCTGTTGTTGGTATTCCTTGGTAAAGGCCACACCTTCCCTGGGTTCAGCCTTCCTGTGTGTGACAAGTTCAGCATGGAAGGGGCACGGTTTGTGCACAGGGCAGCTTCATGCAGGATCAGCAGCTGCAGTGTGTTGGTTCTGATGAACTTAGACCTGGCTGTGAGCTGTTTGTCTGTCCCACAGCCTCTGATTGCAACATTGACAGTCTTGGCCTTATCCACAGTTCTCTAGGCCAAATGTTCCTTCTGATCACTTCATGTCAGACCTGATTTGCCTTTTCTGAATACACAAAGGACATGGCATCAGCATTGTGCAACTCTCATCTCTGCTCGAATTTTGTGCTTGCTGGGTCTTTCCTAGTGAAGTGCAATTTCCCAGCTGTAAATGTAAGTAAAAATACCCAGAAAAAAAATTTCTTAGACTGGCATGACAAAGTCCCATTGACAGAAAAAACTTAAAAATGTAGTAGATTTCTTCAAAGTTCTCTGTTTATTTAATCTGAAAATCAGTGAAAAACCCTATCCCTGATGAACATTTGTGAATCTTCAACTGAGTTGTCATCACTGTTGACAGTTGACTGTTTTGCAAATAATAGATCTGTTAAAAATATTTCCTTCATTTCTGTTTGTATTCTGATTTCACTCTTTGATATTTGTTAATGTCTTCACAATTATTAGAACTTAATTTAATTGAAAGTCTGCAGGCCTGGGAAGCACACAATCCTAGCATTTATCCTCTGGCTGCCAGTTTTTTCTCTGCATGTACAAGACATTTGTAAATTGGTCTTTACACTTTCCAGCCCAGAGGTGGATTTCCATATTCACTCAGGAAAAAATAAAAATAAAAAAATCTGAAATGTGCAGTAAGCTCGAGGCGAAATGGACTTCTTGTGTTATTTACATGCATTCTTCTCTTCATCCTCTGCTTCTCTTCATGTATATGCTCTTTTTTGTTTGCATGGCATGTATGTAAAACTTGTGAAAGTGCCAGGAGTTAGGTATCCTGCTACAAGTATAGCAAGAAGGATGGAATAAGTCAGGAAAATTTGGTATTTGTGTTGTTTCATTTTCTCCGAAAGTGAAAATCTTGTGTGCTGTAAACCTCTGTGTTTAGGGGCCAAACCTTTCATAATTTTCTTTTATTATCCAAATTTTTTAGAAGTCAGGAGAATATGTCAAATTTGATTGTAATGAAAAGGGTTTTTCCAATTAGGTATGTTTAGGCAACCACAATCTGCCCCTCAGAACATCCAGGATTCACAGCCTATGCCACAAGCTGGCTTAGACTTTTCCTTAAAAGAGTAGATGTTTACTGGAAGGAATATGTAAACCTTTGCTGATAAATACCTCTTCCAGAAGCCAGGTTCTTGCCTTGCAACCAAGATCACATCTTATTCTGAACACAGAGACCAGAAACACTTTGATACTGCCTTTTGGTGCAGTAGACTTCTGCATTATGTATGTCCCTGTGTGCATCTCGTGAGCAGCCCCTTCAGGGGAAGAGGGGCTGTGTCCCTGCCTAGTGGTGCATATAAGTTGTGGTATTAGCAGAGTGTCAGGAGAGGTGCAAATTATGATAGGGCTTCACAACTGGCATGTTGGAATTTTAGAAGAGCTCAGTAAGGTACAAAAACAATATGTGAAAGCTGGTAAAAATCTGTTTGTGCCTCATTTTTCCATAAGAATTAGAGTTTTTCTGATTAGTGTCTGAAAAAAACCCTCCTGTGTGCTCAGCTTTTGGTTTTCCATATTATAAAAGGGGCATTAAATGAACAGATCTTGAGAAAGCAAATTTGGATTCTCAAATGAGGAACAGGACCTTGCTCACACTCATACACCTGTGCACATGACATGTGAGAAGACCCAAGACCATTTGTTCTAAGAAATATTTAAAGACATGGAAAAATTACCAGGTATTGCTGAGATTAGTCAGAAAGTACATATTAATACATTTTTTATTATGAAAAGGAAATCATACTTGAATAAAATATATGGTTTTGAAAAAGTCGTATCTGCCTCAGTGATTAAACATATATGTCTTTACTCCTCTGATTTCATCAAGGTAGTTGAAGCTCACATGACTTTTGAGAATGGTGTTAGGAAGCAGAGAAAGCAAGTTTTTCATTTTGCCTTTGCTTTTCTTCCTATTTTCCTCCTGCCCCTTTTCCTCCCTCTCTTTCTTTTCTCTTAATTTCTCTTTTATTTCACTTTTTGGGGGGATAAATTATTGACAGATTGCATGCAAAACACACATCTGAGCAAAATATGTTTGGGTAATATTTTGAATCTTTAATGACCACATTTATGACATAGTAAATTCTGTGTTCCTCATTCAGACCTTGAATCTATATATCTATACATAGTCTTATGTACTACTGACATCAATGTGTATGAAACTGGAGAAAAGATTATAGAAATCACATATATGTGTATGTGCTTCCTTCAGATATTCTGCCAAACTGAAGCTCTGCCTGTGGGATTTGTGAGGAAAATCCTTGCTTACCTGTGTGGCAATCTGATTATTCCCTGAAGCTTAGGCTGTTTGTGCCTATTTTTAGCATGAAGCATCACAACAGATTTTGTGAGTCATTAATATTAGCCAACCCTTTCTAAAATCTCGAGTTAGGGCTTTGTGCTCTTTTATGGCACACAGACATTTGTTGATGAAATGATTGTGCTTGGCTCTGTCAGTGTAGAGGATTTTGGTGAAGAAGAATCATGTGGTGTGGGGTTACTGGATGGGTCTCAGCAGAGTCTTGTGCTCAGGCATTTCTGGAGAAGCCATTTTGCATCTCTCAGTTCTGACTCTTGATGCCCCACGTGTAGGTTGTGTCTCTCTCCATCCTCCACCCTGAATATCTCTGTTAAGTTCTTTTAGGCCAGAATTGTCTGTATTTGTGTTTTTGCATGGCACTGAGCTTTTACTGTTTGCAGTGACTGTAGGTTCTCCTGTATCACCCTTAGCAGGAGCAGCCCCACCTGAGGCACAGCTCCTTGGCTGTTGCCTTGGTGCAGCAGAGCAGGTGACACGTTAGAGGGCACAACTTTTTGGGTATGTTTAAGTGTTCAGTGTCATGTATGACAAGAAGCATCATGTTTCACTCTGTCGTTTGGTTTGCTGCTACTGATGAGTTTTCTTTCCTAATGTGGCATAATATTAATGTTTCTGCCTGACAACTTCCAAGCCTGGGGGTCAGAGCTCATGTTTCAGCACACGAGACACCCAGCTATAAATCTTTTTAAATAATACAGAAGGCAAGATGGGGTCACTGCAGAAAAAGCCAGCCAGTCTGAACGAAGTGGCATTGATGCATGGAAGAAAGTGTGTGGATTTGGTTGGCATTGCATAGGCACTGTTCTGAAGTTTTTCTTTTGGAAAAATGTTTTTCTGCTGAAACGTTTCTAGTCTTGATTCCGGTCAAAGTTTATTAAGTCAGCTTGACTGTGCCTTTGTTATTTTTTTGTGTGTTCAGAATATTGCAAGTGGGGTACAGGACATACATGTGTAACACCCACTGTAGGTAATTGCTGAGAGAAAGCAGTTGATTACTGGCAGCTGAAAATAAATTCATGGAGTAACTGCATGTTGTGTTTCTATTAGGAAAATCCAAAGGGAAAAATCAGCATCCATTGCATTAGTAAATATGGCAGAAGCTAATCCCATGCAGTGTGTGAAGATGCAAAACTGTCACAAATTGTTTCTTCTGTTTGTGCAGCAGTTTCAGGATTTGCAGCATGGAATGACATTAGATCTGTATTTTTCTCACTTCCCACTATTTGTATTTATAAAAGTTGCTTCTTATCTTTGCAAGATGGATGTAATATGTATCTGTCCTTAATATGATATGAGCAGCACATGGCAGATTTTGCTGCTTTAGATCTTTGCATATAGGATCCCCACAAAACTCTGTGGACCAAGCAAGGCATAAAACCACCAATGCACTTTTAAATTTTTATTTGTCAGACAGTAGCTTTTATGATTGTATATTTTCTAAATTAAATGGAAATCGTTGAGTCCTTTTGTATTGTAATGACAATAAAAATAACCATCTTTTCATGGCATTATTGCAATTATTCATGGCATATTCTACATGTATGGAACAGGATGAAAAAACAGAACCACACTCTTTAAGAGAAAAAATGCATTGGAGGCTGAGGATGTCATGATGTTCTGGCTTTTGTCTTCTCTTAAGGAAAGCTGTAATTCTTAGAACTAATGACTGAGTTATGAGAGTTTTCCAGACAAATGGCAATTAAAACTTACAGGATGAAACTGCCCGTTCCGCTCCTATATGCACACACACCATTGAATTTAATGCCCCTTCTTTGTGTGTGCTTTTGTCCTCTGTAATTTTCTGCAAGTAACTGGGTGCAGGAGTCAATCTTTCAGGTTTGGCTGAAAATGCTGCATGGAAAACACCCTGCAGCATCCGTTGTTTTGTTGTCTATATGACCATCATCCAACCTGTGCCTTTTCCTGACAGGTGCAACAAACACCAGGTAACTGCCACCTGTAAAAAGTGTTTAGTGAAGGGCAATTCACTGACAGGAGGAAACAGCTTATGAGGCAGCATGGTGGTACGAACATGGTGGCTTAAAGGACAACATTTGTTTTATAAAAGGAGAACTAGGATGGAGCACAAAGTTAAATCTATTTAGACTGATAGCCAGCAGCTTTAGTTAATTCTTACTGTGATCGGTTTTGCGTAGTGGGTGAGGAGAGGTGCTGTTCTGTCATCTTCAACTGAGCCTAAGGAAAGTGTGACATCCTAATTTTGGGACAAATCAAGCAAGGAAAAAAGGGCTGTCAAGCTGAGGTACAGCAGGGGAGAATGGTAGAGAGCACTTGGTAATTCTTGCTCTGTTAGCCTGGGATCTGAAAGCAGGGTTGCTCAGGCAGCTGCATAAAGTAGGTGCTGAGGATAAAAGGGAATCTAAACCATATCTTTGTTCAAAAACTCAAAAGCACTTAGGTTTATTTTAATGTCTCTTTTCCCATCATTTCTTGCCTCCTCTCTCTGTTTTTCATGGGAGGTGACTGCCTCATCAGGCCCTCAGCTTGGTTGTTGGTTGCTTGGGTCTTGACCCTGTAATCTTCTCCTGTGTGGAATGCTGTGTGTCCCAGCAGCATTCCAGAGCAAAACCAGATGGAGAATCCCATGTTGGTACAGGGATGAAATTTGGATGCAGAGCTCTGGCCTTCACTTTGGATTTTTGGTCGCTTTCTGGTTAATCTCTCACTTAGAATATAAATCACAATAGTTCTGCATGTAAAGGAAGTATTTGCATAATCCTTCCCATGGAAAACAACCCTTAAAACCTAGGTAATTATTACTATGATCAGCTCTTGGTCTAACGTAGTTCTGAAGATGAAATGAGAAACTTTCATAAAAGCAGCTCCTTTCCCCCTTACCCCATTTGTTCAAATTAATTAACATAATGACAATGCTGTTTTCTGCCAACGCACTTAATAACCTCTGGAGAATAGATTAGTCTAATATTATTTGCTTACAAAGATCAGTTTTGATAGGATTTTAAGTGCAAACACTCTTGCTTGTAATCAACAACTCCTGCTACTCCGAATTTTTGCATCTTCAACTAAAACATCTATTACGCAGGCCACCTGTGGTGATAAGTGAATCTTGTCTGTGAAATTATTTTAAACACTCTCAATTCACTAAAAATGTGTATTTATTCTCTGCATTTGTAAGCTGCACACATCATTCCTCCTTCCCCTGTACTTGGTTGCTCTGTAATATCAAATTATTCTTAAACCACTTGTGTATAAAATGTCTGCTTTAGAAAAAGAGGTTCATAATTGGAAGTCACCTTTTTGTATTTCCTCTCCTCCATTTCTTTTGTTCCCGTTCCTGTACAGCACTTTTATGTATTTCATCGTGCAGGTGGTGGTAAACACCAGGCAGGTGTACAGCTCCTAGGATATGTTGTAGCTGGGGTAGTGAAGGTCTCACTTGTGGTCTGAAATGAAGCACAAGAGCTCTTGGTGGGGAAGTGGTGTTGAAAAGTAAAACCCTGTAATCTGCAGTGACGTGGCAAATCTGGATGCCATGGGTGTCAAACTGTGCGTTTCTGCTGGTGTTGGAGGGGGTTTTTGCCAGAGGGTGCAGTCAGTGATGCTCCTGTGTGTTGCTGTGTTGGGGACTGTGGGTGTGGTAAATCATCCTGAAATGTGCAGGCTCTGTGCTCAGCCTGTGCTCAGCCCTTCTGGAGCCAGATCTTGTTGTCTGGGCAGGAAAGACAAACCCATTGCAGCAAGAGGTGTTGCCTGAGCTAAGAATTCCTTGTGGGAAAACCTGATTGTTGTGGGAATGTAGAAGAGACATGAGCAGAGAGTTTCTATTTGCTTGTTTCTGAGGACTTGTCTCCCTGTTATCCCAACTGTGCTGGAAAGGTTTGGTCCAAACATCCCCTCTGGTCCTGCAGTCCTGTCTGTGTTCGTGGGGTGCTGGTGGGTGCTGCAGGATGATGACATTTGCTATGTGCAGGCAGCCCTCCCGAAGGCCAATGTGTGTGTGGCAGTGGCCTGGCCTGTTTCAGTACCAAGTGAAAAAAATGGGTTTATAGTTGTTTAATAAAGCAGGAGACAAATGTTGCCCCTGTGCAGAGAGGCTGAATTACGTACTTCATGAACCAAATTAGTATCACAATGCTTTGCTTTGTTCAAGAGGTGATATGCATTTACGGGCACATTTTTCAGCAAGATAAATATGACATACGCCAAGACTTCCCTGAAGTAAATAGTGTAAATAATAAAAGACTCTGCCAAGGAAAGCTGAGAAATGACTTAATCCTCACCCATTTATACTGTAATGCCAAAATGCCACTGACCAAATTGTAGAACAAACTGCCCATTTAATCAGCTCTCTCTAATGTTACAGAGCACGTTGTCTTCCTTTCTAATGATTCTCAGTATTCTTTCATTTGGTTATTAAGCCTTTGAATTTAAGCATTTATCCAGACTGGACTGTTTGAAAGCATTGGAGTACTGCTTTATTGCTAGCTGTTTTTTGACTATTATCTTTCTTTGGGGGGTTAAAAATGTGAATTATTTTACCCTTTAATTCATTAAAGGAGGTGTTTTACCTTAGATAGTATTTTTCCTTATTTTTATTTCTGCTTTGTTAAATCCTTTTCTTCTTTTTCTGGCGCCCAGGGCCTGCCAGCCTGGACAGAAATGATTAAAAGACTGTGTAAACATGTAGGATGGGATTTTCAAAAGTGTTCAATATTGCCCTAGCTGGGGAGCATTGCCATTGAACAGTTGTGTGAATGCTGAGTGCTTTTGAAAATCCCACTCTTAAAGTATCAGTGTTTTAACAGAGAACCTCTTTTGACACGGTTGCTCATCACAGGGCACACTCTGCATGTGTGACATCTTTAGTTACTGACAGTCAAGCCTGTAACAATGAGACGTGGTCTTTGTTGGAACCCCACTGTGGTTTGCTTTTAAAATAGTCTAATAAGGGGATTGGAAAGCTGAATGTGGGGAACTTTAGATGGCAATTTGGGATTTAATCGGGAGAAGGGTGATTGCCTTTGGTTTCCAGACACTAACTTTTGTGGCTTGAGTTAAGCCTTTAGAGGTTGGGGAAAGACAGCCAAGAGAAGGCAGCCAGCTCTTTTTAGGATTGGAGCATGAGCTCTGACCAGAATAGGAATAATTTGCTTCCCAGGAAGAGTTGTAATTTAAACTATGTCCAGAAAATCAGAAATACCTCAGAAAAATCTTTCCTCGTATGCAGTGGAAATGTTCTTATTGATAAGAATTTACCTGATGGAAGAGTTGGGGAATTGAATTTGTAATCATATCAAAGTGTTAATATAACCCATACTTCTCAACCAATCAATTATTTTCTTGAAAACGTCTCATGCACTCACAGAGCTCTGGAGAGGCCCAGTGCCAGCTGACAAAGACAGCTCAGTTCATGGGGGTGATTTAGTCACAATAAAACAGCCTCAATCTCTGTGTGTGCCAGTGGGGACCACACACAGGAGCAAGAAAAAGATGTGCTTGCTCCTAATGTCTTGTGGTGTCAGTGAACAGAAGTGATAGGGAGGTCAGGGGGGGTATAAATCTGTGTAAGAACAGAAATAGGCTTAGTCATGGATCAGATCAAGAAAAAAACAAACCAGTCCTTCAGTGCCCATAAGTGTAAAAAAATTCCAAACCTGAATTTGGGGATGGATTCTGTTTCTGGCCTTTGGAAAGGAAGGAAAGGCCATTTGCAATATCAGCATGTGCTGAATTGAGGGCTCAATGCTGCTGTGAGGAGAATGGTGTTCTTAGCTCAGCATCTGATTGCTGAGATCTTCTCCTGTGAAGAGTGGTTTATTTACTTTTTTTTCCTGTAAATTGAATTTTTTTCTGCAGATTGAAGTAAATGGAAATAAGAAATTATGATATACCAGCAGAACAAGCAGTCTTAATAGATGCTTATGGTATGGAAATTTCTCTCTGAATCCTCTTATCTTCTGTTTGTAAACAGGGATGAACATGGTTCTGTGCAAACATTCACAGTAGGTGCCCTCTGACAGCTTTACAATTTTCCTAACCTGATGAATAAATCACTGTTGCACCTGGTACAATTCAAGGATGTAAATTTTGTTTGTTATTGTAGATAACAGGCTTGTGCTGGGGAAAACATGATTAAGTGCAGTCCTTTCCCTGGAAAGCTTTTACTTTAGTTCCATGTTCCAATGTTGGGATCCTTATATTGATGCAGAAAAATTCCAATTTGAAAGGAATTCAAATTCTGGCAGTATCACACTGCCAGATCAGGGCCCAAGACCTGCAAGGCACAACCAGGTGTGGGGTAAAAAAAAACAACAAAAAAGGGAATTCTCATGTTGCCTCAGCTTTCTGTTCACACCTTTCTGTAGAAATTTGGTCTGCAGTCTGGAGGATCTAGGAAAAGGGAAGCAACATTATTCCCCCTCTCCCACTCCAGAAGCCCTGCTTTGTGTCACAATAATATGGATGAGGGATGCTCCATGCTGTAATGTGTCTGGAAAAAGGGCAAAGTGCTTGTGTTTAATTTGTACCTTCAGTGTTCTGTCTAACAACACTGTGACAATCAGTGCTGATAGTTGCAATTGGGTTTTCATCAGTGATGAAACATCTGTAGCACTGAGGGTGATAAGTTCTGTGTTGTCTCTGGTTGAAAAGTAGGAGAAATCCTAAAAATGCTACCCAGCTGAAGGTGCTTTTATCTGCACAGCAGGTATTAGGACCTCATGGTAACAGAATTCCAGTGAATTTTGTGTTGGTAGTATTTACACAAAATATCTGTTGGATGTGGAGTACTTGTTCATGTTAAATAGTTCTCTGATGCAGAGTGTCTGCCTGTGTTCCTGGAAGCAAACCCTGCTCAGTGCATTGCCACTAAATTCAGAGATTTAACCTGAGATCTCTGCAGAGGGGTGGTTTTGGGGAGAGCTGTTCTAAGCCAGAAAGTTGAGGTACAGAATGTGTGCTGTGCCTAAAGGAGCTTTATTGTGTGAGTACAGAAATTACCAGGGTTTCAGTGGCCTTGGATTTACCCGAATTTCAGTGGAATCAGCCAGAACCCAGAGTATATACAAATTTTTGAGATCTTTCTTCGACAAACAGAGCTCCTTCACTTGATATAATGGAAAAAAATATATTTTTCTTTTGCACACTGAGATGTACAGACATGCTCATTCATATGCAAATTTTTAGGAATACAGGCTGAGATAACTTTTCTGCCTCATTTTTCTTCTTTCTTTCTCACTGTACCTCTTCTAGAATTTGTAGTGCTGTTTCGTTTCACCACAAAACCCAATATATTAAACAAGCCCCCCTGAAAAGAAAGAGACAACATAAAACATCTGTACATCACTTTTCTGGAAATCCAAACGTGATCATCAACATAAAATGTTAATAAATTTCACAGCCATATTTTGGTCATTTTCCTAATTTTACATCCAGATATCTTTGAGTCTGCTTATAATGAACATCTTTTCTTGGTTTTTTGTTGTTTTTTTTTTGTAGTGACACATGCCTCCAATCACAGGAGATGTATTAGCAGAACTCTGAAGGACACACAATCTCTGTAACATTTCTCAGATAATATTGTCATATCCTTGGAGCAGCAGGCCCATTTTGAAACAGTAATTTGGTCCCTAAAGAGCTCTTTAGCCTCTGCCTTGCCTGCCCACCCTGGCCAAGCTGTCGAAGAGAGCAGCCCAAGATAGATGGTCTGGATTTGTGTAGAGTAATTTAAAGCATCCTGCCTTTTTTTTTTCTGCTTAGTTTTCTTTCCTGGTGGAGAATTTACTTGGGAATATACTTGATCTGCAGTATTGCTTGCTTATACTTCAGCAATAGTATGTTGCTCCTTCATTTTTTTGTTTTGGCTTACTTTTACTAAAACCTTTATTAGAATGCAGATGAACCCTGACCTCAGCTGAGGATTAAGTGAACACATTCTTTAAGTAATAAATCTAAAGGCATATTACAAGCAAGAAAAAGGGATTTCCCTTGTGTTTTTGGATTTATAAGTGCCAGAGGCTAAACAACTTACAAGGGCTCTAAAATTGCTCCTTTTTTCTAACCTGGGACATGTTCTAATATTGTGACATAGCGAAGAATTAAGCTGGCTTACTAAGTAGAATACATGTAGAGTAATTGAAAATGCATCATACAGACAGGAATGCTCAATGCAACAACGTCCTGTTACAAAGATTACTCTGATTTATAGGGGATGTCTTAACTCCTAATCCCAGGGACACAAGATCACATCGACCATGTATTCTTTCATAAGCAGCAAAATAAAAAAGGTGGTTAATAATATATATGCTTGAGATGGAAAATGAGGGAGAGGGGGCTGGGGCAGCCTTGACTTTCACGTTAGAAGAATTTAACAGTGCCAATATTTTCATTAGGTTTTTGTGTTTGTCTCATTAGGGAAGTGCAGCTATTTTGTGTTTTTTAGCTAAGAGAAGTAACCAAATGGAGCAAGAATGAATTAGGGCTAAATATTGTTTGGTATAAGCTGTTCTGAAGAGCTCAGGGAGGAAATGGCTGGGGGTGGGGCAGGGAGGAAAGGTCACATGGACCGTGGATGTAAAGCAGGGTGTGGAAACAGCTGGAGCCGAATCACCGTGTCTTGAAATTAAAAGAGAAGATGGTGAAAACAGTTATTTTCTTTTGACCATCCAGAGGGGAAGACTTCAGGGAGAACAATGGTGCTGCTTTGCAGAGCTCACGTCACCCATGGTGACCTCACCCTGCACAAGTTCAAGGACCTCTTCTCCCCCATTAACCATGTGCAGAATAATCACACGTACTCTTTCCTGATCTGTTCATTTTCTCCCAGCTGTTGGTTCCTGCTCTGATCAGTCTTTTGTCTTCCCATTTGGTAACACCTCTCCAAAGGTCTGCTGGAAACTGGAAGAGCTGTTTCTCCTTGGAGTCATCCTCTTTCCTTCCTGCTTCTTATTCTCCACTGTAGTTTAGGTTGCTTCATCAAGTTCATGTTTTCAGCTGCTTCAGCTCTGCCAAGAGAACACAAATCTATTATTTCTATTATTTCAGTCTTACCTTCTCTAGGTTGAAATTTTCTGCCTCCTGTGTCCCTTGTGATTGCATTTCCCAGGTTGCAGAATATCCTCCTTTCACATTTTCCTCAGTCACTGGTTCTCAAATTGGTAGGGACAGCTCTTATGCCCCTTAGTGAGCAGAAAGGCGCGCAAACCTTTTCTGGTGGAGTTTGCCAGGAGTTTGAAACAAAAGTTTGTGGAAGTTTGTCCTATTTAGCTCAACACTTGACTCAGTCCTAGAGATGGCATCGTGGCTGGCAGTGTTGTTTATGTTTTGCTGCTCGTCATTGGAAAAGAAGCTTCAGATTTCATTTCACACAACTTCAAGCCATCTCCTCTGCTTTCCTGGTTGTGGCCAGCTTTGCTGCAGCTTCTCCTGGTACAATTAGTTTCTTCCTGTGCCAAAAACCCTGGCCTGTGAGGAATGGAAAATTTATGGACAGCAGGAAATACATGGAACTTCAATGGCAAAGCAGTTGACAGAAAACATTTTTGAGTTATAAGTATTAAAATCCTTGCTGTGGTTTCAGTTTTAGTTGAGATTTTTGGGGTTTTTTTTTGTTGATTCACAGATTCGCCTGACGCCTTATGACTTTGTTACATCATACTAATGCTTGGTGTGAGAGAAAATTAAAGAGAATAATTATGAGTGTTGACATTATGCAAAGAATTTATTTTGGAGGGCAGGATACTTGGATAGTTGTGTGATCTGATAGAGAGGCCATAATGCTACATTGAACATTTATAAATTTGGGGAATAATTACAATATTTGAAGATGTGTAGTAGGGAGACTCTTGAGTAACAGGAACTTTTAACACTTTAATTTAATGCCTGTAAAAATGTATGGCCCATTCAGGGAGGGTCCTGTGGGTTTTGTCCCCATCTTGTGGCTGTCCAGATGTGGCATTTGTAAGTCTTAATCTTTTGAGTGAAGCTTTTCAAGGTCTGCTGTCAGCCAAAGAGGAATTATTTGTGCATGCTCCTGTTTAATCGATACACTAAGCATAAAAAAGGCAATAGAAATAAGCAAGAGAATTAAAAGTCTGGTAAGGAAACCTGAAGGCTGCAAAGTGGCAGCTGAGACTGCAGAATGCACAAGGGGGAAGTTTTGGAATGGCATGAGCATGAATGGTAATGGAACTTTCTGTACAGAAAATCCCCCAAAGCCCCCACAGTCAGAAATATTTCACATCCAAATGAAGAAACTTTTAAGGAGGAAGCAGGATCCTCTGATAGATGACAAGGAATTTCTTGACAGAAGACCAAGAGGTTGCTATAAAGCATTGAAAGATATCTTTGCCCCTTGCAGTTGACAAAAGAAAGTCCTGGAGAGATGCCATTGACTGATATGCTTCTACTATGTATAGAGTAACAAAAATAAGAAGGACTTTTACGAGTCCTGGAAAGAGTAGGTGAAGCTTTGGACAAGTCAAATGGTGTCCCTGAGGTCTGAAAGGTAGAAAATGCTGTGAAGTTGCTCATTTATCACAATCCAGGAAAAGGAGCTCCAGGTGACTGCACCTGGCAAGCTCTGAAATCTGCAGCAGGGAAATGCTCACAATGGTCTTCGTGGGGAAAAAATGAAAACTGAGTTGGAGTCTCTGAAAGAAGCAGAAGGACACATTAGGGGACAGCTGTGAATCTCACTGCAAGGCTCTGGAGCAGGCCAAAGTCCTGTAGCTCAGAGCCAGTACTTGGATGCTGTTCCCCATTTACTCCAGGTGAGATGATAGCACTTCAAAAAGCTCAAGGAAAGAAAGGAGCACCACTTATTGTACTATAGGAGGGAAATGGAAAGTAAGCAAGATGTGTAAATACCTTGCTTGATAAACTCTGGACTCCAGGGGCTATGAAACTACATTTTGCAAAAACTTGTCTTCTGTGGACCTACCCTTCTTTCAGCATTTTCTGTTAGTTGGTGATTTTGTAATGCCTATAGTGAAATTTTGGAAATATTATATTTGGTTGGATTTGCTGTTTTGTTTGTTTTTTAAGAAAAATTTGCAGCAGTTAGAATCAGTTTTGAGGGAAGGGACCACATTTTAAGAAAACATTTCATTCTCCAGATTCTTACAAAGTGAGATCTTACAGAAACAAATCAGAAAATAAGTAGTACAAAGAGTTGTGTGAACAAAACATTTACTGATGTGATTCCTCCAGCTTCTGCTTTTTCACTTCCAAGCATCTTAATCAGAAGAACAAAAACAAGTGAAGGAAGTTGGTATCTTTGGGGGTTGGGGATGGGTTAAGAGGTGGGAAGAGGTATAGTCAGGATTGTAGAATGATGTATGAGAAGAGATTGTAGAGACTTGAAATCTTTAGGGTGAAAGATGAGTGGAAAAAGATATGATCAAGACTATGACATTATCAAAGGGAATATGGAATGAATATTCACAATTCCCAACACAAGGAGTAAAAATTTCCCTGTTAAATGGTCAGATAGCAGGTTTAACACAAACAAAGGAAGTACTTTTTCACACAATGCATAATTAAATTGTGGAACCCATTGCAACAGGATGTTGTGGAGGTCAGAACTGTAAATGAGTTCAAAGAGAGACAAGTTCAAGGAGGATAGAGCTGACAAAAGCCTATTAAATATGAGGGCTCAGATACAATCTCTGGGCTTGGAGAGCCCTGAAACTTTCATTGCTGGAAGCTGGGAGAGTACAGTCAGATACACTTTCCATGTTCCTATTTTCTCCTTTCACACAGCTTGTGTTGGCCACTGTCAGAGAGATACTTGGCTCAGTGTCTGCCTTTGTGGAAGACATTATTGGTATTATACTTTGGAAGACTTCCATTTACCTTTGGAATGAGTTTGTTCCAGATCTGAAATATTTTCTGTCTCCTTGGGATTTTGTTTCTCTCAGGTTGGGGGTGTGACAACCCAAGGTGCTCTAACACTACTTCCCTCCAGAATAATGAGATTGGATAAGAAATGAGATTTTTTAAATACAGCAGTACTGGTTTCTTTGCTTTTGGAGTCTTGTATGATGGAGAATAAAGGGTTGACTTCGCAGTTTATGAGTTTTCTGGTTTTCCTAGTGCCATACTAAAACCAGAAATCAACCTCCACTAAAAACTAACATGATAAAATCCTCATAAAAATCACAGGTAAATGAGCCATTATTGTGAGAATTTCCATAATGTTAATCAGGATTAGAAGTAATACTTTGGAGTGGTGTTGGAGACAAATGGGTAGCCAGGGCAGGCTCAAATTACTCTTCCCAAGTCAGCTCATGAAAACTGTTTAGTGTCAGTTAGCTGTTCTTGTGAGGAGATGGGTCCCAAAATGCACAGTGTGCCAGCTGGGATTGAATGTGATACACAAACAGATATATGGATAGGCACGTTGTTATTATTTAATTGTGAAGTAGCTTTAGCAAAAGTCAGGATGCTAAATAACATTTTCTGTGCACAGCAGAAACCAATCCCTGTTCTCAGACATCCTCACTGTACATAAGTAGGCAAAGATGGGCAGCAGCAGGGAAGGGAGAACAGGGAGGCACAACAGGATAAAGTGATTAGCCCAAACTCACACAAAAGATCAGTAGCAAAGCCAAAAACAAGCCCAGGGTTTCTGGGGCAGAGCTGATGGGATCACATGCTGCACAAATCCATTACAGAGAGATGTAGTAGCTTTGTGGTCTGAGCTGTAAGTTCAATGTTCATCCACTCCAAAAATATAATGTATGGAGAGTTGAGTGTATTTTAAGAGTTGTTCCTTTATCCTCACAGCAACTGGAAAGGATGGCAGCCTGCCCTGAAATAGCAACTATCAATATATGATGCCTTTTGCAGCTTTCCTTCCTGATCAAATAAATAATTTGTAAGGTTTTGATGACAAAAGGATGTATCCTCTGCTCAGCTATCACCTGCCAGCACTACTCTGTGCAATCTGATTTAGAGATTTAAGCATAGAAATCGTCCTTTCTGCTGTTTCCCCTGGAAACAGGGAGCCCAGCAGAGAGGTTAATCATTTGGGTTTGCAATTCAGAGTCGGCAAAATCCAAAATAATTCCCCATCTTCTGAGTTTTAAAAGATGCTGCTAGACTTCAAACTTTCAAAGGCAGTGGTGTTGCTTGTTCCCTGATATTGTTTAAAAAAACATAATTTAGACGATTGCATACCCCAGAAGGATTTACATTAGAGTGGAGCTCCCTTTGCTTTGCTGTGGTACAGTCATGCTTGGGAGAGAGCAGAAATAACCCACAGCTTCTCCTTGGGTTTGTGGAATATTCTGTGTAGCAATAGCTGTGCCAGCTGCCCAGTATGGGGAATATATCCCAGTAAATGGGGATTCATCGTGGGTGGAGGCTGAGCTGGGAGCTGAGGCATCACTGGAGCTCTGGAGCAGAGGAGCCCTGGCCAGTGCTCCTGTCCTGGGGGCTGCTGCCAGCCCTTTGTGGGGTGGGTGGGCACAGCACAGTCCTGTCTGCAGGGACATGGGACACCTGGGCCATGCACGGTCACTCTGTGCCCACCCCGCTCTCTGCTGTGATCTCATCACAAAGGGGCTGCTCTGTGCCAGGGTGGAGTGGGAAGAGGAGAAGGAAGGGAGCAAGGGAGGGAGATTGGAAGCTGGGGAGGGACCTGTGAAGTGGTGAGTGGCAGAGGAGAAAATTCATTGGTTTCACTGAGTTAATCCAGGATAAACTTGTCCCCATATGAGCTGCAGCTGAAACTCAGATTGCAGGGGTGGTTTGCATGTTCTTCATTGAGACTGATCACCTCCACCCTGCACACCATGCAGAGTGCCCTTGGAGCCTAAGGCTAGGAAATATTCTGTATCTCTCCACTTTTCTACCAGCCTATTGCAACATCTGCTGTATGTGATGTGCAAGGGCATGAACTGGCAGTGTCCAGGCATGAGGATAAGTCACAGCTTTAGTTCAACTTCTTTGTGCCTTGGCTGTGTGGGATTAAGTAAAGCCAATCACAAATACTGGTGCTGCATGCTACATTTCCTGCTCGAGAAAGCTCTTGAAAAATCTTTAAAACAATGATAAAACCAGAGGGTTAAGAGGAAAAAAAAAAAAAAAAAATAGCCTTTCTCTGATATCTTGACCATTGGGGTCAAAACCCAGTAGGCTGAACTGGAGACATTATAATTTCCATTATTAGGCTTCTGAGGGAGCCATGACTATAAGCACATTTTCCTGGGCTTTCAGTAGTGTTCAAATATATTGTAATGTTTCCTGCAGGAAAATAGGGGTAATTGCTGTCACTATACTCTGGGGGCTAACATTCTCAAAAGATATAACTAGTCACTGCAGAGGGGTTGTACCTGAAATGAATTTGACCCATAACATATTGCAAAAATACTGTATGCATCTTGGGATCTCAGCACTCTGCATGCTTTGGAGGTGGGTCAATTAAAAGGCTATAATTTAGGGTCTTCATGAAAGTCTTTGGGAATAAGGAAGCCTGAATTCCATAATGAAAATCTATAAGGTTATTTTCACTGTATTGGTGTGTTTGTATCTGTAGTCTGTGTGGAGATAAAAACATATTATCTGATTTGTGTGAGATTTGTAAAAGTTAGATAAAAATATGCACATAAAAAGTGTGTGCACAGGCATGTACATGTGTGGAGAACATCCATGTGCACCCACCCCTGCCCCCCACACCTCTGTGTTAATGAGCTTTTCCTCTGGAGAGGACAAGTCGAAAGGAGCCAGTCCTTCCAGCCAAAAAAATCAATTGCTTCTTCATGAATTATTGAGATGTTTGCCATCAGTTTCTTTACAAAAAAAAAAATAAAAAATCCAGTCATTGTTCGATGTTTCCTCCCCCAGCACACTCTTTGCTTTTACTTGTGATGCCATGATATGAAGACACAAATTCTCAGATATTAAAAGTTTTCATTCTTTTAATGACACAAATATTGCAGTATTTGGGTATCTTTTTGTTCTCTCCAGTTCTACCTGTATTTGTGCACATAGACACTTCTCACATACAGCAACTGTCATCTTCCTCCCAGCACTTAGCTAAGGAAGGGACCCTGCAAGTAAGAAAAAAAAAAGATTTCATAGCAGAAATACTAATATTTCCTCTCTGCCAAGTGCAGTATTGATGTACTGCAGCTCAGACACTGAATCAGGGCTCTTACGTGGAACTGAGACACCACTAAACGGAGACTTTTGCCTCCTGTGTAAATAGAGAGATTAATGACGTTAAGTGAAAGCCAAGCTGCTGAAATGTTACCTTCCTTATGGTGCTTTGAATTTCCCTTATTTTTGATAAATGAACCAATCTGGCAATAAAATTCTTGCACAGTAGGTTAATAATGTCATAGCTGTACTGCAAAATAGTTATGTTTGTACTGTCTCTTTGCAAACAATAATCCTTTGAAGCCTGATGAATCTATTTTCAACCAACTCGTATGATCACTGATACACAGAGCTTCCCTTTTGAAAAAACAGCTTAGAAGATATTTAAAGCCCAGGAGAGACAATAGGCTAAGGAAGAGGGACAGTGGTTTAAAAGGCAGAAGGTGGGTGAACTCCTCTTTTTAATTTCACTTTTTTCTCTGTGTCTCCTTTAATAGTTTTGTAAGCATTTTTAAAAAGATTTCCTTGCTGCTTTTTCTAGCCGCAGACTACTTCCCCAAGGGTTTGCTGCAACATTAATTTATCACTTACAAAAGTAGCTTTTCCCCTCAATCACTTGTGAAGAGAACTGGAAAAGCAGGGGCTGAGTTTAATCTGAAACTTTGCTTGCTAAATCAGGTCTGAGATTGAGCTGTCTTTGGAGGGTGACTTTCTCATGGTGACACTGGTTTTGTTCTTATGCTCTGGGAGGAGCTCTTATTGGTATTTATATGGAGTTTATAATATTTATGTATCAACCAGAATATCTGGGCACAGCAAACTAATTTCCCAGCAGGAGTTTTTGTTGCAGCTTTACAAGACACTTCAAATGTGGACATGTGGATATACTGGCTTTGTGTACTTGCTCATAGGGAGGTTTAGGAGGTAAAAAGAAACTGCAGAAGCTGTGAGAACAAGCAAGTTAATTGAGTACAATGGGAAGTGAGCTGTGCAGGCAGCAGCAGATCCTCTGCCCAGAGAGTTCTTGTCACTGTTCATATTCAGAGAGGAGCTCTTGGCACTTCCCTCAGTGAACAGAGATGTCACAGCTGTCCTCAAAATTCCTGTCACCTGACCCTGCAGAGGTCTAACCCTCCTCATTGCACTGAAACACAGACCTTGCACATCCATTTTCCATTTCAGAGAGAAGCTCTGATTGCAGGGAGGGGATTGTAGGAAAGGAACAGGGCGGTCGTGCAGCAGGGCAGTAGGGTCCTTAAACATCCTTCTAGGCCTGGGTATCTCCTGCTTACAGACCTTTCCCCCATCCTCTCTGCCATCTCCTGAAAGATCAGATTCCTAAGGACTTGCATGAGTAAAGGTGGTGTTCACCACACAAGGAGGAGAAACTGCCCCTTGCATTTTAGGTGAGTGATCAACCATGTTGGCCCAGTTCAGCACAGAACTCTCACTGCCTCTCTCAGCAGATCACAGACCTCTAAAGGGGGTCTGTCACCAACAGAAAGATCAACTTGATTGCAGCAAATAATTCTGTTGTCTCCAGTGCTCATAAGTGCATCAGGATGTGAGCAGCAGTGGATTTGGTGCTCTGAGGAGCATAATGGATTGGCAGAAACTGGGAGAGGAAAGAATCCTGAAAAACCAAAGTCTCCCATCAAATGGTTAGCAAAAAGCCAATTGTTCTATTTACAAGAGCTCTCCTGCCTGGAGGAGAGGCAAAAAAAAAAAAGTATCAAGACAAGCATTTCCTCCCTGTAATGATAAGGAGCTGTTGCCTGCAGCATTCAGACTACATGGTTTCACAGATGTTTTAAAAAAACCCCAGCCAACAGTCTCGCTCTACCTTAACTAGAGCAGCAGCACAATTGTCTGTCAGTCTTTGTACAAAGCAGAGTGGAAATATTGCCCTCCTGTTTCTTTAAGTCCCAGGGACTTAGTAAAATTAACACTAAATGTTTTAAAAGAAACCCTATCAAAAATCACTGATGATTTCAAGTTATTATTGAGCATGGGTGTCTGGGTAGCTTGGGGCAGTGCACATAAACTTGACAAACAGGGTACTTTAGTGCTGCCTGCCCAGATCCACATAATAGGGCAATGAAGCTTTTATTCATTCAAAGAAAGGTTGAGTTTGATTGGCAGGTCAGCCTGCCTGAGCACCACAGTCTCTTTTCCCTAACACTTCACTGCTATCAATTACAGTTTTGAATGTGAATTGTTTCTAATGTAAAATAATGCCAACCTCTGCCTCTAACCTCAGGCCAGAAAGCTCTCCTGTGTTTTTTTTTTAATTCATATTCACTGACTGCCTGAGGAATCTGCTTCTGCTTTGTGTTTTCTCAGTCTCACCAAAATGCTGCCATCAGAAGCCAGATTCATGCACAGCACGTTATTTTCATTGTATTAATGATATCATTGGTGAGCAAATTTAAATAGAGTGATTTGTTCCCCCTTCCCCCTCCAGTGCCACAGTAGTAATGTTTGTTCTTTTAAACATGCAGGTTCAGAGACATAATTCATAATAAAGTTATAATCCATTACAAGCAAGCATGACTCTGAAATTGCTTGATTTCTATCTGGCAGTTGACTTAAATCTGTTTGCAAAACTTGCCAGATTGAAGCGAATGCAGATCTTATTTAAATCAGGTGATTTGGTTCAGCTGCCATCTGTTGGCCGGTTCATTATTATGATTTTGTGGTTACAGTAGTTACCTGTCTTCATTTATTTCAGTAAAACAGAAATTACATTTAGTAAATAGTGGGGTGTTATGTAATGTCTCTTTCCCCCAGGGAGCTGGGTTTGCTTGTACGCATGTGGAACTTTAACACAAAATCTCCTTTCTGTGCTGGATGACCATTTATGCTGCAAGATGCATTTCCTGTTCTTTGTGACAGACCTCAAAAATGAGTTCCTCTGCTGACTTATAAAAATGCCTCGTGTGCTGCGTTGTGGAAGCTTAGAAAGGTCCTACAGGATGGCATTTTTAATGCGCTCCAGAGTGGGAAATTTGGGTTTAGGACCCTCTGAATGGTGGAGTCAGTTGTAGGGAGTTCTTTTGTAGACTGAGATGCTGTTGGTTTCTTTCCTGCTCCTTCATATGATTCATGTTCCCTTACTGAGGACCGTTTATCCAGTTTAACAAAAGCTTCTATTCCAAGTGAATTTCCATTTCACTATTGTCTCATCAGGATTTTCCCTCTCTCGTGTCCGTGGCTCATCTCTCCTGCTCCATTATGGAACCCTGTAGCACTGTGTGCACTCTGCCTCCAGTGACATCACTTCAGGCTCTCTCCCATCACATCCATTATTATCTTGATGGGGATATACAGGAAAGAACTACCTTTGCTCTTTCATCTCTCTTGAGACAGCCACTCTGCAGAATAACCTAGAAACAAGCCATCCCTTCTGGATGTAATTGCTTACAAAAATACAAGTTTCAGGATGAAGCAGTGCTGGTGATAACAGCTTTTTTTTTATCAAATACATCCTTACATGGGTTTAGCATATATTTAATTTTATGGTGTGATATTTTAATGCACAGTTTGTGGTGGGAAAAGATCTGTTACTTTAGAAAAATAAGTGGATAAAAATGTTATATATGATACTTTGTATGACATGGCTGGAGACACCTCCTGCTCCTGGAGGTTTTATATTTTCCTTGTGGGCTCCTTTCTGCTATCTGAGATTTCTCCATTAGCTCCAAGGATAGGGTAGGCTGAGAACTTGAAACAGAAAAATCTGAAGTCTGTTTTTTTTTTCCTGTTATCAAGTTTCACTTGGCCATGGTATATATCACAGTGTCCAGCAGACTGTCTGAGGAAATCAGAGACTTCTCACCACATTGAGTATTTCTGTCATGCCATACATTAGGTGATTCAAGGTATGATTTCTAGTTTTTCATAGTGTGTTCTTTTATTTTAATTTCAGATGAAAATAAGTGTCAACATTTCAGACTTCTAATTCAGACAAAATTCCAAACTTTGAATAATTTGACATTCAGCAAAACTCAGAACATGTCCTGGTCTTGGCAATTTTTATAGCCACTTTGCCTTTTGGGCCATGGAGGTAAAGTGGCACATGGTCTGATTTCTGTGTTACACCAGTTTTAGAGCAGAATAACTCCACATTTTGCATATGGAATTCCTGATTTACAAGCTCAGGCTAACAGACCACTTTCACAGCAAGCACGTTATGTATTTTTGGTGCAAATAAATGTGTGCTCCTCAGTAACTGCCTTGTGAGGCTCAGCCCTTTGGAGTCTGAATGCAGCATGTGTGGAAAGGAAGCTATGAGAGATGCCACCTACTCCAGCTCGTCCTCCACTTTCCAAACAAACATGGCACAAACACATTGTAAATAAAGATGACTTCAGACACAGCTCTTTTCATGGGTGAATGAGTTACACTGGGCGTTTTACTGGCAGGAGAAATGTTCCCTGGATTCCACGTTTGAATACTTGATCTGTTAGCATTGCTGGATTCTTTCGTTGCTGTGTATTGATTTAAAGTCTCTACTGCAAACAAGCCCTCAGCTGGCTGGAAGGCAGCGTTTGGGGGAGATGCTGCTGCCCAGCAGCAAAGCCTGGGCTTGCTGCAGCCAGGGTTGTGTTCTCCAAGCTCCAGGACAGTGTTTGAGGACCATCTCACTCTGCCAGCAGTCATTTCTGGCACTTTGGCAGTGCCTGTGCTCTCGGGGCTGTAGCAATGCACTGGCATTACCCAGCCCGATGAGGAGGATCATGTTCACCTTCACTGGAGTATGAAGTGGTTAAGGCTGTAATTCAAGAAAGCAATTGAGCATTTAATGTAAATCCATCCTTGTTCTGCACATGCTGAAGCATGTGTTAAACTTTGACTTTAATGAGACTTGACCCAGTGTTTGAAGGTCTATATGTACTTAAGATCAGCTGATACTGTGAAGACTTTTTAGCTGAACTTCATGCACAGTGTGGATGTTGTGGTTTAATATCAGATGAAACAAGTCCTAATAAGAAAGTTTTTTGGCAGATCAGTCTTTTGACTTTTTTTTTTCATGAAATCTGTTGCAATTCATAATGCATCCTCTTTCTTTTTTTTTTTTTGAAAGAACACATGAGGAATTGAATAATGTAGCTTATAATTTTATGAGGCACAAAAATTTTTGAACAGTCAGCAGAATCCTTCCTCAGCTGTTTGGAAGCTTAAGAGGTTTAGAAAGTTCTTCCTTAGAGATAAATAAGCTGTCAATTCATGATGAAGAAAATCAAACTTGTGCTGTTGATTTTGGCTGTGGTATTTGCAAAAGTATGAGAGAAATTTTTGCAGTCATAGAGTGCTCCATGTGTTAGCATTTAGCTTTCCAATGCCACATTGTGCCTCTGATAGCATTTCTAAAAGGTAAACAGAAATGTCAAAATAATGAAAATAAAAGATTAACCATTCTGATTTTTGAGAGTTAGAAATCAAATCTGTATTGCAAATTAATAGAAAGCCAGATCAAGTTTCAAAAGCTGCTTATTGCACCATTGCCTGGCATTTTTTTTTCTCCCTTCTTCTGAAGGCCTTTTTCAGACTTCACCAGATTTAGATTGTGAAATGTCTAAACAGAGGATCTAAACAGAAACCTGGGAGGTATAGAAAGTATGCCAAGAGCAAATTAGTTTACTTAGTTCATGACTTTAATACACCCTTGCAATTAGCAGAGTATTTCCTTTGGACTGTGGTCTCAAGGTATGTGTTTCTGTTCATGATAGTTTTTTTTTTTTAATTTGCTGCCTTTAAATGAGAAAAACCAAACTCCACAGTTCTGCCTTTCTGGGTCCATATGTACCAGGAGTTTGATCATGTTTGAGTCACAGTTTAACTCCCAATTCAGCGTCTCCAAATGCATGGGCAGGTGGGAGAAAAAAGGCTGAGTTAGGACCTGGTTGCAAGCAAAACAGAATTAGGGTGTAAAATCTGCTTGCCAAACCCCTCCTTGATATACCAGTTTCTCATGGGTGTATGTCCTGAGGGTTGTGTTGTTTTCCATGTCTTGTCTTCTGCTGGAGAAAATACACCTTTTTGGCTGAGTAAAATATTGAACTCACAGTGGTAAACATTGTTGAAGGTGCCAATCCCCTTGGAGCTGCATCTTCCTCTACATATATCCTAAACCATTCCAGCTCCTGGATGCTTTATCTCTCTGCCATCTCCCCGTTTCCATCAACTAAATTCACTTTCTTCTCACTGCCAAACCTTCTAGAAACAGCTTCATTTCTACCTGAATCTTCCTGAGCTGCCAGCATGGTCATCTCTTCCCTCCCTGGAAAACAACTGCAACCCACCTCGGAGCTGCCAAATTGGCACCCACAATTGCAGACTCTTGACCCAGCGTGACACAGCCCCTCTCCCTCAGATACTGATCCTGCCCACAAACCCCCCACAATGGCAGCCTGACCCTGGCTGACACAATTGCCCCTTGTGTTTGCCAAACCCACAAAATTATAGGGGTCGTGCAGGAAAGGGCCTGAGGTGGGTGGGTTTGTGCTCCCCGTGCTGTCTGTGACACTGTGACCCTATTCATGGGCACATCCTTGCTGCAGGACCCGGCAGCCTGTCTGCAAGGCATTGCTTTAAATTGTAGCCTTAAAAGAGCCTTTTTTAGATGCAAATGAAAGACCAAATAAGAGCTTAAAAAATAAAAAAAAACTCTCCAACATGTATTAAGATTAGTAAGAAATGTCTGAGCTGCTTCTGTAGTTCTATAATTTTTCTGTGTTCGGTCTAAATCTTTATTTCTCATGCATGCATGTAGACTGCCATGTACCCAAAACCAGTCTCATCATTTATATTTGTACGTGAGAAATCTTCAAGCTATCAAAGATATGTTTATATTTGGCATAGAAGAACTATCTGGTGGTCATTCAGGTTCCAGCCCAGTTTCTTTTAATAGATGGTGGTGTTTTAACTTTGTATTCCAGTTCTACCAGTGGGAGAATGGGAGAAATTATACATCCTCATTTCCAGGAGGTGATCTGTGGACTAATCAAACAGTGTTTATAACACATGTTCTAAAATGTAAATTCATATAAATAAAAGTATGTGTATTTATGTGTGTTATATTTACATACAGTATAAATATATCTAAAATATGGGTGCACATGCATGTGACTGTGTACATGATAGACATGTAAAAGATTATTTTATTATTTTTCTCCTAGGGTGTTATTCATTCACACATGTGCCACTGAGTGCCCTGGCTTGGGAGCAGGGTTTGGGGATCTCTTCTCCCAGATGTGTTTCTCTGCAGGCCCCCTGGCTGTGTGCTGGGGCAGGATGCAGCAGTGCCCTGCTCCTTACAGGGAGGTTTTCTCTGGGCTTGCTAACACAGGGAAATTTACTGGCATAATTATACCTGTATAATTATGCTGGAGTAGTTATACTGCTCTAACTCCCCTGTGAATGCTCTTGTGCTGCAATAATAGTGCCCATATGGGGACTTACTCCAGTATATCTCTCCTGGAAAATATCTCCATGTAGGCAAGTCCTTCTCCAGGGGCAGATTTTGTAGACCAAGGTGCTGCACAGCCCTTGTGGACCATTGGTTTGTACATCGTGGCTGGCTTTTGGCAGCCACGTTTTGTGCACAGGAAAAAGTTGTTTAGGATTCCTACCAGAATCTTTAAAAGGAAACAAACATTTTCTTTCAGCAATATAACATTTTTTTTTCTTCTGCAGTCTCTTTATTTATTTTTTTAATATCTCTTAATATCTAAAAATACAGATGTAACTTCTGACTTTTGGGTTCAGGAATTTTCTTTTTAGATGTACTGAGGATCAGATATAAGCCATGTCTGGAAGCAATACTTGGCCAACAGCTGAGTGTGTGTGTATGTGTGTGTGTTCATCTATCCATGATTCATTCTGAGGGCTGTTTTAGCCTTCATAAAATATTCATGCTGGTTGTGCATGGTTCTATAATTGCCATCTCAGGCCTTGAATTATTTATAGGTTGTACTGTTCACATAGTCTCATTTACTGATAGAACAGATAACACTATACAAGAGGATCCCAAACACTCTAATGCCTGTTACTTTGCATTAAGTAGTGGAATTATATTACTGTAGGTGTAAAATGCTGGCCTTTTTCTCCTCTCGCTTTAATATATCATTTTTGTATTTATAATATGCTAATTGTTGAGATGCTGTTAAGCCTCATAATTCCTGCCGAGTTTTGCAGAAATCAAGATGTGGTTGAAATGATTTAGCTCTTGATCCCAAAATGATTGTTCTAAATCCACCCCCCTTCCTTCCCCCGGTGTTAGCACCCAGGGTAATTTATTGAAGTGATGTATGAGTACACATGCATACCTGAGCTCCTTTGTTTTACACTATTGATCAGTTTGTGTATCTTAACTGCTACAAACATTCACAAGTCCAGCTAATGCAGACATTCACCAAGTGTATTTTCAAGTTTATTGTAGTCAATTAAGTGCTGACTGTGAATTCATCATGAAAAGTGATCTTATTTCCATCAAATTTCCTATTCATCTCTTCTGTGATTAATTCTGTCAGCTTTTCTGACCTACTTTTGACTTTATTTTTTTACTGAATATGTGGAATTGCATCAGTTTAGCTTGGACATACAATGCACTTGGAGTTTTCTTTGCCTGCTCAGTTTTTGGCTTATTTGCATTCTGAACCAAGTGCTAATTTTGGTGGAAAATGCAGCTGAGTTTTATTTTAATTTTTGTAAATTGTTCTGTTTTTCTAATTAAAAGAAATAATTCTTGGAGTAGAAATTCAGTCACTAGCAGAGCCATGCACTGGAATACTTTCCCTTCTTTTACCAAAAACTCTTCTTTTTGTGAAGTCACTTATTTTCCTCCCATCTTAAAGGAGAATATTGAAATTTCCTTACCTGGCTTGATGACAGTGGGGACTAAGTACAAAAAGAGGAGAAATGGTGTCCTTGCTGGAGTAAGGAGGTGCAGTGGGAACACTGGAGGGGAAGGGATGGCTGCTGAGCTGTGTGGTGGCACTGGAATATCCCAGGATATTGCTCTATCCCAGGACAGGGTCTCTCTGGAGCTGCTGCTGGCTGGGAAGGAGAGCTGGCTCAAGCCCTTCATTTCAGTGCAGCTCATCCCGTTGCTCACACAGGGGTTAGGAAGGATGTTCTTCCAGCTGGGTTTCTGTTTCCCCCAGGGAGGCAGCTCCTGATCTCTGCTCCAGCTGAGAGGCTGGGGATGCTCCCGTCCTCTTGGGCCACCACTGGGTTCCCAGCAGGGATCAAAGGAGATCCCCAGCCTGGAATTCAGGCTCGATTCTGCCTCTGGTGCCAGAGGATTGAGTCTGGTATTGGTGGTGCTTTGCTCCCTTGTGTCTTCAGAGGGATCCCTGGTGTTTTGGGAGGGAGGAGCCAGACAGGTGAGGTGCAAGAAGGCAGAGGTGGTTGGTGGCTTAGCAGTGATTCAGGTGCAGCATCAACTGCTCAGGGGAAGTCTAGGGGCTGCAGGGGACAGAAGAGGTGATAATGGAAATTTACCTCTCTCAAAGCAAAGTGTGGGCAAAGGCAGCTCTAGAATGAATCTAGAAAAAAAATAGAGCAAAAAGAAATGTTTCAGCAAAACAAAACATTTTGGTGAATAATAAATTCTTGAGGAAAATATGTCGCTGCCTGAGCCCTTATTTTTCTTGATGTTAAATCATTGTAAAATAAAACTTGTGACATTCACTGTTCTGTACAATGGGCTGAATTGAAAAGAGCTGTGTTCTTTTCTGTATGATTTTGTGAGACCTAAGGGTCCCTCAGAGAAGGAAACAATGTTATTGTCATGCAGATTTCTCTCCTTTTCAAGATTTCAGAGTTTCCATAAATCCCTTACAACAGGGTGGTTTACTTCACATGTTTTTAATGCTTTCTCCATCAGTGCCTGTATGGTGACTTCTTTGCAATCTCCACTTATCTCATTGAGTTTTAGAAGTTTTTAGAGCTAAGTGTGTTTGCTGTGCATGCAGTCAGTACCAAGATTTCATGTTGGCACTCAGCTTACTTTTTGCTTTTCCTGCCCATTTAAAGCTTAAGAAATGTAAGGGAAAAAAAAAACCCAAAAGGTTATGAAGCTTTTTCTTTTCTGTCATATGTTTTGTGGTAGTACCTGGAGACCTCTGGTAGGTCAGATTTCTATACAAATCATATTGTGCTGCCCCACAAAATTTTTGACTAAAAGGAGTAAAAATGGTAAATGAATGACAGGGAGGAGAATGGGATTACAAGAACCCAGGTGCTGGGGGTGCTGTGCAGCTGACATTATTTAATTATGGTGATGCTGTTTATTTGGGCTTCACTGCTCTAATAATTTGGTTTTGGTCAGGAATAGTGGTCCCAGCTTCTGCTTGCATAGGTGTTGTCTGAGAGTTACTTGGAGGATGGGTTTGCACCATGTAATTTCTCTGTTGGGTGCTAGAAATACAACATTCCTTTTAGAGAAAATGACATGTTTTATTAGGCAATTACTAAGTAAATTTTCTGCAGTGAAATTGTTAAAATGTGTTGCCCTGGGTTTTTTGGGTCTTCATGACATTTAGCATTTTGCAAATGATGGGCTGTGGGGACACTGAGGCACCACTGAGCCTTAACTGATGAACTGGTCTTGCTGTTGTGGCTGATCTCAGACTGTACTCCCAAATAATTTCCTTCAACAAGAAGTGGTGTGTAGAGTGCAGGAGCAGTGATGCTCAAGCCTTTCAACAGAATTTTACCATCTCTATTGCTCTAAAGCTATGAAGTGCCAAAAAAATCCCATACACGACCTAGAAAAACAAATTGGTAAGTGTGGTTCTTTCAGTGATCCAGCCTATACAGAATAATTTTCTCAGAGACATTTAAAGTCTATGAAATCCTACATCGTTTCCCCTTTATATATCAGAAGTCTTTAAAAATATCTAAGATTTTTTTTTTAAGCCAACAATACATGAGAGAATCCTAGATGTGTGTGACACCTTTTAGAAAGTGTCTTTGTCTTTATCTATCTGTATGGTACCTGTGTGCTAGAGAAGTGTCATGATCCCTATTTTAAAGATGGGAAAAGAAGACAGAGAGATTTAAAGGTAGATTTTTAAAGGTGTTTTGACTTCTGAGGATGCAGTAAAATGTGCAGGAGGACTTTTTAGAGGGCTTAATTGCAACTTTAGCAGCCTGAAAGCGACTCAGCAGCTTCCAAAGTGTAGCAAGCACAGAAAGGAATGTAGGTCTTCGGTGTCCTGCTCTAGTGCTGTAACCATGGGATGGCCCTTCCAGGGTGGACTGATTTTGGAAAATAAGTGTGACTTTCTGCTGCACTGCTCTTCAGGATTCTGCTTCAGCAGGACATGGAAGCATTGAGTCATGGCTGCCGAGATTAAGTGAAGAGCTTTCACTTATGAACTTTCTCAAGATGATGTTTTGTCACACTAGAGGTTTTTGTCTAAGAACGTTTTTTGTGCTGGCAGACCTTCAGACATGATCCTTTCCCACAAATCTTCCTTTTTTACAGACTGTCATTTCCCAACAGAGGCAATAAAAGCATCCAGAGAATTCAGTCAAATCTGTCTCTCCCAGGCTGGCTGTGAGCTCATCCCCAATGCGTTATTGTGTGTATTCCAGGATGCTCTGTTCCATAAGGAATCTGTTGCTGTAATGGAATACAACACTGTAAAAGAGACCATATGGGCAAAACTGGCCTTACTATCAGGAAAGCTTTGTTATAAAACAAAAATGGGGGTCCTGGTTTGTGCTTTGGTGAGAGTCAGCTTTTCAAGAGGTGAGGAGCTCAACTGCCAGGGGTCCTTTCCTTATCTGTCTTCTGCTGCTGCTGCTGACAAATCTCTTGAGCTCCATAAAAACTGGTTCCAGTGGCAACTTCCCTCCTGGCCACAGTGTACATTTGCAACATGCAGTTTTATTACTGCACATAGTACTTAATGCGGTTGTATGTAGATCCAGATGTTTTTCCTCAATCCTGAACCTGCCACAGCTGTAACCAAAGTAACCAAAAGATGCCAACATTTTCCCTGTTGCTTTCCAGTGCTTACAGTTTTTTTCAGGAAAATTGGAAAAGGGTTTTAAAAAGTACATGTATATCACATGTACATTTTTAATATACTCTGTTACTTTAAGTTATGCTTTATTCTTATTGTTTAAAAAAATCAGTTTTGCTCAAGAAGTAGTAAAGGAAGTATTGGTGCTGTGCCAGTCATCTGCAGTTTAGCACCACATTCTGCAATACAACTCTATGGTGTTTCATTTCTGTTTCAAGCTGTGATTGGCTGTGGAAGCACTAAGAATGGAAATATACAGGTGTTCAGACTAACTGTAAATCAAACCCAAGGTCTGGCCTCACCTGTGTGTTGTGTTGTTATAAATGATAGTATCTATAAACTTGGTTGGCTTAAAGTGGTGTGAGTGAAATTGTAACGTGATACACTTGGGAGATGTGTTTTTGATAAACTTGCTGAAGAGCTGTTTATACATCCCTATAATACTGTGTGGCAACTTGTGTTCATCTCTATATGTGTCTGACTAGTTATGATGTGTGCTGATAAAATTTAATGACTGGACTGAAAAATATTGAATACATTAAAATGTATGAAGTACACCTGTAACAGGTACCAAATTCTGTATATTCTATGCCATTCCCATGCCCAGCCTGGGTGTGCACGCACATGCCACGTGTGGCTGTGGTCCCCAGTGTGCAGTTTATAGTTTGGAGAGAAATCATCCTCCATCATTCGTCACTGCTGAGCTGCAGCAGACCAGGCCAGCACATCATTTGTTAACAGCGACAAAGCCGCGCTCATAAACGCCGACATGTTACATTAATTTATAGGCACTGAGTGACTTATTAAATGTGACGTGTGAAATATAACAGGGCCCGGTATGGATGATTAGGTTTTGGGCTTTGAATTGTTGACAAGGCAGGGGTAATGAATTGCGGGACACAAGCTAGTGTGTTTCCCCCTCATTAGTCAGTATTAGCTGCATTAATAGTAATAATTGGATATATTCATCATTTAAAATGTTTTAATAAATGTTTGGACAGCACCTGATCTAGGCTGTCAAATATTAGACTGGAAGGTTCGTGATGGGAGAAAAATTATGCCGTTCCTTCTGCAGAGATTTATACAGCCTAAGGGGTGCCATTTGCCAATGTCCTTTAAGAGGTAATGGGTGGCAGAGAGTTTGGGAACAGACAGTGCAACAAGAGAGAAACCAGCCTCTCTTGCACTTCAGGAAGACATTTTCAGTTTATTCTAAGGACTGCTTGGTCCCAGCCTCGGGTCTCCAAGATGGGGTCTGAGCTGGTTATTTCTGGTCAGATGCCAACCTCAGGTGAGAACTTCACAAAAGGTGTGCGTGTTCACATCAGAATTTGTTTCACTCTTTCACTGCTGCAGACTGAATGTTGCTTGGGGCTCAGGAACTTTCCAATTTGGGGTTTTGGCTTGAGTCGTCGTTACTTTGAGCTATTAACATATTTAAAATTCCAGAAAATTTTCTGCCTGGACACCTTGAAAGCATAAGTCTCTTTGGGATGAAGGGAAGGTGGTGTTCTGTGGGTGTTCTGCCAGCTCCACTTCCATTCTTGGTTTCTGTATCTCAAATGCATTATTGCCTACAATTTGATACAAAGATTCCTTTGAAAAAAGAAAAAAACCCTCTTTTTTTTTCTTCATTATTTTGTGATCTTTTGAAGTAGACTTTAAAAAATAACCTAAAACTATTACCAAGGAATACAGAATGTATCTGTCTCTTGCTTTCAAAGTGACATGTAGGTGAACATTAGAATGTGCCTTCTAAATGACAGGATGGAGATCAAGAAAACCATGTGCAGGTTCAAAAAAAGAAAAAAAAATGTAAAAAAGTCTCAATTTAAAACTTGTGAGACATCACTTTGCTGTAACCCGTTACGTAATGAAACCCATTTTTTAAAAGCAACCTTCAGGATATACAAAAGCAACAGCGAATGGAGTCATTGGCACTGCATCACTAGGCTGACAACTTTATTTTCAAAGATGAGTCCTCTAAGGAAAAGCCTCGCTAGTGTGGGAAGCAGCGTTTGGTGGCTCAGTGGGAGGTTGGCTTCCCTTTCAGATGCTGCTGAAGAGGTGTCACACCAGGCAGTGCCGCCTTGCTGGAGGTGCCGTCTTTCAGGAGAGACACAAAGTCAAGTGTCTGACCACCTGTAGTCTTAACAAGTCCCAAGACGCTTTCTGCAAGGATGAAAGTGTTCTCCTCAATGTCCTTGCAAGTTCCAGGTAGCTGCTTCTACTGAGAGTCAGGAATCTTTAAGATGAAGGGATCTTCACGCTCTCTTAAGCACAGTGAGCCAAACCTGCCTCTTTATATCCATGGACTTAGTGTGAAGAGTTGGTGGAGGACTCAGAAGATGCCAAGGGTAAAGCTGGCTGTAGACAGGAAATGCTGCAGCTCCAGGCTGGCAGAGAGAGGCTTCCCTGCAGGAGCAGTGCAGTCATTTTGTGCTTGTCACAGTTATTCTGCACAGTGGAAGAAATCTCAGCAGATAGAAACTTTGTCATTCAGTTGTAATCAGAATGATCCATACTTCCCAACTTGGAGTAATATTATTTCATTGAATAGACTCAAAGTCACATGCAATTTGTATGTGACAGTGTACATTTAACTGTATTTTTAGTCAAGCCCTGAGCATTATATTGTCAGGGGTGTCTGTTAGTTGGTGGTAATTGTTGACAAGTTGATGTGAGGGTATTTCAGCATGTTGTCTAACATGTGTCTGCTGATGAGTTTGTCATTGGCACTGCACAGTATTTCTTCAAATTTGCTCTTAATTTTTTATTTGGAGATTAAGCAGAGACGTAAAACTTAGAATCATAGAACCGTTAAAGTTGGAAAAGACATCCAAGACCATTAACTTTGACTGACTACCACGGTGCCAACTAAAACACTGAATGTCTTGTCCAGTCATTCCTTGGATAGCTCCAGGGGTGGGAACTCGACCACCTCCCTGGGCAGCCCTTTCCAAATCTTTGCCACCCTTGCAGTGAAGAAATTCTTCCTGATGTCCAGCACAATTGCTCTCAAAAGAAGTACAATGGAACATAAAATAGAGTTAGAGTTGTTAAGAGTTGTTCAGTACTTCCTAGTCCACTGAATTCTAACTTCCATTGGTAAGATGTAGGTGAACAATACCTTTTATCTTTCTGCCCTGGCTGCTTAGCAAGGTTTCTTAACTGCTCATTGTAAAGTCTCCATTGCTGATGCTGTCCTCTGCAACAACACAGAAAATTCATATTTCTGAAGTACTCATCTAGTACTTTGTTTACCCTCATGCTCTGTGTTTTGTGGGTGTAAATCTGACTAATCACAGGTCTCATCCCTGCTTTCACACAGAAGGGCATCTGAGACACAGACATCAATAAATACAGGGGAAATCCCAAGTCTTGTCTGTGTTTTAACACTGTGGAAGTAGCTGTCTGTGTTTTAACACTGTGGAAGTAGCTGTCTGTAGCTGTTCCCTGTTCCCCTCTGTCAGGTATTTAATGCTGTGCCTCTGCCCTTACACTGCTTTTTTTCTGTTGAACTCCCTCTAAATGTGCTGTTTTTCATAGTTCCCACCAACAAAATACCACGAGCATGATTTATTTTATAAATGTCTTACAAGTGCCAACTCATGTCTTTGCTTTGCTCTGGTTCTAACTTGTCACCAGCATCCTGATCTGAATTCCACTCCAGTTTTGGGGTTTTGTCCTTCAGCTTGGGTACCCTCACTGGAGGGTGGGCTTCAAGGGCAGGAGAAAATACTCTTGTTAGCTGGATCACCTTTCCCAACTGGTACAAGAGATAACTTTGCAGCTGCAGCCTACAATGCCTTTCCCACATCTCTCTGACACAGAAAAGGACATCAGCAAAAGTCTTTTTCCTACATATTCAAGGCTCATTGCTTTAAGAAAAGCTCTGAAGCACTTAGTCCAAAACTTGTGATATAAGCAGATATGATTGGATTCTACGTGCGTGCTGCAGAGGTCATTGTTTCTTAGGTTAATTAAGCTCTTTCAATGTTATGTTAAAGGTAGCAGACATATGCAATATTTATTGATGACATCTTCAGCAGTACTTACATATAGGGTGAACCTTTCACCAGCAACCAGCACATCAGAATCTCTTTTCCCCTTCCTCTTTCAGTTTTTCCCCATTTGTGGTAAATCCCAATGAATTTTACAGTTTTTGGGTTGCTTGTCCACACACACACACACAAATCTGCAGCATTTTATACTTCAAGGCAGTTCATGATCCCCTTCAAGTACCCCTGGCATGTCTTCTCTTGTTGAACCACTGCACACACAGCTCAAAGTGCCTCCGCCTTTGCACAGAACAGCCTCTTGCTTCCTTCCAGCTCTCAAAATAGCCACTACACTCCGGATCCTGTGCTCACTGCCAGAGCTCCCTGCTGCAAAGGAAACGAGGGCTTTATTCTCTTAAATATCATGAAACAATGGGAACCCCTGGATGGAATGTCCAGCTTGTGGGCAGGAGCTGAAGGCAGCACTTGACTTTCTTCCACAACATTTTTGCACTTGATCTTGTCTTGTACATTTGTAAATACAAATGTACATTTGCATGTATATTTTTTTCTGGACAGCCAATTCTAGACTCACCCCTACTAGTTTATTTAAAAGATTTCTTTTAATTGTTGGGTTTTTTTTCTTTATTTATATAAAAGTGCAAAATCACATCTCCTAGCAGCATCTCTGTCATATTGTCCTTTGTCAATGACTGACTGGGTTCCCAGATCATTTTAGTTTTTAATTTATTAAAAGTTGGCTTTTAATAGTTTAAAGTTATTAATTTATTGGTTTTTTTCCCTTCCCCCACATGATGTCCGTTGCTGCTGCTACTTTATTTGAAGCAAACATTTAATGTGTTCTTTGAAGCATAAGTTGTCTTAGGAGGGGATGCAATCAATCCCAAATACTTCTCTGTAATTACTGAGGTGGTTCAAGTGAGCTAAGTTCCACCCAGGACTGTGTGAACAGAAGATTTACAGGCACATTTTAAATTTGTCCATTGCTGTTGCAGTTCTCTGGAGGATTTAGTGATGCAGAAGCTGAGGTGTCATCCCAGCAGTAAATCCCACAGTCTTGCAGTGTAGATCTTGCTGGCAGTGATCCCAAGGCACTGGAGCAGCTGCAGCCAAGAACCCCTAAGCTTGCCCTGAGTCAGCATCTCATGGGCATACAGCACTGTGAAAAGTTCCTGCATTTCTCTGGAAACTCCTTGGATTGTGTATTTTTAATGTTTTTGAGACATGAATTTACTCAATAATCAATTTCTTGATCTCATGTTCTTCTGACTCATTAGTGGTGTATACCATAGGTTATTGTAAATAAGAGATCTAACAGCATCTTGGTTGTTTCTCTCTCTTCAGGCCATCAGTCCTACACATAAATCTGGTCAAAATAATTTCCATGTCAGTCTAAGCAGACTTCCTGCTCCTTTTTATTTTTTATTTTAAAATTGTTTTTATCATAAAGCATTTTCCACTCAAAAAAGGCATCTTGACAAAATGAAGATTCTGAGCTCAGGTTCTGAGCCAGGTCCTGGGAGGTTTCACCATTATAAGATCATGTCTACACCTGGTGTAAATGCTGGAGGATGCATCTGTTCAGATGGGGCTTGAGTAAAACTTCATCTTCTGCTTGTGCAGAATTTTTTCTCAGTACTTTGGAGGCTCCCACCTGTCCTTTAAATGGCCTCAGCCCCTGGGTTTTGCAGGTTTGGGTGATGACACCAGTGTGTCAATATAACTTGAAGATATTCTTGGGGTCAGGTCATTTGAGGAATCAGTAATTATTGTATGTGCAGGCAGATTGCACACAATTTTACATGCAAGAGATTTACATGTGCCTGGTCCAAGAAAAGGTGGGAAATGTGTGTCCCCCACATGAAATATTTACCATGTGAATCTTTATAATTTTCTCAGTAAGCTGGTGAAAGAAATATGTCACAGATACCCCCAGCTTGAGGTGAAACACTTTAGGGTTTGCTGTGAGAAAAGCAGCTTCAGAGGGCTGGATTAGCCCTGCTCTCCAACACCCCCTGACTCTGATACCTCTGCTGCTTTTTGGTGCCCATGCTAAAGTTACAGGAGTTTACCTTAAGAAGGCAGGGAGGCAAATGCTGATATCATATTGCAATAACAGCACTGCTGTTATCTGTCAGCACTTACACTGAACAGAGGCTCTTTCTGCTAAAGTATGGCTCTGGCAGGGCTGCTAATTCACTGGCATTGTGTGAACTATGACAGACCACAGGGCTGGTTTGTCGTTTTTTCCAGTGACTGAAGTCTGATGTCTTCAGTAAAAATTAAAAATAGTTAACTCACTTTTATGCCCTAGTGTTTGAGGGGTGAAACGAGAGCGAAATGGGGAAAGACTGAAGGGAAAAGTGGTTAAACTGAAGCAAATTGTTTTATTTTATTGTTACTGTTTTGCTATTCACAATGGTTGTGATCAACCAAATACCCTGTATTTCCCCTGTACATAGATAGCATAAACTTATTCCAACTTTTTTTTTATTTGTGATAGAAAGGTAGCTGCAGTTCAAGTGTAATAAAAATTTTAGATACTGGAGCTGGGCACAAGTAAGGGTATATAGGAAAAATTCAGATTTTTCTCTACTTTAAAGGAAAAAAAATTAAAACATCAGGCCTGGGGGCAAAATTAAATTACAAAAAACTGAGCATTCAAACCTGCCTCTGGATTATTCTTAATTCTGTTTTGTGATGTTGTTTTTCGGTGGTGTTATCTCTTTCTTTTCTTATTAAAAGTCTGGGCAAAGAAGCCAAAACAGTCTCTCTGGGACTTTAACTCACTCACTGGAGAAAATGCCAAACACACTTTCCCAAACTACTCTAAATTTCTGTGATGCATTATAACTCTGTATCAGGGAGGTAGAGGAGTCCAGAAGATGCAAGATGAAAAATTGATATGCTGTGCTTCGCTGTGCAGAACATACAGACCTGAGGAAAAGTGACTGGGAGCACTTGCTGAAGTGAGCAATGAGTAATTTAAGGCTGGTTTGGGTGGTCCTGCCTTCTGATTTGGTGATTATGTGGGTGCCTCCTCAGCTGTTTGCTGTGCTGAGCTGAATATTTACTGTATTGATAACAGCAAACCCTGGCAGTGCTGGGGCTCCGGCAGCAACAGCAAGTTCACAAAAATATTATTATTATTATTATTATTATTATTATTATTATTATTATTATTATTATTATTATCATCATCATCATCATCATCATCATCATCATCATCATCATCATCATCATCATCATCAATTTCTGTTATTACGGCACTGCCTGAAAAATTTCAGTCAATAGGCTCTGACTGCTTGAGCTTTATTCTCTGCATCATATTGTTTTTCTTGGACCTTTTCTGCAGTTCAGAAGGAAGATATATATTGTCTAGTAAATAATTTTCCATGCCTTTAGTTTTGGTGTTTGTTTTTTTCTTGTGTAAACCTGTGAATTTCTTACAGTCCCACAAATGCAAAATTCATATCTGATTTGACTTCCATTTTAAATCAGTAAGAGCATTGAATACAGAGAGAACAGATTTGGGATTTTTTTTTCATAATTAGGATGTTTGATAACTCAAGAGATTATGTTTAGAAGAGAGTTAGATGGCTGTATCTGGTGTTTAATTTCTCTTCTGCAGAATAAATTTCCTGTTGTAAAAATGCCACAAAAGGTAGCTACTGCTGTTTATTGACTAAAGAGGCAAGTAAAATCCAGCTGTGAACATGTGGGTAATAGGAGGTTTTCTTCATGCCTATATTTGATTTCCATGCTCAGCCTCATGTTGGTAAATATCAGTGTAAGTCTCAATTATTCTTTTGTGAATAAGGTACCTGACATGATCAGGGAGCTTTATGTGAAAAGGCCTGCAAGGAAGAAAAACCAAAAAACCAAAAGCAGTCTTCAAGTGAAGTTTTAAAATGTTGGAAAATTAAAGAAATTATCCCTCAAGCATAAACAAAACCTTTATTTTAGCCTAAGTTTGGAATTTTGCCATTTTATAATAGGAGTTTGGATAGGAAGAGTCAACTTGCAAAGGGAAAAGGATTAACTTTGTCCTTCTGAAGTTTCTAAAGGGACATTTCATAGATCATGGAATGATAGCATCATGGAATGGTTTGGGTTGGGGGGGATCTTAAAGCTCATCTCATTCAATCCCTGCCATGGCAGGGACACCTTCACTGTCCCAGGCTGCTCCAAGCCCTGTCCAGCCTGGCCTTGGACACCTCCAGGGATCCAGGGGCAGCCACAGCTGCTCTTGGCAACCTGTGCCAGGGCCTCCCCACCCTCACAGGGAAGAAGTTTTGCCAGTACCTAATCTAAACCTATTCTATCTACCTTTTTATTATTTGCTTTCCCAAATAAAATAGCATTTTCTCTATATTTTTATTTTAGTGACAGATTACTGAGTAGATCAAGTTGCCAAGAGTTGCAGGAGAAGTTATAGATTGACAAAGAGAGAAGTGTGTGAAAAGTGCAGAGAAAACCCTGCAGAAGGAAACAAAGCACTGTCAGCCTTGGTGACCTCTGGGCTCACCTCTGTACTGGCTTTGGTTCCTCTGGACATGCCAAGTTTTCACCAGAGCTGAAATACCCATCAGAGGTTGTTTGAGACACTGTTTTTGTAGCATCACCAGGCTGACAGCTGAGCTGGATGTGCTCAAGTTATGTGAGTGGTACCTTTGTCTCCACCAGTACTGCTTGTGTATTTAAATTTATGCACATATTTAGTACTCTGCTGAATTGGTGTGCCGTACAGAATGGGCATGCAATCCTTTTATCTGATGAAAAGTTGCTAATTATTGCCCTGGCCCTGTGTATTTTGGTTTTACTAATTTTACAAACCCACATATACTTGCTGCTGTGTTTCATCCAGCAGTCTGAAGTTGCCCTTTTTCTATCAAATGTGTTTACAGCACAGAAAAGGTGTGTTCTGTCAGTTTTGTTTGCCCCAGCCAGGTCTGAGCTGTATAACCAGCACTCACTCTGGATAGCCACTGGTCTGGCTGACCTTGGCACCATGACAGCTGTTGTATTTTCACACGGAGGAACTGTTCTTGAACAACTTCTCCAATGTATCAGGAACAAACAAGCTTTTCTTCAGCATCAGGAATGCAGCAGGTCTTCTTTCCAACTATTTTTTTCTCCTTCCACAGACATATTTATTGTGGCAATGGCAAGAAAATCCTACTGCTAAGCCTTCGTGTTTGAGTTCCTTTAAATTTCCTTCAGGGGAGTGACAGAAGAGCCAACGTAGATCATGTCAGAGCTTGCTTTCTTTAATTTAACTCCTCAGTTATTTTTAATAAACATCAGTATTAATTTGTAGTGGCAAGAAAAGCAGGAAGGCAAAATCCTCTTACATCTTCATTATTTCTATTTCTGCTGTGGGTTTAGTTTAAATCCCTGTGGTAGCGGCAAAGAGCAGGATGCTGCTGGGAAGGTGTTGCACAAACCCAAAAGGTTTGGTGTGTGATGGAAAATGAGGCCAGCAGGGAGTGGCAGGGAATATTTTAAACAAGTGGAGTGACTTCCAGCTAGTCTTGTGCTCACCAGATCCATCAGTGGAACAAGGGCAATCAGCAGAAGGATGGGGCAGGAGTGAGGACTCCTGAGCTGGTTTGGGGAGCTGGAAGTAACAGTAGGAACAAGGCCTGGGGTAGAGTTCCTTCCTAGCAGAGAGTGAGAGCACAGCCCTACTGGCACCAACATCTTTTTCGAAATGCAGCAGTTCTGTTAGGGAAAAACCCACAACTTCATCTCCAAAAATGGAATTTCCATTGAATTGTGAAAAAAGGAGAGAACATTCCCAACAGCCAATAGCACGTTTTTAGGGCTTTTGCATGGCAGACAGAAGTTCACATTAGTTTGGGGCCTAATTCAGCCCAGGGGTTTGTATTTAACCAGAGGATGTATTTCTACTCTGGACCTTGCAGTTACTCAGGGATTTATAGTGCATGCATGGCACAGATTAACTGCTCAGCAACTTCACTCTCTCAGCAGTTTTTGCAGCCTGCCCTGAGCAGCATCGTAGGACACCTAAATATAAACTAAACTTAACTGCTTTCCCCCCAAACTTCCCTTCCTTACACTCCAGCCATGTCTCTGTGGGGTAAAGGTGATGCATGGAATTCTCTGGTTTAATACCAATGCAAGGTTTTGTTCCTGGACCTGAGCTGACTTGCATGGAGCTGGATTGTGTTTCTGTGCTCCACATGCACAAATGCTCTTCACACCAGGAATGGTAGTAGTCAGGAAGAGAGTCAGAAAATATGTTTTGGTTGATTCATGAAAAAAACCCCAAACCTTCAATGGTAGCAATAAGGATAATTGATGACTGACTCCTGTGTGGCAGAAGAGCGGGTGTTCAGCAGTCACATAAGTTTGGAGAGAGAGTTGAAGATTTTATTGACACTCCTGTGTTTTGCACTTTTTTTTTTTCATCTTGGAAATGAATTTCAGATCCCAGTAGTGAGAATTAATGCTAGATATCGTCTGTGGTTAGCATTAATGGTACACAGTCCTGCCAAATGCAGGGAAAGTTAGAATTGAAAAAAAATAACCCACTGTGAAGAAGCTCGATGCAAGCAAATGGGGATGGAGGTTTATGCTTACAAAGAGCTCAGCTCTTTTGGCACTTCTCCTGGACCAGTGCTGTCAATCCAAATCTGAAATATTTGCAGAGTGAAGTGTTGCTAATGAGCAATGCTGGCAGGACCGGGCTTGAGGTGATGAAGGCACCTGAACAATTGGTCTAAAGCAGGAATCAAGAGCTTGGGCTGAGCCCCATGAATCAAACTGCTCTGCTCTCCTTTTGTCTTAATCTGTTCTCATCTTCCTTCCTGCCACAGTGGGGGGGTTCCATCAGCTGGGGGTGTGGTGCCAGCCCAGGAGCTGCTCAGCTCTTGCCTGGATGAGTGTGGGATGCTTCGTGTGGCCGGGGGGACTCCAGCCCTGGTGTGTTCCCAAACAAAGTGCAGCCCCATCGTTTGTTTTGTCTTTCAGTAGAATTAAAATACGGCACTTGGCAGAATGTGTTCTGAAAACTGGTGACTTTTTTTTGCTTAACATGCAGTGAGTGAACTTGGCTGTGTGAGCTTCGCGTTCCTCTGAAAATGATGTTATTTTTGCAAGTTAATTTTTTTCTGGCGTTGGTTTAATTCAAAAGAAGTTTTGTTTGCTTGCTTGCTTGCCTGAGGTTTTTTGGTAGGTTTAAACAGATGAGCTTCATTTCTTCTGCAGTTTATTTTGGTGAAACTTCTGTAGCCTTTGGGGGTTATAGAGCAGTGCAAATGGAGCTAGACTGTGAAACTTTGGGTTAGAGTTGCCCCAAAAAGCAAACTCTTGTATTTCAGAGTGACTTTCCAAGCCTTTGATTTGACATGAGTTCAGAGCTTGTAAGGGGAGGGAAGGCCCAGTGTTTCTCCATAGGGCTTCACAAAGTGCTTTCCATCTTTTTTGGGCAACCCTTAATCAGCCCACCAACCTTCACTGCCCATTATTTGTCTGCTGTGCGAATACAAACCAGGAATTTTTAGCTATTTTTAACTTTTCCATGCCCCAGATCCCCTCAGGGCTGGGTTGTTGCTCTGGGGCTATGGCAGACCGGGTGGGCAGCTGCTGGACTCAGCCCTCGGCGAAGCCGCCAAAATCCTGCAGTAAGCCCAGGGCAGCGCCAGCTTCTCCCCAAAGAGTGAGTGGCTCTGAGAGGTTTTGCCACATAAGGGCCTGTTTGAGGCTGTAGGCACCAGCTGACAGGGATGTCTTTGCCTCTGAACAGATGGCCAGGCTTTTTATTTCAGCGAGCAATCTCGTGTGGAGGGGTGGTCTCCGAATCCTGCCAGGGTTTCACGAGACAGGGCCAGCTTAGGGCAAGAGGGATCTGATGTCTGTGCCCTTCATAGCTCGTGAGCTAAGTGATGAGCTGTTGACAGGAAAGCCATCATCTGAAGTGTAAGATCCCCAACTCTCCCCACTTTTCGTTTTTCTTTGGCAGAATTAATGCCCTATTTGCTTGTCTCTCAAAATCCATTCTGGCACAAGTACAAACCCTCGCCTGGTGGCAAGCAGTTGTCTGGATCTGAGATGCCAAGATTTGTGCTGACAGCTCCTTCTACACAATCTGAGTCAGGCTGTCACAGCTGGCCATTAGCAGCTTAAAAAGACACACATGTACAGCAAATAGCACCACCTTTCCATTATTGAATATCAGAACCTGCTTGATTGAGAAATGCATTGACTTGCACTGCTCTTTCCTTTAAACAAACACTGCCTCCAAACCCCTGTTCCAGTGCAGTGGATGTTTATTTTATGTGGACTGCTTGCTCTTATTTAGAAGCTCAGGCCTAGAAGAGACTTCCTGGGCCAGGAGATCTAGTCCTTGATAATCCCAAGCATCACATTTGATAATCCTCCTCATTACATTGCATTTCTTTAATGAAAACAGTCCCTCGTAGTTTCGATTTATCATTGCAGCCATTTGCCTTGTATGATTTCCTTGACATGGAGGAACAGGCAGCAAAACTTGCCTTGTTTGACGGGCATCATCACAACTGGAGCAGGGCAAAGAATGCTGCTCATCAAAAAGGGATTTTCTGAAGCTGTTTACCCTGCAGTGTTGCCTTTCTTGGTGACAGTCTGCGCAAATTCTGCTGACCTAGCATTCAGTTTGGGTGCTAAAAGAGGGCTGCTTGCAAAAGTTAACATTCAGATTTAAAGTAAAACAGGATCAAACTGTTCCCCACCCCACTCCTGTATGTGAGAACAGGGCAGAGGAACTTCTGCTTAGTCACTGATGGTTATTGCACATGTAATGTTGCCTTGTCTGGTTACACTGGGCTTTAAACTTGCTGTAGGATTAAACTTTGCATGGCTGAGCTTTAGTAGACCTTAGTCTGTAGTTTATTTTGGACAAAAGGCTGATAAACTTTGGCTTTCAGGGAGGAAGCCTGGAATCTGAGACCCATTATTATTCATTGACTTGTCTTTATGAATTTACAGTCCACTGATGCATAACACTGAAGGAAATATTTTCAGTGAAATGTTTGCTTTTTTCTTTGGCTTTGTAAAAGGCAATGTCTTTTCTTAGAGATATATGTCAGGGTCATATAGCTACTTCAGTGAACTGTGTATGGTCAGGAAATAGACTGCATCAAAAACATTTCATTTTTCTATGAAGTCATTCTTTTGACCAAGGCTTCCCCCTGCTCTCAGGGATTTGGGCTCCACTAACCACTATTGGAGCATTAATTTTATGCACAAACTCGGTTTAATCCTGGGGGGGAGATTTCAACTGTATGGAACATTTTCAGTATTTTTGTATTAAATCAAAACTTGAGGGTGACAGTGAACTTGTAAAACAAAACCCCATTTATACCCAAGGGAATTTTCATGTCTAGCATTTTTCTGTCCCTTTTTTGCTGTGCTGAAAAACGTGTCTGTTCCTCATTGCTCTGGATGGCACAGCCAGCCTGGCGTGACAGAGGGACTGACTCTGCAAACTTTAATGGCTCTGACACAACAGAGCTATGAAATTAGTGTTTAAATTTTCAGGATGTTTTGCTAGATCAGGCCTATGTAAGCTCCACTCCTTCTTTGGTTGGGCAGGGGGGTGATTTGTCTGAGTAGGGAATACTGATGTTGATAAGTCTTTGTTGGACCAAATGTGCAGATATTGTATTTGTATTACTGTCATATTTATACAGACTACACCCTATTTATAAGACATTAATGTTAATTTCTCTTTCTCCACAGGTTCTTCTTGAAATTTTTCCTCAAATGTAACCAAAATTGCCTAAAAAATGCAGGAAACCCTCGAGACATGCGTCGATTCCAGGTCAGTCGGACACGCTTCCTCCTTTAAAAATCAGCAGCTGTTAGGACAGAAGTACTTTGACCCAAACTAACCTAGTAATTCACTGGAAGATGCTAAAAACATAAGGTCACAAAATAATGCCTGAGGACTTCTTGTCACAGCAGAATTGTCAGGAAGTAGTTGGGTTTTCTTGCTCTGGAAGAGAGCACTCTTGAAGATAATGTCATCTCCACCGGAAGGGAAAGCATGAAAAGGAAAAATCAAAATGACCTCTCTGTTGTTTTCAGCTATTGGGCTCCCCTGCTCTGAGATACTTCTCTCTCCATGGGGAACTATTTGTTTTCATGCAGACACCAAGTGGGCATCTTGTTTATTGTCTGGGGCAGAGGAAGGTGTAAGAGCAATTAATAAAATCAGGCATGTGTTACTCCTGAGCAGTGGAAAAGACTCATAAACGTGCATCGATGGGATGAAGCTCTGTCCCTGTAGTGAGCACTTGGAAAAAAGCTACCACTGGGTGTCTCTTTCTTGGGATGCTTTGGGCTGGTATTTCCCCACTGTTGCATCTTGTGGCACTGGGGCTTGGGAGCTGAAATATCAACAAAGCTTTAGATGGCCAAGGACATCTTGTGATGGTCCAGCTGTGTCACAACTCATTTTTGGATGAAGAGCATCACTGTCCCTTGGGAAGGTGGTCTGTACCTCTGCACCTCCCCAGTGCTGGCAGCTGAGTGGAGTGGTGGCAATGTTGAGGAATAATTGTTCCAACACTTTTATTGAAGACATGGTCTTTGACTGTGGCAATAATGCTTTAGCTGGGTATGTGCTGAATAAAAATATGGGATAGAAAGTCAAAGAACCTTCTCTTTTGGTGGGAGGAGTGAATACAGCCCATGGAGCAAACATGGTAGAATTTGTCTGTGGGGCTTTGCCTCAGGATTCTGAGGAAGAAACAAGAGATTTGTCCCAGGGACCACATGGGTCTCTGGAGAAAGACAACTCCAAAATATATCTGCTTTCTGTAGTTACTCAGAACCTTGTTTGCTTCTTTTCCAGCATTGTTGCACTTCAGTACAAGTGTTGAATGTTATGTAAGTGACAATATTATTTATATGTAGAATGTCTTTTGTTGAACTGCTTAATTGCAGCAATGCTGGAAGGCAGAAGGGTGCTATTTGCCTCTGAGCAGGGAAGTGCAGAAGTGAGGAGATGTGGCCACAGGGATTAAATTAATCAGTGTAAAAGCCAGCATTAGCATGGCAGAGCCCTCAGCTTCTCACCCCACACTCCTCCCTCTGTCACGATTCTCCTGTGATTCCAGAGGGCATTATCACGGAAAGAGAATGTGGGAAAAGGACTCTCACCAGCACGGGGATTTAGTCCGAGCAGTCACCCCTGGGGCCTGTCAGAGCTTGCTTCACAACATGTACACTCTGCTGGGGCTGTGCTCGCCCAGGCTCCAGGCTGATTTTCATATGGAAATGCCTGTGCGTGTTCCCTCAGAACAGCAATCAGGAGCTGTGTCGGCGGGGAAGTAGGACATAGGAAAGGTTGTTGATCTCTTGACTTGTAAAGACATTCTGTCATACAAACCCAGCTTCACAGCAGTTGAGCTTTCCATGTGTAAACAGAGACTGCTTAATTACACAGGTCATGTCAATTAGCGTGACCTCAGCATTTTCAAGAAATTAATCACTTTCAGCCGAGCAAACCACTCCTACTCTCATATAGGGTGGCATTGAAGCTTGCAGCGTTCTCTTCAGTGCCCAGGCTTATTGTTTTACAATAGCTGCTTTTGTTTCTTCCCTTTTCTTTTTTTAAAAACTTGGTCTTTTAGCAATAGACTTCTTAAAATAAAACAGCTGGGCTCTACAGAGTCCAAACTTCATTTATCATTTCTTAGGGTGAAAAGGACCAAGTGTACATGTAGTATCTCAGTGCTGTGGTGCTCCTGGGTCTTTGAGGCAGTGTTGTGTAGGAACCAAATGAAATCTGTGCTCCTGTGTTTGCTGTCAGCTGCCTTTGAATTGTTGCCAGAGACTTACAAGGTCTCCAGTGGTGATGTCAAAGTTCTGGTTAAAAACCATAAAGATAAGGTATTTCCAGATACTTTTAGATAGTACCATACTCATTTTATACACACAAAAATGGAGACATTCCCTTCCTTCAAAAATGGAGACATTCCCTTCCTTCCCCTACTTGTGCTGGACTTTGAAGCTGCCAAGAGATATTTCCAACTTTTGGTCTGTCCTTCTTCAGTCCCCAAAAGTTGCTGGAAGTTCTTAGAACACAGATGATGGTTTTGATGGGAGAATCAGTGGAGGGTCAAGGACGTGAGTCCTGCACTATCTAAGGACCAGTCCTGTAGAAAGTTTCCTTTCTTACTAGATTTTTAGAAGTTTTTTTTTTCCCCTGTAGCGTGGAATTGTCTGATTATCATCTGATACAAGACATGTTAAGAAAGTACAGGGAGGAGGCAGAGTTTGTGTTGATTCAGGCTCACAATCAGAAATGAATTAGGAGGTTTTATCCTGAACTTTGCTTGCAAATGTAGGAGTGTGATAAGTCTAACATAAAAGCTGTTGTGGGCCTGGAAGGAAATAAATTTCTCTGCATGTTTGAGATGTCCAGGCATGTGACAAGTGGAGTGGTGTGGAGTGCCAGCAGAGTGTGTTGCTGGAGCAGTGCTGGCCCTGGCTGTGTTTGTTGTGTCTCTATTAGCACAAGGAGACAGTCAGAGAGAAGTGAAGTACTGCACAGTACTTCATCTGTGCTTCACACTCCTGCTTGTCCTTGAGAAAATAATTTCATCTCCATGTTTCATCAGCCCAATTGCACAAAACATTTGGTGCTGTTGTGTATTATCACCTTTGCCCAACCTTGCCTTTTTATTCCAGAAATCCTCCAGAGCAGCTGCTCAATCTGGTTGTGAATTCTTCATCACAATAAGTCGTCATTCTTGGTGGGATGGGCTGTAGTGCCTCAGTTAGTGGTAATAATAATACTGCTACTAAGTAGATGGTGTCATGATTGAACTCTGCCTAGATTTGATTTTTCAAAACTAAAAACTCATTCATACAACCTAAACAGTTTTGTATGTTATTGTAATTAATGAAACCCAGGCGCCCTAGCTGTCTTGTTGTTCTTGTTTTAGCACAACTGCTTGTAAACTGACACATGTCAAGTTTTAATTTAGAGGAAACTTTTCAGGCTGTGTCACTGAACGAAACCCCAAACATTCACTTATTATGAAAACCTTGAAAGTCACTTAGAGATTGCCATGCTGTTTGATTCTGCTACCACAGCCTCTCCTGCAGCAGAGGCTGCTCGTTTGCCTCCATGGGATGCTGCCACTCATGTTTGAATTGAAGCCACTTGTGTCTTATTGCAAATTTGCATAAGAGACAGAGATGATGCTTCATGAATCCCAGATAATGGAATTTGGACATGCAAGGCTCCATCCCCAGAGAAGGGAAAGGCAAAAAAAAAAAAAAAAAAAAGAAAAAGAGACTGAAAAATAGCAGTGAGAGCTATGGCCCAATTCAACAAGGTAATTAAGTGCCTGGCCTGTCCTTGAGCACGTGAGCAAAATTACTGAATGTATTGTACTTATGTGCTCTTAGTTAGGCACCTTTTGAAGTGTCTTGTTAAATGGAGAGTGATTTTTAGTTACTAGAATAAAGAAGTCAACACATTGTAGGAAGAGGTCACCAAGTGGTGATGAAAATAAAGATGTGCTTGAGCCATTTATAGCTTTCAGAAGAGTGGCAAGCACTGGAGTTACATATTTAACACTTAGGACACACTTCAGACCTGGAAATTATCCTAGCTAGATTTTCTCTGCCTTTGCCACTGGGTATTGGGGATGTTGCAAAAATATCAGATCCTTCACCATACACTGGAGAAAATTGAAAGCACAAGGAAAATGCTATGTCTTAATCAGTGAGCAAAGCTTAATGGGCTGTGGTTAAAAATCAGGAGTTGTGCAATGCTTAATTTTGATATATTAGGTGAGGTACTATACCAAATAAACAGGCCGAGTGCTAAACATGGATAAATAGCTTGATCTCCAGGCTCCTGGTCTCTGAATATTTAAAGAAAAAAAAATCTAAGCTCCAAAGTATTCACAAACTGAACTATTTAATGGCAGGCAGAATAATCCACAGAGCTGGGATATGTTACTGCATTCAATAGTGCCAATTTCATTGAAGAAAGTTGTAAACCCACGTGTTTCTTTCATACCTCTGTCTCCCCTGGTGTTGATACAGGATTTAAATTCAAAATCTGTGAAGGGCTAAAGCTAAAGCTCAAAATCATTTTCCGTGTTTGCCTGTCTCAAATTAAAACTGTGTTTTGTTGACAAAATTTGGAAAGGTTTGAGATTTGGCAGACCTGGTTGTCCCTGTGCTTACATTAATGTGTCAGCACCTCATTAATCATTTATTAAACTGTAGTGTGCCTTTCCCTCTTGCTACAGTCTGTGTTTTAGGATGCCTTGGTGCCCATTCCACATGTACTCTGGCTGTCCCCTCCCCCTAATTTTATGATTTCTCCACAAATTAGTTTTAGCATGTGCTTTAACTTGAACATATCCCAGTCGTTTCAAAATCAAAATGAGGAGAGTGTAGTATTTTTTTAGATTAAAAAATATGAGTAGAACTTGTAAGTATGTAAGTGCTCTGCAGCAATCCAAGTAGGTGACTGTGGCACACAATATTTGAGGTGCATTTTTTCACTATTAATAATTAGAGGCATTAATATTTCTTTGGTGCAGTGCACATTCAGTGTTCCTCCATTAATGAGAATTTTCATTTAAAGAATTGAGCAGCAAGAGCCTGTTGCTTCTTACAGGTGTGCTATGAATAATCTTTTTTTTTTTTTCCAAACAGACACATAAGAGGTTTTTTTTTCTGCATTTCCTGAGACTAGAAACAGTTTCACTGGGGGATTCCATTTATAGTTTCTGCTGCTAACGACACGAAAGAGCCACACCAATGTGGTCTCTTCATAGTAAATCAAACTGTTCAGGAGGGAGGTAGGAAGATATTGCTAAGTAATTCAAAATATGTTGCATCAACTGTTTTGAAAATCTGAGGAGGGGGAAATTAAATGTAGCTTTACTGACATAAAACCTCAACAGGATTGTTTCCTCTTACCTAAAAAGTTCTTACCTAAAAAGTTGCATGTATAGCAACAGCTACTTAGATACAGGATTTTCACAGCTTTGAGAACTACCTTACTGTTACTACTCTTGACTCATTATTTTTCTGGAATCCCTAAATTTCTAAAAATGCTTAAAGTTTTGGTTTCAGTGCAGGTTTGATCAGCTTCAGTGTGAAGTCTGTGTGTTCCTATAGGGTTTTGGAATTGGGGAAAATATTTTATCTTGTAGCCATTCTTATTAATTGTAATTTTGTTAATTTTCATACGCACCTAATCAGACCCCTAGAAGAAGATAAGGAGCTGGCATAAATCATGGAGCTGTGACAGGCAGTGCCAAGGGTTTGGTTCAAAATCCCTCTTGCAAAGAATTTACAATGGTTGCAAGTGCACAAATAAGATTTTGAACCCCGAGCCACTTACTATAAGATCATATTTTATTGAAAATATCATAAACTTTATTCTACCCCTCAGGAATTCAATGGATAAATTACTTTTGAAATCCCTTTTGGAATTTTATATATAGGGCTTTGGTTTTTTTTCTCTCCTTAGTTTGATTTCAGAAAAACGTATCTGTAGTATTTGGTGCTTTCTTTTTCCCAAATTTCCATCTGTAGGAGCTCTTGAATCATTTATTCTGTATTTTAATATCTTTCACTTAAAACACACACAAAAGTCTATTGCTTGGAATGCCATTCTGAGGGATGGGGTTAGGATGTTTTAGATGTAAAATATTCTCTTTTGTATTCCTCTTTTTCCAGAGAAAGATTTCAGGATCTGCTCTGGGCAGTTTAGTGGCTTTGCTTACTTTTTGAGTATTTTAATTGGGGGCCAGAAATAGGTAGAAAATTTTTCCTTTCACTCTATTTTTTCTTTTTTTTTAGCTCCAATTCAAGTGATGAAATTAAATAGTTGTAAGCGATCCTTTAAGTGTCCCCATTTGACCAACTTTGAGAGGCAGCAGCTTCCTGAGAGAGTTGAAGCAATGTTTGCCAATCCTTGTAAAGCATTTCACCTCTTCAGAGGCTAAAGCCTCTCAAAACCAAGAACAATTAAAGCGAGAGCCTTTCAGAGCGACTGGGGAATTCAGCAAAATAAATCAGAAATCCTCTGCCGTGGCTCTGGAGGCTTGCCTCATTATAAGAGCAGATCTATTAGCCCCCTTGCCATTGTCTTTCATTTCTCGAGTGAGGTGATTCTAATTAAATTAATCTGCATGTCAATCTATCGGTGATCAATCAAAAGGGCTGAGGTCCCCCTTTGCGGCACTGTGCTTGCGGCTGACAGGGGCTGATAATGGAGGAAGAAATAAACTGTCGAGCAAAGTTAATTAGTCAACATAATAGGTGGATTAAACAGGAGCCGCTGATTGCTGTTTCACATGTCGAAGCATGAGGTGGGAGCTGAAACTGCAATTAACAGACAATTATTATATTTGGTTGTAAGAGGTCGCATGAATAAACATATCTCTGTGGGTTTCAGTCTTTAATCCCTTTCCCTGTTTAATGTAAGGAGAAGTGTAGGTCATTTCTTCTTATTGTTTTAGTCAAAGTTCTCGAAGGCGGCGCATGCTCCTGGCAAACCAGCAGCCAGCTGAAGGCCAAATCTTTGGCTGGGGTGAAACCCTGGGAATGCCATACTTTTGCTGGGAAGAGGCTGTGGGAGGGGTGGCTGAAGGAAAGCCAGGGAGGCTCAGACTGCTTGGTCTGAATGGGGTAGGAGGAGGTGTGCTGTGATGAGCTCACAGCTCTGCAAGGGACTTGTTTCTCCATGACATTCCATGGCTCACATGCCCTCTGCCTGGACAGGGATTTCCTTTGGGAGCCTCAGGGTTGAGCAGTCCCTCTGGACACCTTGGAGTGGCTGGGTCTTCTACTCTGGACCCATCATTTACCTGTTTGCCTCTGCTGGGTTGGCTCCTCTCCTGCCCTGGGCGGCTCTGGGGAGCAGAAATGTCTAATCCTTCCTCCAGTGCAGTCCTGCTGTGTCTCCCTCACCTCACCTCAAATCAAATCCCAGGTGTTGACATTGAGATAAGTTGAGAAATACAAATAATTCTAACACTGGATGAATAGGGCTGTGTTCTCCAGATCAAGACCCCACTGTCAAGTGTGTGTGTGTGTACACAAACATGCCGATACATATTCCTTAAGATAGAGCTCCGGAGAAATCTGGGCAAATCCAACAACCTGCAGTGACTGCGCTGAGGGGAGAGCAGCAGAGAAGGGTGGGGGTAAGGCAGACAACAACTCTTGTTACAACTTCACAAAATACACTTTTGTTTTCTTTTATTCTGAATTGATTCTCATTTGCAATGTCAACATCTCTATCTACTTCAGTGTGGAAACTGAAGGATAATTTAGGGTGAAACACAGCTGCCCTTGTATATAGGGGAAAAAAATACTTAATAAAGATCCTCTTGTTAAAATGATGGTTAACAGTGTGCTGTCTGCCACGCAGCTACAAACTCTGCAATTTGACTTAAAACTGCATCAAAAGCTTTCGATGCCAGAGACCCGCTCATCAATAGCGCCTCTTGTTAGATTTGTACAGCATAAGCACCAGTTATTATGTGAAATAGCTTTGCAATTTTCTACAGCTCCCAGCTGTTATTTATTTAACTGAGTTTATTACACTCCGCGCTTTATAAAAAACACACGGATTTATCCAAATTTTCCTCCATCTTGCTCTTGCGCTTGCAGGTCGTGGTGTCTACAACAGTCAATGTTGATGGCCATGTGCTGGCAGTGTCAGACAATATGTTTGTGCACAACAATTCCAAGCACGGGCGGAGAGCTCGAAGACTCGATCCCTCGGAAGGTACGCCTTCTTATCTGGAACATGGTAGGCAAATCATTTTCATTGGTTGGCATTGCTACTTTAAATGTGGATTTATTTGGTTTGTGTCTCTGGCTGCTGCTTTCAAAATTGTCCTGTAAGCATTTATTATCTCTGGGGCCAGACATTTGAAAGGGACTGGCCTCCAGACCAAAGGAGGAATTTTTCAAGTAGGTCAGCTCTAAATGTAGTGAAATGACAAACAAGTAAGCAAACATGGGTGCAGATGTTGTTCTGTGTGTCAGTGAAGTGGAGTGATTTTTTTTTTTTTCATGTTGGTTGCATTTATTCAGCACCCAAAATTGGAGTCTGATTTTTTTTCCAGACTGCCCTGATTTTTGACATCTACAGGATGTTGCATATTTTCTGAAGTGCTCAGCACCCAAATTTTGGATTGCATTTCTTCTATCTAGAGGGTGCTGAGCTCTCTAGGAGATTCTTCTGTTCCTTTGAATTGCCCTAAATGAAAGCAGAGCCCTTTTGGAAATCCATCTGCTTACTTAAGCCATGGATGAATGTTCTTTTCTGGCTCCAGCTGTGCCAGCTGAGGACGTTGCTTTTCCCACAGCTGTTTGTCTCCCCTCCCTGCTCCAGGCTATTCTTCACCATGGCATGCCAGCTAGGATGGTTGTGTACTTGCTCCCTGGTCTCCTCCAGGCCAGTGAAGTTCATTTGAATTAAACCGTTTAAATAATCACTCTTTGCCAATATGGCTTGTTGCTGAAATGATTGAAGGAGAAATGGTGCAAGGCAGTTTGGCTTTTCTGGAAGCACAGTAAGCTCCAGCAAGGGTGGGATGGGGGCACGTGGCTGGAAGCAGCCTGGGGACAGTAATCTCTTCTGTAAGGTCAGCTGGTCCTGGAAGGGAACATCTGCTGGTGACTGTAGGTGCTTAAAATGGGAGTTGTTGAGTGCAAATGTACTTTGAAAAATCTGGATTTGATTAATGTTTTGTTTTGCTCTTTGTCCTCAAAGTTGATGACTACTGCTGAAAAACAAAACAAAAACAGAGGGCATTTCACTCCCCTCTCCCTGTTCCAGCTTGGTAGAATAGCTCTTTGTTTTCAAAGCTGTTTGTAATCCTAAATTCAATAGGTGCTTGCTCCCTCTAAGAGATGTGTACCCTCAGCTGCCATTGAAGTAGCTGAGTGTAGAAGGCACCAGTCCTTTATGCTGGTTTGTTTCACAAATATTTGCCAAGGATCTGATGAATAATTAAATAGATTTTTCCAAAGAGTTTGAAGAAACCAGATAAAAATTTCTCTGGGAAAGCAAATGCCACTCAGAGAAATGTTAACTAGATATGTTAAAAGAAATTATTAATGCTGAGAAATGGGAAAATGTGTGGGTTTCTACTGCTCAGTGGATTCCTGTGGAAATACTTTTCTATTCTGTTTATGCTTTCAGGCATCAGTCCTGTAAGCACTTATGCATATATTTAAGATTATGCTCACATATGGTCCTGTTGGGATCAATGAGGCTTCTTGTGTCAGAGAAGCTGAGGGTATTGATAAGTGTTTGCAGAATCGGGTCTGTAGTTCACACTTACTAACCTAAAATTCTTAGCTCAGCAGCGTTTCTCATTATATAAACATAACTTACATCTGTATTTATTTAGCTCTAACTTTTTATGTAGGCTACGAGCCATTTTCAGCCATAATTCATGTTATAGAATTTTTTTTTCATCCTGCCAACAACCTAATTTAATAAACAAACCACTGTCATAATTTTTTCTGAAATTTATAAGGAATGTATGAACTCTGTCTTTATTAATTAGCAGAAGGCATTACAAAGGGAAACTTCTTTCTGTTCAACTTTGTAATCTTTCCATTAAGTCTAGTCTTAAAAAAAAACACTCCTTTTTTTTTTTTCTTATATTCCTACTAAAGTAGTTGCCATATTTTTTTTTCTTTTTTCCCCATTGCAGTCTTCTCAGTGCATGCTTTTGGTTGAGGCAGTACTTAATTTCTCTTACATAAATGCCCTTATTCTCATGCATGGTGGTATCTCATTTTGCCACAGCTGTCGTTCCCACTCCTACAACCTGGGGGATTCTGTTGGCAAAAAGCAACAAAAAAAAAGATAATTCTCTGCTTACGTAGCTGCACACACCTGAGTTACTGTGCTGATATTAAAAGTCAACATCTGCAAAATATCTCCATGTGTACATTTTGTGGGAAAGGTGATTTTTCTAATCTGTTTTCTCAGGCACCTCTCAAGCAACCTCATAAAGCAACTGCTAGTAAATTCTTACTTTTGAATAGCAACCTTCATACTACAAAATTGTTCTCTTCCCAAAGGCTTGGTGGAGCCTTTCTTTTTAACTCAAATCCTTCAGTCTAACTCTCCAGGAATTCTCTGAACATGTGTCCAAGAAACAGGAAAAAAATTTCAAAAATCCATAACTGTTGTTATGATATTATTAGGTATCTAAAACACTTAACTAAATAAATAAAAAGAAAGAAAAAGGTTTAATGCTATTGAATTTTGGACAAGACCCATTAGAACAGATGACAGTTTCCTCCACTGAAATAATTTTTTGCTTTCACTTTGAGTCAGAAGATGTATTATTTTTCTCCAGTTTTTGGAATTTTTATTTTGCATAGTATGAGAGGCTGTTTCTTTGCCTCTCCTCTCCCCAGCTTTTCTGCCTCCCTCGGGGAAGGACAGATTGACCTGAGCTGTATCCATGAGCAGGGAGATGGGAAGGGAATGTAGTCATGGTTTGTCTCTGGTTCATTGCTCTGGTGAGCAACTGCTCATCACAGGTTTGTAAAATCTGGGATCTGACTAAAATATACCCTTGACCAAATGTATTCCTGTGGACTTTTCCAGACGTTTAACTTCTTAACACAAAGTCCTGATGGCAATAGAGATGAATGCCTGACTGTGAGGGCTGGGGAAAGGGGAGACAGGATGTAGAAAGGTGTGCTGGTTGTTGAGTTTACTTAGACAATATCCAGCTTATTTCTCCTTACAATCTCGTGTTTGCTGCTCTGAAACACGGAGTTACAGTTTGTGTGACACCTAAAAGACACTTTGGGGGCCAAAAACCTGGAAAGAAAGCTGCACCTCTCGAGCCACTCAGGAGCCTGGTGTCTCCACATTTGGGTTTTACCATCTCATTAGCAGGTAGTCTGGATTATTTTTGGGACATCCAGCACATCTTTATTTATATCTTGCTTGTCAGACTTTTCAGTCAGTAAAGTGAAGAGGTTTTTTTGTAGCTTCTTTCTCTGAATATAACCAGGACCCCAGATCCTAGTTTTGTGTCCACATGCTGCCCCCTTGAAGCCAGTGGGTTAAGCAGCCAATCTTTCAAACAAATATATCTACCTATCTTTTAAAAGTAATATCCTGGCAGAGGCCAATTATTATTTCATCCATGTCTGTGTGGTATAAATAGGGTAAGCCACAGTAATCTGTGGTTTTCAATAATTATCACTTTTTCATTCACAAATAGTTGGATCCTCACTGGTTTTATATTTCTGGTAAACCAGAAAGCCGGTGTGGTTGACCTTTCCAAATTATATATATAGTAAGATGTATAGTCAAGAGCCAACAGGCCCCAACAGTAGGATATATTTCAGCTTGTAGTTCATCCCAGGGTGTCAATTTTAAAAGCAAAATCTTCCCAATGAAATTTAAGTGATGAACTTATGGAAGGGGAGAGTTTTGGCAGGCATTGCAACAACTCTTTTCAAGTTTACCAGCAATAAATCCACTGCAAAGTTTCCAGTTAAAACTCTCATATCATTGCAAAGTAAAAATTCTTTTTTCTCCTCAAATCTTTTGAATGTCTTTACAAGAATGTAAAGCCAATTGCAGCATCAGTTTCTCTATTATTTTTCCTCGCTGGCAGAATGCAATGCCCTCGAAAAATGATAGTCCCTGAGACCCTGTCAGTTTGCATGCTCTAACACTTTATTATCTAATGATCTAATATGCAACAAGGCAAAGAGGGGGTGCTTATCACCCTGACAGGATGCCTAAGAGAAGTGACTAAATTACTTTATGTACCATTAGCACTAGCTGCCAGGGTGAACTCACTGTGAGCATTTATGCAAATATTCCTGAATACATTCAAGTGGCCTTGTCAGGAAGACGACTGACAAGCAGCTTAAATGCTTGGGTTTTTAAAGGGACAGTTTTATTTCTTTTTTCTTTTCCTTCCTCCTCCATGGGAGAGCACTGAAGAATTAGGTGATAGTGAGGTTTGCTGATGATTTCGTTCTGAGTCAGCTCAACAGCAGCAGCAGATGAAAGATGCAGGATAGAAATAGACACAAATGATTAGATGTGACATCAGAGTTTGCAGGTGGAAGTGGAGATAACCACGATTTCCAAAGCAACGTCCTGCTGGTATTTTAATATGAAATATGCATAAATCTCCGTGTGTTTATATCTAAAATAAATCATTATGTAGCAAAACCAATAGTCCTGGTTCCTTTAAACTGGGAAGGATAGTGCAAGGCTGGAGTATTTGATCACTTCATTGTGGTACCTGAGACAGCCAAGCTTTTACAATGTTGTTTTAGCTCATGACAGCAATGAGTGACTCCAACCGTTTGTCTGCAGGTGCAAAACCTCCTACAAGAAATAAAAAGCAGTAGTGGCTGTGTCTCAGCTGCACATGACAGGCAGATCCTCTTGTCAGCAGTGGGGCATTTAAAGAGTTTTTCTTGCCAATCCTGCCCATCCTGGGCCATTTAAGAGCTCACAGTTACTGCACAATCAGAGGTTTTCCACTGAGTCCTCAGATTTGAAAGCAAAACTGATTGCTAGGCTGTGCCTTAGTGAATCAGGTATTTTCTGTCTGGATTATTAAAAAAAGGAAAAATTTCCCTCACCTTATAAATTATTTTGAGAGGATAATATTTAAAATAAAGCTTTGAGACTGACTGCCCTTAGGTCTCATTTCTAGTCTTCCTGTAACAGAATTGTTGAGGACAGACATTGAATACCATGAATTCAGTTGCACGTGGTGGGTAATTCCTGAAAGATGCTCAGAAATCTGTCTTAGTGACTTTCTTCTTGTGCCCTAAGTGGCTCTGGCACAGCTCTAAGCACTAAATTTTGGGCATTGTGTAGAGTTGTGAAGAGGATGACCTGATCAGCTCCATTTTAACCATTTTATCCCTCAATTCCTTGGCCTATCTCTGTGCTAGTTGATGAAATTGTCACTCCAAGACAGAATACTGACTGAAGCAAAAATTTTAACAAGTTGAGACGGGTTAATCTTCAAAACTTGTCACATTTTACCCTTAGTTGGTATAGGTTCATGTTGTTCATCAAAGTTAGGGACTATTGTATTAAAAAACTGGCCAGGTTTAAACAAAGAACCGTTAAAGTTTGACTTGCTTCATCCAGGGGTGGAAGCACCTGTTATAGTTTAGTGCTGAGCTTAAGAATGTTTTTGTGATTATATGAAAAATATAAACACACAAGCTTTTTCTGCATCATATCATTCCATATAGAGAAATGCAGTGGGCTTGATTTATTATTTAGAAGGGAAATATTGAAAAAAAATATTAGGATTCTACCACTCTACTTGAGGGGATCTTGTATGTTATTCTGAGTTATGTCTGCTTTCTAATTTATTTTCTATGAGGGAAGAATACCTTGGGTTGTTGGACATCTCTATGCATACACAGGGGAAAAAAATGTGACTTTCAGAGCATTGCACAACATGGATAGTAATAACAGTAAGTGAGCCTTGATATACGGAAGGATTGCAAAACTTCAAGCTGGAAATAATTTTCTTTATTTTTGCCAAGTTGTCTTTTTCATATCGGTTCCTTCATAAATGCAGTGACTCATAAATTCAGGCAATTTTTAACATAATGGCTTGTTATGTGTTCTTGGAGTTTGACCTCACTGAGTGTATAATATTAACCTTTTCACTGCCCTGTGGACTTACTCTGTTCTACAAAATGAGGGAGTGGTTGGGGATGGAAGGGACTCTAGAGATCATCCAGTCCAACCCCCTGCTAAATCATGTTTGCCTGGAACAGGTGGCCCGGGATCCCATCCAGTCAGGTTTTGAATATCTCCAGGGAAGGAGACTCCACAACCTCTCTGGGCAGCCTGGTCCAGTGCTCTCTTACCCTCAAAACAAAATTTTTTCTCATAATCAGATAGAATTTTTAATTCAAGTGAGAACACCAGGGCTGGATTAGTTCAGAATGTGAACTTGGGTGGAATGGGAACATCTGTCCCTCTGAAGAGACAAAACATGGCCAGAGAGTTAAGATGCTTTACTTGATAGAATTGGTAGATAAAGGCTCGTGATGATCTTAACAAGATTTTAACTCTGGGAGGCAGTGAGGTAAGCTTCCAGTACTGTGGCAAGTTCTCTGTTGTATATGTTGAGAAAGGGCATGGTTTTTTCCCAAAAAATATATGGCAGGTTAGGGGGAGGTTAAGGTTTGAGTAATTCCTCACGTGGTTGAGGATGAGGTTCTCTGATGGGTGCTATGCAGGATGTCAGGCTGGGTGATCAAAATGGTCTTTTCAGGAGTGAAATGTTGAATTTACATCAGATCAGCAAAGCATGGCAGAGCTAGGATTTGTGCAGCTCCAATTTAGGCAACCAAAACTGAGTTAACTAAATTGTGCCCCACTGAATTTTGCTGATGTCTTTTTTTTTTTAATCTTCACCAGAGCAGAGTTGCTGTTTGCAGGCCCAGATCCCTTGTTCCTCCTTGGATATTACTGAGAATTGCACAAGAACTGGGTGGGTGGGTAGGTGGAGCTGCCCTTCTCACAGCCAGTCACGCCAAACACAAAGCAGAAAATCTTTTGTTTCTATTTGTCTGGGTCATAAATCATCCATTATGGAGAGGTACTCAAAAGCTTGGAATATCTGGCTGCAGCAATTCCGATCTTTCAAAATTTATTTTTAGTCTGTGGCTAAATGAAAACAAGATTTAAACAATGGATTCTTAATGGCTAGTTTAGGCAAGGAGATTCCAGAATTTTAGTTCTGCCATTAGAGTGTAGCTATTGCATGAAGTTGGAGGTTTGAGTTTGTGGGGTAGTTTTGGTTTTTAAACATTATTGTATAACATATTTATGCTAACACTTCTGCAGGAGACTTAGGACATACCATTTGAGATATTCTAGTCATTAATGAAAGGATTGCTGTTACATAATGTCCATGGAAATATCTTCTGAAAAGGCAAATTTGAATATTCCAATTGCCACAGTTAGAAAGGATTTTCCCTTGACAGTCATTTATCAGAGATTTAGGGTCACGTTCAGTTGAGAGGGGAAAATTGGGAATGGGAAAAACCTCGATTTTACAAAGACGAGATGTGTCAGTTTCTAGCCACGAGCAACTGTCCTTTATGTTTTTCAACTAACTAACTAACTAAATAAATAAAATAAATAAATAAAATGCCCCCCAAACAGCCCTTCCCCACCAATATCTAAGGGATGTCAAGCTGTGATATGTTGTCACCCTCTATTGTTACGAGGTTGTCATGAATTCATGGAAAAATAGCACCTGGATGAAGATAGAAAGCATTTTGCGAGTTTCCCTGAGGAGCTTTCAGAACTGTGCTCCCAAAATTGCAAAAAGAAGAAAACATGGGAAAAACTGCCATTGAATTTTGATACAGATTTGCACAGAAAAAACTGTTTTCTTATAGCAGACCCATAAGGGAGGAAAGTTCAGATGGAAATTCTCCAACCACCATAAGTGTTGACTCTTATTTGGAGAGTTTGACCAACCCTTTGCTGAAGGTTTGAGATTTCTCTCCAGACCTCAGAGGAACTGGAATACAGTCATGCAAGTAGAGAAAGCTTAACTCCCCTGTTTGGCAGAAACTTCACAGGTACCAGAACAGGAGAACATTCAGCAGCACTCAAATAAGAAATGAATATTCATAGATGATGAGTATTCATTACATTTTAATTTGCTTTGCTGGCCACTATGTCACAAATATAATGGCATCATATGGGAGAAGGATACTTTAGAATTGGAGAAATGTTTGAGAAACACTCCACTGTGGCAGTGAAGTTTTTGCCAGGCGTTGTTTTTCCAACCTTCCAAAATGGGCACACCAGGAAGTGACAAAACATCATGTTATTGTGGTACGATTGGTATTATTTCTGAACAAATTCCTCTAATTTATCTTTTTCATTATAAGAAATGATTTATTGGTGTTATGGTGGGAAAAGATACTTTTTTGACTCAGTTCCCCTGCTGTTTTGAGCAAATTTTGAAGGAAAATAATTTTGTGAATTGTGGTTGGGATGTTGAAGGCCAAGAATTAGTGATTTTTTTGAGAATTCATCTGGATGTTATAAAATGTCATGATTTTCAAAGAAAATGGTGTTCACAGCAGTTTGCAGGTATCTGGACACTTCCAAATGTTTCATGTTGAGCACCCCAATATTTAAATACCCCAAAGCAATCAGTGGTTATAAAAGGTCTTTGCTCCCATGAAACTTGTGCCCAAAGCTGTGAATCAACTCAATGATAACAATCTCAGGATTAAAGGTTTGGTTAGGTGAAAATTTTCCACAAAACTGTCATTTAGAATATTCAGTTTAGAAAACTTTGCAAATAATGAACTCATCTTGTCACTGAACTGAGAGAGGATTGTAGTGAGCATTCAAGTCTCTGTCTGCCAAGTGTTTCCCCAGAAAAATGAGTATTTGACAAGGCTCCTCCACATGCAAGGAAATGAGTTAACAGCATAAACCAGGACACTGATGCAGAAAATGGAGCCCACCAGGGTGGGATGTTTGGAGTTGTTATTCTAATCTGGTTTGCTATTTGAAAGTTATTAATGTTTAGTAGCAAAGAATAAAAAATAAGCTACTAATAATTAATACTGGAATGAAGAAAGGCTTTGTGTTTGGCCCAAATCCCGAGTACCAGATTTTTTGGGAGTGTATGACATTGCAAAAAGTGTGCTTTCATTAAAGCCAGTAGTACAACTTCATAAAGTGGTTTTTAAAATCTTAGCCCAAACTGTTTGCTGAGCATAACCAGAAAGCTTTGTGTGTCACAATTAGTCCTTTCTGCTTTCCACCTTCATTCCATGAATTTATAGTTCTCTTTGTGACAAAACAAATCCTTAGCGTGAAAGTGACTGTAATATAAGCAGTGCTGGTTTATGACCTCACTGAGCAAAGTGAATGGGCTTAGGAAGTTTATTAAAAAGATCAAGAATAAAGTTTCATGAAAAACTTGTCTGAAATTTAGAAGTTTAAGATTATTTCTCAAAAGTTATTCAAACATTTAGATGTGTAAGTTAAGGTACAATGGCCACAGTGAAACGCTTAAAGAGATATGATGTGGATATTTAGGGTTTTCTAAACTGATCCATTTTTTGTGAGACAAGTGGCCATCCAAGGGTATAGGTATCCCAAATGAATTTTTTGGGGGAATTCTTGGACCTAAAGCCAAACTTGTAAAGCACCAAGGTGCCTAAAGCTGCACGTAGGTGTTTACTGGGATTCTTACAACTCTGGCTACAGAATTTCTATCTGTCTATGAGGTATTTTGAAAATTCCATTAGTTGCTTACTGGAACCACTGGATTGGTGGATGCTTCCAAAAATCTGGTCCCAGGTGCTGCAGGAACCTATGTGCTGTTTGCTGTACTGCCCTTGAAATGCCTGTTAGCACTGGGAGCGTAAGGAAGTTCAGAATTAATTATGTTTGGTTAATACCATATCATTATGGTTTTGTAGCAGCTTTCTCAGAGGTTCAGTATCTATCCCATGAAAAGGGAAAGTGCTTTTCCCACAGAGGTCCCTCCTGAGTTATGAAATGGCAGCAGAGTGCTGGATCTCTCCCTGCTGCTGGAGGCTGAACAGACAACTCGTGTTGCTGTTCCCTGAAAACCTGGGCTTGCATATGGAATTCATAGGTTTAGTGTTACCTGATCCATGCCCAGAGGGAAGGCCAGCACTTGGAGCAAATTCTGCCTGACCACAGCACTGCTCATCTTTCCAGCCACAGCATTAGTGCATGGGTTGGGGTTTGAGGTCACAGCACTTTCCTGCAGGATGTTCAGGTGAGAGCATTGCTCAACTCCCTGGGCTCTTTGAGGAGAAGAAGAGGGGGTGAAATAAATATTTCTGACCATGTTTGGTTCTCTGAGACACTGAAAGGTAAAGCTACTGTGATTAGGGGCCCTTTGGGGAAAATTACTCTTTTCCTGGGATTGCGACCCTGAAGGTGACGGTGAGTGCTGCCTCCTCCTTCAGCCCTGAGCCTGAGCAGAGGTGTCTGCAGGAAAGCCCAGAGTCAGGTGCCTGCTCAATATCAGCTGCCAAATATTTTTTATGAGGTTGCTTCTGGCTGCTCCCTACCTATGCTATCGTCTTGCTGAGATCCCTTGGTACTTTCCTGAGCCAGCACGGAACTCCCTGGGTCTCCAAGCTTGCAGAGGTGTCTTCCCATTTCTGCTTATTGTAGAGAGGAAAGAGGATCCTAATTTAGGCAGGCTGACTCACCCAGCCAGGACTGGAGTCTGACGTTTGACAGGCTGCAATGCCTGAGGTAGGTGGTCTGAATGCAGCCCTAAATAAATAAATAAAAACCTAGCATGACTTTATCAGAGACATTGAAAGAACAACTTCTCTAAGCATTTGTAGGCTCGAGTCCAAAGTATTCACACAGATTTTCAGCGTGCTGGTTTTATGTGGTGTCATTGCTGGACAGATACTGTGAACTATAAATATAATTTTATGCTTATGTTTTTGCAAGTAAAGCCTAAATGGCTCGGAGGGGGTGCCTGACCCTGCACTCGGAGCAGCACAAAGAACAGAGGAAGGAACAGTCTGAGAGACACAGCACAGCACAGACAAGGGGGTCTCAGTCTGTGCAGTGCAGTCGTGGCTGCTGCTTGAAATGCAGTGCAGGTTATGTTTCTTCCATCTCTGTCCCACTGCCATCACAAACAGGGGCTGAGGATTATATTGCATTGCTGAATCTAATAACAATAATAAAAATATTATTATTACTATTATTATTATGAATATAATAACAACAACAACAATAATAATAATAATAGTAGAACAATATTATTAATTAATTTGCATATCCACTTTTTCCATCCTAGATATTCATTAGTTTTCTGAGTATTTCTGGCCAGAACAGAAATTTAGCTAAACCCTCTGATCACTGGGATGCTTTTCCTGCAGAAGAGCCAGATTCCCTACCTTTCCCCTTGGCGCAGGGCCTGAGAACCCGAGGCCATGCATCAGACCTTGGTCCCTCCATTGGCAGCTCTATGTAACCTGTCAGAGACAGCCCGAGCACAATTTTTGCACATGATGAATATGGATCTTTGCTGCATCTGGCAGGCTGCAGCAATGAATGCAGGAGACTGTCGTTAATAGATAATAAAAGCAGAAAGAAACATTAATGGGAATAAGCTTTTCTTTTACTGGGACTGATTATTACTTTTCTGTTCTTGGGCTGTGACTAGATCGAGCTGCAAAGAGCAGCTACCAGTGCTGAGTGCACACATGTGTTTTGTTGCTGACTGCTTTTTAATCTGAGATATTTAACCATGACATCTTCAAAGTGCGACTGTGTCATACATCCTCATACACTAATAGATTTCAAAGATGAAGAGCCTTGCTGCTTTATGGTTAGTCATGCCTTCATCTATAAATTTATGGCAGTACTATGGTTTAATGAATTGAACAAGTCCCAGAACAACAACAAAAATGCTCTTTTGTTTGAATTTAGATATAGTGTGCTTTGTTCTTCAAAAGAGTAATAAAAGCAATATGTTTCTTTAGTGGTAAACTTTGGGGTAACTTCATCTCACATTATTAATGAAGCACTTGGGGAGCTGTGTGTGCACATGTACATGTGTGTGTGTGTGGTAAACGGGTGCTTTCAGTCGTGGTGTTGGACCTAGGCTGAGCATTCATATTCCGATAGCGATAGGCAAAGCTCCCAGAACAGATGGAGCAGAGTTCAGCACAAAGGTTTAATCCTATCAGGATGATTCCTGTATGGCCATCTGGATAATCCGGTGCACAAATTCAGTGCCTGTTAAAAGTACAACGTAGGCCAAGATTAGCGTCACAGATTTTCCACTAGACTTGTTCATATTTGACTTTATGATTCTCAGACTCCAGAAAATTGCATTAGAGAGCCTGTGATTTGTGAGAGAAATCAGATGAGGAATAAGAACTCTTAGGGTACTTGAATTTCCCTTGAAGAAACTGGATTGCAGGCACTCCCTGTCCCTGGCAGAACTGCTTTGTGTTTCTGCACGGGTTGTTCTTGTTTCTGAAAGACGATTACTGTGAGCTCTCTGTTGTCGGCAGACTTGCTCAGTTCTGTTGAACAAAGAGACCCCAGCTGAAGATTATATTAGTTGGATTATGTTTTTTTCAGGAAAATAAATTCTTTGTTTCCTGTAGAATCCACCTCAGGTGAATTTCTGATTGTTGCACTGTGTAATGTAGTCGGGGGGGATTAATTTGAGGGATGCGAGGTTCTGGTTTTTTCTTTCTGATAGTGAAAGATGTAATAAAAATGTAATTGATACTAGTATTTAGTTTGGCAGTGAGAATTTAGATTTAGATTGAACTCTGTTTCATCTAGAATAGTTTCTGTGTATCACTAACTGAACCTTGCCAGTGTGGCCATAATGTACCAGTGGGTGTTGGAGCATCAAGGCTCAGCCCTGTTGTGCTCTGGATGCTGACCCTGTTGCACCTTACAGGATTTTGTCTGGTCCTATGTTGTGACTCTAGGGAAATTTACTATGAGGGATTTACTGTTTTGTAAAGGTACTGATGGAAAATGAAAATGAGAAAACATGACCAGGGTTGGTGGTAAAACAAACTAGGAATTTTGAAATTGTACCCACCTGCCCTTCTGTTGGGTTGGGGTATAGCAATGCAGTAAAACACAGGGTTAACATTTAGCAAATATAAAATTCTTTGTTGGATCATGAAGAACCAGTCAGTTAAATGAAGTATGCTTTGGAGTATCAGAACTATGCAGAGATGTTTGTTTTGACAAACTTTTAGGGCTGATTTATAGTACTCATTTTGGACTTCCATTTGCAAGGTTGCCTCCATCCTCACCCAGAAATTGCATCAGTACAATTAGTTTTAAACTTCAGTGCACTTAACCAGATGCAGGCTCCTTTCTGAACATGCCTATTGTTTTTAAAGTAGTCATAGTGACTTAACTGGGCTTCATAACTTCATAAAGGAAGTTGATGGTGGAAAGCCATTGAAATTGCAATGGGAAAGGCAGATACATTTTTTTTTCACTGTTGATTTAACAAAATTTTGGAGCCCATACTCAGATACAGCAATCCCATCCATGTGTCACACCTCAGTCTCCTGCATGGTGTTTATTGCCTTTGGCTTTCACACGCTGTTCGTGTTCCTCTGCAAGTGGCACCATGGGGTGGAGGAAGGGCTGAAGGAATAGAGTTGCAATAATCTGGGGGCTCATGGTAAAACATTTATCTCACTTGGGGGTCAAAATATGTTTGTGCATCCCTGGGGGAGCAGAGCAGCCACTGCTTTGGTGTTGAGGTCTGAGCAAACCCATCCCCTGTTGTGCAGCTGGAGGTGATGCCAAGATTTGAAAGGCCCTGTGCAATATTCTTGAATGTCTGGTTTTCCTCCTGACCCAGTCTGTGCATCCCTGAGCACCTGAGCTGCTCAAGAGCACAGGGAGTGCTGAGGCTGAGGGGCAGGCACTAGTTTAGCAATGTTTGGCCAAAGCCACCTGCAGCAGTTTCCTCATGGCTGACTCAAAATGAAAGTCCTGCAATTCTGGGGCAAAAATGATGAATACAAAAATTAGAGCTTAAAGCCAGCCCAAAATTTCCTTTGAATAAAAAGATCAGGGTAGCACATAAAAATAATTGACAATAAATTAGGCTTCTTGAAATAGATACATTTAGAGAGAGTGCAGATATATTTCTCAAGAAGAAGAAAACATGTATTGTTTATATATATTAATGTTTAGGTTGAACCTATCTATTTAGTTTAACATAATTTTAAGTGGATTTGTAACATTGCATTTTTCTTGGGGAATTTATTATTTGCCAAACAGACATGACAGACCTTTCTTTGGAGGTCAAGTTTTACAGACTTGCAGGGAGAAACTAAGGACTCTGACTGTTTTATTAATTTTTGGAAAGTAGGAGGTAGCTCCTAAAGTAAAACAAAAAATAACCCAAATAAGCAAAGAAACTCCCAGAACTTCCTCTGTGATGTGAAAGGGTTTAAGAGAATTAATGAAAATACATTTCTTGCAATCATACAGAGATAACTAAATTATTATTTTATGGAAATGTTGTAAGTAAAATACAGAGCAGATTTTTTTTTGTAACAGGTCTCTCATTATTCTGGATTGCTTCCTTTTTCCATGCAGTCATTTTTCAGGCACTGATCAACAACTGAGAGCTTTGGAAATCATTAAGGAAAGAGAAACACAGAGGACTCCATGAAATGTAACTTTGCTAGCTGAGGCATCAGCAAGGATAAAAGAGAAACACTGGCTTAAGTATTGATTGTAGGTGGAATATTATCCCAGGTAATTTACATTTTCATTTCCCATTAATGGGAGCCGTGCATCCAAAACGTTCAGCAGAAAATCACAGCCAAGACCTTTAATTTCACTACTGGAAACCAGAAAAAATGCAACCTTCCATCCCTTCCTTTCCCTTCCCCCAACCTGGAGGGATTGCACGGCTCGTGTATTTTTGGTTCAGTGATTTCACCCAGTGCAGATGTCATGAAGGACCGGGAGGAGGTTGCCATTTTTGGCAGGGTGCTGTAATCTTTAAGGCTTGCATATGCTAAAACCCCCAAATATCGAGGAGCAGGGCATCACATCCTCGTGCCTGTGTCGCACAAAGCTGCAGGAGTTATCTGCTCCAGGGGGAAACCTCTGCTGCCCTGTTTCCTGCACAGCAGCTGCTCATTGTCAGCAGAGAATGGGACACGGAGCCGGCTCGAGACGCAAAAGGAAGGCAGGAAGATCATCACTTCACCCAGATAAGCAGCAAACACATTGTTTAGCTTAAGAGTGAAGATTTAATGCTCCAGTAAAATACATAAAAGCTCAGCCACATTCCCTTTCCCTAAAGTGTCCTTTGGGCTGGTCCCGAGGACCTTTCCCCATCCAGGCTGGTTTCATAATCTTCAGCTGCTTTCAGCTGCCTGTACTGGATGCCAGCCCCAGCAATGCCCCACAAACCAGCCTGGAATGGCACTGCTGCCTGGGGAGGCAGAATTTTTAGGGTTCGCCCTTTCAGCATGCTCAGATTAGTGAGCAGCCTGACAATTCCCACTTTTCAGGAAATAGGATATTATTTAGGGGAAAACAAAACCACCCAAAACCCAAACAATCCCCCTCCCCACTTAACAGAACAGCCCAGCTCAACCTCTCAAAAAATATTTGGGTTATCCTTTTAAATTGGAAAAAAGTCCCAGAATTAGTGCTGAGTCCTGAGGCCAAGGTGTTGGCATTGCTGTGTTGGCTGTGCTGCTGCTGGTCCTTGTGTGTGGCTGGATGAGCCCTGCCCTGCACAGGGGGGTCCACAAGTGACCCAAGGCAGTTGTGAAACAGCCCCAGTTCTGTATCCACGGCCCAGGTCTTGGGAGCTTTTCACAGGGCCCAACTATCTTACAAAACCGAGTTCCTTATCCTGCAACTTCTTCAGCGGGGTTTTTAGGCACTTGAGTGCTTTGTTGAATCACAACTTCCATAAGTTACGGTTTTGAGTGCTTAAAACTGATTTGTGTTGATATTCTGAAAAGTTTGGTGAAAGCATTTAACGGGTTGCAGGATCAGACCCATAAACTGTGGGTTAATCTGTGGCTCATTTATTTATTTAGCCTGGAATTAGGTTTTACCCAAGGAAAAAAAAAAGGAAAATTAAATTAAATTCCAGATATTTTCAGTACTTCCTCTAAGATGAGACATAAATTCCCTGTTCCTCTTAATTCCCAGTTTTAACTGCCTTTATGCAACTCTCCTTGCGTGTCACAATACTCTTAGAGAGAAGAAAAATAAAAGCATGTGCCCTATCATTTAAACTCCTGTTGTGATGCAGCAACTGTTGTCAGAGCCTCATCTATGGAATAATAGAGGATGAAACCACACTTCATGATAAAAACTGCAGGCAAGGTCATTCTTACAGTCACCAGCACAAACTGGATATTAATCATAGAGCAAATACATTTCAGAAGCTAAACAGGAGCAGTCCCAGAGCCCCGCTGATAGCTGTGCATCCCACTAATTCACCTCAGTGAACATTTACCTCTAAGCTCAATTAACCCTTATTCCAAGGCCACCCATAAACTTTGTGGTAAATATGTTTTTTTCCCTCCGGCCTCTGTTTTCTATCAGTGGAACAGATCATTTCTGTTGGAGGATAAAAAGCTATCTCTGTTTAGAAATGCAGGTCCCTAATTAAGAGTATGAAACGTCCAGTGTGTGTTTGTGAGGGGCTGGAGTTTGTAGATTATTGATTCTGTAAATTCAGATGCTCCTGAGGCTGTCTGTTATTTCTTCTGTCATCAGGTGCTGTTTGAGGCAGGTAAAAATGCTCAGGAGGCAGATGAGCGGTGGTGGGGGAGAGGAATTTCCTCCTGAAATTGCCTGCACACAAAGTTAGTTGTTAAACGTGTACAAGAAGCTAAGAGGAGACATTGTTGCTGTTGTTTAGTTATTATTATTGTTATTAATATTATTAGTTATATGTTATTTGTATTATTAGTACTGTTATTATTCTCCCTGCCAAGCATTGTTCAGAGGCAAATTGGAAATGTGGTAATTAGGCCCTGACTGGTAGTGTAGTACTTGTGTCCTGAGCCAAAGTTCAACACCCTGAAATGAAATTTAAACCAATTAATCTGTTAGATTTTTATCGCTTGTCCGTGTTTTCTCAGCAATTCCCTCAGCACGTGGCCTTTGATCAACTCTCATACAAAAGCTAAAATGTGTGCCTGCTGCTAGCAAGATGGGGCTGACATTAACATGGCACTCATAAAACAATCAGAGCAGTGAAGCCCTCAAACAGACAGGGCAGAGTAATATTTAATAAAAGCGCACACATAATCTTCAGAATTAGCATTTTGTGCCTTGCAGTACCTTTGGGAGAAGAGCTTTTATTTGTGGAGTGATCATTATTATAACAAAGAAGAGCTACCTAATAATTTCCACTTTAACTCTGCAATATGCCACGAGCGTTTCTGAACCATTATGCTAAACTGTGGCGGGGTAATCATTTTATTGTCACAGTTTGAGGGAAGAAAAATCCCTGTGTATCAGTAGCTGGGAAGTGTGGGAACACAGGAACACACCGGCACACGCAGCACACAACAAAAAACTTTTCCTTTTTTTGCTCCCCATGTGCTGGAGTGGGGTCCTGCCATCCTTTGTATGGGACGTGATAAGATTTTAACAATGTGTACATTGAGAAAAACGAAGATTTCATAAGAACGTTGTTTTCCTTGGAGCCATTAATGTTTTTACTCATAAATCCTTAACATTGATTGATAGAGCCCTTAGCTTTGAAGCCAGTGGCAGGATTCCCAATGGCCTCAGTAAGTTTGGGATTGCAGATCCTCCTCTGCCACTTCTGCCTGTGAGCCTGGCCCGTGGGAGCAGCACGGTGGGACTGTCACGGGTGGGCTCTGACTTGCCCTGGTGTTGTGCGAACAAGGAGAGCAGCTCATGGAGGCTCCCAACCCTTAGGCCTTTCAGCAGGTGGAGGATGTGGCCACATCACCTTCAGTGAGGAGCTGCAAGGTCCTGCTGCAGCTGGAGGGGGATGTTTGGTTCTCCCTCAGCCCAGCTGTTCTGAGGAAACACAATGAATGTGACACACTCACACCAAAGAGTCTGAAAATCCTGTCTGATAGCTGGGCTACCAAACTCTTTGGCTCTTATTGTACTTGGCTTCCAGCTGTTCATTCAACAACAACAAGAGAAAACTTCATATAGGTAGGAATGAGCAATTATTCTTTTTTTTTTGTTATAATTCTTCCCTGGACTTAAAGTCTGTTCATGTTATCAATCATGTACACTTCACTGCCTTGATTAGGACTGGTCTAAAGTCATTCACTGTATTTTTTTTATCAGTGAAGCTTCAAACTTAGACTAAAAACTCTTTTTCTACAGAAAAATTTAAATTTTATGTAACCTTTTTTTCTATTTGTTTTAAAAACACCATTTCAGAAATGGTGGGGTTACAGAAGAGCATGAGAAGTGATAATATTTTGAAACAAAACATTTTGTTTTTCTTGGAGGTATTGAAAAGTGTTATAGTTAATTCTAAGTAGAGATTCTGGAACTTGGCATTCTGAAAAAAAAAAATAAAAAAAAAGACAAGTTCTGTATTTTGATTTGTCTTCTGACCAAAACAAAATGTAGAAAAATCAAGGCCTCCAGTGAAAAGATTATTCTGCCTAGCTCTGTTTTCCTAGGGTTGCACAGAAGTAAACACCTTCCAGACGGTGCTTTGAAAGTTGCCAAGTGATTAAGAGCAGAAGTATGAAGAGCTGAGGGCCTGAGCTGGCCAGACATTTGTACCAGGGGCAGAAATAGAGCTGAGGTCACTGCCTTGCCCCCTCCCAGTGTTACCTGGGGTGATGCTGCCAACGGGACCCAATTCCATCCTCCTTGGTGCTCCAAACAAAGGGCCTGGGAAGGGCAAAGTTTTAGACAGACCAGTGTCCTGAATGGCACTGGTTATTGCAAATATGTCATTGTATAAACATGGTTTGTGCCCTCAAAAACAGGTAGCAGTCTGGATGCCTCCCTCAGCACGTCTTCCTTGGGGTGCAGCCCTTCAGAGCCACTTCCTTGGCTGGGCAGCACCTCCTGCAGCCCTTCCAACCTTTACAGACACTTAAAATAGGAGAGGTTGTGTGGGGAAAGCTGGGGAGTCCCTCTGGTTTTTGTGACATGGTAAAATAATGAAATCTTTTGGGAATGCACAGCGCTCTTGCTCCATCTCAGGCTGGGCCTGCAAAGGGCACCATCCTGCCCTGGTGATTAAACCACCAAGTCCTGACTTTTTGTCCTCAGAGATGTCCTGGGCTATTGCCAGCAGGTTTGATGAGGCACTGATTCAGCACAATTTCCACATATTTAAATAAAATGCCATGTGCTGTTGGTCACAGTGGCTTTGCAGGTGAGAGTGTCCCACTCACAGCCCCAGCTCAGCACAGAGCCTTGAGTGTCTGCCTCAGTCCCCCTGGCTCCCATGGATGGGACTTGGCACATGTTTGATATGAAGCAAATACATTTATAAAATATTAGAATCAAATACATGGGGCAGCACTGACAGGGCAGCAACTTCAACCTCTGAGTGCAAAGACTTTTTTGTGGGGTCCTGTAACTGCACAAGAGTATCTTGCATTCACTTTAAAGATGACTTGAATCTATAATTTTCAATTGTAGAGTCATTTATGTTGGAAAGAACGTCTAAGATTGAGTCCAACTGTAAACCCAGCACTGCCAAGCCCACCACTGAACCATGTCCCCAAGTGCCACACCTACATGGCTTTTAAATACCTCCAGGGATGGTGACTTCCCTGGGCAACTTCTTCCACTGCTTGACAACCCTTCCAGCAAAGCCTGCATATGTTTTCTGTTAATGGCTTATGGTCTCAAATAGTTTTTGTTCACTGGTATTTAGGAAAAAAAATGTTGCTTGTAGTCTTTAAGAAAAGTAGCTCATTCTCTGACACATGGGAAACTGATTACCTCTGGGTTTTATTGTGGGGGGTATATGTCCACAATCAACTGGGAATACTGGAAAGGGTGTAATTTGGAAGGGATTTTAATTTTTATTTATGAAAAAGTTTGATTCTGTGAAAGGGCTAGATGGCATTTTGAAAAGCTGCTTTCACTGTAAATCTGTTGCTGTGAGCTTGGCTGAAGGAAAAGCATTTGCTTTTGGACATCTCAGTGGGTTTTATGCACAGTTTTATGCAAGTAATTTGAATCCAAATTAAACATATTGAAGTAACTTCTGTGTGTGCGCTACGTTTTCGTGATGGTAATGTCAGGATGTTTCTTTTGTTAGCTCATGTAAAAGTTAATGGCTGTACTCTGCCAAGTTTGGAGTAATGATTTTTTTTGCTGCCTGTTTGTGTTTTTCCCTGGAGCTGGCATCCCCATCAGCTTAAGTAGTGGAAAAGTTTGTTCTGACACTTGCAACCTTTTGTAGGTAGGGCTGGGGTCGGTTTGCTCCCCATCTGTGCCTGCCACCACCAGTGGTGTGAGGCTGGGGCAGTGCTCACAGAAACAGTGCTCAGGGTGACTCAACTGCTCCTTTTCCAGCTCCCTCCTGCTTCCCAGCTCCCCACCCACCCTCCCTGCCCAGGGGCTGGGGGGAAGGAGCTTCCCAGCAGCCGCACTGGCTCTTGCAATCAGCTCCAACCAACCAGAACTTCACTGAGGAATCATAAAGATGCCCTGGGTCTCTTTAGCGCTTTATGTCTGGAGCATTTTGAATTAGGCTTCTGTGAAAGAATTAATTTCCTGTCTTTACAATTAGAAGAATTTAGGACAGGGGCTGTGCCTCATTAAGTAACTCACTACATTGCCACACTGAGTAACTCATGAGGGTAAGGGTTTTATCCTGGATGGTGCTAACACACAGTGGCTTTAATATCCCCATCTTCCTACTAAGTCCTTACCTGAGGAAGTGCCTGAGTGTTCTTCCTGGAGTACATCATCAAATAATCAAAGTTACAAACCAAATTAACAGTTCAATCAGCCTTTCCATCGAGTAGCAATTCACAGCCAAATGCCACCAACCCTAAAACTGGGCAGTGGCACCCATTCCTGAGTTTGCAGTGCAGCCTCTTCCCTCTGGCTTCACATCTTCAGAAAAGAATAATTCTTTCCAGCACTGAGGTTGGCTGGTGGAGTTACGCTGCTCCTTGAAACTGTTTTCCATGAGTAATGAAATTGTTGAGGTACCTGCTTTACTTAAAATGTTATCTAATGTTACCAGTGCCATATTCTCACCTCATACAAGGAAAAATTGGTAGCATCTTGGGTGAAGTTGCTTCTTTCCATCAACCTGTGTGACCACCCTGAGACTCCACAGGGTTGTGGAGGAGCAGGAGTGGAGTTACCCAGGGCTTTCTGCCTATTTTTACAGCAATGTTATTTCTGTTGCTTCAACACTGGTAAATTCCAAGGTGCCCCTGTGCTGCAGAGGAGGAGAATCAATATGTGAATGTTTATACCTCCCCAGCCCACCAATATTTGAGCTGCTTCTGCCTACAGAGTCTCAAACCAGAAGCTCTTAGCCCAAGATCTGAGCAACAGTTGGGTTTTCAACATCCTCTCAGAGGCTCTGAGTAGATACAATGCCAAGAAAGTGGCTGGGAGACTCCACGGATATGGCAAAATGTGTTGCACACACATCTTGTTTATCCTGTAGATGCAATACAACTGGAATGACTGGATGGCAGCTGTGGCTTTTGGTTGTGGGGTGTTGGTTTTTTTTTGTAGTAGCCAAAGCATTAATCAGGGCAGGATGGTTTAATACTGAACAACCTGGATCTGATTGCAGAACAGTTAGAGAAATGCTGAGGGTTACACCCTTTTTTATTTTGCCAATATTTTCCATAATATTTATGGGAGTTTCCTTGGTGAGTTTGAGTTCTGATGGATAATAAAGCAAGCTTACTGGAGATTGTTTTATTAACTTAGGTCTTGTGCATTTCATATACAATAAAAAAAGGAATGTGTCCTGATTTCCAATTGATCTCTGCCCATCATGCTGTGATATTTTGCTAATGTAGAATTAAAAAAAATATTTTTTTCAATGCAGATAATAAAACCAAGCAGAAATTAATTAAGGAAAAAAATACTTCCAAAGATAGAATTTGAGGTCATGCATATGTACTATAAAGAATGTGATTGCTGAAATCTTTGTGTTAGTAAGGGGGGGAAATGAAAGCTCCTTTTATTTTATTTTTCTCACGTCTTCTATCATTAAAATCCAGTTCTAACAGCAGAATACTTCTCTTTTTTATGTGTGTTGAAAAGCAGCTACACCATGTATCAAAGCCATCAGTCCAAGTGAAGGATGGACTACAGGAGGTGCCACTGTCATCATCATAGGAGACAATTTCTTTGATGGGTTACAGGTCATATTCGGCACCATGCTGGTTTGGAGTGAGGTAGGTGTTGTCTCATAGCTAATGTCTCACAGCTTTGTCTCCTTGTAGCCAGCCTGTCCTTTCTCTGGGCCACATGCTAAATCAGCAACAAATGTCGACACATGAATCCTTGCCTTGCTCAGTTTTATGAAAATAATTAGTCAAATTTACCTGTGGCAGGAACCCATTATAGCCAGGGAGATTTGCATCTTCTTGTGCTGGCCCAGAATTTAACTCAGTGGGTTTTATTCCAAAGAAAGGGGAGGATAAAGACCTATGTGAATAATTCTGTGTTTAGCACTACAATAGCTAAAGGCCCACAGGAAACAAACATTTAGGTCATCCCACTTTCCAGGGAAACTGGCTGCTGGTAGCTGCAGCTCAGTGAGGTGGAGATTGCAGAATTCAGCACCTCTGAACAGCATATCCCTAAAGCCTGGATACTTGATGTATATATCATTTTCATAGCAGCAAACAAATGCACTGTGTTGTATCCACAGTGGACTCCTCATACCTAGCAGGGGCCCCTGTAGTTTCACAGGAACCCATTCCTTGTTTCTTATCCATTTTTTTTCTGTTGTTATTCCTCCCAGCTCCTTAAACCCTGTCTTTTCCCAGCACATAATTAATTGTGGAGCCTGACATTCCCCAAAAAACTGTGGAAAGTTAAAACCCAGGCAGCATCACCCCAATGGCCATGGCCAGGGCTGTAGAAACCATGGCAGAGTTCTGCCACTGGCACAGGGAGACAGCTCCAAGGAAAGGTTTATATTTTAGACTTAGGGCCTTCCAAAAGCATTTTTGAAGTTTAATGAGAAATTGTAATTTTCATTATTTTAATACTGAAAAAAAACCCCAGCCTCCCTGAAATATCTGTGCAACACTTCCCAATGGTGAGAGGATCTTCTGATGCTTTACCTTACATCCTGTAAATCTTAAATCATCACCACAGCTTAATTTATATCCTGCAGATTCCCCCTACTGATTCCATTGCACATATGGCAGCATTTTTTCCACGTGAAGAGTATTCTCTAATGTCCTTCACTATTCTCTCTCTCTCTCTCTCTCTCATCCTTCCACTTGAGGACAAGTGTGGATGAAAGGGCATTTCAGAAAAAGAGAGATAGTAAATGAGCCCTATTCTGAAGCCCTTATGTGATCATGAAAGTGCCCCCTGGGCCCAGTGTAAGCATTTTGTATGTTACTATTGAAGCCATTATGGCTGCAGACATTTAGCAGGGAAAGGTGAAGGGGCTGGGAGGAAACTGCTCCGATTCTGGTGCTGCAGAATTGGATCTTTCATTATAAATCTTGATTCTATTTATTAGTGGAAGCCATTAATTGTCAATTTCTAATCTCAGGAGACTGAGTGCTGGTCAAAACATTGTTGCTGATGTTTGCAAGGCCTTGCCATGGAATTAATAATGTTAGAGGAGGTCCGGACTGAAGCCAGTCTGTTGTCTGGGAATGCTGCAATGGGCTGCAACTCTTTCACTGCCTCCCTCTTACAGAACTGCTTCTCATTTCATGACCTATGAGAGCAGTCAAAAATCATATAGGAGAAAAAAACATTTTTTCTAAAAGAAGCAGACAAACACGGTAAACAAGCGCAGAAATGCATGAGCCGAGTGATCCCTAAATAATAGTGATCTATAAATAATTCAAGTTACACATACAAGCCACCTATGAAGTACAAAATAAGTTCTTTCATTTGCCTTCCCATTTCTAAAAATGTCTAAGGAATTTTCAGTACCCAAAAAGAACATTTTTGTTTTACTTTAATAGAGTATAAAATTGAACTGTCAAACCTCTGAATCTGAGTCCATTACAGAACTGGAGCAGGATCATCCTGAGTTGCCAGTAAGGCCCAGTTATGAGCAAACTCAGCCAGGTTATTTTATCATTGAATTCTGGACAAATTTTAAAGTTCATCCTGTTGTTTCATGGATCCAAACAAAACATAATTTTAACTGGGCTTCAGAAAATCCCAAACAAAACCAGATAAGCAGAGACTAAAAAAAAGAATGACTCTTGCAGAGCATTTCATGTGGATTTTTCCAGCTTCAGTTTCAGCTATAATTGCAGGTGGTTTGGGGGATGAAGTCTAATATTGAAATTAAGCATCATTTTGCTACAGACTTTGCATGGGACCTTGGGCAAATCGTATAATCTACTTAAAGTTCAATTCCCTTTCTCTAAAACAGTAATAAGATTAGTCACCTTCTTTGGAGAGGTGCTGTGAAGGTAATTATCATAAAGGTCCTATATTACTCAGACTTTATTATAGCAAAATCCATGTAAATACTGAGCTGCATGGATATTTAAAATATAAATCCTACCCTAATTCAGAATAAAGTTAAGAGTCAAAAAACCCCAAACAACTTCCTTTTAAGAGTGAATTTGTTGCTGTCAAGCAGCATGTTATAAATAATTTGAAATGTAAATAATATATTTTTAATTTATTTTACATGTATTCAAGTTTTGTAATTGAAATATTTATATGCTTGAAATGGAGTTGACTGTGTTAAAAAAGGAGTTTTAAAATGGTTTCTGAAACACATATTTATTATTTAAACATATATTTTAGCTGTAAACACTCTAACATAATTGCAACCTTTCTCAGCCAGGGAGAACTAAATAAAAACTTAATTTGTCACATTAATTTTGAGCAGAAATGCAGATACTCTAAGCCAGTAGGTTCAATTAATCCTTACCTCCCATATTACTTTAGAAAAATGACTTTAAAAGCCCTTGGTATTTTTAGAATACAGCAGAATGGGCTGTCTAATGCCTTTTTTTTTTTTCCAAGGGACTTTCGTAACCGCCAAACAAACAGCGCTGCTCTATCATGTGCACATGCTGGGTGTGCTCAGAGCCTCCCAGCAAACATTCTGTGTGCCAGACAGGCTCTGCTGCCTGTCTGTGCCGTGCACACACACTCAGAGCTGGAATCTGGGGGGTTTCACCCAGGTTCTGGATCCCTGCGTGGTCACAGATATTCCAAACTGGCCCTGCTGATAAGAACCCTTCTTATTTCTCTCTCCCGTTGGGGTGCTCAGACTCTGAGAGTCGACTTGCAGGGCAAATACATGATTGTGAAGACAAAATTAGTTTCTTATAAATATTCCACAATATTTGCTTAAAATGAACTATTTCTTCAAACATTTTCCTGCCAAGAACATTCCTGCAGCTGTACAGAGTCAGCTGGAAACAACTTCTTTTTCTTTTATATTAAGAAAAGATGAAGCACTGAAACATCTTTTTTTTTTTTTTTTACCTTTGTACAGCACAAAAACAGAGGATGATTTTTTGGTTTGGTGGCTTTTTTGTGTATTTTTTTTTTTACTGCTGCTGAATCAAATTCTGTGACACAGTTTGTTATTTTGCTTTTTATGTTTGTTATTGATTTTGGAAGTCTCTGGCTTTGAGGGCTTATTTTGGAGCTCTGACTCATTTTTAAAAAATGAGTAGGCACCCTCTTTTTGCAAACCAAGGCTTATTAAGCAGCATCTGGATGCCCAGAATTGAGGCATGCAAAGTCATTGGTTGTTTTTTAAAATATAGGTACCCTAAGGGTTCTGTTCTCACTGAAAGCTGTCATTACCTTCAGTTGGTGGGATTTTTCTTCATTCCTGTTCTAATGGTCCTCTTCACACAGAGTCAAAGTCAAATTTATGACTGATTGTCACCATTTCCCTAACCACAAACCAGAGCTCAAGCATGCAAAAATAAACTAGTGACTCAGATTAATGACATCTCCTTATAAAATGTCACTTTTAAAAAAAGAAAGTAACCTGGCACTCTGAAGAGTGTGAAATGGTGCTGTATCACACAAGAATGCCTAGAATATATTAGCAAACCACAGAAAGAGGCTTGTTGTACACACTCAGCCCAAATGTGTTTTGGATTTTGAAGGCCAGGCACCACCCACCATTCAAAAGATCCCTAACTCAGGTTTTAGTGCAACCCACTGTATGTCCCTGATGACAAGTAAGAATTTATACCAAACAGCAAATGCAGTTGTTAAGTATCAGGCCAAATCACTTGAAAATCCCTTGGGAGAAAGGTCCAGTTACTAATTTTATGTCCAGCTCCATTTCTCAATTTGCTAAATGCTGGAAAGGAGGAGGAAGATGGATCTGGGAATTTTGTCTGCTGGGTTCATGTCCAAATTACAGGTTAACGCCTTGCTCAGGATTTATATTTAAAAATAAATTCAGAAAGGGGCATAATTCATATTTAGGGATTCTTGGTTCTTGGCATGTTGTTCTTTTGGAGTCTGTTCATCCACCAAGAGTTCTCAGCTGAGATGAGGATGCACAACTGGCCCTGCTGGGTCACACAGGGATCTCATCTACCTCAGGGTCTTGTGGTTGTCACTGGGCAAGGGCAGATGCCTAAAAACAACAGGGTGACCATGTCATGATGCTTCCCCAAAACTCTTTACCAGTCTCCAGCTGGGGCTCAGAGGCATCCAGAAGTGGTGTCTTCACTTTTAATACCCCTGGGTGTAACAGCTCACCTCTTCCAGATGCTTGGCATGTAAATATGAGGCAGATTGTGCCTTGAAGAAGGAACAGGCTATGTCAGTGTGAAAGGAGAAAAGGTGGAGTAGGTTCCCCACATCAGGCCCCAAGCTGACAGGAAAGCATCCCATAATTCTGGAGTTATGGAAGGCAGGGGCAGATCTGCTTTTGCTGTGGATGGGCTTGGACTGCCCAGAGATGTACAGCACCAATTGGGTCACTTGGATTGCAAACCAGAGACAGGACAATTTGGAGAGCTGCTCCCAGTCCATAGCAGATCCTGGCAGAGCTGTGGAGCCTGAATCTGAGATCCAAGGTGGGAGGTTTCAATGTGCAAGGGAACATTTTTTGTCCCTTAAAGCCAATCTCCTGCTATGACAGCAATCTAGGGAACTCCTGGTGTGTAACCAAGCTGCCCAGTTCCCTCTGTGTGCAGGAGACCTGAGGGCTGACCCAGAACAAAGGCACAGCACCAAATCCCTGCCAGTGGTCAATGACAGATGTGGTGGAGAAAAAGCAAAAGGAAAAGGCACACGTATTCTCCTGGTATACCTCCCAAGCTTTAGTTGTAGGGAAAAGAGGAATAAAATACATCCTGAGTGTCCTAAACCATAGGACTTCAGACATAATGTTCACCCTTTGGGAATGTGTGGGCGACATTATTGTATATTTGTGGTTTTAAACACAGTTAAACTTATTTACTTCAGAGCACAAAGAAAAACCAAACTGTTTGTGGAGAACAAACCAGGAAACTTGCTTAACTCTCCCCAGCTCTCTGTAACAATGGACCATAAATAGGTCAGACGTTTCTTGGGAACCAGGGAAGATGAGTATTGGAAAATGCCACAAATTATGTTTAAAGAACATTAAAGTGGTGACAGACCAGTAAATGCTGGGAAATTCAAAGATACAACCAGAAGCTGCCTGTATAGCTCATGCCAGAATGGGGGTGAGGGATGCAAGGCTCACGCTGATGTAGTAAGATGAGCGTGTTAACCTTTACTACTAAAATCCTTGGCTGTTTTTACAAATATTTTTTCCCAAAAATGTCAAAAATTTTTTCTCATCTTGCCAGTTCACCCAGTTAACCAGAACCATTCAAGGATGGGATTTATCTCAGTTATGTTTGGCTGCTTACAGTTGAGCAAATGGTCTAAGCTTGTCATGTTAGTTCAGTGGGGAAGGGTCGAAGCTTCCAGGGAGTGGCTCATCCCAATCTGAGAGGTGTCTGAAGCACTAGGAATCAATTGCTGCTTGGCACTGCCTTCTGCCTCTGCTGGCTTTTTAGGGCATGGAGAGAATTGGCCTGGGCTTTTAGGCTTTGCTCAGCTCAACTGCAAGACAACTCAGTTTAAGTAAAAGCATTCTGTGGAAGTTTGGGGCTTGGTTTTGGTTTTTATTTTAATTTTTAGGTTTTTTCCCAAATTGATAGAGTGAGCAATTTAGAAAAAAAAGGCAGGTTTCTTTTAAAAGTAAGTGAGTTTCTAAACCACATGATTCCAAAGCAGAGCCTGCAAACATACTTTTGGAGCTCCCAAACAAGAAGACATCAACCCCTACATGATAATTTCTAAAATGACATGTGGCTTCTGACTTCTGTGGATCTGAATAACTTTTGGAGCATTTGATGCTGGTAGTTTTGGTTTTAACATTCAACTTGATTTAATATTAATTTTCTTATTTTAAATATGGAGAGCTCCCTACTGTGTGTGCCATTTCCCTCTGTAGCACAGATGGCTCTCAGACAGATATTACTCTCCTTCTGTGCTCTTTTTTAGTCCCATGCCCTAAACAAAGAACTGGATCAAAGTCTGGGGTTTTTTTGGTAGAGCCTTACTACAGTGCTGAAACATTTGCTTCCTAGTAAAAATAAGAACAAAATAAGCTTTTTATTAAAAAAAAAATCTATTGAAATTTATTCCTTAATCCAGGATATGATTCGACCAAGAGCATAGAGCAGTTGACTGCATGGGGTGCTCACACTTTGCTCATAACCTGTCAAGCCAGGTTATGGTCTTGTTTTATTTGCCTCTCTAGAGGTGCATTAATAGGCCACAGGCAGAGAGGGATTATCCATGTGCCAGAGCTGTATCTTGATTGTTGGACACAATCCTGTCATCTTTTCTCTGAACCTCTTTTTACTGTTTTTTCTGAGGGAGCACAATGAGTGAGAAGAGGACATTTTGGTGATGGGGAAGACAATGCTGTAGCTTCTGAGAGCAGCAGAGATTTGAGTTAATCTTGCTCTGAATTAGTGAACTCCTAGATGGCTCTACTACTCATTTGAGGGACCGACCACATTTTAAATCCAGCCTATAACCCTGAAAAACCAAAAATAGTCTAGAGCCTAGAAAATGCAGCACTGACCCACCCCAACTTTTGTGCCAAGAGCATCAGAATCCCCTGCCCCAATAAAAAGAAAGTCAAGTTTATTTATTGATTTCTGTGTACATCCACACCTGAAGAAGCCCTCTCAGATTGTGTCAGTTATTGCAGTGAAGGCAGACTGGAAGTGATGGTTGGATGGTTTTCTTTGGTACATCATTTTTGAGTGCTCTCATAATTTTGAAGGAAAGATCCAGCGTCCTTTAGAAGCCAAGATTTGCATTTCTACAGGAATCAGTTACACCTCCACAAAATGAACAGAAAATTAAAACAGTAGCACAGGGTGCTCTGCCAGTGCACAGATGTCAGCTGGGGACTGGAGTATTTAAAACCTTGGACTTGTGCTGGGCCATGTTCACACCTGTAATCCCGTGTCATTTATGGATCTGATTTGTTGGACACTGTCATGACCCCAGAATTCATCTGAGCAAAGTGTCCTGCTGCTGTAGGCTGGAGTTATTACATTACACCAGGGCTGATGCTTGTACTAGGAAGCAAGTGCCTGCCATGTATGAAAACAGGAATAATGCTGTTACAAGAATGCTTGTAAATATTGTGGTCACTGCCTTTTGTGTGGGTTACATCAAGATTGCATTCAAACACTGATAGGTTAATTACATGTTTCAAAGCTTATTTACTGTGATCTGCGAGGAAACTCTTATTAAAGAAGCGTTCAGCATCTAACAGTGCTTGTTTTCTCTTTCTTCTCCCTCCCCAATGTTTTCTCTAGCTGATTACTCCACATGCCATCCGTGTACAGACGCCTCCCCGACACATCCCAGGGGTTGTAGAAGTCACATTGTCCTACAAGTCTAAGCAGTTTTGCAAGGGAACGCCTGGAAGATTCATTTACACAGGTATGGATGCTTTCAATGTACGGGGGAAATAGGGCAGGCAATATATCACCCTTGCTAGGGCTTCTGCTTTTGTCATTAAAAGCTGTGCTGTATCTTATTATTTTGGCTGAGGACGTCACTGAAGGCAGCAGTTTGAGGCTGGAGTCAGAGCTGGGGGGCTCTAGGGATGAATCTGAAAGCACACCAGTGTGGGATTTTTGTTTGCTTGTTTGTCCTCACAATGGGACATCTCTTTACCCAGGGTGAGAGAGGAAGGAGGGAAACAGATACTCCAGTACTTACCCAACAAAGGAAGAGTGGAAGCACAAGGAACCAGACACACAAACCTGCCTTGAGAAGGATCCTGCTGAACATCTCCATGTCATGCTGTCCAGCAGGTGTTCCAAGGGTTCAAAGCCTGTTTGCTAGCCCATCTCACCATAACTCACTTGTCTCTGGCTTCCAGGGAGCTCAAGTGGCTCTCAGCCCAGTCAGTGCTACAGACACAGAAACTTGCAGTGTCCTTTGGGAGACCACTAAGTTGAGTGATTTGGCCTCAAAAAAACTAACAAAAATACCCCCAAAACACTGGAACATTGCAGGTGCTGTCAGTGTCAAACCACTCTCAGTAGTTATAAGAATGGCCTGGGAAATAAATCAAGTAGCAGCCTAATTTTTTAAAAAGGATGTGTGTCATTGGTTTCTCTGAAGGTGTGTGCTACAGGAATCAGCAGCTTTGCCCTGGTTTTGATGTGATTTTAATGCACTTGTTGTTCACATCTACAGACAGGACTATGCTGGAGCTGTTTGCCTGAACTGTGGTTCAGCACAACCCAGTACAATTCATTTCCTCATCCTCAATTTCCCCTGGAACTTTAGGATCTATCATAAATACTTGTGACGAAGGCATTCTGAGTTCCACTGGGCTCACACATTGCTCCAGCTCTCAGTGGACACACAGGAACTCAAGGCAGAGGAGAGAATTCTGTGCTCCAGCTGGGCAGGAAACTCTCATTTGAATTTTGCTAATACTAAGCAAGTTGAACAAAGGTGCCTTACAATTCTTTCTTGTCTTCTTCAAATACCCTCTCCCCCAGATGAGATTATGCACTGGGTTTCTTTAAACTGACTCTTAAAATTCTCACATATTGCCCTGCTGGCTGAGCAGCAGGCACTTGTGGAAGCTGTGTGTGTTTATTTGGGAGCATTATGATTTCAGCAATGCGTGGGAAATCCATATATTGGACAATAACACACCATATCAAAAAATTAATTAGAGTTTTGAATGTGTTGGAAGAAAAGGAATAGCAAAGGTCAAATTGATGGTGTGAACCATGACAGGAGGGTGCTGCCCAGAGCATTGGACTGTTTGAGGTGAATCCTTTCCATCCTCTCTTTCTAGCAGGAAGTTGTGCTGTCCTGCCTGTTGTCACCCCACGGGGGTGGCTGCCCCTGGGGCTGGTGAAATGGCAGGTATGGATATGGAAGGGAAAAGAAGAGCAAACCTGCTCCCCTTATCTTTGAAAAGAAATTTTTGATTACTTTAAATGTAAAAATGTCCTGGACCCATTTTTGGGTTGCTTTTCAGATCATCATTAATTAGCTTTTCCAGTAAAAAAGAGGGCAGCAGTTTAGCTTGTCTGCCCAGAAGCAGATGGCTGAATGTGGAAATAAAGTGTCCCAGAAGGGAGAGTGTTTCCATGTATGCATTTTTTGGTTGGTGTTTAAAACACAGTATTTTTCATCCAGTAAATGGAAGTTATGAAATACTAAACAATAATGATAAAATCAAAGGTGATGCAGTCCATGGACAATTCTCTCATGCAGTTACTTACAGAGTTACAATAGATACAGAAAAGGTGTTGTGACTGAAATCCTACCTCACACAATTTGCATTTTCCTTTTAGACCCAGCCTGAACTTAAATGTAGCTTTTTTAAAAGGACTAAATGAAACTAAAAACAAAACAATGAATGCATCCTGATCTTCAGAAGTGCCTTCCAGCCCTTTAAACAAAATGCAGGTTCAGTACATGCCTGCCGATTAGTTTTAGTTAATTGAAAATTATAGGATTGACCCAAGAGGAAAATTTTGTTTGCACTCCAATCACTTTTACAAATTAAGGAAAATTACCACAATTTTGTTTAGCTAAGGTTTCACACTGAGTTCACGAAATTAGCTCAGCCATCCCAACAAAGTCAGCACTTTGTTAGTGAGCACTAGAAAAAAACTAATAGTCTGTGGTGTGTACAAACGAAGCATAGAAAAAGCTATGATGCTTTAGAGAACTAGGCCAAGTGGTTTTAATTAGGATTATTGGTTCATTGTAAGTTTTGAAGAACAATCAAACTAGCAGATTAGCTGTTTCTTTTAAAGCTAGAATTTCTTGCCATTCATTTTTCCCATGAGAACTTGTTTTAACTCCCACATAGCACTATTTTTTTTTCTTTTTTTTTCCTTTTCTTTTTTTTTTTTTTTTTTTTTTTTAACAAGGCCTGCAGGAAATGGACCAATTGGAAGTTGGGATACAGTAACATTCCCCAGCATCACTCCAGCCGATGGGAGTTTTTCACAATGTTCTTCAGTGAACTCAGTGTTCTGGAACATATTACAAAACCACAGAGGCCAAATGTTTTCTCAGAGGAGTTTGGCCTCTGTTTTTGGCCGAAAACATTTCAGCATCACTTGCTGCTTATTTACCCTGCTATTAGGAACAAGAAAAGGGGAGCACAGAAAAAGCAGGGGGGGAGAAGCAAAAGAGAGGGTGTGTGAGAGAGAGAGAGAACAAGACCTGGGGTTTGTGGGCGGTGCAGGAGTTGATCAAGCATAGTTTCCTTTCTGGTGAGAATGTCCCTGCTCGTTAATGGTCCCATTTTGTGGTCAGGTCTCATTTAGAAGAAATTATTTTTAATCAGTGTTCAACAAAATATCCCCTCAAGCCACCTGGCTGTAAACTGTTTTTTTCTTACTGTTAAGTAGTTAAGTTCTCAGAAGAAAATACCCAGTGACCCATTAATTTTAGCCTTTTTTTCCTCTTTAACTGCAAATAACTTAGTAACATGATCTCTAAGTAGCCCATGTGCCATCTAGGAATCAAGGTCACATATATACAGAAAAATCCTGGCTTTTGTGAGTATTTCTGAAAGAAATAAACCAGTGTCACCCTGTGCTTACAAGAAAACATAAGTTTTTTATTTTCCATCTGCAGAGCGAGCCATTAGCATGCACTTAGAGAGCAATTATTTCTTAGATTTTAAGCTTTGACATTCCTGAGAGAATGTTATCAGAAATACAGAAGTCTGAACACACTTTCAATGTGTGTTCATTTTGGAATAATATTAAAAATCCATATTACACATGGAAATACCCAGACATGCTGTGGCACTGCTCATCTCTAAGCCTCTTCTGGCACTGGAGAGCACTGAATGAATTCAGCTTTGTGTCACAACTTGGGAGTCAAGTGTGTGTCCCTACCATTATTTTAGAACTGGAGAAACTGAGATAAAGGAAGAGATTAGAGGTACAAATCCATAGGTAGTTTGGCCAGGTGACTCAGGGCATATATATGGTCGACTTAAATGAGGCCTTTGTGATTTTGTTTGGGTTTGTTTTAATTTAAAAAAATGGATGCACCATGGGCAACATGAATTTCACAGATGACTTTTGCAGCGGTTCTAAGCTGCAAGATTTGAGTGGGGCTGCATGACTGTAAGTGAGATTAGAATTTATCTCACTGCTTATTGGAAAGGACATATGGAGGGTCCATAAAAATGCATTATGCTGTGTCTTCTACCACCTGCTCAGTTTAAGATTTTTGTGCTTTTTTTTTCCCAAAACAGAGCAAAGGACTTCCTAGGGGCCAGAAGTACAGAGCTGCGTCACTGAGGTTGTGTGCCACACGGGTTAATTCAGATTCTTGGCTGAGCAGTACCCCAAGTACTGCTCCTCCTTTTGGCAATAGGTGACATGCTTGGATACAGGTTGGAATTCAGAGACCATTTTGATTTGCTTTCGGCCTGCAGGGAGGCTGTGGGCTGAACCCTTTGTGTGCTGACAGGGCTCCAAGAGGAGCAGGCAAGGCCCCCACGGGCCTTTTGGGGTTTGCTGTGAGCTCTGGGGTGGGATGTGTCTCTGGAAGTGCTGCTGATGGGAATGGCTGCATGGAGGATGAGTGTAGGCACAAAGGGCTGGGAATAAGCCCCGTGCTGAGCTCTGGTCCTGCAGGGTGACTGTGGCAAAGGCTGAGCAGGACAGAGTGGACACTGCCAGGAGTGAGCAGTGTTTGTGTTACACTGTTAGGCCACTGTGTGTGGGGAGATGTGGAAATCCTGGTGCTGTGGAGGTCAGGATATTCACAGAATTTCTGGGAAACTGCGTCTGTCTCTGAAATGTCACAGGGATTCTCAAGGAGCTTTTCACTCCCCTACTTGCTGCAAAGAAGAAATGGTCTTGTGGAAAATTCTTCTGAAAACATTTGAGTCTGTGTACAAAGAGGAAGGGCCTTGCAGATCGCAGATTATTTGGGTAGCATTTCCAAAAGTCTTTGTTTTAGGTGATTTAATTTTCAGATTTTTAATTTTAGATGGTTTTATTTACAGAAGCACAGGAGTAGTTGTCTTCTGAGAATCATTGTCTTTTTATTCTTTGAAGGCAAATACCTTCAAGAGTAAGAGAACAAAAACTACCTGTCACCATCTAAAACTTCAGTCCATGGTCCTGGAAGCAGAGGTTGGAGTCAGGTACAGAGATCTGGTCAGAATTGGAATAATTTAAAAGCTGATCTTGAGTCCTTAAATTTCCAACCTGGTAAATTTCAGGGATTTCCTTTGCTAGGAAAATTTTCTCTTTTCAAGAAAGCACCAGTAACTAAGTTCAAAAAGTACATAATCAATGAAACAATCCATTTTCAGAATAGAGGGTTCTGGATTGTAGACTAAAGAAAAGAACATTAACAAAAAGAAAAAAAGGAAGGAAAAAGAAGTGGTGATAAGAGACAGACTGGCTGTCAAGAAGTTCCTGTAGCCCCACTGGAGCTTTTCTTGATCCTTGCAGACTGGAGTTTGACCCTTACACCAGCTAACCTTGGCCATAGCTGTGTGGCTGTTAGTTCCTGGGAAATGTTAAAACCTGGTGGCAGTTATTCTCAAAATCAGTAATCCACAACCTCATTAGTTTTACAATGCCTCATTCATGTGTGTTTATTATTAAATCATGAGCACTTAAATAACTGATTAGTATAAATCAGGAGAGAAGGCCACCATCAACAGAACAATAAAAATAAAAGAAAAAATCCAGCATGTCTGATGCTGTCTCAGGTTTTATCCTGATGTGTTTATAAAATTCTTCAATCTCAAAGATAGGAGGATCATTAAGCTGAAATGAAATATAGAGCACATCACTTCTCCAGAAGAGTGACCAGCTATGAGATCTGGTAGCTAGCAAATGAATGCCATTTGTTTTTAACAGCAGTTTTTATCTGCCTTTCACTAGTAAATATTAATAGTGGTGGCAGAATAAAAAGTATCAGATGTCTTGAAGTTAAATAGTCAGAAAGTGCTGCAGAAGAACAGAAAAAAAAATCCTTCAGTGCAAAGAAATATAAGAAGTTTAAAGTAAGAGCTGTCTGTTCTGAAGAGCAGGAGAGCCCTGTGCTGCAGGTTACCCTGTGCTTTGGATGCTCCCTAGAAAATCTGTTCCTCATCTCAGAGAGGCTCTGTGGAGGAGAGATGGTAAATCCTTTCTCTAGAGCACAATTGAGTAAGGATGAATGAAAACAAACCTTTGTAAATGTACACTTTTACTGGGGAATTTAATTAATTCCTCTGGAAAGAAGCAAAAAAAATTGTTCTAACAACTATTTAAAAAATATCCTAATGCAGATTTTATCTCCCTGTGCCAAGAGTTCCTTCCCAAGTGGAACTTGCCTGGGGACTCCAGAAGCATTTGCCACAGTCCCTGGAGGACTCGTGGCCCCACTGCTGGGTCCAGGAGGCTGCAGGGAAAACAAGGGTGGGGCTGGTGCAGCCTCTCCCTCCAAGCCCCCCATCAGTGATGTGATCTGGGTGTTTCCTGCCCTTGAGGACAAGAGCTGCTCTCAGGAAATCTCTGTTTGAGGTTAAACTTGAACCTGGCCCTTTGTATGTTCCAGTCCATTAACTGAGTCAGTCACCTGCCCTGCCTGGAAACTTTGAGGGGGGAAAAAAAATGGCTGCAATTGTTTTGGAACAAGATTTTATAGATGAAATAATTTCAGCGTTTACTGTTTTGGTGGTGGTTTGGGGTGTTAATGCTGTTACCAAAATATTTGTTTTGAAGCTTGTAAGGACATGCCCAGTGGAGTGAAGTGTGGAGAGTTAGCAGGGTGGAATATTATCAATATTAGGGTGGTTGGTTTGGTTTGCAGAAAGTCAGGAAAGGAAGATGGGAGGAATCTTAATTGATTGCAGGGAGGGGATGATGGAGGTAAACTGGAAAATCCCTATTCTATGCTAATAATAACAGAACCCCCATATCTTTGGTCTTAAACACTGGTAGCACCATAACACCCTGGAAAAAACACCCACTGAAAGTGTGCAGGGTACCTGTAGGACAGCTTCAAAATGAAAGCAATTACAGCAACCGTCAGAATAAAGCTGTCTGGGAAGGAAACATATTATTTTGCATATTTTATGTATACACTTTCTAAGAAATATGACCTTTATTTTCTAGTTAGAGGGAAGTGCAATCAGACTCTACGCAGCAAAGGGTAGCTGGATCATTAAAAAGAATATTTTCTCTGATATTAGAAGTCTAAATTGGCACCAGTCCTTATTCACAACCTTGGCTGTTTCTGTCTGCCCTGAGTTAATAAGTGATAAGGCCAAAAGAGAAATAAATCACTGAAGTCCCTGTCCAAAGAAAACATATTGACTACAGCCAAGCAAATAACAGCCCATAACCAATGGTCCCATTCATCATTCATGTAATAGGGATATAAAGTATTTTCTACCTATGAAACCATAGAGTAGGAAAAAGCCTGATAAGCCCCCAATCTAAACTATGTGATTTGATTATTAGAGGACATGAACTGTTTGTCACATACCTTTAATCTTTAAGATGTGTTGCCATTTCTAAACTATAAATTTGTGGTAAAGGATTAGAAAGCTATTAACAATAAAGGTATAAAATAGACTTTATAAAGATTCCTGCAATTGTCATGCAACCCTGTAGACCCTTGGAACCTTAGCCCATTGAATATAACATTGTTATCTGACCTTCAGAGCCAATAAACATTTTTTTCTTTTTAAATTCCAGACTTCATGATAAATTAACCCTCTGGATTTGCAAATAAGCCTTGTAAATTCTTTTCTTTATCCCCACCCCAATACCTTTAAATTTTCGTACCTTTGCTTCAAAACTCTTATTCCAGACTGAAATTGTTAATCTTTTTTTATTATCCTTTTATCCTCATGTCACTTGATGAGATATCATTCCCTCTTTTTTTTTTAAAAAAAAAAAAAACGGCCAATAAAACAGGGAACTGAGATGAATTTCTAAAAAGTCTGCATTGTGCTGTGTTTCTACAGGGTGCTTCACTGCCTTTAATGTGTGGGTATCCAGGTTAGACAAACACCACAGAAATGGGCAGTTTAGAGTGGCAGCAGAGGCTGAACTGATCATCTTAATGCATTTTGATGCTGTGTGCTAAGATGAGGGACAAGGCACTGTCTCTTTGCTGCTCCAGAAAGCAGAATCCTCAACTACTTGTTTCCATTGAGATGGTTAGTAGACTGGGAATTCTGGCTTCCTCGTGGGAATGCATGTACTTAACTCACCCTTCCTGCCCTTCTTGTGGGGTGCAGCATGTTTTGGTTTCTGCTGGAATGGTGGGCAGGATTTGCTGTGGTTGAAGAGTGGCCAAACTGTGGCTGAGCTCTCAGAGGTGCCCACGCTGGCTCTGGAGAGGGCATCAGGACCTGAATTTAGTGCACAGCTGCCTGAGGAATGTTCTCACACAGCACTGCCTGCCAAATAGTCTCCTTAAGATGTGCTTATCCTTTGAGGTGCTCGTTAGTGAGGGGTCATTTTGCTGAGGCATTTTGTTTCACAAGTGCCCAGCTCTGGGATGTGCAGAATCGTTCCCCTGAGGCAGGACTTGGGCAGCCTCGTTCCTTCTGCTTGTACCAGCATCCCTACACAGCCAGCAGTGCTTATCTAGCCTGGTTAGAGCTTCTGACAGCAGTGACTACAGAGAAGATGTGCCTCAATATAGCCCATGTCTACAGATTCAGGCTTTTTTTGTTAATATATAGATAAAAGGAAAATCTTGTACTTGTAGCCTTTCATCTCAGTGGATGCAAGAGCAATTTATTGCATGGAGTGTGAAGTTCTTTGTACTTTTCTGCTATCTTGCAAGAACTCACACAGACTCTTCTGCTTAGTTATGAAGATATCAAGTGCATAAGTGATGTGGTCTGCCCTGGTGGCTGGATAGAGATGTTGGAAACAGTTTAATCACACTGTGACAAAACTCAATCCTGGCAGCTTCTCAGGCTGCCCCAAAACTGCGGAGTTGCCTCCTGGCACAGTTTACAGTGTCCATCCTTCCTTTATTAGAAGTTATTTTGAGCACTTTTGTATGAAACTTTGCAGTGCAGGCAGGCCCTGTGGGCTGCAGAGCTGCTGTGCTGGTGACACCACAGGAGCCAGCTTGGAAAGGAGTTGTACCCACGGTGTTTTAAATTATGTGAGACATGTGGCAGTGGGCCACGTTTATTTCATGATAATGGCTGGCTAATGTCTTAGAGAAAGCAGAATTTCCTTGAAGATTCAATCTGCACAAAAGTTTCAGCACTCTCAATGAGTTTCCCCGGGACCTCCTGGCAGGTCACTGTCATTGCCCAGCTGCTGCTGTTGCTAAGGGACAACATTGTGGTGCTAAAACTGCTACATTTTGTTGTACATTTAAAAAGAAAATCTCATGCTTGATTGTTTAAGGTCAGCATCTAACTGTATAACCTTCACTGAAAGGAGTTTTGCCATTGGATCTTGCCCCTGGTCTGTTGTGAGCAGTTAATTAAGAAGTATAAAACCATCATGCCTTAATCCTGCCAAGCCAAGCGTATGCTGATGTTTTATTCCACAAGGTAGGACAGTAGTTATTTGATATATTAGAACACCAACATATTAGCATGATGTAAATTAGGCTGTGCTTTTGCACAGCTATTTTGAAGGAACTTCTTCCATTCCACACCAATCTTGGACTGCCAAGGACCAGGGAGTTCATGGCAGTTTATACCTTAGGAAGATGAGTGTGAACCATCCAGGCAGTATCACAAAAGAGTCTGGATTTGGGCAGTTGCTTATGAAGAGCTGCACTCTTGTACAGTTTGCCCTAAGGTATTTGCATGGTCATACCTACTGTTGTTTCATCTCTCAATGTCTTTAACTTCTGTCATCTCCCTTTCCTCCCAAATATGATTTTTCTTCTTTTTCCTGTTGCCATAAATTGTGGTTAACCTCTATGCTTGAAGAGTTGTGGACTTCAACTGCTGTTGGATAGCACCAGGTGCCAGCATTGGTGGTTAAAAAAAGGAAAACCCACACCCAGCAGACAGAGAGTTAATAAAAAAACATCCAAATCACACACAAGCAACAAAGCTAAAACAACCCAACCAAAAAAACACAGGGAGAAACACCACACAAGCAGCTAAATATGGCATTTTTAGGACCCCATGGGACAGAAAACACATATGGCATTTAAGATATTGTAACAGCCATCTAGTAAAAATACATGTTTGTTAAAACAGAAATTGGTGCCAAACTTTTCATTTTAAATCTGTGAAGATTACAGAACAAAATTGGGATACCTATGAACAATTGTGAAGTTCAGTGTCCCTTTTTAGCACTGCAGCATCTTCAGGGTGGGTTTTATAAAAATGTAGTGAACCTCTTGGAGCTCTGATACCCCCTGGGCTGTCAGATGTCATTTAAGATGTGGGGCAATAGTCAGGAAACTTGGGCCTCTACCTGTGCATGGGCTCTGAACAACTTCTCAAATAAGAACTTGTTTGGCTGAAGCTGGGTGAGAAGCATTTCACCCTCAGTGCCCCACATGCCAGGTGCTGTGTAGGAAAGTAACTATTACCCCAAATATTGCAATTACTGAAATACATCTACTTATTGTCCCCTTTTTCTTTTGTTCAGCTTTTTTTTTTCTCCTATCTTTTACCAATTCCCAGCTTTCAGGATAGTTTCTGTAGAAGGCTACAACTCATCGAACAAAAATACGTAGTTTGTGTGCTCAGGCAGTTCCAGCAGCAAGCTTATATTTGTAAAAATGAAAGGCAAGATTTTGCTGCCAGAAGTGACCATGAATTCACATTGAAAGGTCACTTCTGCTACGGAAATATTTTTTCCAAATGTAGATCTCTGACTATTTTCACTACTCCAAAAAGAATTCTCCCTGAAGTTCACAGGCATGTTGTGCACAACTACTAGAAATAGCCATGATATTGCTGTTCCAAAAAACAGGTCTTCAAGTGGCCATCATACTGAAAACAATAATATTTTTTTCTACAGATTTTTAATTTTGAGGTGCTTTTTTGTTCCCTTAAATCCTGCATTAAACTGTGCATGTCAGTTATTTAAAAGGATGAGACTGAGCCGTGCCTCACCTATTTTCCTGAGACTGGATTTTCCCTGGGTGTTTCTGTCACCTCAGGGGCTGTTATTGGTAGAGGAGCTCCCAGCACGGGTCTGGCTGGCCAGGGACAGGAACAAGAACCTGTAACTGGTATCTTTTGTTCTAGGATGAAGAATTCAGTTCAGATTTCCCAAAGATAAGGCCAAGCCTGCACCTCATTTCTTCACCAAAACTGCTCATCCTCATTGCTTGCAAGTTCTGTTAAAAAGAGAAATGAACCCTCTTTAAATTGGGGCCTAAGGGAAAGGATGGAAATGACCCCCCTCCCCTCTCCTATTTCCCCCATTAGACTTTTTCTCACAGATGTTCATGCTGATTAGAGCTGGGAAATAAGGGTATTTCTGTGGACCATGAATATTCATTTGTGTTTTGGCAATGAATTTCCTTCAGTTTCCCTGTAGTGTTTTGCTCCCTGTGAATGTTTGAACAAGTGAGTTTGCTGAAACAATCCCTTCTGAGAAAAACTCAGAGTGTCCTATAGAGAGGGAATTTTCTGTGGTGTTTACCTGGACAAAAGGATGTAAAACTCACTGTTGGTTGTTAAGAAATTTTACTGAAAAGCAGCAAAGACGCAGGTGAGGTGATGCCTTTGCTGAACATATAAATGTAGAATTTAAGTTTAAAAATTGTAACAATCCACTCTGTAATTATCCATCAATAAGGATAAGGCTAGTCAGAAAAACTGTTTGAGAAATACTTTAATTAAACAGAAAAATTGAAGAAAAATATCTCTTTGGATAGTTACTGACTGGGAATAATTAGTTGTGAATTATTTGCCCAGCTGCAGTACTGATGCCCTGTCCAAAGCTGGACTTGCTTCTTGAGGGGTCTGTGATGCCGAATTAGACCAAATGGATCTGAGCAGAAATCTATACAATTTATAGCAGAAAATCCCAGGGATTTTTTTTTTTTATTTTTCCTTTTAAAAATTTTAAAGTGTTATAAAACATTAAATGGAGATTACTGTACCTCCTACTGCTCGATCTTGTAATCCTGCAGTAAATGTGGGGATAGAAATTGCAGCTGAAGTGTAGGGAAGAGCCAGGATCCTGCACTGCAGTCCATGAGCAGCCAGGCCAGGCAGAATGCGTACAGGAATTTGGCAGAATTCCTCCAGCTCCAGTGGGAATCTGCATTTTCCTTTCAAATTGTACCATTTTGGTCCTTGGGATCACCCAAAATTATTTTTTGTGTAGCAACTTAATACTTACCCAGCGTGATCTGTGGAATAATGTACACAATTTTACAATAACTATGTAATTAACTCACTTTGCTACTCCCCTCTCCAGGGAAACTCATGCTTCTATTAATGCTATTAGGAAGGTCCTATGCACAGAACAAAGAAAGTGGTGCAGCAGATGAGTTAACATGATTTGATTTGCAGATGCTTTAAACACTTAGCAGGAGACAGCTACGGAAGCTAATTAAATCACTCTAAGGTGCACAGGATTATCTGCTTTGTAAGAAACAATTTCAGTGAATTATGGTCGCCCTTTAGCTGAGGGGAAGTAAAAAGCATATTTGTTTGGAATTAAATTTCCCACGCAAAGTGCCCATCAGGCCTCTCCTTGCCTGGATTTCTACAAGAGCCTTCTTTTGGAGCCAGTAATTTCTAGGAACCTGGATTTTCATTTTGTAAGCGTGGTGCTGCTTCCAACTTTCTTACGTAAAAATTTTCCTACTTAGCTATTGATTAGGATCTGCCTTTAAGCAGTGTCTGGAGTAAAAAATCGTGTTGGTACATTCACTACCTCTCAGATACTGCATCTTATTTAGTGTACCGGAATTCCCAGTTTAAAGTAATCACAAAATTTATGGAGAAACGGATAAAAAAGGTTGTAAAATATTGATTTGGGGAAAATAATAACACAACTCATCTATAATAAGAAGAAAAATGAAGCAATAATTCAGGTGTATTGAACGGGTTGCTGCTGGAAGTATTGATCCGGTGCTTTAGTGTGCAACATCGCACCTAACACTGCAATGAAAGAACAGCACTGCATTCCCCTGCTCATTATTTCCCAGACACTATTGCCTTGTTACACAGGTCCCACAGAGCCTGGAGTGCCAGCAGGGAAAGAGAGGAACCCCCCAAATAACCACAAACCTGTAATATCTTAATGTTACAGCAGCCCCCTGTAAGAACATGCAGACATTGTGCTCGCATGCTCCTCTTGAGGCAACCTTGGAGTTTGGCTTTGCCTGTTTTGCTCTTTGCTGTATCTCATACTGCCCATGGTCTGTATAAATGGTGCCTTTCTGCTGCCTCTTGATAGCACATAATCAGCAATGGTGTCATTGAGGAAACACACTTCCCTTAAATATTGACTTTCAGGATCCTTGTGTAAAAATTCCCAATCTTGTTGCAGTGTTTCATTACTGTGGCAATAAGCAAAAGTTGAAAATAGGACAGCAAAGGTCAGTGGAATTTTAAAATAAGCACCCCGACATTTCCACAGCATTAAACTCCATCATGCAACATTGCATTTCTGTTTATCTGCTGACATCTGCAAAGGTACCACACTTGATTGTTTGGCATAAATAATTTAGCAGCGAGAATTTTATAATGAGCACAGATAAGATTTACCTATAAAATGAAAAAAAGGAAATAATTAAGGAGAAATTGTGTGAGATAAAAAAAACCCCAGTGAATTCCTGTAAGAGGGCAACGTTTTAGCACTTGTGGAGGCAAAGGTGCATCCTGCTCTGTGAGGAAGCTGCTCTGTATGTGCTGCAAATTCACTGCATCCCATGATCATTATCTAGAAATAGGAGCCAGACTAGATGATCAAGTTCTGAACAGATCAGGCCTCCTGCAAATTTCAGCCAACATTGATCTGCAGGATTTGCTCTGGATCCTCAGCATTGTTGGGTTTGTCCTTTCCCCCCCCTTTAATCCATACAGCGATGGGGGCAGAGTGAAGCAGACACTTCTGCTCAAGGAATGGGGGGAAGGGAGGAAAAATGAGAGGAAGAAAATAATCTATGGCTGATGCAGAGGCCAAAGGAAATTGCTTTCTGTGAACTGCAGGGCCCTGCAGTAGGAGTTGAGCCACTGATGGCTGTGGTGCCTCTCCCAGAGCTCTCCCTCCATCCCTGTTTTCCCTGGCCTGAGGATGAGCTGTGGCTGCAGCCCTGGCAGGTTTCAGACCCTTTCATTTGCATGTGGTGAGCAGAAAACGTGCAATTGTTTTTGTAACCTAAATAACATCTCTAGTTTAGAAGCCCCGGGGGAAAATCCTTGTCAGGCTGAGCTGGCATGATGATAAATGGGTGAGGTTTGTGTTCTGGCTCTGTGGGGACTCGTGGGGTGAGCAAAACCCTCTTCTCTTGCACCCTTGTCACTCCACTCAGGAAGGGACAATTGCATTAGGAACATGCTGCTGCCTTTGGAAGGAGGTAGGACCAGGCATTTCCATTCACTGGAAGAATTCTTTTCTTGTGAGTTGAGGTGTTGGGGCTGTAGCATCTTTTCAAAGCACTGGCAATGCCTGTGGGGTTTTTCTGCCTTTGGTGATTCCAGTCATAGGACATGTAGTAATTACATATCCTCTGAACAGAGAGAGACATAGTTGTCCCAGGAAAATCCTGGGAAACTGTGTAGAAGCTGTAAGAACTTAGAAGAAAAGAATTCAAACAATTATTATCTCCCTTTCTGTAAGCATTGTTTATAGATATAGCTCTCCAGAGTATACTCTTCATAATTCACCAGTAGTGTGAGAGAAAATTCCTAAAAGCCAATCAAGTCTTAAGATCACCATTGTTTCTATAAAAACTATAGATTTCTAATAACCAAGTGTCTTTTCATGCCTTCTGATGATAGAGTCTCTGTATCACCTTTAGCTCTCCCCGATACCCCTTCAGTGATAAGGACAGACAGAAAATGTGTGTTAAATCTAACTCAGGAAACAACCATGGCATGGGGTGTTAGCAGAGCAGTTCATCAGTACACGTGTGTGTTTTTAGAAAACAGTTTAAGGTTTACAGTTATTGGCCAATCACAGTTTTCTTACAGAAAAAAAAAAAGAAATTCCTGGGGATTTGTGTAATAAAGTTTAAAGCTGCATGAAATTCATCACAGATATTTTCTCAAATTTCTGCAGTAATTCCCTAATAACTTTTGTCCCTTTAGATTTTGCAAATTTGATAATTTGAATTTTTATGGAAGATGGGTTTTTTTCCCCCTGAAGTGCTAGTTACACTGCCAGATTTTTTTTTCCTTAGGAAAATTGATTTTTTTCACATACACTTTGATAATGAAAATGTCTTTTGCACTGAAATTTATTAAAAATGTGTCTCTTTTGTTTATTCCCTACTTTTTTCTGTAAGTTCAGAGTATTTTTAAACATTTTAAAGAAAACTGATAAAGGCTTTATATTTACATACATTTCTACATAATTTTCACTGTATTTTTTGTTTAAAAATATGTAAATCAATTTGTATGCTTTAGGATTCAAGAGCATCCTTACATAGAAGCAGCCAAACAACTTGGAAGTGAAGGAAGCTCTTTAGGGTACTTAAGTGCTTGATTAAATTAGGAATCTAATTGTCAACCACTGCACATGTTCATGGGATTATTCTAAGATTCACAATACCTATAGTCTTTACAGTTTTGACTGCCTGACTACAGGCATTTAGGGGATTTTCCATCTTGTATTTTAATTTCCACCCCCCCATTTCAGGGCTGTGCTGACCAATAGGTTTGGTTTGCCTTGGGTCACCTCCCTGTTCATCCTGAGTGAAGCCCCCTCATTTCTCTGCTGGCAGCACTGGCAGGATCCTCTCTCAGCATTTGCTTGGTGCTGCCCTTAGCTCCTCCAGGGCATCTTCCGCCTCAAAAACCTCTCTTGGACCATTGCTGCTGAAGGGAATCTGGGTCACCTTTAGTATGATTTAAGATCCTAATCAGTGTTTTTTAGTTGTAGGTGCAGGTACTGTGGGTAAAGCCACACACTGATTTGGACCCCATGTGCTTCTTGGGCAAAATCAATATTATCTCTGTCTCCTCTTGGCTTTCATTTCTGCTCTTGTTTTGGTAGTTCCATGAAAGTATTTATCCTTTTTAATATGGCCTGAGCAGAGCTTCTTTGCAGAGCACTTGGGCAGTTCTGGTACTGCTGGTAAAGGATTTTATGTACACAGAGTTTGCTTGTGAGAGGCTTTCCTGTAACACGTGTCTGCAGCCTGAGTTCTTCTAAGCTCTACTCTGGTAAAACAGAGGGGAGAAAGGATAGAGCAGGTATTTTTATGTTAAATTGCTCAGAGCTTATTTAGGTGAAGAATTACTCCTTGCTTTTCTTTAGTAAATTGTACAGCTGCTTTTTTTTGCAGTCATCTTTTTTGCATTTTGAACTTTGTTATTCTGATGATGCTGAAAGACAAAGACACAAACTCCTGTCCCTAATTCACTCCAAAGAATGTACCATCTCTTTCTATGTTCTTGTTAAAACCCAATTGTGTGCAATTTGTAGGAAATTGAAACCACATTTTTCACTTAACTTTCCAAAATTAAAATTTATGAGGAAAAAGAAGCAATAAAGCAGTTACAATCTGGTCATCTATTATTATCTCTGTGGTTGGAGTAGTTCCACATTTGAAGAAAGTGACACTGAAAGGTTATCAAGCTTGTATGTATCAGTAATTTCACTTCTCTTATTCTTTCAAACCACAAGAACTGCTGAAGTTAGTGTTATGCAATTGGAAATTATCTTGGTGAAAAAGGACTTGGGTGATCTATAAAAACAAAGCTTTTCTTCTAACTGAGAAACACGGAGCAGGATTCATTTTCCTTATTCATTTCAAAATATTGATGTTAAAATAAATTTAACAGATTGTGCTCCTTAAGCTGATTTAACAGAACACGTGAAAAAGCTGAATTTTCCTCTAGATCTATTTCTATGTATGTGTTTCCCATTATTTTTCTGCTTTTGCTTTTGCATTTCCCCTCTACTCTGAGAACAATGGGAATGACAGTCCAACACCAGGAATCTCAACTGCTCCAGCTCTAGAATGTTAGTGGCACTTGCTTTAGTTTTCTCATTTTGCCTTTTTTGTCTCTGAATTAAAATCAAGCCAAATGATGGATGCCCATTACAATCAATTGTTTCAGACAAGCCACCAAAAGTATTGTAGGATTCATTTACATTTAATCAAATTACACTTTATTTGCAATTCAGGGAAATGAGAACTCTGCAGTAAATCAAATATTTCCTCTCCAAGGGCCCCATTCAGCAGAAAACATCCACAATCTTCCAAGCTGGTGCCTCAATGTATGTAGCAAATCTTCCAGTGGGAGGAGAGCTTGTGCCAACAAACCTTCTATTGCAGCCTCTGCAACATTTTTAGGGTTGTGGACACCTAAATATTTTCCAGTACAAATGCAGACCTTTGAACAATGAATAGTGCAGTGGCTTTAAGCAGCTGACAACAGACTTGCACCTCTCTTGGCTCCCTTTCATGGGCCACCAAGAAACAGCTGCAGGACTTCTGGGGTCCAGGAGTTTTGTACACCACAGGTTGGAAAATACTGCTTTTCCTCTGTGAAATGAGTTATGAAATGGGAAATTAATGAGAGTCACTGAATGTCATTTTTTGGGGGTGATCTGACATGTCTCCAAAAGCTTTCAGGATGACTAGGAATAAATTAAGAATACAAATACATTAAAAAAAAAAAAAACTTCAAATAGAATAAATTCTACTTGAAGGCATTAGTACAAGGATGGGCCGATACTAATTTTTACTCATTAGTGCCTTATGAAGTTGAAAATCTGTATGTGCTTGGAATGGGAGGTTATCATTGACTGACAGCTCCTTTCCTCTGCATTTTACTACTGAAAAACTGTGCCCAAAAGGCAACTCTTCTACCCTTGCCCAGCACAGCACAGAGAAAGAAATTTTGAATTTTGTCCCTTGTGCTTATTTACAGATTTAGTTCACTAAAACTTGACTGATTGAAGGATCTCAATTTCTCCTGATGCCTCAGACAGTTCAAACTGCAGGTCCAAACACTGGAGAGCAGCAGCTTTTCTTCCAGTGGCAGAAAAGCCTCTTTTGAGTCTCAGGCTTCCTTTGTAATTTTGACCCTGTTACTTAAAGTCAGAATTTTAATTGCGTTTAGAGTCCTGAAAGTTCATTTAGGTGCCTACTGGGATTTTTAAATAGGCATAGGTACCTAAATTTTATGGCTTTGTGGCTGTTTGTTCCCCAGCTCTGAAACTGAGAAATAATTCAGGGCTGCTATAAATTACAGGGAATGTATGATGCCAAATAATGTGGAAAGAGCTCTTATACTGAGGGGAAAAAAACACTGCATAGGTTCACAACAAAGAGGGTGACTTCATTCTTGCTGGTGGAAATACATCTTCTTTGCTGGGGAAATATCCTGAAACTTAAGGTCTCCACAGCCATAATCTGATTAAAATACAGAGCTGAAAAAATTCTGACCAAATCATGTAATGTGTTCTTTAATCCAGTGAGATTTGAAGGCCTAAGAAATAATAAATAATGATTTGCATGCTTAGTAGTTGAATGTCATAAAAGTCAACCCTGAGTACTTTTTCAAGAGTACTTGAAACTAAATTCTGTCATCTGACACTTACACCAGAGTTCAGTGGGTCAGTTTAGCTGATGGTGAATGCTGCCTATAGAATATTATGGGATTTCATATTATAAGAAGCTGTAAACCAGAGTTGCATTGGTCCTACCTCTCCCTTTCTAATTATTTAATTTCAGAATATTTGAATGTTAAGAAAAAGTATTTTTTCTAGCTTTGTTCCAGGTGCCCAGGAGATGGTGTATTTAGTTTCCTTTTATTTGTGTTTCAGTACTTCCCTTTTTACTTTATATTTGTGATAAAGTACTGAAATAGTAGTTTTTGAAGGGAACTCTGTTTTGTTGCTGGTGTGGGGGGAATTGCAGAAGGAAAGGGAACAAAAGGAAATGACAGGTAGAGCAGGTGAATCCCATGGGAGCTTTTTCCTTTTCCTTTGCTCTTTCACTTTTGTTTTGTTCAACAAGCAAAGTTTGGAAGAAAAAGGTGCCATTGCATTTCCCTTTGCTTTTTAGAGAAAGCATCAGCCAATTTGCATGTCCTAGAATTAACTATCATTGCTGTGTCTCCCCCAGCTTCAGCTTGGGTGAGTGAGGATCCATCTGCTCCAGCAGGATGCACAGAACCTTGTCAGTGCCCATTTGTTACTCAATCAGCTAAAATTTAAGTTTATTTTCAATAACTGCTTTTACCACTGAGTGTGTATCATGCTCAGATAGGGAAGAGACCACACAGAATGTAGAGATCAAGTGAGAAACAGTGAGAAAACCCCACTGGTGGGAATCTCCTCTAAGGTGTGGTCAGCCCCCCTGGCTGTGCCCAGGCTCTGCAGGGATGGACACAACTGCCCAGGGGCACACATGGGCTGGCCAGCAGCAACACAGGGCCTTCTGTGCAACACCAAAGTGATTTCTTCTGAAGCCCAAGATGCTGGACCTTTTGCAGTCCCATCCCTTTTCCTGTGTCCTGTTTGGTGAAGGAAGGTGTCCTGACAGAGAGGATGGGCTTGGCATGCACGAGGAGCATGTGGAGGAGGGAAAAGCTTCCCTGGAGCTGGGATACACTGCCCAGGAGAGCAGGAGGCAGAGATGCTCCAGGGCAGTTGTGCTGGGGCTGGTTTGGAGCAGGAGCATCAGTGCATCCTCTGTGCACATTAATTAACTCTGGCAGCCAGGTGCTTAAAGCTTCACACACTCAGGGCCTCCCTGAGTTTGCCTGTTTAAGCTCACTCTTGCATAGTGCTGATGGACCCAGAAGTGTATTTATATCATTGCTTACTGCCTGGAAAGCTGCAAATCAGTTCCTGATAAATATGCCACTTCCAGCAAGATTAATGCTAAATTCCTCCTTTTAGAGCAGCAATTTGCAAATCGCTAAATTAGATTTTAACATTCAAATGCTCTTTTTTCATGTCACACTTGCAGTATCTTTGTTTTTATCACCTGATGATACTGTTTGTGTTGATATTGAACTTTGAGGCATATTAATACAATACACATAGATTTTGATGGCAATTTTTTATGACAACAGTTCTTATGAAATCTACTAGAAAAAAATTGTGCAGAGTAATGTAATCCATTACAGAAGGTTTGCTTTTGTTTTGAATTGGATTGAAAGCACATATTTGTTTTATACAAGAGAAAATAGCAATACTATGCTACTTGGAAGGTATTTTATTGATAACTTCAGAGCTGAGATCTGAATTTTCCTATAGGCTGCCAATAATATCTAGAAAATTAGGAAATAAATAGTAGTGCATGATTATAAACCTATGTGATGGTATCTGATTATCTATCTATCATCTATCTTTCATTCTATTTACTGATAATTTCACGATCTTTAATCTGTGCATTCCACCTCTGTGTTAAGTAGGGAAATTTTAATATTTCTGATTTTGGAAAAAACAATCCAGTTCAAGCACAGGGATGTGATTACTGCTCTGGGGTGCCATCACCCAGCTCAGATGTTTTGCTGTGTATCCCAAACTCAGCAGTGACCACTGAAGAATCATTCATTCCTGCTGTAAATGAAATATTGGGAGAGTTGAATAACAGGACAGTGAGTTTCAGGGTGGTCCCTCGCTTCTTTGCCTTTTACAGCTTCTTTTTGAGATATCAGCTTTGCAGGCAATGGCTGCATCTCAGATACTTCAATTTCCATAATCACTTTCCCTGGTTTACCAAGTATATTCTAGAAGGTAAATTGGGAGGGTGGAAGAGAGGCAGGATGAGAAGAGAGGGATATAAGCAATTATTTTTGCTTCCTCTTCTCCTCTGCCTGTGAGGCTGCAGATTCCAGAGCAGTGATCTCTCTGTGGCGTGTTCAGGGGCGCTGAGCTTGTGTTTGGGGGCAGAGCTGCAGGATTTGTTGATCCCTCTGTGACTGACTGGCAAGGTGATCTAATGCTGATAATTTAGCCAAAGCCAGTGCAGCTCCAGAGCCCTCATTTTGTCAGGAGCACCAGCCCTTGACGGTGTTTGCTCATCCCATCCCCTCCTTTGCTGAGCCCCAGGCAGGGAGGGCCTGGCAGAGCTGCCCATGGGGCACTAATGGTCTGCGGGTGTGGAGATGCTGAACTGAGCTGTGCATTCAATTAAGATGAGTTTCTCAGTTAACAGGCACCCTGGGAAGAAATGAGTTACTTTCATTCCTGGGATTATGAGCACTTAATGGAGTAGACCTATCAGAATTCTGTCTGCGCTGCATGAGATAACCCTAAAATGCAGCATGGATTTTCAACTTACTCCTCTAGCAAAAAAAACAACCCAAAAACCTTGCTAGGTGAGAAGGAGAAATCAATGCTCATGTGAGTTCTCTTGCAGTCAGGCTCATGGAACTAAATGTGAGCTGGCATTGCATGCACAGTTGGATTTTAATTTATGCTTTTCTTGAGTACTATCCCTTTGCTTGTGACTTGCCTATTTAAAATTATAATTCAAAAAGGTAACTTAAATAATATTTATGATATTTTTTTCTGTAAGACTTACAATGTGAGTGGAATATCCAAAAGATGGATGATTCTGACTAGAGCTGGAGGCCTGGCTATCTGATGTGTATATGCAGTAGACTAGCTAAACCTCAGCCTGTGTCAGTGCAGTTTAAGAAAATTTGCCAGAAGGGTTCTGCTTTAAAGCGGTTCAGGATCTTCAACAAAGTGAATCTAGGATGAGTTTGTGCTGGACCTAAATGAGTAATAAGCATATTCAGGAGAAGCAATGAAAACATAAATATTTCACACCAATTGTGCACTGACGTTGTTGAGAGATGGGGAGGAGATTTGTGGGGATGCAGCTTTGGTTTTGGGACTTCCTTTTGTATTGCATCTTCCATGGAGAATAGATGGTATCTTTTCTTGGGTATAATCAGAGCAGTAAAAAATAACTTGGAAATTTTCTTTGCCCCTTCTGATAGGAAAAAGTGAGGATTTTTTTTTCCAGTTCTGTATTGGTCAGGATCACTGCAATCACTTCAGAGGGAGGAGGGATATGAATTAGAATTATTCTTCTGAGCCTACTGTACCTTGGTCTTTGGTGGATGGTTCATGCCATATTACTCCTTGCTTATTTACTGACCTCCTCAATGACTCACCTTGGTTAATGAATTAGTTTCAGTTAAATTGCTTTCACATTTGGATAATTTTATTTTTTACCAGCACCCAGTGCTTTATTTGATTAAATTAAATCAAGCATGTAGTCAATCACCTTTCTGCCAAAAAAAAAAAAAAGACAAACGAATAAGAAAAGTCATTGGTGTGGTTTTCCATAATTTATAAGTTGGCTAGGACAGGAATTGAGGGGATGTTAGTTTGGTCCTGGAGTAGGGCTGGTAGGTGCATGTAAGGCAAAAACAATGCTGCATCTTTAAACAGCCTTTAATAAGGTTTCTTTAACTACGGAGCCAAACTCTGAGATCTCCCCTGCTGTAAGCCATAAGTTGCTTGTAGGCTTGTTCTAGAGAGTAATAAGTATTGTTGTTTAGCAATTGTGTTGTTGAAATTCAGCTCCACTATGTCTGACAGTATTTATCTAAAATACTTTCCCTGGTGCATGCTCAAGTTCCAGTAAACCGTGTCTTATTGTGCGACCTTTTCATTTTGCAGTGAAAAGGGATCAGCTCGTCAGATAAAAGCTACAAGCTGAAGTACAGGAAAAATGCGTGCTCAGAAAATCCGAGCATGATTGAAAACAAGATGTGTTAAATCAATGCAGTTTATCGCCTGCCTATTCCTGGCAATTGCTGTTCTAAGCTCATTCTGAGCACACACTAGATGATAAAAGTATAGTGTCACAGTGCTCACTGGGGTGTGAGGCCAGGGAAACATGTTTATCAGACAGGCTGGGATGATTTTTTTTTTTTTTTACCCTTGATAACATTTATTGTCAACATTTTTGCAGCAAAGAAACCCCAAACCCTGAACAGTCATGGAAGCAGGTGATACATCTGCTGCTGAAATCAGAGAATACCAAAAGCTCTCAAATTATACATTTCTATGTAAATGTTACAAACTAGAAAACAACAAACTCAACTGTTTCAATGTTAAACAATTTGCTGCATCATCTGGGATGTAGCCAAAATGGTCCTTTTGCTTTTGGGTGAGTAGCCTTACTGCAATTTCATGTAGACAAGTCAAAGCTAATATTTAGAAATAAAGGTGTGTGGAAACTATTGTTTTCTCAAGGGATTTTAAATTAGTTATGGAGAGGGATTAAAGACCTAAATTAAACCTCACAGCAGGTCAGCCCCTTCCAAGAGTACCACACCTATAATATTCATTACAGCTAGGCATAATTCATCTCATTTTTATGATTCAACTCCACCTGTATTTCCCTGTGAATCTCATTTCCAGAGATTTTGGATGTGATAGCTGGTGTTTTTCCAATTTTCTCCCTTCAAGATTCTTTTTTTCTCTGCCCATTGTGAACTTGCAAGTCAGAAGTCTACAGTTCTGAGAAACAGCCAAATTTAGGCTAAAAAGCTTCTAATAGGAATTCACACAGGACACTGAGTTTTTCATTTATGCATCCCCTGGTAATAGGGTTTTTTTTAATAATCTGAAGAGATGATGAGAAATAACAAGGTTAAAAGTGAGAGAGGCAATATTCAAAAGGAGATATTTCTGCATACAAACAAGTTTCAACAATGGCTTCCAATACTGTCTACTCCAAAGGACTTTGTGAAGGGTGAAAAAAGAATAAAAAAACCTACCTACATGTTATCCAGAATTATCCCTAGGACAATTTTAAAGGTGTCTGCACCTACACTGTGGAATTTGAGAAGTGCATGCAGAGGAAAAATTGTTGAAAATATGCAGAATACGGAATGAAGGAAAAGGTTACATGAGGTGACAGTTTAGCATCTCCCACGCTCTGTGTGGTACATCTCTGCATCTGTTTCTGAGCCAACAGTTTAAAAATAAATGCAGTGTCTTGATTTTTAAAATGTTTTAAAGTAGGTCTAAATATAGATCTTATAACTAACCTTACACACCCATTATTGTAAATCTTGGCTTGGATGCATTTCTGTGCTTGTGTTTCTGTGTGCACATATATTTATTTATTTAAATGTGGGGACAAGCCATTGAGAACCAGCCCTTTTCAGTGAATTTTTTATTGCCTGCTCACATGCACCTTCAGAATTTGTCTGAAAAACTGGAAAATATTCACATGTAAATGCTGTTTATCCCCTTTTTAATGACTGCCAAAGTTGCATCAATTAACCTGGACAGCCAGATGAAGTAACCAACATGCTTTAATTTCCTTCTGGCCCTCTGTAGGCACATTCCCAGTGAATTCCACCAGCCTGTTGTGAAATTGGGATGTTTAAATTCCAGTGCCTGAAACTGGATTCTGTTTCAGACTCCCTTAAGGCCAAATCCTCCCCATTAGACAAGAGGTCAGTGCAGTCAGAGGAAGAAGAAACTGTGAAGCTCACAAATTGTTTGACTTTTTTTTCCCCCCAAGCCAGATTGCAGGTTGCTGTGAGTGAACTTTCAGAGTTGTTATGTTTGGAGAAACCAACACATAATTCCTGCTAGACAGATCTCATAATCACATTCTGCAACTTCCATAAAAATATGGGGCTCAAGACATGCATTCCTTGCATCTTCAACACCTCCACTGGCTGCAGAGAAGGGAATTGCTCCTCTGGTTCTAAGTTCCTGGAAAACAATTGTTTTCAGGAAGAAAATATCACTCTATCATGTCTGTAATAACACCGATGAACATGGAGGAGCTGCCTCCAACACTGGCCTATTGCATCTTTAGTTCAAGTACAGAGCAGTCACTGGGGAGCTCAGAACTCTGTGTTGGGTTTATCATTTGACTCAGCCCTGTATTTTCTTCATTGTCTGTTAGGGCATTACGTGGCAATGAAATGTAGGAATTACATTTCAGATATCTCTCTTTCCAATTAAAAAAAAAATCATGATGTCACAGTTCAGTTTTAGAAATGGAAATTCAATGCACAGGAGCATGTTTAAGTACCAAGATGAGAAAAATTAGGAAATTCTGGGTGAACACTGGAAGGGCCATTCTAGCCCAGACCTTTCTGTGCAGGCTCTTGCTGTCTCACCCACTTCCATTTTCCACTTCATGTGGGAATAAACACTCCAGGGAAAGTCAGTGGAAAGAAAACTTTAGAAAAAGCAAGACAAATTCACAACAACAACAACCAATAGCTCAGATGCTTGCATGTTTTCATTTAAGGAGCTTTAATTAGCAAAGGAAAAGTCTTTGCAGGGAGATTTGCTGAACAGACTTTTTCTCATTTGGTGATGGGGTTTTGAAGTGGGTTTTTGTTTCTGTCTTTGTAGAGCAGGCAGAAAGAGGCCACTGTGCATGAGAGTCATTGGGTTTGGTGTCAAAATGTTGCTTTCTAGCACTGTCCACTAGCACTGCTGTACTGCAGGACCTTAGCAAGGTATTTTAATACCTGGAATTTGATATTATTATGGTCTGTCCTGTCCTATTCCCATCTTCTGCAGTCAGTGTTTGTTAGGGTCAGGGGCTTGCAGCAGAAATATTTTGTGGCTATGAGGTGTTGAGACACAAAATTTTCTTTGTGTTGGTCACAGAATTACCTTCTATTTATATTCTGACAAGGTCTCTCATTGGACAGGGAAAAAAACCCCAAAACAGCTGTGTAGACCCCAAAGCCCCACCTCTTTGACACTGCAATTTAGGACCTATCACCTGCTGTCTAATTTTGTTGTAGAGCCAAATTTACAAAATAAATTTGTGAAGAGACAGAGGAAGAGTCTAAAGCATCTTCTTCCACTCCACTGTTCAGTGACTCCCTGGTGCTCCACAGGAGCAGGCACTGTGGGATATTTAATTCCCACATTCAGCCTTTCCCTGAGTGTTTCACTTAAAAAAAATCAAGACCAGATTTCTCCTCTGAGACAGGGACGGTCAGACCTGTGGGCCTGAGGCAAATTTTCTTGTAGCCTTCAGCCTTTATTTGGGGTTATTTGAGCCCTCAGAGTCCCTTCCCTGTCCTTGCAGCCTTTTCCACTGGAAAAGCATATGGGAAGTTCATAGGTCTAAGTGCTGCTTTCTCACTGGTTTTGGGTCAAACAGAATGAAAAAGAAACAAGGACTGAAAAATAAAAGGAGTAAATGAAACCATGAATGCATGGGAAACAAATTAACTGGATATGTTTTACATTCTGAAATATTTCCATAATGCTGCTATGTAGTGTGTGTTTATTTTTCTTTGAATAATGATGTTAAAATGTGTCTAATTCAATTACTCTCTGCTTTTGCTGAATGAGTTTTCCTTGATGAAGGGCTCTCTGCACTACCCCAAGCTACGAATTCCATATGATATTTGAAGAGGTCCTTTTAATTGCTGATATTAAGTGTCGATCATTCTGCTGGGAGTTGGCAGCATGGCCAGAGAAATAAATTCCTCTCTCAGATACATCAGACAGTCATTCAATTAACAACCAAAGCTTTATTGACACAGTAGGAATTCATTATGTGAAATATTAAAAAAAGCCCTCCACTGACTAGTTGAAAAAAAAAGAGACTTTTAAAGATGGTGGATTATCTGCATGCGGTTATTAAAATTATTTGTGCAGAATTCAAAGTTATGGTTATGATGGAAATATTTTTTCTCAGAGGCATGAGCAGCATTTTTGTTGAAAACATAAGCTGGACTTTGAAAAGATGGCTATAATATACACATGCCTATTTCCACAGACATCGTGCATTTTCTTGATTAAAAGCCTGAGATTTTATGAGTTATGGCTTTAGAGTTACTGCATAAAGAGCTTCATGGCTTATTCTGTTAGAGTCTAATTTGAAAGAAAGTTCTTCCTCAAGGGTTTAAGAAGTAATTCATAAAATGGTAAGAATAATAAATATTGTGCCTTAACTCATACACTAGGATAGATAGACAGATTTTGTACACCTGGGTGTAATTTTAGTTAATTCACACAAGAGACAGGCTGAAAGTTTATTGTTTGGAAGGAGAAAAATGGCTTAAATCTTGTATTTGCAAAAATGATTATATTAGCTTAAATGAAAATGCTACTCTATTAATGGCTTCAATAAGCTATGCATTTGGAAAAGTATTTTAATAAAAAGTTACCTGAAGTTTACTGCAACTTAAAATATGTAAGTGAGGGAAAAGTACTTACCTTGATTTATATGTCTTTTGGAGGTGTAATTATTGGCTTTTTACTCACCTATGTAAAACAATGTACTTTTGTAAATGGATTTCTGGCCACTTTACTCCTTTTTTTTTTTTTTCACATAAAAAATAAGCACTGTCAATCAAAGAATTTTAAGGTTTATTTCCTCTTTAGAAATGATTGATAGCCTTTTAGATTTACAAGTTGACAAGTTAAAGGGTTCTATTGGTATAATTATGTACTAAATTCACAGTCTTTCAATTTAAATGTCCTTTTAAAACCACAAGATTATCATACCTGTATTTTGAAAAGTAGGCCAGTCAGTTTGGGTTGGTATACAAATTGCTTCCATTAGCCTTGGGACCTATTTGAATTTAGTACAGTTTTTTAAAGTTAGTAGTACTTTCAATGGTACTTTTAAAATATAAGGTAATGGGAATGCATTTTAAGTACCATATGTGTTAGCTTGTTTTTAATGTACGGATGTCAAGAACACAAATAGAGAGTTTGTATTTCTGATTGATTCTTTTTTTTTTTTCAATCATGGAAAGAAAACTGTTATTTGAATTAAAGGTGAGGGAAATGCCTTACTGCGGATGGACTTCAGCAGCAGAGACCAGCCACGTTTACTGGGGCAGAGGAAAACCTTGCAGGGGGATGTGTCTGACCTTGTAGGAGCTCTTCTACAGTGCTTGGAGATGAGAATATTCCCTTTTTTTGGAGTTTTTACACCTCCTGACACACAACTGGTCTGGTTTAATGCGAGTGGGGTTAAATATGTGAACAGATCTCTTTCATTGAGAGATGATTAATTACATTTGGGTTGTAAATGAACAAGGAATGGAGGGCTGAAATTGTCCAATCTGTTGTCAGATGTCCAGACAGCTAAAGATCCCTTTTTTTCTTTTAATTTTATGTAAGATTAAAAGGTTGAAGGGGTATAGACTAATGAGTGATATTTAACAATAGCAGTTTAGGACCCAGTCCTGCAGATTGCTGTGTGCAGCCTCTCCCCACCACTAAAGTAAAGCTGAAGCTGTTTGAAGCAGAAAGTTTTCACTATCTCTCACAGTATGCTTGATGCCTTCTGAGATTGGACCATAAAATTAACTTTTTTTTTTGGCCATTTAGTTCAGAAAATATTCAGAGGAAATACTCTGTGGATTTCAAATGTGTTGAACATGTAGGAAGATATGAGAAAATGACTGCTAACTCTGAGGGGATTTCAGAACTGGCCTCCATTTATAATATTGCAGAATTTAGTAACTAGTTTCCCAAAGGATCTAAAGGGAAAATGGCCATAAACTAGACTGAATTAGAGGAGAAACACATTTGGCAGAACCACACTAAAATCTTTGAATGTATTTGCAAAAGAAATTTAAATTTGAGCTGTAGGGTTTTGTTGAGTTTTTTTTTCATCTTCTCATAGATCAGCTATTTTTGATAATAAATATAAATAGCAGTCAATTAATTTATTTAAAAAAGGATTTAAAATAAGCAGCCTTGTAAGTAAACTCAGAGGTAAGGAAATGAGGGGGTTCCAAACCAAGGAACTGTGATATTTTCTGCAAATCTACACAGCAGAGGGGTCAGTGTAGGCCAGGGTGTGAAAGGAAATGTAGGGAAAAAGGCCCAACCATCCCAAAATCAAAAGGAGTCAAAGCAAGGGAAAAGCCTTATGCTCACTCCTTCCATATAATGACCCGGATAGAAATAAAAGATCATATTCAGATATTCCTGATGAAAGGAAATACCTGAAAAAACCTCAAACAAACAAGGAGACTGGAGGGGTGTCATGACCTCTGGGGTAGTAAAAAGCTCAGAAAGTAAAATCCCGAAGGATTTCTGGTCTGGTGTTACCATAATACTGCAAGACTCATTTCAGGATATGGTCAGAAGGTTCCTTTCTGATGTTGGAGGAATGCTGAGGTCCTGCTGGCCCATGGACCATGTGCCTCTCCAGGCAGTTCCATCAGCCCCATGTTTGTGTTTCACCACGTTGGGTAGGTCTGCATCCCTCAGCATCACCTTCCTGTGCCTCAGGCTGCAGCAGCATTGCTGGATTTGCTTTTGGAGATGGGAATTTGACCCTTTTCTTGCCAGCTGGACAATCTGCTGTAGAAATGTGATTTGAAAGTAACAGTAATTTAAAGGGATTGTTTTGAGGGCATGTTATGGAACACCAATTAATTACAAACAAGCCAGGGATTGGATACTGGTTTCACGATAACATGAAGATCTTTAGGAGTATGGAAAAATGTTCACTTAAAACATGGAAATATGGACAGGTTATGCCATGTTGAGACTGGGAGATGGAGTTTAATGCTAAATCTTTTTGCAGTGTTCAAATATCATCATTCTAGCCACATAAAAAGTTCATAATAAGATCCTCATAAAGGTATATGATATATTCATAAATTAGTAAGACTTTGTGTGAGAAATAATTTTTTTTTGCTTTAATAAGCTAAGACGAGAAGACTTTAAAATGATTCAAAAATGAAAAAACATAGGTTTTTTTTTTCCTCCACAAAAAAAAAAGGCTGAAAATATAAAAATCCACATTCAAATTGATATTTTTTTCCATTTAACTGAAAAAATTCGAACAAATTGCTGTGGAATATTTCCACATCTCTATTGGCATGGGAGAGTCAAGATGTGCTGTTGTTTAGAGATGCTTGAGAATACTTGACTGTTCCAGTTCACCAAAGCACTTAGGAAATTCTAAGCACATGTTGAAGTCTCACTAACATCTGAGTTTTAAAGTGATCATATGACTGGAAATATAGCTAGAAGGTCATTCAGTGCAGTCCCCTGTAATTATAGGCAATCATATAAAAAACATAATATGCTCAAATTTGCTTTGCTGAAAGCAAATGGGTTTAAGTATGTGCTTACAGATAAGCATGTGCTTAAAGGCTTGACACAATCAGAGCTTCCATTAATGCAGACAGACCAGCATTTTCATGAAGATTAAAGTGTTCCACTTTCACCATTTCTCACCTCCATTTTATCGGACAAGGACTAGGGAAAGATGAACTAAAAACATTGATGTATTTTTTTTTTTTTAATTATTAGCTCTCCTGGATCAGTTTAGTGCTGATCAGAGCCTAAGCTGATGAAGTCAGTGTCAATGAGTAAAAAATAAAACCTCTGCCAAGACAATTGTCTGTATTTCACAACAAAATTATTTGTGAACATTGCACATGGAGCATATTAAATGCATAATGAAATTTGGAACAAAACAGGCACTGGGATAGGAACTACTTTTGCCTTCCAATCACCTTCCTTGTAATATGAAAAACCCAACACGAAACATGGGTGTGAAGTATTTATCACATTGGTTTCATAGTGCCTTTCAGAGACAATAATTGCTTCCTGTTTGGAAGATGTATGCAACATCCCCAGATTTTCCCACAGCTTGGAAGATGATGCACAACATCCCCAAATCTTCCAGCAGCTTTGCTGAAGTGGGAAGGTTTGGATGGAATCCAAAGGACCAACCTCAAGCAGTGTTTGGACCAAGACTTGAGTCAGTGCTGAGTTCCCAGGGGGTTTTGCCATGGTCCTGCCATGGTCCCATGGTGCCTTTGCCCATTGTCACCTGAGCCCCCTGCTGTGCCTTTGTCACCTCACGCTGTTGTTTGTTGTTGTTTCAGCTCTGAACGAACCCACCATTGACTATGGTTTCCAAAGGTTACAGAAGGTTATCCCCCGGCACCCCGGTGACCCCGAACGCTTGCCAAAGGTCAGCACGAAGTTTATTGTTCTGTTAAATGTGGTAAAGATGGTTACTGCATGTTTTTATCTGAAAGTGCAAGGCTCTGTGAATATGATGGTCCTGGTTTGGTACCCAACCCAGACAAGCAGAAACAGAGGCATGACCAAGAATGCCCAATCAGCAACTGGAGCCTTAGGAGAATTCTGCTATTTTCTCAGGCACAGCTAACTCAAACAGCTCTTGCCTTTCTTAAACACAAATCTTTCTCTATGTTCTAAAATATGTAATAATGAACATATTTTTTGGTTACCATTTTGGGACCAGAGAAGTGTTTTCATGGAATAACGATGTTTTTTGGTTTTGATATCAGTAGCACTTTGCCAGCATAATTTTGAGAACTTCATCATTGATAAAATCAAGTTAATTGGATGTGACTCCATTGCTGCTGCATCATGTATTGGTTTAGGGTAATAATGATTATATAGTGTTTTATTTCAGAATTGCTGATTTAATTAGAGCATTGTGTACTGAAGTGATGTTTGTTCCCATGAAAATTAGTGAGGTTTTTTGTTGATTTCTGTCAAGTAAAAGCTGGGGGAAGGACAGCATTGTTCAGATAGGTTTCTTGTACTGGGAAAACACTGGGATTGCACTCAGATCTGTTTTTGCTACCTTGCAAGAATTTGCAGTGACTTTTGTGGTATACTGGAGTAAGAGGTGGGGGATTTAAGTGCTGCTGGTGTCCAGAGGAGCTCTGAGCAATAGTGAAGATCTGGAGTCACTGTGGCCAGCTGCCACCACATGTTTTATCTGCTGTTACTGAGGGAGCTGGGGAGTCAGAACATTCCCTGTGGAAAAGAAAATGTGAATTTGCAGACCTGAGACACAGACAAATGAATTGTTCAGTTAATGTACATCCAGTATAGCCTTTGTGAGTGGGCAATACTTGTGACCTTTCTTCTGTATCTCCCTGAGCTGTCCACAGGCTTCCATCAGGGATTGTTGTAGGCTTTGATTAGTTGCATTTCTAAAGTGTTTGAAAGGTGAGGAGATTTCCTGAACACTGGAACTTAATTTGTTTAATTCCTTGAAAGAAATGAAAGTTAGTATGTGACTTTTTTACACGCTTGTTCTGTCTTTTATCTTTGCCTAGGAAGGCTGCAGGCTGTGGTTTTGGGGTCACCGATGTGTTGTCCTTCCCTCTTCCCACCAGAGAAACATGCTGTCCTAGGGAGTTACATTTACCATTGGCTCTGTTCACCCTCTGCAAGCTGTCCCTTTCCCTAACATTTGGACAGACTTGCAGCAGGACACGGCTTTCATGGCTTGTCAGGTTTCACTACAGAGGCGCAACTCTTTCCAAAGAAAGAGAGCATCCTTCTGTAGGGGCTTTTTTTTTCACCTCTATCCTGCCTCTGCTGCCAAATGTACTTCTGGAGGAAAATAGTTTATCAGAAAATAAGAAGCCAGCCTGCACTATGCACCAGGCATTTGCAAGGCTCAAAAGAACTGCTGCAAAACTTCCCTAAACCCAGCATTCTAGCTGGCTACTAGATGGCTGTAGATTTTATTTAAATCAGGAAATTAAAGTAAAATAATACTGGGCAATTCCCAATAGAGTTATGTGTCTAGGGGTTGTGATGGAACAAGAATTGGGCTCCTTTTTGGCTCCTGAGGTACTGAGGGATCCCCAGCAATGCCCCTTTGTGCTGGTATGGAAATGTGGGAATGCAGCCTCCAGGATGAGTGCCCTAATCTTTCCCATTTGGTCTGAGACTGGTTGTGGGAACTCAGCACATCGTTCCCGATGTCCAGAGATGCCAGGAGAACCCTTGGGGGTCTCAGAAATCCTGGAATGTTGCCAAGAGTGCTTGGTGGCTTGATTTTGATCCATCCACAGAAGTGACAGCAGTTTGAGGACATGAGAATCACTTTAGAGTGAAGGGTGTAAAAGGGACACATTTAGGAGGGTGAAATATAAACTTTAAGGTTTTTGGTACAGGGGGGTTATGGAGACAAGATGGAGGGATCAGGGCGTGTCTCGTCCTTCTTCTTTCTTCTTCTTGTCTTCCATCTCCTGTGGTGATGTTGGCACTTGGGGATTGGTTTATGGTGAAGGTGCACTTGCCAACATGGGTGAAAAGTATTGGAAAATAAAGGTAAATATCGTGTACGTAGATTTTAGTATAAAAAGACAAGACCGCCTCATGGGTGGTCAGAGTGCCTGTGGCTGCCTTGCAGATCAGACCTCTGTTGGGCAGACAGAAAATTTTGTAGATAAGAAACAATAAACAATCTGAAGACCGAAAAGCTGAAGAGTCCAGACTCGTCCTTTGAAACGCGTGCCACCCAAGAACCACCCTACCCGTGTCGGGGCAGAGACAGACAGCCGGACCCGACAACTGGTACCACACATTCCTGCAGGCAGAAGAAAGCTTCTCCTAGCTCCATATCCCAATTCTGAAATTTAGCAGGTATTTATGGATAGGGTATGAGAGTGAGGGTTAGCACTCAGTCATCTGTCCCCTTCTCTTGGCTTCATGTGTTTCTTTGGAGTACCTTTTAAACTAATTTTTTAAATCTTTAAATCAAGGGAAATTGTGGTTATGTCTGCAGAGGTAAGATGTGATGGCCTAAAAAAAAAAGGTCACTTCTTTAGGGTTGGACAAACTGAGTGAAGAAACTGGTTACACAGTGCAAGCTTAGAGAGAAACAGGTTGTAGAGAGGACTCTTTTTTTTTGTCTTTGGGTAATTCCTTCTGTGCAAGCTTGAAGGTTGGACCTCAAGTTCAAGTCTCATTAATATGCCACGCACAGAGGCTGAATGCAGCAGGGGTTGGCACATGTCGACTCCTGTGTTTGAGGCACTGATGGTTCAATTCCCAGCATCACTTGCTGGCTCCAGGATCAGCATCAAGGACGTGTGAGCCCCTGTGCTGGTGAGCACTGCACAGTGCTCTTCCCCATGTCATTAAACCAGGAAGGGCTTTGGCAGGGTTCCACTGCAGACAATTCTCAGTGGCTACTTAGAGCAGTGTTGGAAGCCATATGGCTCCCACAGTGGAACCACGGGCAGAAAGGGCAAATGTTCCAGAGAAACAGAAGAGAGGAGAGCAGTGCTCAGAGCTCTCAAAATCCTTCCCTCCATTTCCCCCCTTGTCCTGGCAGCACATCATCACTTTCTGTTCATGAAAAAGCTTGTGCCTTTGCTTTAAATAAACAAAACAAATAATATTTCTCTAATTGCTGCTAGGGTTCGTGGTCATTATTCCATTGAAGCATTACTGATGAATTAGAGATCTTTCCAGAGTGGTTGTGATTTTTGTGTTCATAAGGGCATGCTGTCCTTCCCATGGACCATCAAGAGCATTCTGCTCTGTGACTTATTCCTGCAGTCAAGGAGAATTGTTGAGACCACCAAAAGTAAGTGTTAGCACATGCTTTCCCCTCCAGAGCTGAGGAGTTAACAGTATTTCTAAAACCATTGAGGCTGTTAGAGAAGTTTGAGCTCCACAAGTTTGGAAGCAGTGTTTTCAAAAATGCTCAATATTTATGCTCAGGATTAATTTTTTGAAATGTTCCATCTATCTGCTGGAAGTAGGCAAAGAAAAAAAAGACAGATTTTAAAAAATAATTTCTCCTTCCCGGCGCTTCAACAGGCAAATTCCAGTAGAGAATGCCCTCCCACAGTGAGGAGAATGGGAGCACCTGGAAATGAGGGTCTTTGGACTGCTAGATTGACAGCTGATGTGCTTAAAGTAGAAATGCAATATATAGTTTCTGGAGAAAAGAGAGGGAGCTGGTGTTAGCAGCTGAGCTATGGAGCCAGTTTGAGCCAGAATCCTGATCCCTTCTTGTCCAGAGCAGGTCAGGGAAGGCAGCCAGTGGAAGGAGATGTGCATGTCTGTACAGACACCCCCACACCCACAGGCACCAGGAGGAGAGACAAGGGGTGGTGAGATTAGCACCCAAAGCTGGGAGTGAGATCAAGTACCAGGAGTGTGCTGGGCAGTGTAGTCTTTCCTTTCTAATACAGACAGGAGGCAGATCAGAGGAAACAAGAGACCTCTGGGGATAAGAGAAAAGGAACACTGTGATGCTGAGGTTGAGAAATGCTGTCATTGTCCTGCAGGAGCAGTCTGTCGGGAGCCTGTGTGGAGCTGGGAACAGCCCTGCACGTGTGTGTGCCCCATTTCCATCTGGAGTGTTTGCACACGTGCACACAAATGCACTCGTGCTGCTGGTTCCTGTGCACATAAACTGCAGTGGAGATCACTGAAGAGTTCAGATCACAACAACATGTTGAGTCTATTTAGGTTCATTCATGTAACTACCCTGCAATCCTTAAAATAAATCCCTGGCAGACACGTTGCAATTCTACAATTTTGTTAAAACTCCACAGCTAGAGCTGTAAAACAGCTTCAGCTGTGAGCTAGATTTGAAACACATCCATCCTAAATGATTTAATAACAACGATTCCTCTTTATATGCAATTTCCTAGATTTTATTTGCCATTTTCACCACTCCTACAACTCATCACTTGTATTTAGATTAAGCAGAAGATTGTTCACTCTGTGTTTGAGAAGCAAGTCATTGCACCAACCCCCTCTGTGATCTGACATCCTCTCCCTCCCAGTCTGTTCCTTCAGTGCTCTCTAGGAGACCCCTTATCCCTCCTGAAAGGGACCTTTACTTCTGGTTTCTCTTCATGTAGATGAAAGTGGAGCTTCTCTCTCTAGTGCACAGGGGACTCCCTGCTGAGCTGAGAGCACAGGTATACAGAATCCTCCTTCCCTCCAGCTCCTTTTCTCTGGTCAGTCATTAAACCCCCCCAAGACACAGCCCAGCTCCTCGTTTAGGACACTAATAAAAGACATGTGTTTATTAGGAATCAGAGGCTGGCAAAAGCAGTTGTCTTTTTCCATATGAAATCCCACAGATCTGCCCTTTATCCATCATGACATGGGTATTGTTTATATTGCAAATAAAGGTTGTCTCTAAACGTGGGTGGTTGGCCCAGGCTTGCTAGCAGAGGTTAAAATAGCAATGAAGACAATGCAGCTCAGGTTTGCTGCTTCAGACAGACCCAATGGAAATTCCAGAAAGGATTGCCATTTACTAACTCAACATATACTGTATTTTAACCAAAGTTAGTAATTTTCAGCTAAGAAAACACTTTTTTTTCCCACCTAGTGTAACAAGAGAATCATTAGAAAACTTTTATATTAAGTGTGGGCAGGAAGGGGGGCCATGTAAAGAGGACATATTGGAGCTCATATGTACAGCAAGGAGGTCTTGGGATGTGCTTGGAGGGCTCTACATTCTACTGTAAAATTTACAGGAACTCTTAAAAAAGAGTTAAGGTTGGTATTGAACACTCAGCAGCTGGGGTGTTTGAAGTTTCCTAACAATCTGAGCACATATTTGGTTGAGGAGCTTGTTTAGGGGGTCTGATACTTTGTTTATCCTATAGAAAATATTCAACAAGAGAGCATCAAAGCTTCTGAAATGGTGAGGCAGCTGTGCAAGTGTCACCCTTATGGGGTGGTGGATGTCACAGGGGTGTCTGGGAATATGCAGAGCCTGAAAGGAGAGAGCAGAGGGACAGAGGCACCGCTCACTGAAGGGCAGAGCCAGCACACAGGGCTGGCAAGGAGCCCTTTCCTTTCTGAAGGTCAGCAGTGTGCACACACATTTCACTGAGCTTTCTTTATAACTGGGTCAGCATTTACTCAGCAAATGATTAGAGCAGATGGTGTAATTTAGAATCTATGACAAAACTTTTAATAGATCAGGGCTAACATGATGACAAGGAGCTCTGCGCCGTTCTCCACTCCCGCTCTCTGCTTTGCCTTGGGGTAAAAATCATGCCTGGGATTGGATTTTCTAGTCTGCACATTCCATCTGAGCGACTCCAACCACTTGTTTGAGCATCCTGTAGGAGGGATCCCCACATTTCTCTGCTCCCATATCCTCATCCTTGTTGGTTTTAAATACAACAATTAACTGAGGATGACAGGAAGACGCCAAACAGGTAAACACAGTCCCTTTGAGGAGCAGGTTTTGAAGGAAAAAGCCACAGTTTGAAGAAAGTAACAAAGGCTGCATTTGTGTATTTTGCTCCATGGAGCTGAAAATATCTAGTAAATTGATCCCGTGGGAGTAATAAATACACATTACTTTATCTTGTACTTCATGTCCTATACCCCTGAGCCTTGATAGAACAACACCACTTAATAGACTTAAAAAAAGAGTAATTACAGTCATTGGTTGTGTGATATTTCAGCCCTTCCAGCCCTGCCTGACCTTCTAATTTAGCTCACCGTGTCTAACTAATGCATTTATATTCATCTTTTATGAAGCATGTGTAGTACAAAATTGACTTTGCAGCCTTTAGCAAGCTGTCTTACCAGGTTTGGGATCTGGTTAGTACAGCATACTCTATAGCATATGTACATTTACAGCAGAATTCTGCATGCATATGGTTCTGATCATCTATTACTTTTTATCCTTTTGGAAATAAAATAAAAAATATATTTTTTCCATTTCATCCTCCCCTCCCCCTTTTTAAAGCTTTTATTCATTGTGGCATTATTTACAGCTAAACATGCAGGCAGGAAAAAGCAAGCATTTTTAAAATGATTACCACTAATGTTTCTACTTGTCAGAAGTGCTTAAATTTTCCTGCACTTTGTCTAAAAACTTAGCACTTTTACCTTTTAAGAATTACAGATTTCTAAGATCTTACCAAGCTGATTTACAAACACAGCTGACAGTTTATGATGAATGATGTTGCAAAATGTGCAATATGTTTCTCTGTCATTTCTATGCATGTATATATTAAGAAGAAGATTAAGAAGAGAGAGAACCCCCCTCTGAAAGAAACCCTTGAGTTAGAGAGCACACACACAAATCTCTCTCCTGTGTTTCCTCATAACTTCCCGCTCACTTCACTCATCCAGCGGAGCACAATTGTTCTCTGTGCATTTTCTCCCACCATATGGTATCCTCATTACCATACACTAAGGGTCCATATGGGGAACTTGTGAAGTGAACTGTATTCATTTTAACTGCCAGATGAGCAGCCTTTTGCTTTGCAAGCTTAGCTTAAGTCATCTGCTGTCTTTATGTTGTTATGGCAACACAGCACCAATAAAAAATTCTAATCTACTGTAAGTGTCTGGGTTCACTGTATTTTAAATGCTCCCCGTAACTGTCCTCCAAGTGAGGAGCTTGTTCTCTCAGTGGGACAAAGGGTTATTGTCAACTCCAGCAGGTGGCAGTAAAGAAATTGTTTTTTTTTTTTCTTTAACCTTTCTTAAAAATATCTATTTTTCCTTTTCCCCCCATATCCGCTCACCTCAGAAAGTCATAGAATTGCACAACATGGTCAGTCCTTTACACACCAAGGATTTCTGATGCTCAGGTAGGAATTGCAGGTGATAGTTTAAAGTTACAGCTCAAATATTAAAGAGAGCAAAGGATGAAACAGTGGAGGCAGCTCATGAGCTTTATTGAGAGATCCAGGCTCAAGTACCTCTTTCACCAGGACTCTGATGCCTCCTCTTCACCAGGACTCTGATGCCTCCATAGCCACACAGCTATGTTCAGTTTTGGAGCTGTTTTCTTGCTTCTAGCTACATTTCCAAACTCCTGGATCAAATACAAAGCTAATTAAGAATATCTTATATTAATGGAAATAGGCAGCAGCATCCTTAGACATAAATCATCTTCACCTCCCCAGGCCACATGATATGTTGCATCTCTGTCTCCCTGTCTGCATTGAAAGTGAACGTTTGTAGTCTCAGTTCATCAGTTCACATTAGCCTCATGCTGAATATTTAAACACAGAACAATTTGAACACACCATGAAGAGAGACAGTGACTGCACTTTCACTTGGAACAGCACGAGCTCATCTAATAATAATTTAGTAAATCAGCCATTTAGTGGCTCAGTTGTACACTGTATTGTGCCAAATAATATTCAGTTCAACTGAATGCTGGTGAAATGGAAATCCAGACTCCAGTCATGTGGCACTTTTTTTGCTCAATGGAGAGATGAAATGGAAAACCACCCTCCCAACAGACTGTTTGAATGTAGTGATTTATCAAAAATATAGTAGAGTGACAATATAAACAGGATTTGGTTGTATGGGGTACAATCTATTCTAATTAGGTTTTATTATAGTGGTTTCTCCTGTGCAGATTATTTGATAATTCAGGATTATTCAGGAGAGCAGATCTGTGTAGTTACAGCCTAGTTACAATCCTTTGAGGCCCAGTCCTCTGGGGAGCCTGGTGAGCTCTTTATTGCCTTATTCTGAGCCCTGGCTCACAGGGAGCCCTGTGCCCCAAGGAGCAATGGGGAAACACAGCTGCTGCCATGGGTGTTGCTTCATAGCATGAAAGCACTATCAGATTGATTCCTTTTCCCTTTTTAAGGCTATCAAGATTTGTAGGGAGTGGTTATATCTTAGACTGACTGATATAACTGGAATAAAACAGCTTTTTGGGTGCCCATCCTTGCTTCCTGTGTGCTGACTGTACCTTTTCTGACCTGTATCACTCTTTAATAAAAGATATTACCTCACCCTACAAAGCTTGCTTTGGTTCTAACCATAGCCCACTGTAATTTCAGCCAAACAGCTACACTTCAAGGCTGTCTCTGATGAAGATGGGGGAGAAGAGAGTGTGTTTTCCTAGAAAGTCTGTTGTGAAGTTTAATTTGCTCCCATTAAAATGGTGCTTTGAGATCTCTGAACGCAGGGCATTGCAGAAATGTGAAGTAATGTCTATAATCTCACCTAGAGTCTCCATTTCTGGCCTACTTTTAGGTGTTATGTGGTGGTTTACGTGGTGATGTAAAATATCATTGCTGTGTATTTCTCACAACACAGCCCAATTGAGTGGCAGAAAAAGCATCTCCAAACCATCGCGATGCCATTTAGCAGAGAGTGCTGGAAGCAATAGGAGCCTCTTGTCGTAATTCTTCTAAGAAATACAGAGCCTCACAATCTCTGCCCAGCTGCTGACGCTGGAAAACTCAAGCATTTTGGTAAAATGAATCAAGCAGTAATGTTTCTTTTATGAGATCCCCTCCCAGGAAGGGAAGGTTTGGCACCATTTGGAGATCAGGCTGGGTGATCCATCATAGCAGAGGCAGCTGTCCTGGAGTGTCTCCCAGGTCACCCGATCGAACTGGTGGCTCTTACAACTGTATTATTGCTCATGGAACAGTAATTGAGGCACCATGGTTAAAAATTACCTGGTCTAATAGGCAGTGAACAATTTGCACTCAATACAATTATAAGCCAAATCATTCATTTCATAACACTTGGACTAATTTATTTGTTGACCTTTTAATATCCATAGCTCTTCAGTAGTATTAACTGCAACTTGGACAAAATCTCTTGTTCATTTTACATTCATTGATTTTTTTTTTTTTTCCATTGAGGCAATAACAGTTGTTTGAGTACAACCTTTTCTTTCTGCTGTAAAAGTCAATCATGTAACTTATGGTGATATAACTCAACTGGACTGGAATGTCCTCTAAGTACAATAGCACAATCTCAACCTACTTGTACAGACATGGAAATGCAGTTTGGATTTATTTTAAAGAATATTTTGGAATACATTTGTGACTACAGATAACAAATGATATATTTGCTGAGAGGAGAATGAAAACAAGACCCAGAAGCATTTCTAAAGCAGAGCCACATATATTTAACACATTTTTCGTTGCTATATTTTGGGTAGTCCAAGATAGAGAAATTGTACATTTGTTGATTTTATTCTTTAGGATTACCTAAGTGTGTCCACTAATAATGCTGGATTCATCATTTTATCTGCTCATAGCATCTTGAAGTCCAAACATTTGACAGAATAGAGGTGCCCAATTTTTCCAAATGTGAACTTCAGACAAATGAAATGTGTTTAAAAGTGTTTTTAACAAACAGGAAATAAATAATACTCATAATTTGATCATCTGGGTTTTCTTTCATTATTCAGCTGTAAACTAACATGAATGCTGAGGTTTTGTTGATCAAAAAAGCTACTGAAATATTGATGTATTTTGAAAAGTCAGTACTTTGAAGCAATTCTATAAAATATATTGGTGTAGTGACAATGGTAATACTTTTCCCTCAACACTGAAAAAGGAGCCCTAGATCATGTAAAATGCTGTGCCTGCTTTTACTTTCTGGAGCTGTACACAGAAATAGAGTGTTACCTTTGTGAAATGTTGGATAAATCTCTTAAATTCATAGTTATTCAACATTTATGCTTGCTTTGGATAATTTCAGCTGAATTATAGGACTGTAAATTAAAAATAATAATACAAGAAACAAAATAACTTTTGTTTCTGATAAGGAAGTTGAAGTTTTTTTAGAATATGTGATAGGAGCCACTTTGTTGAAGTTGTCCTTCTGAGCCAAAGTCTCTTTGCACAATAAAATACTGTGAGTCTTTTGAGCACATAAAATATGGTTGTTACACATTTGGTATTTTATGCTTCCCTAGAAATTACCACTTGTATCTGCACCTAATCTATGGTCTGTCTTTTCATTTCAATGGGGTCTGAAGTGGTCCTTGGCTGTAATGAGAATGCCCCTTTCAAGAGACTTCTTTTAATTATGCCGATGATAAAATGGAAGTGAAAGCAGTCATTTCTAGGGGTTATGACTGAGCAGTGTTTTAACTGTAACACTAAAACCCACCAACATTATTCCACTCTCTATTTCAACATTTTTATGCATCCACTCTCCACAGAACAGTGGAATATTATTGTAGGTCAGAATTTCATTCTGTCTTATTTTTCAGTTTCCTCCTGCTATTAAAAGTAACCTGAGCTCTCAGTTTCTAAATGCTCACACTTCCCATCTGAAGCATCCAATCCAGGAAAGTGACAGTTCCACAGATCTTAATGATAGGCTGGGTTTTTTGTTTGGTTTAGTTTAGTTTGTTTGGTGGGTTTTTTTTTCTTGTTCATTAAAAGAAAGCATGGGTGGCTCTTTAAATTAATGGGATTGAACACTTGGGGTTTTTTTTAGTAGAAAAGAGCTAATTTGGCATATTTAGATATTTATATGGGTAAATGCATAAGACAAACTGAAAATAAAATGGACAAAACACATATCTACAATTAACACTTTAATTGCTACACATCTCCTCTGATTTAGCTCAGCAGGATTTTGGCCATTCATTACCAAGCATATTTCTCTATAGATTTAAATGCAGCCAAGTGAATTAAGCCACCCAATGCAGTCTAGTTTGACCTAATGTGAGATCAATTTAAAAGTGTTAGGATTTGACCTGTGTTTGGAAAGTCTTTGTGTATACAAATCATAGAAATAGATATCAGCCTGTCCATTTGCCAATGAACATTTTTCACTCTTACAAATACAGAATTTGTTATCTGCATTGTGCCATACCTAAAATCACAAGCCAGAGTTAATCTTTTTTTAAACCCCAGTATTCCAGGGAATTTTTCTAATGGACACAATAATATGATCCATAGAATAAAGGTTCTAAAACAGCCTGTGCAGTGTCTTTGAATGACAGTGTCAGAATTCAGTGCCTCTGTTAATTTTTCCAAACTCTTTAAAGTTTACTTAAGTCCAGACCCTTCAAATCATTCAAAATCTTCTTCCGTAAGGGAATGTTGACAATTTTCCAAAAATATATGGGTAAAAAATAGTCAGGAGAAGATTTTGAGCAATAACTCTTTTTTCTCCTTTATTTTCTAGAAATAGGAATGTTAATACCAGCAAGAGAAAGAACTATCAGAAAATCTTACATATACAAAACCAAAAAAAAGCCCCGAGACCAAAAACTCCTTAATCTTAATAATGAACATCTGCTTTAAAGTACTGTGGATGCTCATACAAATTGTTTGGAGTAGATTTTCAAAAATATATGCCTGAGACTCCTATCCAAAATTGCCCTGGGTCTGATGGTAGTGGAGACACATAAGGAGAATTTAGAAGGAAAAATGTGCTTTTAGGTTATTGTGACAAACTTTTGAGGTCAGATAAAAGAAAAGAGTCTAATGTTGTCATTTGTTTGCTCATATGGATAAATCAGGAATAATATTTTTGCAGCCTAGATAGAGGGGAATAGTGCGAGTCACTGTAACCTGGTGGGATGGAGGGAAGTTGGTAAGGGATTTTTTGTTAGTCACTAAATTACGTGGACTTACCCATTTGTGCATCTAATTAGATTGTCTTCTAGTGATTCACTGGATATGACAAACTGACCCCAGCATGAATGATGGGATGGCATAAAAGCAGTGCATGCAGGAGAACTGTTCTTTCCATGCTACAAATCCTTCAGGTTTTTGTAGAGCTGTAAAATGTGTTTCCTCTCCTGCTCTAGCTGCTCCAGGCTGAGGGGATGTGTCATTAGACCCTCACAGTGTGAGCCTGCAGGACAATCTGTGGGAAATGCTGCAGGGGAGGCCAGAGAATTGTCCCAGTGTTGGCTCCTGAAGTGTTTGTGGCTCCCAAGCATGAGTGACACCTGCCAGCTCTCAGCTGCTGGGCTGCCGGGTGGGAGCAGATGCAAGGGTACAATGCAGTGATATCCACCAGCCCTGCACTGGCTGCATGAGGTAAAATCTGACAGTTCTGAAGGGTTCCTGCATGTGGCTGGAAATGCCTTTTCCTGGTAAACAGAGGGGCTGGGGGCAGGACATGCTATGAATTTGCTCAGGAGAAGCAAAGTTCTCCAGCTATCAGAGGGACTTGGATGTGAGTCATGACATCACTGTTGTCTCTAAAGTCCCTAAAGGAGATGATTTAAGTCCTAGCAGAGTGATTTTAATTCTGCATATCTGCTCTCCTATACCCACTCTTCTCCCTTTATTTAGAGACCGAACATTAGCAGACAAGTCCAGAACTTTTAGCAACAGAACCTTCCAAATGACTTGCCAGATGCTTCAGTTGATGATAATATGGTGGGAGCATCCAGACTCTCAAATGGCAGTTTATTCAAAGAATTATTCCAAACCAACAATATTAATGGTGGTTTATTCCATGCCACCCTGTATCTAGATGAAGAACACATCTGTGTTAGCTACTAATTCTGTTGTTGTTTTATGCCCATCATTTATGGAAATGGGACCACCAGCATGATCGGTGTAGACTAATAAAGGAGGCTGATTTTCTTTTAGTGTTAAACTACACCATATTTCCAGGAGGTTAATAGGTGTAAGATGGGAGACTTGCAAGGACAGACTTTCAGACAGATCATCATAATTTTGTTCCTTCTTTTGTCAGCAGTATTTGCAAAGAAGACTTTTTGGGCAGGGTGTGTTTCCCCCATTTGCATTTATCACCTTTGTGGTTAGGAGGAGTTTTAATCATCGATTCTCAATGTTTACGGCTAAATGCCTGCTCCCATTTGCACTTCAGCATTTGTTCTTTCTGCTGCCTCGTAGAGGCTTCCTATATTTTATTTATAAGCTTGGCTCATTGTGGAGCAGGTGGTAAAGTTATGCATGACTGTTTTTAGTGCTGTACATTTAGGCTGTGATTTTCAGTTTGGGTGGAGGCTGATGAGACTACAGTGGCTTGGAAAGACCAAGGTTCTAGCTCCCACTGTAGACATGTTTTCTGGGAAGTTGCCATTGAAATTCAGTGGCAGGAATTCAGTGCACTTCCATCCTGTAGACAGTGGTCAGCTGAAGCTTTTTTTTGCCCCTCAAGTGAGATACGTCATCTTTCTCTCCCATTCTGCCCTCTTGTCTTTGTGGTATCTGTATGGTGTTCACTTCTTTGGTATGGTTCAATCATAATACATGGAAACCATTCAGTTGTTTGTTTGTTGGAAAAGTTTTCAGCTTGGTGTGAGTACAAATATCTTTTTAGGGATATGGCCCTGTTATTTTATACTTCCCATTAGGCTGGCACAATTCCCTCGGTCTTACAGTAAATGGAGGAACTTTACATTTTGAATGGCTTTTATGAGTCTTTATACAGCTATAATTGCTGAAAATGATACAATAATGCAGTGCTCACTGTTGATGGTGAGAGATGGGAGGTTCTGGACAGCCTGAAGCTCTTTTGTACCAAGCTCAATGTCTGGGATTTTAGATCTTTGGCATTCTTGTAAATGTCTCTCTTGGTTTTGCCTTTACATTAGAAAGAGATGTTCAAAATTTTATCTTTTAAAATATAATGCACATAAGTGTAAGTTTAAAACTTACTTCTGACCCATGTCCTTAACTATCACATTTATTGTTTCACCAACTGAAAACCAAAGGGAAAGTTTGAGCACAAATGACTGTGATTTTGACTAGAAATTTCAGAATGTGACCTTTCCAAGGTGAAGAAGTGAACTGGAGTCTGATGCTGAGCATTTTGAGTCTGCAGAGGAGGTTTTTCTTGCAAGTAGCCATGAGAGTAGGAAGTTAGAAGGCAGAGGCAGGAGGTCAGACATAAGAGTCAAGGAAGTATGAATGACATCATCATCCCTAAGTACCCTCTCAGAAGATGAATGAGCTCTCTCTTGTATTACAATGCTAAAGAGCATTAGAAGGTGATATGATATCCAGACAACACATAAGATAAATGCCTCAGAGGATGCTGGAACAGCTTCCCCCCCACGCCCTCCACGAGTTCATAAATCCTGTGGTGGTCTCAATAATACAATATGTGGCTGGTGAGTGTTATATATTGTAGTCAGCTTCTTCTTGACAAAATTCATTTCGGTTTAACGAGTACCTTGAACATTATCTAATTTAGTTACTTAAGCTGAACAACTCAGTGTAGCTCTAGATACTCTTTATCTCACCAGACTCACAGCCCTTTTGAGATACAGAGTGGATTTTTTTTCAAGAGTTTCTGAATAAAAAGTAAGCAGATGTTACAAGAAGAAATACCTCGTCTCCTTTAAAACTAACAAAAAATGTGTTTGTCATGATAAGTCTTGACACAAAGTGTTTTCATCTTGATAAAACTTGAAATGCAAGTTTCATGTTCTTAATGAAATCCTTCTGAAGGGAATGCAGGACTCCAACAAAAAATGCAGAGGTGCTGGAGTGTTTGAGGTACATTCAGTCAGAAGTGGATTCAGTTTGAATTTCAGTCTTTGTGCTTCAAAAGCACAGTTGCTTCAGTATGCTTTGTAATATTTTCTTCTATAGTAGTTTGGGGATATGCAAAGCTGCAGTAGAATTTACTGCTCAGCCCCTCTTTTAGTATCTTCCTCCTGAAGATACTAAGGGGTGTCTACATGACACCCCTTAGTATCTTCAGGAGGAAGATTTGATCAAAATATTTAATTGTGAGTGTGTTTCAAAAATTAAAATGTAAAATTCCCTCAGTAGAAAATCAGCTTCAGTTTGGAATAAAAATGGACTATGGATTTTTGGTGCGCAGAGTTCTGATGAATCATATGTAATTACTAAAGTAATGTTTCCTTTACTCAATATTTGTTCATTTGTGATTTTTAGAGAAATAAAATTATTCTCATTTGAAACAAAATGCAAAAAAAGAAGACCCTCACTTAGGTCTAGCTAAATGCTGCTAAGTCCTTGATTCTAAACCAAAAGCTGTCAGACTTTTAGCAGTAATAGAAAAGTGGATCTTCCTTGACAAATGCCCCCATAAATTAGATATTAGCTTTAGTCAAACTCTGTCTCTCTCAGGAAATATTTCCACTTGCATATTCAATTGGAAGGACCTTACATGATGCCCACTTACTGCTATGAAAATCTAGGCTTTGGAGATGCAGGCAAAGAAAAATTTCTGTGAACAAAAGAATATCTGGAATAACAAACCTTGAGCTTATGCAGAGATTTCTTTTCACAGAATATGAGTTTCACTCACTTTTTGCTCAGTCTGTCTGCTGCTCTGTCCACCCCTCTATCTGTTTATCTGTTACCATCTCCGTGGTAATATGCAGTATCAATTGGATTTTAAAAGACATAGATCTCTTATACTAGCTGTCCTTTTTTATAATACCTTTTACAAATTTAATCAATGCATTTTAATATACAATATAGTTTAAGTGCAATATACGATAAATATTCAAACTTCATCTTAAACATGCTCTAGCCTTTAAATTGTTAAAACTGCAGTGCCCTTTCAATCTACTTACATAATGTCATAAAATATACATTTCAAGGTAAATGAAGTCAGCTACTTCAATTTAGTCCCTCAAACTGGTAGTAAATGAGAGGTTAACACTATGGTGCCAAACCCATTATTGAGTAAATTTAGCACCTTGGACAGCTCTGTAAAATCTTTATTGCTTTCCTGACCTGCTCGTCATGTTCTGTCTATGTGTTCAGTGGCTCTCAGCTCTGATTGAAAGGCAATATATTAGATCCCCAACACAAACATGCTCGGGGGCTGCTTCACTGTGAGCGTAATGACACGGAGGTGAGAACAATTTTCTGGTCACCGCAATCCAAGCACCTTGCAAGGTCTGCTGCTCTAACTCGTAGAGGACTTCAGGGGCTCCTTTGTATGTGGAGCAGCTTCTGTTGTAATTTAGGCAGAGCTGCAAAAGGTTTAAGATGCATTCAGAAAACAAGAAGTTAATATCTTGAGCTTCATTTTAGCAGCATTTTGTTGTGTGTTTTTAAAGCTGGTTTGTCTATATGAAAAGTACCATCAGCTCTGGAATAGAAGATACCACTATTTGATGCAGGAAGGTTTTTCTGTAACATCTACTTTAATCTGAACATGTCATAAACAAGAAATGCTTTTCTTGTGTGAAAATATAGGTAGAGAAAGTATGAAACTCAAATTTACAGACCCTGAAAATGTTGGGAAAAAATAGAATCATTGACTAGCTAAGAAAATTGAATGCTACTTGTCAAGAATGTTTCAATAAACCATCATGACAATTAGTTTTATTTACATGCAATATGATATGGCATCAAAGAACTTCCAGTGTTTAAGAACTGAAATATATTTGATATGAGGGAGAGCAGCTGTAAGATTCTATGTAATTACCTCATTTTTAACACGGTTTTCAATCTCTTTTTAGATGCACTCTAAGGTTTTTAGCTCAGCATTATATAAATAACTATGATTAGTCAGGTAGAGCAGAAATGACTATTTAAACTTTCTTTTTTTTTAGTAATTTGGCATAATGACAGCTTAAGCTAACAATATACCAAAGCAGTTTGCGGCCTCTGTATCACATTCTAATTTTCCATCAGTGAAATATATACTGCAAGCAATTTCAACTGAAGTGAAATAAATCCTGGTTTGCAAAGTCAAACACCTGTGCAGTAATTTTCTATCTAAAATCATGGAATGAAAAAGAGAACAGTTTTTCAGTAATGTCTCTGTTCTTCTCTAGTTTGTGTCTTCAGTATGAGGCAGACAGGGCACCTCAGTGTTTAGAGGAGCGAGGATTGTTTGTACCTGGATGCTGTTTGTGTCTGTCTGTCCATGATTATACTGCTCACTGCTGTGGTCAAAAAACAAGGAAAAAAACCACCCCAAACCAACAACTGCAGCAAAAACAAAACCAACCCCAACCTTAAAAATCAAGCAAATAAGCGAAACAAACAAAACCCACCAACAGAAAAAGGCTGTAGCAACTTAAGTCCTCAGAATCTGTTTCAAGTGTAGTGATTTAAAAATCCATCAATTATGTATTGCATCTCACTTCATATGTGGAAAATAATTTAAATGTGTGTTCTGAGACAGGGGTGTGTGCAGCAGAAGGCAAGCCTAAATGTTTACTGGGAGAACAAAAATCCTCCATCTCATTTTTGAATTTAGGACATTATATATGTCATAAGTAGTTACTGCAGTATGACAACTATTTTATGTTATATTATAGAGAATTTAAAATTGAAAAAAATGCTAATATGCATCTAAAAGCTTGTCATTTGAAGAGTTGTTCAAGGATTTTTGAAGAGGTTATGGTGACAGCAAAATGAACGCAATTATATCTCTATTTTCTGATCAGAGTCTACAGTATATGAAAATTGAGCATTACTGTTTCTTTTTGGTATAAAATATGGCTATTGTGTAAAATATTTTAAGTTTAAAAGTTTAACTTTGTAGAAAACTGTAAAATGCTTAGAACTGGTACTATTTTTGTAAGCTGCTTGCAGCAATATGCCATGGTGAATAGCGTCATGTTAGAATATTAGAGCAGTACTTAGGGGCTGGGAACTACAAAAATACATTGTTTTACTCAAAGGATGTTCCTGACCGGTTTTGATCGGGCATTTGGGAATCTGCTCTGAAAGATGCCATGAAATAATAAGGGAAAAAAATTCTTCTGGGTTAATTCTGCAATGCATTTTTATATTTTCTATCAGGATTATCATCAGGGTGCTGTAAAATATAAGAACACAGGAAATGCTCTTGTTACTTGAATACCAGTAGAAAATACCCTAAGAAATATTAAATGAAAAGGAATGAATAAGAAAATGGAGGGAAAAAATTGCCCAAAATGGAGAACTGAATCTCAGACTGTTTTAAAGTCTGCTGTCCATACAAGGAAAATTTCCAGGAAACACTGCATGGACCTGGGCTGTTCTCTCACACACTGCATGTGTTTTCCTCTTGGGCATCATTCCATGCATGTGGATCCTGCCCTGACCCCTCGTACCAGGACACAAAGTGGAGAAGCCAAAGGGTTTCATTACAGTAGCACAGGACTGATTGGGTATCTTCTGAATGTGGCCTGCTGGGTAAGGTCACAATTCCTGCAGCATGCAATTAAGAATAAAGTAAACACATTGAAGGGATTCATAACATTCTCTGAATGACATTGATTGTAGTAATCTAGTAAATGACCTCAGGATTGTATTCTGCAATAAACCCATGAGTGGTTTATAGTGCAGATGGTAGAGACAATTGAGTGATGTATTTTATTTTGCAGCACCAATGATTCTCACCTTTTGACTTGATTAAGCGTGTGTGTGAATAGGATGAACCAGTGATTTAACACCACTCAGTGGTTGCTGAGACTTGTTACAATTAAGGTTTACCTGGTGGGAGGAAAAAATGAAAAAAAAAACCACTACAAAACATGGTGCACCTAATAGAAGAGAATATTTGTTTTCCCCACAAGGAGTTTATTGAACTCAGCAGAATGCTTCTGTTTTTATATTGACAGGAAGTAATACTTAAGAGGGCTGCTGATTTAGTAGAAGCACTCTATGGTATGCCACATAATAACCAGGTAAATGCATTCTACTTCAGCAATTCTATATCATGGCTGTTTCTTATATGTATAGATAGATCAGGGCTAAAGGGATATGATGCTACAGTGGGAGACAAGAATAAATGCACAGGGCGATGCCAAATCTGGAGTGGGGTTTAGTTTGCTTCTTTTCTTTTTTAAAGGGTGCGAATTTAGTGTTTGTAAAAACACCATGGAGGCATCTGCCCACTTTCACCAGATCCTATATAATATGAGCAATGTTGTACATGATGTCTTGCCACCAGTGACTTCTCCCTCTTCCCTTAAAGAGAGCTTTAAGGTGGAGCAAGTCCAGGCTCCAGCCCCATCCTGCCAGTTGGTCTTTTTATACAAAATGTGGCCACTGGGACTGGGACTTCCAACTCTCTTACCACAGATGTCAGGATTTAACAGGAAGATCCTGTAAGCATGAGCTCTCTGTCAGCCAGCTGGTTTAGAAAGAAAAGCATCTCCTTTTAGCCTTTGGACAGGGAACTGTTTCATTTGAGTCTGTAAGAAGAGGTTTGTCAGAGTCTCTTTGGTAACTCTTGCATGTTTTTTTTCCTTACCCTGCAGGAGATAATCCTGAAGAGAGCTGCAGACATCGCTGAAGCGCTCTACAGCGTCCCCCGCAACCACAACCAGCTCCCCGCCCTCGCCAACACCTCCGTCCACGCGGGAATGATGGGCGTGAACTCCTTCAGTGGCCAGCTCGCTGTCAATGTCTCTGAAGCCTCCCAAGCCACCAACCAGGGTCAGCACGAGCCTCACCTTCCTCTCTCTGTGGATCTCTTCTGAGAGAAGTCAGGGGGACGGGCAGAGCAGTGGCAGAGGCAGGGCTGGGCAGCCCATCCCAGATCCTTGGAATGGCACAGGATGGGGCTGCCCGAACTCAGGAAAATCACTTCTGCATGTCTCTAAATAGCTTCTCATTCTGCTCAGAGTAACACTTGTATTTGTGTTTAAATCCCACTAATTTTAATCAGCTTCAGCATGTACTTAATGTTAAGTACTTGCTTATATATTTTCCTGAGCATGGATCTCTCAGTCTGGGCTTTTTGTAGTACTTCTTTATAATATGAAGTTATCCCTTGAATGTTTATCTATTTAATTTGGGTTTGTTTTGCAAGAGTTAGGGTATTAGAACTGTGTTTTTTTCAGTTTGAGACTTTCATAAATTTTACAATTAGCAAAGAATACAAATATGTAAAAAGACTTTTCAGAGTTTTTCCAGTTTTTAAAATAAAGTGTTTTTCACTTTGTATAAAATCAGTATTGGTTTAAAATAAGAGTTAAAATAAAAAATAGGTGAAGAATATTTTTGTAGAAGCCCTTTGCATTTTGCCCTCTCCTTTGCTGAGCTCTATATATTATCCAACTTAAAAATACGTTTGAATGAGAAAGTGTTAGGATGAGGCTGTTTCTAGAAGAGCAGAAACAAAATTTTTGCATTACAATAAAAAAATACAAAATTATTTTTAGATTGAAATATTTTATGCTGTGTGTTAGGAAGAAAAATTGGTGATTTTTCTTCTAGGAGTGGAGATGCATATTTTGTATTTCTGTGGCTTCTAGAAACAAATCTTTCCTTATGAACATTTGGATATGAGTTTCCTAAAATGTCATTTCCAGAATTAGGTAGAGATTCAAATTTTAACTTGCTGTCAAATTTGATGCTCATTTCCCACCAACACAATGATGAGACCAAGGCAAAAAGACAAAGGATATCCCACAAGCTGGAGAAATACACTCCATTTCCTGAAGTGTGCAGTGAGCACCTGAGGTGTGTTAAATGACAGTGACATCAGAAAAGAGTTAACAACAATCACGTGCTTTTAACATACCTTGAGTGGGTCTGTGCTCCTCACTCTGAAAATGTAGGTCATGTTTACTCCATTTCCTACAAGCAGCCCTTTCAGAGCGAGTGTTCCTCCAACACCCCGAGCTGATCTTTGCTCCAGGGCATCCCTGGCTTGCCTGGGGAGCTCTGCAGGCTCCAGGCTCCCTCCTCCAGCAGCGGCCTGGGCAGAGAGGGCTCCCAGTTTGGGTACCTGGTGGTGCTGGGGGTCAGTCCTGCCCCTCTCTGGGCTCCCTGGCTGGACTGGGCTCCCCCTTGGTTTGTGTAGGAAGCTGTTGTGGGGCTAATTCCAATTTCTGCCTGTGTTCCCTCCCCACACAAGGTTTCACTCGCAACTCCAGCAGTGTGTCACCTCATGGCTACGTGCCAAGCACCACCCCGCAGCAGACAAACTACAACTCTGTCACAACAAGCATGAATGGCTATGGGAATGCTGGAATGTCAAATTTAGGCGGTTCTCCAACCTTCCTGAATGGATCTGCTGCCAATTCTCCCTATGCCAGTGAGTATTTTATGTCTTTTCTGTATTTTGCACATTTTCATTAGAAGGAGGCAGTAGATTTTCTCTGATGCTCAATATTTGTTTTCTGTTTTGAGCACTTGAAATAGAACTTGGTCTTTACTCTCCAAGGCACTGATCTTGGATACACTTTGAAGACCTTAGTGTTGCCAGAAATTCTCCTCTCTGTTTTCATATTACTATTAATAATTATTATTGTTATTTTTGATTTGGGAGCATTAAAAGAACTTACAAAGAGTAATATATAATTATTTAGTCTGATAGTTTCATAACTTACCTTATACCTTATACTCTAATGGGAAACACTGTCCTCAACTTCTGAGCAAATAATATGTTTATAACCTTTATAAAAATTATGAATTACTACTGGGCCTCATCTTGATTGTTTATATTCCACTTGCTTTTTAAGTAATATTATTTTGACTTCACTGAGTCAGTAAAATGTGACAAAGGCTCTTAGATTTTGTGTTTTAGTGTCAGTACAGTGAATGCCACAAAAATGTGAATCATACAAATGATACATCCCATGGTGTGAAGAGCTTAGGGTCCACAGTCCCAGTCATGGAAATATTTATGTGCAGGACTAACTTTCTGCATTTTGATATTAAAGGTTTAGTAAGCTGTTTAAATATAAATACGTTTCTATTGGTAAAGTGAATCCCTTCTGCAGCTGAGCTCAGTAGTCCCTGGTCACATGAGAAATTGAATGAGCAGAACCTGCCCAATTCCTCTGACATTGCTCATGAGGCATAAAGGATTCCACTGACATCTGTAGGAAGCGGACAGCAGAATCAGGATGGAAGGTCTGGACATACAAACAGATTTATAGGCTGGGACTGTAGCATGGACAGGACAAACTGACTGCTGGAGGTGCCAAGGTTTACACAGCAAATCTGAAGTTAATGGTGTAACACAGAAATGAATTATTTTGATCTACATTAGAATAAAAAAGAGGATAGGAACTCTGAATAATATAATTAATGCCAAGGCTGCTTATCTGCTGCAAATTTAGAACAAATTATTTACCCACATAACTAGTACTTATAACCTGGGAATTGCTAACCAGTGATTATTTTTGTTCTCTAATAATAATGTAACATGTAATGTTACAAAGTACCTTACTTATTAAGTTGGATTTACTGTCACAGAATCTGCACACTCTGAATTCATAATATAACATGATTGATGAGACATCTCCTTTTGGAAGCAGATGCCAGTAATGCATTTAAAATACTGTGGCAGTGTATTATTTCATATTTATGAACGGAGTCCTCTTTAGAATAGCACTTCACTTCCTAGCCCTGGTTCTCTATTCTATTTATATTTTGGGAGGTTTTCTTGGTTGATCTGTCATTCTGCTAATGTCTAATCCATTGAATCAGAAAATGCTTCAATCATGACCTGAAAATTAAAAGGTGGCATTCTTAATTAAATCAATAAACTAATTGCTGTATAGTAGCAATTCAATTTAGGTGCTTTGATTGCTCTCCCTTAGCAAGTACTTCCAGACACAGAGTGACTTCAGACTAAGATTGTATCTGTCAGACTGTGAAACTTTGAACATTTAATTTCCATTAATTGATTTCCTCAGTGTTAACAAATATGATATCAGATTCTCAAATAAGAACTTAAATAGGGTGATTTTTATCTACATAAATGCAAATAAAATAATAATTCAAAGCCCATATGATCAGAATTTTACTCTATAATATCTAATTATTCACAGCCCACTTGTGTATCTAAGCGGTTTCTAAACAGGACAAAGAATGGAAATATGGGATGACAGTTTTGGTCCTTTTATTTTTTCTTGTTGTTGGATAAGAAGAGAAACCTGCAGTGCCTTCTGAATATTAAAATAGCTAGCTTTATTTTCATGAAAAGAAATTTGTTTAAAAGCTTGATGATAAATACATGAACCAAAGATATTTGTTGTACTTTATAGTAAAATAATGGTTTAAGGATATCTGTGTTTAAAGACTGAACTTCCCACGTAGCACATTTGCATTTTGAACACTCAGTTCATCCCTAGAAAGATTGAGAGCATCCAGGAATGAGAATTCTCTTAATTCTGCACCCTGTTATTACTGAGTACTAAGGAATCCCTTTTTGGGGGGGTCTTTCTTCCCTCCAGTTGTGCCATCAAGTCCGACGATGGCCTCCTCCACTAGCCTCCCCTCCAACTGTAGCAGCTCCTCTGGGATTTTCTCCTTCTCACCAGCCAACATGGTCTCAGCGGTGAAGCAGAAGAGTGCGTTCGCGCCGGTCGTGAGACCCCAGACCTCCCCCCCTCCCACCTGCACCAGCACCAATGGCAATAGCCTGCAAGGTAGGTGGAAGCCAGGCTGCACAGGAGGTGGCTGCTCCAGCTGTGAGCTCCTGGTGCCTCCGAGCTGCCCCAGGGGAGTGAAGGCAATGAGGGATCCCTGGTGGGCTCTGTCCTAAGGCTTCCTCCTGTAGGGAGTAACTGACTCCACCCCACTGCACCTTGTGGCCTGCAGGTGTTTGGCAACCACCCACTCTCTAACCCAGCTAATACTGCTGAACTGAGAGGCTGTGTCCTCTAAAGCACAGACCTACTGTTTTGATAAACACAAGTAATATTTCAGCTTACTAATACCGTCCTTTTTCTTTCTTTCCTCTCTTATTCCCTGTTGTCGTCCTTTATCAGACCAGTCTTTTGTGGACTCTAGCAAGTACTCCACTGCAGGGTCTCTCCAGGGGCTGGCCTTCTCCTGAAGTACGTCACTCAATCTTCCCTTCCTTTTTGTCCTTTGTCATAGTACACTTGTGCAGAAATCCTACTGAGAGCAAATAGAGCGTTACAGAGCTTGGCACAAACCTTCCCTTTCATAAATGGGAGATGCATTACAAACTAACAGCAGCGTTTTCCACTTTAACTCACACCAGGGCAAACATTAGTTTCCACTGATTAATGTACTCCTGTGCCAATTAATTCCAGAAAAGGCACAGGGCCTTTTGGAAAGCCTATTGAACTGTTGGTGTCAAGGGGCTGCTCCTCTTCTGCATCCCTTCCCCTCTCATTACAAGTTCTCCAGCATTAGTATCTGAATCCATTTGAAGGGCTGGTGCAGGCAAGGCAGTGACAGACAAAAGCTTGTCAAACTGAGGGTGCTGCAAGCCCAGCACTGCCCATCCCATTGTTTGGCTGAGTCTGTTTTACAACATTGTGCCTAAACCTCCCCGTGTGGTTCCCTCACTGCACATCCCTGTGCTGAGAGAGGCATTTTCATGCTTGCTTAGGTCCAGGGGCTTCCTTAAGCAGATGCAGCCAGCTGCCTCCAGCTGCCAGAGGTGGGAGATATTCCATGGTGTGCATTGTGCTTCCTCCAGACCTGAGATTTGTTTCCTTTCCATGAGCCTGTGCAAATTATCCAAAGGGCATTGAGTGGGGAGTAAAATCCATCCTTTTTTAAGCCAGGTTCAGAAGGAGGTGTGCAGAGCAGGATGGGTGCATAAACTCCATGTCACTCAGCCTCTGGAAAGAGGAACACTGGGCTTGAAGACAAAATGCTGATAGCACCATTAGCAGCCAAAAAAAAATCTATATGCAAGCAGAATGGAAGGAATTCATTCATAAAAGCTTGGATCTATTGTGCCTGAAGGAAAGCATTGTCCTCAGTTCATGTTACACTGGTGAACTGGGAGGAGGAATCCTCCAAGGTGCACACACACAGAGAAAAACTGTGCAGAAACTGTAAATTTACTAAGAACTAATAAGCAGATCTTGGGTACCTTCAGTTAGGACTTTGTTAGAAATATAAACTGTGTCAGGAATAAGACAGAATGAAATTTTCAGGTGAACTACAGCATTTAGATTTGGTTTTGAACATTTAAAAGAATTGGCAGTGCTTACATGCTTCAAGTTTTAAAAGAAACAGCTAATAATATTTTCCATCTGAAATAAAAAACTAAAAAAAAAAAAAAAAAAGAAAAAAGGCTTTTGAACATGTTAATGTTTTTTTTCCTCTCTTCACCTTGTCCCCATCTTGTTGTGGATGGAGAGAAAAAACAAGTAACAGGAGAAAGCTTTTTCAGGCACTGTTTCTCCTTTCACAAGACACAGAATCCTCAGATTCCAAGTACCCAGTTATGAAAAGCAATTATGGAAGGAGCCGAGAGCACTGGGCACAACTGGAGCTGTCTGATTGCCTCCTCATTATGTCACCTCCACATCTGCAATGCCCAGAAACCACACAGATCTGAGCATTTCCCCTAATTTTTGTTTAGCAATTCAGTTTTCATAATGGGAATGAGACACCAAGAGATGGTTCATTTCTAGGTCATCACTGAACTTCTTGGTGAGTTAAAGACACACAGCCTTTGGTCCTGTGCCTCCTGACACCACCTGAGGCTTGTAATAATCACTCAGGGAGGCACTGCCTGTTGTGCCTTAATGCTTAAATAAACAACCATGTATAAGGAGGCTGTCTTATCTCTCTTGGGCTTCTGGATGCATCAGAAAGCAATCAAGCTTTCCTTATGTGGCTTAGATATCAGCAGAACTCACTAAAACAGCAGCCAGGCTTATCTGTTGTTCTCTTTGCCATGCAATTTTGTAAAACCCCAAATACATTATTTCTGTAATTTGCTGGCAGCAAATACAAATTATTATATGATAGAAGAAATAAAGGCCATTGGTGGGAGCTTTTGTATTCCCTGCCCTCCCTTTTTGGAGGTGGTGTGATCTCATACCTACACTGTTTCCCACTGATATCTCTGTTTTCAGGATCAATAACAGGCTACAGCTGGGAGAATTTGCATGACTAGATGTAGCACTTATGGAATAAAAGTGGAGTGATCTAAATGAAGACTCGGAAAGAATGGAAATATCAAAGCTTTTAGGCAGAAAAGATATCATTTGCCTTGTAATTTAATTCAGAATTTCAGAGCTCTTCAAAAACAATGATGCTTTGAAAAATGGAGCTAAGATCTGCCTCTGTGCCATTTCTTTCCAACAGCAAAAGGCTGATCTGTAACCACAGGGAAATGTCTAAATCATGAAGAGAGGAATTGCAATTATCTCACCTTTTTTGGGCTCCTACCCAGGGTAGACAGCTGTCCTGTCCCAGGAGACACAATTCTTGACTAATTATTGGTGAAATTGATTTGCTTCTGATGAATCTTTCAGGTTGAGTGTTGGAATAGTATCGTGACATTTTCTGAAGAAAAGGTTCTTTTTCTAAAGGAAAGCAACACCTTGTCCTAAAGAGCCCTCTATGCTTCTCACCTAAATGTCTTCTGTAGGACGTAAAGCAACTTAACTCACCTTTCTATCCCTTTTATCCTCACTCTTAGCTCCTTGAAGAGCCCTCATGTGGGGGTCACAATCAGTACAGTGATTCCACACGATAAATCCCAATAATTGAAATGCTGTTGCTCTGTGCCACCTCTGAGGGTGGCCTGTTGCAAACATGTTGGATGTGTTTTGCATTCTCTCCTTCTCCCCTCATTTTATTTCATTTAATCAGTGCAGTTTACTCGAGCTGTTCTCCCCTTGCTGATTAGACTTGTAATTCTTGCACATATGGTGGTGTTTGTGGAGAAAACATTTCCCTCCTCTCCCCCTCCAACCCCAAATCTGTGAGTCTTTTACTTTGGCTCTGTTCTTATCAAATAATTGCAGCTGTAATTAAAGCACAATGAATCAGCACCAGTCACGGGGTTGAGTCCTTCCTTAAGAAATTACATGTCCAGATGTCTGGAATGGCAGGCAGCATTTAAATCATGGGCCTGGAAAGTGCTGCCAACCTGAAGAAGAGTCTGTTTTCTACCTTTTGGCAAATAACTGTACAACTGGCATTTTAGAGACACATTGTTTTTACAGTTCCCATCATAAACTTCCATGACTATCCCCTGTAATGATGTGCCTGCTCACTGTGTGTCACTGGGACACTTGGGATGTTTGATCTGAGCCCCCAAATAATAGAGAGAGATCGAGCTGTAGGTCAACTTCTGTGCAAAACTGTCCCTGTTGAATTTTCATAAATGTCTGTCTGCTAAGAGAGGTGGTGGTTTCATAGAAAATGAGGTAGGAAGCATAATAAAGAAATGCTGATGATTCAACTTAGCCAGCCAAAGAGAAAACATCCTGAATTAACATTCACCTATGACTCACCTGATGTAGTTGGTGGTGTCTGCTACAAGTGGAATAGGAAAGATGCTGGCCTGCTAACCCAGGAGTCAAGCATGTATTTCAATTTCAAAACTGAATTTGAGAGTTTAAGTCCCTTTCTGAGCTCCTGGAAATGCAAACCTCAGTCCCAGGGGTGACCTTTGGGAGGACTGGCACAGGGCAATGACCCAGAGTGCCACTGAAGGGACACCCCTGCAGGGCCATGCCAGGGGGACTCCAGCTGCTTTCCCTAATTTGCTGCAAATTCTTGCTTTGCTTCTAAAAGAGTAACAGAATGTGTGGTAATAGCTGGATCCAGTCAAAGCTTCCTCAGCATTAGGGGATCTTGAAACTAAAAGCAGAAAAATAAGTTGAGGTCTGATACTGATATGGAGGAAGGACACTTTCTACAAGAAAATCAGTAATTTCAGCAAAGTCACTTGCAGTTTGAATCATTTTCCAGTCAAAAGGAAACTTCTCATGATTCTTGTGTACATAGTTGTCTCTTATGAGTGATGTATATAAATTTAACTCAAAGGATATCTGACTACATTGCTAATAAATGTTTAAAGCTCTGGAATTTTAAAAGTTGCTTAATAATGCAGAAAATTAACTTTTCCCCTCTCTCTCTCTCCCTCTCTCTCCCCCCTCCCTTTCCTTCCAACAGCTATATCTGGCATGATTGTTCCCCCCATGTGAAAGAATTGCCTTGAAGAATTTTATTAATGAAGAGGTTGAATTCTGCTTCAGAGAGAATCTGATACAAGTCCCAGAGTGGAACTTTTTACTCAGGCCTTTTTAAAAATAAAAAAAGAAATAAAGAAGGATCTTACAATAACTGCAGATTTTTAAACAAAACAAAAATCACCATCCTTGCAAATACTGAAATTAACAATCCACAATTGCAAGGTGTTGATTCGAGTTGTCCATCCCAAATACCTGGGAGATATATTTATTGTATGTTGATAAAAAAATCCACTTTTTTTTTTGTTTTGTTTTGTTAGGGGGTGGGGGCTTGCTTTTATTTCCTTCTGGTTTCTTATGGGTTTTTTTAAGGCTTGATTTAACTCAACACCATTTGTCTTTTATAAATCATACAATTACACAAGGGACACTAGAGATGGAACGCCACATTTTTAATTTATGATTTTTTTTTAAAGCTGTGTAAAGAAGAATAAAGTGGTGTCATTTACATACAAGCCTGTATGGGACAGAATAGAAGTGCCAGTTAGTTTTTCATAGAAGAATTATGGCCATTTAATTAAGGGTCGGCTCATATATGTTGCTTATCCAGTGGTGACTTGCTGATATGAAGCATTTTTAATGTTCTGATTAAAAAGATATCACTCCCTAAAAAGCTGATATTTTTGGATTATGAGGGTGGGGTGAGGGGTGGGATTAGTAACCTCTGTCATTAATATCGGGCTGAAAAATCGTGTAAATAACACAACAGGAAAAGTTCATCCCAGAACACCAGGTTGGAAGGGGACATTAAGGTCCAACTTTTCTTGGCATAAAGCTGGTGGAAGGGAAGGGAAGGGGAGGGAAGGGTGGAAATATCAAAAAAGTTTCCTCTGGCAGTGCAAACCCAGTGCCTGCAGCTGCAGTGCCAGCCCTGCTGCAGGAGGTGAGCAGGGACCCCTCTCTTTTGGGGTGAAATCTCAGATCCTCCAAACGCTCCCTTCCCCAAGCACAGCCTGGGCTCTGCCCTGTGGCACGGGGGGCACAGCCTGGGCCCTCCTGGGGTGCCAGCCTGGCCCCTCTCCCCCTGCCTGCCCTGCTGCTCCTGCTGGGGCAGGGGGGCTCAGCCTCCCCACCCCGAACCCCTCGTGGCCCAGCTGCCACTGGCGCCGCTCCTGTATCAGCCGACCCTCCCGGTTCGTACCGCGCTCCCTCCAGCACAGGGCTCTGCTCTGCAGCAGTGAATCGTGACTTTGGGGTGGGCCTTTCCAATCAAAACCATAGCTTCTGTTTTACCACGAAAAATTTTGCTATCATTATCTGGGAAGTGTTCTTAAAAATTATTAGTCAAAGAGGCAGCAAAGCTCTGAAGATGCATTACCTGATATTTTTTCTTTGCTGTTGTGTTTTGTATGTAGTTATAAATACTGTAGATTTTTTGTGATTTTTTGCCAAAGTTGTTGTTCTATTTATACATTTTAATGTCTTAAGACAGTTTTTCAATATCACAAAAAAGAAAAAAAAAAGAATTTTACTGCATATTTTGCAAAAAGAGCTCACTACCTTTAGCTTGCACATACTTGCAAATTAATTAAAGAAAAAAAAAGCTTTTTGTTTCTGTTTTTTGTTTGTTTGTTTTACGGGGGATTTTGTAAAATATCCATATAAATAATGTATTTATCTTTGGAATTTGTACATTGCTTTTTGTCCCCTACAAGTTTATTTTATTGTGTATGTTTGCTATGTGAAAAGTGCTGATTTGTTTGGTCATTCACCGTTGTATTAGCTGTTTAAATGTGATTTTAATACATTTCATTTATAGGGTTGTTTTTTTTAGTATTGTTTAAAACCATGCTTCCATTTTTTTTTAATTTCCACCCAAAAGCCATTGTCTATTTTTGTATTATTTGTAAGTTAAGAAGTTTTTTCCAATATATGGCAAAAAGTAGCATATTATTCTTGTAGCATTTAGTTACGTAGATTTAAAAAAAATGTATCCTTTGCTTTTGAGGCTTAACAAAAACTAATGCTGTTTTACTCTATTAATATGCATGGGATTTCTCCTCTTTGGAGTGACGCATTTTTGTGCATTAAATATGGGGAGAAACTTCATAGAACTCAATGAAAATACTTTCTTTCTTAAGTCTGCTTGTATATTTCTCTGTCTTTCACATAAATATAAACCAGCAGATTGGATGCCTTAACAATGCAAATCATATTCATTTCACTTGTACATTGTACTGTGCACCAGAACTGTCAATCATCACTAACATTCTAAGAAAAAAAAAAAGGAATTGAAAAGCACAAAAGAACTGTTTTGTTACCTTAAAACAATATAACTTTTTTCTAGTCGAGCAAGAAATCATTTACAACGATGCTGCAACTGTGCATGCTTCCTGTATGAATTTTGCAATGGTTTTCACTAGAATGTCACAGTGTGATCTTTGGGGGGAAGGGAAAGAAAAACAGGAATTTTTTTTTTTTTTCATGGTGAGAAAATAAAAGAAGAGAAAACTGGAAAAAATGTGAGAGACATCAGTTTATTGCTTCTCTGTATTCCAAGTGATTATTCTAATTCACATAATAAGCAACAGCACGATAATGTAATCAAATTTAAAGCCATATTTTGTCCAGTGACACCGTTGATTACTCTTGTAGAGCTCCACTCAGTCCTAGCAGTTCTGACACCACTTTAGCCACATTTGTAGTCTCTACTCCAGTGTCCAAAGAGCCTTTGACAATGTGCATAATTACATTCTTTTGCAGCTATTTATTGTGATCTGATGAATGGGAATTTGACAAAAATCTCCCCCGCACCACCCTTTGTCTTTTACAAAGTAAAAGATGCAGCTGTTTACAGAATATGGCTTTAAGTGGAAACATTCAGATTTCAGTTTTAACAAGGTGAAGCTTCACAATGACTGGATTGCATAAAGTAATGCCTATTTCCTCACAGTTGTACTAGGATGCAGCTAAAATGAAGTCATCTCTGAAACTACTAACCTTTCACCTTCTTATCTAAATCTTTTTGAATAGACACACACACTGTACAGTTCTATTGTTAGAGAAACTAACTACTGTAGAGATTGTTATAATTTTTTTGCAGAAATTCAAGCTGTAAAAACTTTTCAACTTTCACAATATTTAATTAAAGTTACTTCCTGTCTGTGAATACAGCTCCTAGTTGTGTGTTTATTTTTCTGCCTCTGCTTGTCAATAGATGAGAAAATAAAGAATATAGAAGCCAGAGGCTAGTGAATTGTCTTCCTGAAATTAAGGAGGGACAGAAATTCATGGAATTACACAGTGAAACGTGGTGAATGCTGGTGTACTGAAATGCTTTTCCCTCTGTCTCTAATGGATTTCAAAGGATCGTCACTCAGAATGCTGAATGTTCATCCTGTTAATCTTATTATTTCCGTTCTTTCAGAGCATTGTTTACCCGTAGGACCAACACATTTTTTCTAGTGGACTTCAGGGGCATATTTAGCTTTAGGTGCTCAGTTGCAAGAGCTGTCCCTCTCTAAGCACAGTGATCATGGAGCACCAGGTACATCCCACCCTGTGCCAGAGACCCAGGGAGTTGGGAGTTTTTATCTGGGTATTATTTCAGTCAATGGCAGCACATCCAGGTGTCCAGTGACTGCTCAAGGCCAGCTCCAGGAACTGCATCTGCCTCTGCTGAGCTCCCTGACCATGAAGGAGGCTCCTAAAAGGATTTCCATTCTTCTACCCTTCCTAAATGACAAATCCATCAGCTGCTAGATTGGTTCCAGGCCTTCTGTTTCACTCTGTACCCCTCTGACAGGAGGAACTTTACCTCTGGCATATGGAGGGCTGACATGCTGGCACTTAATTTCTCTGTCACACAGAGAAAGCACCAGACCTAATGCAAGGCTCCCAGGAAGGAATAGGAATGCTGGGTGCTTCAGTTTAAATTAATATTTACTTTAAAAAAAAAGTTGCAAAAACATAAGCAGCTGGAAGTGGCTTCTTGCAATGTGAAGTGTTGGGTATCTCTTACATGTGAGCAGATCCACTCCAGGAGTTGTTAGAGAAAGGAGAGATGTTGGCAAAGTCAGACCCCAAATGTGTTTATTCTGTCAGCACAAGAGATCTGGTTTTTCTGTCTGAGATAATTCTCCTGGTTCTCTTTCAAATGGTGTGAATGTTGGCAGCTCCCACTGCAGCTGAGGGCTCTGTGAGTGCCCTGCTCTCTGCAAAGATGTGGGGTCAGTGTGTCTGAAAAGCAGGCTGGGGGATTAAACTCAGGGTGTTGTATAACCTGTAATAGGTGCAGCAGAACAAGAGCTCTGCTTCAGCCTTTTGGACCCAGAGACAATGGATTTGTTTGAAATTTAAATTGAGTCCCATGTCACAAGAAAGGAGGGTTAGGATGGCAGGAGGCTGCTGAGCTCAGAGGATGGAGGTTCTGGTGCCAGAAGAAAACCCTCTGAAGCCCAAAGGACGAGGACCAGGTGCAGGGTGCACATCCAGGTGTGGCTGAGTGAGACCTGTGGCCCGTGGTGGGTCCTGTGCCCAAAGGGAGGGGATGTCATCTGTCATCACACAGGGAGATGTGACATCAGGTGTATAATGATGTGCCTCACTGCTACCCCCTGACCTAGTGGCTTCTTTCATTATTTAGCCACTCTAGAAGTCATTTTGACTGAATGGTCTGCCCTGGCAGTGGGATTGGCTGTAATTTTGTGTGGCATTTCTCTAATTTTTTATTAAAGAAACCTTGGCAAGATGAGATGCCCTTGCTGTTAGTTTCCTGGCCTTGTCTGTGTGTCTGCTCAGTCCCTTTAGAGTGTCTCTAGGCTCTTGTCACAGCCATGTTGTGTAATCATTTATGTAACTCTGCTTAGCACCACAGCCCCTGTATCTTCTGCCGTGGCATGTGGCAGCTGAATTTGATGTTATTCACTTGATTTCCTGAGCTCCTTCCTGTTTATTGCCCCTTGCTCCCCAGTCCTCTCACAAATATTCACACTGTGCTGCTGTGCTGCAGGTGGGCTGCAGCCTCCCACAGAGGCCCTCAGCTCTTGCTCCAGACTCCTTCAATTCCACAGGACAGAAGTTTTGGGAAGTGCTTCAGCAAAAACCACATTCCCCATCCACAGCAACTTACAGAAGCATCACTTGCTACTCCTTCTCCCTTCACAACCACAATTGTCATTGCACTAATAAAAATGTGCAGATCCCAACACTGAATATTGAAAGCTCACTAAATACAATAAGTTCACATCTCAGAGGTGCTGAGCACCTGACACTGAGTTCCTTGAGACTCTTGGTCAGCTGGTCACTGCCTCCTTGTCCACCCACCCATTGTACTCACTCCTTCCTGTCCTTTGCCACCTCCTGCCTGGCCCAGCACCATTGTCTCCATGAAATAATGACTATTTGGGCCCCATTTGACATCTCTGTTTCCTCTACTTCCCAGCAGGTGCTGGCCTGGCATCTCTTTTCCCCAGCAGCTAATGCTGATATTTCAGTAGCAGAGGTTGGGTCAGTATTTCAGATAAATAAGTAATAGCTCCAACTCCACAGCCCTCTTCACTCTTCCTCCCCTTAGTGCCCTTGAGGACAGAGCTAGACCAGAGCTTATGGCACTGCTCCAACGTGATTGGCAGCCCATCAGAAAGAGCACACAGCTTAGAAAACTTTAATAAAGTAATTCCAGGACACGAATGCCAGTGACTCCCCAGGTCACAGCCTAACACTGGGGACTGCAGTTCTAGGTGGCTTTTTTTAATGTGGGCCTACAACAGGAATAGCAAATAGAGTGGCCTAACAGAAATTTTCCCCCTTATTTTCAATTAAAAACCCAAACTTAATCACTTATGTGTATGTACACATGAAGAACTCAATGAAAAAAAATATTTAGATGATTATTTAACACTTCCCTGAAACATACCATAAACTCTGTTCCATATGGGCCAGTCCAACCTAACTCTGCTTTGTATAAGGGAATGAAATTGTTCCTTTTTTTAAATTAGATAATATGAATCCCTAATTTTCCCACATTCATTCTGTCAAAATGTATCTTGTACTGTGAGCCCTTACAAAAGTTTAAGCAGCTTTGCAAGAGTCTCACCATGCCATGGTATTCCCTGCAGCCTGGCAGCTCTTGGCCAAGTGCATGAAAAAGGGAAGGACTGATCATGCTGTAGGTCTGTAGAGGCTCTCAAGGGGCTCAGTTATCTGGCTGAGGATAATTCAGGATAAATTCTCCACTGAGGATGCCTCTGTGGCTCCCTGTAGGGGGGCAGCAGCTCAGAGCAGACCTTAGCACAGGAGGCACAAAAATGCAGCCGTGTTTGTGCCCCTGCCTGTGCTCAGGTGGGAAACTCTGAGAGCCTTGGGAAGCAAGGGCAGAGTGACCCTGGTCATAAAACTTGACTTTTCTGCAGAGTCCAGAGAAAAAGGGAGCACAAAAAATTCATTTCCACTCTGTGCCAGACCCACCCTGTGCCCCCCAGATGTGCAGGGTGCTGGCCAGGGCAGGGCTGAGCCTTCTGCCCCTTTTCCAGGGAGCTTTGCTCACACTGCTCACCCTGCCTGCCCCAGGCACTGCCTCACTCCCCCACCTCACCACCATTAACTTTGCCTTCAACCTCTGCTGCATCATTGCCTTCTCCTGAGGGTTCCCTATTTATATAGAGGGGAAAATGCTGTTGCTGGGACTGGAAATATTTTGTTACCTTTTTCTGCTTAAGTGCGAGGCATTTTTATCTGTGATCTCTGGAGACTTATGCTACAGTGGGACTGATTTTATCCACTTACTCAATGCACTTTAGTTCAATAATGATTACAGAACTTCTACATAATATATTAGGTATAGCTGATTTCCCAGGGTTTGTAGCCCTCCATCTCCCCAAGCATTTAAAAAGGAATCTCTCTGTGATAGGGATGTTATGAATGATACACTCCTCGACAGTCATGATGTAAAAGTGAGAGCAGCAGTGGGCCAGGCAGGCAGAGGAAGGCACTCAGCTGGAAAATGCCAAAGCCTGTGGATAATGCAAGCCAAGAGCAATGACTTACTTTGTTCATTTTATCATTGCTCCTTGGTGCATCAGCAGCACTTGCAATCTAGTTCAGGCAACCCAAAACTCTCTCTCCATCACCTTAACACAGTCTGAGACTTTTGGCAATTCACTGGCTCCACTGCAGGGCTGGGATGACCTGGTCTCTCTTTGTCACTCACCCTCTTTTTGTTTTTGACTACAAGTTGAGCTTTTCAGCTTGCCCAGCTGTGGGTTTAGCAGCCATCAGTGGCTCTGTCTCTGCCAGCACTGCCAGCCCTGAGGGATTGCAGAAAGCCTGTACATTTGTTTTCTTCAACAGCAGAAGTGTTTGTGGTCACAGTCTCCTGCACACCTGAGGTTACACCTTGTGCCCAGACCTGGTTCTCAGCCTTCCTCAGCCTGAGAGGCTTTCTAGGCACATTTCCCCATCACAGAGACTGCAAGGCTTCTCCATTCTCTTCTCTCCCAGATGTTAATGCTCCTCTGTCTGTGTGCTCTCCCCCTGCCCTCCCTGGCCTGGCTGCTCAGCACCCTGATGGCAGAGGGCATCCAGCTCCTCTCCATGAAGCCCAATCCTGGCTCGTTCAAAGCCCATTCATTTACCCCAGGGAATTTTCTACACTGGATTGACCACCTTGAGCCACCTTGCTCATCTTACTGTCATCAGCCTCCCCAGTCAGTGGTGATAGTGCTCTTTTTTTTTTAAATAAAAGCCCAGTTTTAATCCATTTCCTGACAATATCTCCATTTCAGCAACAGTTTTGGACAGCAAGTTCCACAGGTTCATTGCTGGAGGTCCTCCTTGTGCAGTGGGGCTATGCAGACCTGCAGGGATGGGGACAGGGGTGACTGGGAGTGCTCCTGCCCCTGGCCCAGAGGGGCAGCTCCCATCACTGCCTCAGCCCCTGACTGATGGCAGGAAACAGCAACAGGAAAGTTGCTACCAGCTAACAGCTGTTTCAACAGTTTTAATCACAGGGTGAGCTGCGAGATAAATAAATAAATAAAACCCATGAAGTGACAAAACAAATGGCCTGGTACTGGAGACAGATTTGAAGCTTCTGGCTGCCTTTGCAGGAGAGCAGCCTGTGAGCTCTCACCCTCCCTCCCCCAAATAATTAATTTATCACTTAGCAGCGCTGTGGCTCTGCAGAAGGCGCTTGGAGCTGGCGTTTGAAGGTGAACTGCAGCCCTCTGGAGGGGCCCCTGGGGCTGGGCAAAGAGGCAGCTGAGCTCTGGAGCCTACAGGTGATGGCAGGGGGATTTATATCAACCTGCTCGAGCTACCATGAGCCAGCACGAGCTATTTTGTTCTGCCATCACAAATCACTGTTATGCCCTTTCTGCCTTAAACACTATGGATCAGCTATAACAACACTTGATATTTATTTTATTTCAACTATCACTCTGATTTGTCAGGTGTATTTTTATGCACAGCAGGTGTACCCTAATGGGGTTAGGGAATAAACAGCAAATTGATGGGCTTACACACCCATTAGCTAATGGGTTACTAAGGAAAAGGGACTCTGTTTAACCCCACTGCACTTAGCCCACTGCTAGGAGGAATGTTAAAGACTATAAGCTAACACTCAAATGTCTCTCCATGGACCCAGGGGAAGAGAGCTCAAACTTTAATGCATCTCTTTTGATAGGCAGGTGAATGAATGTGGCTATCATTATGCAATCACACAGCTGTGGAACTATTTATCAGCCACACATCATGCCCTGTGAACCCTGCGTGCTCCTGCCCTACTGCACTGCCAGCCTGGCCCTGTGGGGCACAGAGAGGGTCAAGCAGGATGAATTCCCCCCAGACAGGTGCTTCCCACATCCCACTTGCACAGCACATGCAGAAAACACAGAGCTGCCACTGGGACCCCAGCACTACACACCTTGTTCAGAGCTTTTTTTGTGCAAAGGCCTCGTGTCAACACCAGCTTTAATCAGTTATTTCAAGATAGATGTGCCTCGTTAGCATCAGAACAATGCAATTACTTCCCCTCCTCCCCTCTCTCCAAATCCTGGGGTTTTATTGGCCTATTAATGGTTTGATTTGTTGTTGGTAGAAACAAGAAGGATTCCAACTCATTGATCATATTATCCTACAGATATCCAGCAGAATAAATAAATGGGATAATAAAACCCAAACCACCCCCTCAAAGGTTACATTTTCTCAATCCTTTAGTGTTCTGCATCATAGTTTATGTTCCCTTTCAACCACAAATACACCATTCAGAGCAGTACATGACAGCCAAAAAAGGCCTGTAATGTTAAAGGTTATATTTGCAATCTTTTGCCATCTTTCTCACGTGGAAACAAGTCACGCTGATCCCGCTGTCCACAAATGCAATAAGGAACAACCCTCTGACACAGGTGGTATAATCAAAAGCCAATTCAAAAGGAGCCCTCTGTAAATATCAACTGGATCCAGGCATATGCATGCTTGGCTTGAAGCACCAGGAGAGTCCTGCTGACTTCAATGGGGTGGCTTCTGTGTTTGAAGAGAAAGAGGTGCGTGCGTGATGGAGGGGTGAAGGTCGAGGAATGAAAAGCCAGGAGAGAATATAGTTTTGTGTTGCTTTTCTCTGAGCAGTGACACAAAACCTCACAGCCGGGGGGAAGCTCAGGTCCTTTCACACTCCTTTGTGGCTGCCTGTTCCTGGGGCGCTTTCAGGTGTCCCTTGCATTGAGCTCTGGAGCCTGTTGGGGTTGTGGGGCTGCCCAGACAGGGCCTGGGGGATGTGGGGTGCCTGTCAGACTGAGGGGATGTGGCCCTGCTCATGCCCCTGGGCTCTCTGGGCTTTGCCTTGTTGCCAGTTCCTTCCTGGACAAGGAAAGTGCTTCAGGCACTGGCAGACCAAGAGCTGGACTCTACAGCTTGGTTAAAAATGCTGCTGCAGGAACTGCCACAGGCACAGAGGCAAGAACAGGAGACACTGGGGCTCCAATGTTGTCTAAATGACAACTCAGGCCCCTCCTTATTCTAGGGAGTAGTGGTCAAGCAGGAATCTGCTGATGCCCACTGGAAGGTGAACTGCTCTGTTGCCAGCTCCAAATGAAGCTCCACAAGTGTGGAGTGGTTCAGGTGAGGCATGGATACAACATCAGTTGTAGACTCTGCGTTGGAGAAAATTTAATTTATGTTTGAACTCATCAGCATCAGCCTAAAAGGCTGCAGCAGCATAGCAACAAGCTTGTTAATTACTAAGCAATTACTTTACTCAACTTTTAGACCAAGGGGATACCCAAAATATCCGCATCTGTTTCATTTTGAGTTCTTATTGTTCCTTCCATGCTGTAGCTGAGGTTATTTTGCAGCAGCTGTCAGTCATAGCAGTAACAACTTCCACAGCAGCAGCAGCAGCAGCTTCCATTTGGCAAGCTCAGTGCACAGAAAGGGCTGTGATGGAGTGGAAAGGGTTTCTTTCTTAATATCCTCTTCCCCTAGGATAGACTATTTTGCCCTCTCCAGCAGAACATGCTTGGATCACACTGCAGAGTTTCTGACTGCTGCTTTTAAACAGGTATATCTGTTTGTCTCTATCAACACATTTCAGCTCCTCTGGCATGCTGTCTCTGCAGCTCTAATAGAGACACTTCACATGTAATAGGGTCACACAGCGATCCTCACGTTCACTCCCATTCTATCACCATGTTAAATTGAAACAATGTGTGTGCATCAGTTTTCTGCAGTGCAGGGAAGCTGCAGCATCTACAAGTTTTGTGGTGTGATGAAACTAATGATTTGGATTTTATTTTCTTGGTACCACATTCAGCTGGTAAACTCTCAAAAATGCACCTTACCTCATTTTCTCTCTGCCTTTTTACCTCTCAAGAGCTTTCACCAACAGATCTACTTTCATGCTGGAGAAAAAAAAGTAATTCTATCAGTAATTTATGGAAATTAGAAAACTGATTAGCATAAAGCTTCTACTTGTGATAGTGGGGTTACAAAAGTGGGTTGATAGGTAAAAATGATCTCCTTAGTGATAATTAACTTTGATCTCTTAAATAACTGTTAACTTTCATAAAGAAGGAGAGTACAAATGACATTTGCATCATGGCAACTGTAGAAAGGCAGAACATAACTTTCATTGGAGATTACATGATAAGCTCTGTTCTCACAGAAAATATACTCGTTTCAAAGCAAAATGACATGAATTGTCAAGGACTGTTGGGTTTGTTCTTATATCCTGTGCTACCCTGAGTGCACTGAGATGAGACATTGCATATGCTTGTGTGAACAGCTCTGCACAGCCATGTAAATGATATGTATTTATCTACAAGGAAATGACAATGCACGCTCTGCTTAGCACTTCTATGGGACCATTCATCCAAGGACTCCCAAGTCCTTTCTAAACATTAATTCATTCTGACTACTCTGTGGCTGTGAGGAAAGTAAATATTAGTCTTATTGCAGTATTATTGGGAAATGGAGAGGCACAGCAGCTAAGAGACTCACTCAGGGTCAGTAGATTACAGCTGCAGTGCTGAGCCTCTGGATGTGTGTGCAGGGGTGGCCTCAGGCACGGCACTGGGCAGCAGAACTTCCCTCCCTGAGCTCTGCTCCAGGGATGGTTTGAAAATTCTCCCACCAACATTTGTTTCTGAACAATTTCAGTGCCTGTTTGGGGCAGGACAGTCTTACCACCCTCTGCTTTAAAAGTGAGAAACTGAGGCAAAATAGGAAAAAAAAATCAGACCGGACATGAACAACCAGTCTGAGAGATCAAGGGCCCACCAGTTTTAACCAGCAGACTCCCCCAGTCTGCTGTTCCAAGCTTAAGCCAGAAGACAAGCAGTTGTATTGAGTTTTATGGACTTTATTATAAACTAAGACTACCAAACTGAGGCATAAAATCCCACTTGAATTTAACATGCAAGCAAAGGAGAATTTTTGAAGCCCAGTGTACCAGACAGTAGTTGTGAGTAGCCGTGAGTCCTCTCAAAATGGATCTCACCAAGATTTACACATTTCTGGGGTTAGGATAAATTAAGTGTAAACCAGAAGTTACACATGAAATAAAGGGAGTACCAAGAAATGCAAAATTAAAATAACATCTCGAGATAGAAATCCTTTGACCCGTACAGGCTCTGAATTTTTCTATTCACGGAAATCATCTTAGAACCTTTCTTGCACACTTAAAGCTCCTGGCACACTGACTTGTTGCAAAGAAACCACTGAAACATCTCAATATCCTTCTTCACTGGCTCCTCCAGACACTGAGTATGCCGGCCACTCTCTGAATCATTTTATCCTGTCATCTCTCTGCCTTTGATATGCATGAAGTTAAAGGGAAATGGCAGTTTCCTAACTTCTATTTCCACCCAATGTCATGGGAGAAAGGAAGGGGAAAAAAAATCACTTTTTTTAATGCAGCTTTTAAAATAGAAAAGCAAAAAAAAAAAAAAATTTACAGCACTTAATAGGCCTCCCTTGCAATTTAAAAACTGATTTTCAGAAGCTCATATATTCAAATCTCCAAAGTCTATTTGAAGGCACATCTGAAGGTGCACCCTGCAACCTGTGTGTAGCAAACTCTTTTGAATCTTGTCCTTGAAACAAAAATTAGTGCCCCATGGGAGCTCAGCAGTGTAGACAACCACTAACTGCAGAATGACTGAAAGCAGAGCTGAGAGTCCTTGCAGCTGGGAGGGAGAAGGGGATGAGAGAGCGAGGGAAGATGAGAAACCCTTCAGGAGCCATTTGGGAGACACTCACTGGGAAGAAGAAAGAAAGACATGCACTAAAAACAACAGAAACACAGGTGGAAATGGCCTACTGGGAAATCAGGCTGTCAACAAACAAAAGCCGAAGGCCAGAAAGCAGTTTCAGTAGCAGCCCCTGCTAACAGGGCTTCAGTGTTCAGTAAATAAATTAGCAGCAGGTTTGGCTGTTTGGAAATTAGTAGTGACATGATGAAAGCAGCAAATGACTTGCTTTTATCTGGAGTGGAAGCACTAAACTTCCAAAGAAATCCTTGCCTGTATCAGGAGAAGAAGAGATATTTATATCAGCTTAGACCTGAACAACAATTACATCAGAAAAGTTTAATTTCATTTACCAAAGGCTCAGAACTTCATTTGTAACTGAGGAAACCTGTGTCCCTCTTGGCTGCTTCTGACAGCATTTCTCCTTTGAATAGTTTATAATTTTGGAGGTAAAAATAATACAGGTTAGGTAGATAGACAGATACATGAATGTTTAACAAAAAAAAGATGTAGAGTTGGGACATTAGATCAACTCTTCAATTATTGCAAACTGGGAAAACTCCTTTGGGAAAAACTCCCATGATTTACTTCTGTGAGAATCTGATTTTGTTTAATTAAATGGGAACTAAATGAGGGGATGAATAGTAAACACTCCAGCACGTGCTTAAACATTCAGCAAGTGCCAAAGTCCTATTGATTCCATTGAGATACAATTTGCTGAAGCACTCCTCCCCTGTAAGGGCTCTGACTGTACCAGGCCTCAGTTGCTGGAGCTGAATGTTTATCATGTCAGAGGAGTTAAGAAGAGGCTCTTTTCCCACATCCTCATCACTTAGGAAGATAATTGGATAAGGAGTATTTGCTCCAAAGTGAGCAAATATTTACGTAAGCTGTGCTGAGTGTGCTTGATAAGGCGACAGGTCTGGGGGAAGCTGGCACTGGCAGTGCACAGCAGGGATGTCCTGGACACTTCTTTGATCTGGTGGGTTCATTCTACTCTCCCAGTGAGTGTGGGTCCACTAAAACTTGAAATAGGAACTCTGTCCTTATCACAGACACTGCCTTTGAGAAAGGGAAGCAGGCACTGCTGTATCTGCTGTCCACCAGTTTGGGAGCTGGAGCTGGAGTGTGGTAATGCCATGAAATGCCCAGTCTAAAGAATCACAGGGCATGAAATGGGTATGTTGCTCAGAGAGCTTATATAGCCGTACCATTGGAGGTGCTCAAGACTTGACTGGACACAACCCTGACCAAGCTGATCTAATAAAACCTGTTTTGAGCCAGGGTTTGGACCAGGTGACCTTCCATCCCAAATTAATCCATGATTCTATAAAAAAAAACCTGACAGAAATGGCCAAGATTATGTGGAAGCATGTAATAGCTGGTACAGGCCTGTGAAAGGAAGCTCAGGCCCAATTATGCTGAGAAATTAATTAATTAAGGCAGACATAACATAGTTGGATTTTTAGTAAATTGTTAGTTTTGTTCTACCCACAAACTCAATAGGAAAGCTGGAGTTGCATAGCCTGCATAATAACACAGTAAGGTAGACAAAAATCTATCCAGCAGCTAGGAGCCAATGACTTATCATCAATGGCTTTGTGTCAAAAGAGAGAGAAGTATCAATTGGTGTCCCACGGGGATTGATACCAGAGCCAGTATTAATCAATACACTCATTAACAGCCCAGAGAAGAATGTAAATTCAACAGCCACTGGATCTGGAGAAGATTCAAAGGAATTGTGGGGATGTGGCAACGGAGGTAGTGGCATATAAGAAACAGGCTTGTAGTCAAGCCATGTGTAGATTTCATCAGATGAACGAGCAACATTTAATATTGCTTATTCAGGGAAGAATTTTACAGAATGTCAGTATAAAATTTAATGGGGATAGTACCTAAACCCATCCCTTCTCAAGGGCCCCAGGTTAATCAGCTACTTATTTCTCACACCATTGCAAAAGGATGAGGAAAGTTTGAGTTCTGATCCATTAAAAGTCCTGCAAGATCATGTGTTAAATTACCATTTAACAATTTCCTTGGCATCAGATGTGAAACGCTGTAGCCAAATGTCACAAGATATTTTGATTTAAAAAGATTAGGAGGGTCACTAAAATTCTGTGAAGACTGGATTCAATCCTAACCTATGTGCTTCACACTGGCTTTGATTAAAGAGATTTAAATGTGTGGCAGATGAAAATTGCACCAATGATGACAATGGGACAAGATTTGACTTCTTGTGGTCTTGCATGGCAGGTGATACATGTAAATCATCTTCTCCCTCATCTCCTCAAACCCTCCTCATTTTCTGCATCTTCTCAACACGTAGTCCTGGGTTTGGATGTGTGCATCCCTCTCTATATGCCTGTATATCCAATTTTGCTCAAAGATCACGTTGGTGAAGGTGGGACTGACCCAGTTGATAGCTATTAAGCCCAAACGAATTGCCACATTCATCTGGAGTGTCTCCTGTATCACACAGGTCAGAGCATTTCCCTGCATGGGTATCTCAATTTTGGGTTATTAGAAAATATAGCAAGAATTTATTCCATATATCAAGCCCTCATTTGTTGGAGAATGCATGGCCTCCCTTGCCCAAATGTTGATAGTGGGTTTATACATTCTCAATCTGAATTGGCTGTTGTAGCTGGCTTGTATCAGAATTTTTTCCCCTCACATAGCTACCCAGTGTTACCATTTAACTCCATAATGCATGATAACTATCATTTTTATAAAATATGCTTATAAACCAGGAACTTCTATTACTCTCATTTAAACCCATGAAAACTCCCATGGACGTTAGTGCAAGCAGGACCTGATATTTATTCATCGAAAGCTGGAAGCGTGTGATGGAAAATAAGAAATCTTTTAAGCCACAGTTCTTAAGGGTATGTTGTGTGGTGTTTACTGTTCAACACATCAGAGCCTCATGGCCATATTAGTTGTATGAATGGGATAAGATTACTTGGGCAATTTTCCTCTACATTAGAAACAAATCACAGCTAAACCTCTGCTGGCTCCATACATTTTAAATTCCCATTTTGCCCCCACTAGAACAGAAAAATAAATACATAGATAGCTGACCAAACTTAGGAAGTGTTCAAAGCAATCAAGTGCAAATTCCCTCCTGTTAAAATGTGAACGAAACAGAAAACCTTTGACTGAGAGGTAACTTCAGAGATAAGTAGTTAGATAGATGCTATAGACAACAAGACACAAACAAATTAAATCTATTCCACTGAAACAGTGATATAATTTCCCTCCAGAGACTAAGACTGACAAAATAAACAAAGAAATAACATGTTTCTTAAGTTGTGAAATGTGACAGTCAATGGCAGATAGCAAAACAAAACTAAAAAGTGCTACAAGTTCTTAGCACAAACATGCTGCTCAGAGACAATGCAGCCCTAGTTTCCTTTGGCTTGGACCTCCTAATAATTATAGTTTTTCACAACTTCTCCCCTCTGAGGTTTTTCATTCTCTTTCCAGCATGGTTTTCCAGTATAAGAAACACACTGTGTTTATTTTGAGGGACAGACTGATGGTGGAAATTAGCACATCTGGGAAAGGCAGAGCTGTTGGTTGGACACCTCTGAAGGCCCAACAAAATGTGCAGGGATGTGCTTCACTTTGGCTTTGATGGTAGATAAGAACCTTGCTGAACATTGAGCACAGGCTGCAGAGCTTTGAAGGCAGATTGGTGCCTCCATTTGAGGGCACGTTTTCAGGACATCATTGTTCAATTTTAAGTGTTGTAGACCTGGGGACAAAGAAGGGAGCACTGGTCCACCAGCCTTCAGGAAATTTTGCCAACTGGATTTTCAGGCTTTTCACAGTGGCAGAAACCTTTTAAGGTTTCAGGGCAGTTCTGAGACTCCGGATTTGTGCTATTTCAGATGTCCAAAAGAAGTATCCTCAAAAAGAGAGAGTAAGAGAAGCCTCAGGCACTTCTGACATGGCCATAGTATAAAAGCAAGCTCTATAGATAGAAGCAGAGGCATGAACTTGCCAAGTGCAGTACGATGCTAATTTTCATGTTACTCATAGCAATCATTTTTCCATGAACAATCTGTATATGTCACAAATATCTCACTTATTCCCCATCCTTCATATGCACATAATAATCCTTTCACTTTATTTCAGTTGATAGTTTGCCTTTAAAATGTCAGGTCTTTTCCCCTCTAAGTTGCAAATTGCTTTTGTACCCAAAAGTTTGTCACGGGAAATATTTTATCTCAGAGTCATATGAAGGGAAATGGATCCTTTCAACCCAGCAGATGGTCAGAAACCAGTCCAGGTCTCCAACTTCCACCTCTTAATTCCTGAAGATGGGATTAATCTCCAGAAATCTAACTTTAAACACCTGACTTAAACATCTTCCTTCCTCTTTGCAACAGCAGTTCCAATGGGCACCTCACCCGGCAAATGTTCCCCAACACCTTTATTTCAGCCTAAAGGAGTTGCCAATATCCCCCAGGAGGATCCTGTCACACAAGAATAACCCCTGACTCACAGCACTGGACCATGTCTCCTCTCACTACCACTTGGAGAAGAATCTGGTCTCTGAATGCCCAAAAATACAAAGTTGCCCATTACCCTGAAGAAGGCATTTTGGACATAAAAAGAAACACAGAACATAAAATTCAAAGCCATGTAGAAACCACCAGGCTGGTGGAAGGAAGGTGAGCGTGTAGCCAGCAGGTTCACTGCCTGTTTCAGCATTTTGTGGGTGAGTGGTGGTCCAAGATATATTCAAAAAGCCAAAGTTGGGCCTTGGAGAGGTGTGAAAGATGTTGGATGTTTTCAATCAAAAGTTTTATGAGAAAGCTGCATGGTGGTCTCTGGGAAATAAGGAGGCTTGAAAGCAGTGGAACTTTCTCCAAGTTTTTGGGGCTGTGGCAGTGCCAGCCAGGTGAGCTATCAAAGAACACTCTCTTTTTATAGCCCTGGAGAGAGTGGCTCCTGCCCACAACAGTGCAAAACACACAACAGCCACTCAGGAAATCATACTCTGGACTCATTTTTCAAGGGTGCTGAGTCCAGGTGGCATCCACGAACTTTGGTGGAGCAATTTGAGCTGGCAGCATCCTGGGATCCCCTGGTTTACCAGGCTGTTCCTTCTGCCACTAAACAGCACCCACAGTACATTTAAACCAGACTCTCTGAGTGTGTTCTGCAGCCTATTTCCATGTTAAGTAGTAATTCTGAATTACATAACATCACATTTCTCTCCAGCCCTCATCTGATAACAATAACAAGCTCTGTATCTTAGAGACTTGCACATTTATGTTGGCACTGTTGGAAATAACACGAGCTTGAATCTCTTCTGTGTTCTCAAAGACCAACAAACACCATTCATTTCCTACAGATTAGTTTCAACCTAACAAGCGTTTTGTTGAGCCCCAAAGAATATTTCATTTATTTAGATAATGCTGATTGCTCACTTATGAGCAGCAGCTCATTCAGTAAGGAACAGACTGTTATAGCTCAGTATTTTTTAAAAGAATGAGAGAAAAAACCCCTCAAACAGCAACTTGAGGGTTGTATTTAATGCTCAAAAGACAGCACGTCATTATGATAAGCGGATCTATTGCTGTGAATAATGGAGAAGGTTTAGTCACACAATGGTAGAGATACAATTAGAATAAATATTTAAAGGCATGTTTTGCAAAGCTGGAGCATTTTCTAACCCCCCCATCCAAGGACTCAGTGCCATCACAGCACAGGGTGTGTATTGCATCAGTGTGCCAGGGGCAGCCATGCAGAAGGGTTTTTGCAGAATATATGAGATTTATGCAATAGGATGGGCAGAATTATCTCCTGCTGGAAGAATAGGAAGGGCTGTTCTGCACGGCCACACTCCCACCACTTCCCAAAAGGGCAGGTCCTCCCCTCTCCACCTCTCCAGCCTGCCCACATGCTCAACTTTTGGGTCAGGTATGCCAAGAGTGTGGTGTGAAGCCAGGCTGTGGTGTGCCAGGGCAGGCATGTTTCCCTCTGGGGAGAAATGCTCAGCCAACTTGGAGGGGAGGATTCAGTGAGAGGAGAAAAAGAGGCATTTGCTGCACTTTCTCTGCTCCAACAGCTCCTGTGCCAGAGGTATTGGCCACGGGCCAGTCAGCTGCACTGGGCTGATGGGACCAGCCAGAGAGGAGCTGCAGGGACAGTGGGGCTGCCAGCACTGCAAAGTTCAGGGCTGTTATGGGCTCCAAAGGCCTGTTAGCCCCCAGTAAATCTGTCTGGCATTTCCCCCTTCCTTCTGCATCTTGAGTTTCCTCTTGCTGGAGGCTGGGGTACTCAGCTAAAATGACAGCACCACGGGCTCCCAGAAATAATCTACATTTTCCACGGAGGCCTTATTACAATGGCACTTAACGATCCATAAGATTTAGTAAACACACAAGCTCATTTTGTATGAAAAAATGGAACTGAGAACTGGACTCAAATGGAAACCTCAAAGGGAAATTTATTTATGAGTGAGGAAAGCATGAGTGCAAAGGAGAGGGCCTGGATTAGTGTACAACTGGGAACAAAGAGTGATCACAAAGGAAAAGAAAGAGAATTAAAAACATAATTGAGAAAAACAGAACTTAAAAAACAACAGTAGAGAACCTATCCTATTTTCTTCAAGGTCTACTCTTTTAAAGGGTGGCATTACTATTGCTAGCACAAGGAATAGGTTTCCTCTGAGATAGAAAAACATTTGAATTTTTTTTCCCCTTTTTATTAATCATTGGTGGTGTGGGGAGGGGGAAACCCCCTGAGAATTCAATGACAGGAAAAAAAAATGGTTTGTGAAGTCAGACTCAGTTTGTGTACCTAAAAAGCAATATGATTGATTTGCAAAAACCTCTAGCTTCACAAAGTTCTTCCATCTCTAATGAGAACTAACAGCATTTTTGTCCAGCTTCCCTGCAAAATATTGTTCTAGTGCTGAATCCATCAACAAAAATGGCTAAGCATTAGCTTTCTTAATGGCCTCTGGTCTCACTTGCCAGCAGCTGCAGATGGAGCAGGGTAGGCAGGGCTGCATTGTGCTGGTCTGCTGCAGATCTCAGCTGCAATTTGCTGGTTTAGAAGTAAGCCCAAATAGTGGCTTTTTAGTGCATTCTGAACACAACTCTGCTTTAAAATCACAGAATGTTTCTAGCTCTGGGAAGGCACAAGAGGCTAATGGTGGCACAAGTTAATTCATGTAAATTGTTACATGAGTGCATTTCGTGGTGAAATAGAATAAACAAAGGAAGGAAAAAGTAAAGGAGGAGGCTGTGGTAAGTGGCTTGATAATGACAGCAGAAGTGAATTTTTTTTTTTTTTTTTTTTTACTTTTTATCTCTCCTTTGAGTGTGTGATTACAAAAACCCTCACCTCTACCTGCCTGCAAGAAAACACAACCTTCTCCCTGTCTCCCTGCTGCCAGAGCACCTACCCAGCACACAGGAGGTGTCTCAGTGCAAAAGCCCCAGTGAGGAGCCTAAAGAGGCTGCAATGTCTGTGTTTGTTATGATCTGTGCTGCACCTTCTTGGTCATCAGCCTCCTGGTCTGCACATCCTCTCACCACCTCTCTGAAGGGAAGTGTAATGCAGCTCTACTCAGCTCCCAGCCAAGCTGCCAGGTGAATTTGTCATTTCCATAGCTTTTAACCCCAGAAGGAACAGCTAGAAGTTGTCTGGTAAAAGAACCCTGATTTTGCAACATTTTTCTACTCTACATTGAAAACTCCTGAGATTAAGACTGTTTAGATGAAGTTTGAAGAAGAAAAGCCCAGGGGCTGATCTAAATTTAGGTGAACTTCTGGGACCTTGTGAAATTTTTGTGTTCAGTCACAGTCCCAGTAATTTTCCATTTAACTGTGGGCTAAACAAACTTGACTTCCCCTCACTATGCACTGGGATTCCATTTTTTTTCCAAAACTACAAATTATGAAGGGGACTTCTGGGCAGCTGATTAAATTCAGGATGAATTTAATCTGAGAGCAAGGAACAGTAATTCTAATATCTTCTAGTAAACATAGAGTTTGCTAAATATCCCTCAAGAGCTAATATCTAAGCATCCTTCTTTCACCTTCATCAGGATTTCAGAACAAGAAATCAAAATAGTAACCTCCATAGAATTTGTTACCTGCTTAATATGAGAGAAAAATGTTTTAGGAAAGAAACTCTTTACTCACTCTGGATTATGAAATAAATACAACAACTTCTGGATTATGAAATAAATACAACAACTTCTGGATTATGAAATAAATAGGAGGGAGAGAAATCTGTTTGAAATGTCAGTAATAGATGATTCATTGTAGTGCCAGTCCTTTAAGAAAGCACTCATGTTATGCAGTCTTCATTAGTCTGTTCAGATATTTTTGCACTCCTTGAAGAGCCTCACATTGATGCAGTCACAAGAAGCCACATTTCAGCAGTGAAGGACCCTTGCAAAGCAATTGTAAGAAATGAAAGTGGATTTATGCTACAGACAGGGGACATACAGCAATTGGCACTGTGTCTGTGCTGCACAAATAAAAGACAATGGACAGTACAAGGTAACAGTTCCCAACCATTATTGAACTGAACATCCTGCCAACAATATTGCATTCATGGGGACCCAAACCTGAACAACACACCTTAGAAAGTTTTGCTATGCCAGAGGGGATTTAGGAATTTGCAGGAGGTTTGGCATGGGTAACACTGGGATGTGATGGAAAGGATTTGGCATCACCCATGGGCATGAGCACTGTGCCTTCTGCAAGTAAATTTCTTGTGACACCAATAGCACCACTGTGCCTTTGACACGAGCCTTTGAACTCCTCTAACACCAAGCAATTAATCAAGGAGAAGAATACATACATATTCCCACATTTCTGCTATTAAGGTATGCAGATATGTTTGTAGCTTGTCATACTAAGTCAAAAGTGAAGTATGTTTTCACTGCTCAGCAGAACAACATCATTAACAAAAAGCTGTATGGAAGTTTGAAAATGCATATAAAAGAGTCGACAATTGTTGCAAAAAGCAATTGAAAGCAAAAATGTAAGAAACAATTTATCAGTAATCAAAGAGAGCATTATTATAGTGTCATTGACATCTCCTGCACTAAATTTGTTTCTCTAGCAGTTATGACATGCCAAACTTAATATACTTATATTACTTTCATTATTAGATGACTACTAAGGTAGGAAACATTGAAGTTTTGACAACATAGTGTGGGACACACCTCAACAAAATATTGCATTTTGGTGTTTTACATATCATATAAAATGTGTAAATCATTTGAATGTCACATCTATTGGCTTCTATTTTTTCAAATTAAATCCCTGAAGAATTTTTAAGAGTTTGCAATGAATGTACTTTTGTACCTGTTGCCTGTGTAAATGCTATTGGTAAAAATATTACATTGGTAAGAATAGCATCTGTTCTAGAGAAAGAACTCAACATGCCCACAAAGTTTGAGAACAGACAGAAATAGGAGGTAAAACTTGTTCACTCATTATTTGAAGTGTTCCTTCTCAGCCCCCAATTGTTAAATATCGAACTGAAGGAGTTCCTGAAACATTGATAAGAAGATGAAAATCATTCCCTAATTTACAGTGAATTGTGCTAAAATCCACATTGATAGACAGTTTGCTGTAGACCTTCATAGTTTCTGAAATGTATGCCTAGTGGTTGGTACCTATCAAAAGGAAAATTAGAATAAATGAATATTTAAATATTTAAATTTCCTATGACATGCTTGAAGTGCATTTTCAAAGCATTACCATCAGATTTGAGAAACCAGGGCTCAATTGGTCACAAACTCCATGCTGGAGAGTTTCACAGGCTCCCTGCTCCCCACTTCAGCTCGTTAGCCATGGCGCAGCTTTTCTGTGCCATGCTGGGGCTGTAACCAAACCCAGCCTGCCCTGGCCCTTCTCCCCTGGCCTCTGAGCATCCCCTCTGGCTGACCTTTGGCAGCCACGGTGGAGAGGAGACAAAGGGAAGCAGTCCTGAGTTGTAGAGAAGAAAGGGGACATAGAATAAGCTGCATTACTTTCTCCAGAGGGGTGGATGTCAGAGACATTGTGCAAGAATCAATGCTTTCTTTAATAAAGATATATTTTTTCATAGAGTTGACTAAATTTATCAACACATGTGTGTGTCTCATTGTTTGTGTGTTTTTTTCTACATCCACCCATACACATGAGTTGGTATCTCAGATTGAAGGGATTTTTACCTTGAATTAAAAGGCCCTGGATAACCACACATGAGAGGCTCTGTTCTGTGAAACAGAACTAAACAAGGTATACTCAAGATCTGGCAGCCTGAGCATGGCAGAATCTAAGCATCCACCTAAGCTTAACAGTTTCTTAATATCATGATAAATTAGATTAGCTGCCACAAAGTCCCCTTAGGCTCCATTAAAAAAAAAAAGTGAAAAGAAAAATAAAGAGTTATCATCAGCAAAAGGAAGAAATCAAATTTTACACTGAATACTTTTCATTGCTTATCTTATGAAATTATTATTATTTGCCTTCTTAGTTACTTGTATTCATCAGGGTGATGTGTGCAGATTGTGAGAATGCCAAACATTCTCAAAAAACTGATGAGTAAGCAAAAAAGAGCTGCTCTTTAAACCCTTCACAGTTTATAGCCACATTTACATAACATTAAATAAGTCAACAAAGGCATCATTAGCTCCCATTAAAATATGAGCGAAGAAATTTAAACGAACAAGAGAAGCTAATTGGTAAGTAATGTTGTGTATCAAAAATTATGACTATAAGATTCCAAAGTTAATGAGAAGCCCTACAACTGTGTTTACTAAATGTTTAAAAATTAAATTAAAGGTGATTGTGGAGAGCCAGAAAAGTTTTCTTGCTGTTGTTTGGGCTGAGTGAGAACTGTGAAGGTTGATGGTGCTCCTTCACATAGTCTGAGAGTCCATGGAGTCCCCAGCCCATAATTTGATCCCTGTCCATCAGGCAGATGAGGCCTCTAGTTGCCCAAAACCAGATATTTCCAATGAAACAGCCACTAGGGTGCCAAACAGAAAGATCAGGAACAAGCCTGCTCTGAGCCTGATCCTGCAGGTGTAGAAAGCTGATTAAACCACCCATCCATCCTGCCTCACCTGCCCCTTGGGTATGCCTGGGCGCTTCAGGGGGAGGGAGCAAAAGTGACCATTCCCTGTGCAGTCAGACAGGAACCCATTTCTGCTGCCAGAGCTGGGGCTGACCCTCCCTGGGCCAGCTCTGCCATCGTCACCTCCACCATTGCCAACAGGAGCCGAGTCCTTTTCTGCTGCTCCTGCTGATATCTGTGGAACACCCAGGACTCTTCTAACCTTTTCTGAGCCACAGACCACCAGCAGCTCACACTTGCTGACCACAGTTTCCTTTCACAGGTTTTCATTCCATGAATCACCATCATTTACATGTTGAAAACCACAACTGAGTTCACTTTTATCTCTATCCCTACTAAAATCCCCTTCAATTGCTGCATGCTCTGCTCCCTTCCAAAAGACAGGAACCACTGAGTGGGAGATACAATCCTGCAGTGCCATTAATGAGCATAATTACAGTGCCACATTACACTGTCCCTCTTGCTAATTGGTCATTCATTTGCCATTGCCCATGAAATCACAGGTGTCATTGCCTCCTGATGCTTATCTGAGCTTGCCACATAGCACCAATTCCCTCCTGCTTCATTTCTCAGTCCAGTGGGATCAGTGTGTGTTTAAAAGGGGAGGACAGGACTATCTCATGGTCTATCTCATATGCCCAGATGTGTGGAAATGGGTTTCAGTAACACCACGCAATTAGATCAGTGTCATATTCTCAAGCACACAGAGCTGATACAAATGCACCCATTGATCCTCTCCTGCAGGGAAATTTTGGAGATGCTGGCTAGAAAGAGTCTAGAAATAATTGGAGGGGGGGGGGTTAAAATCTTAAAGTAATTACAATAGTAATTGTGTTGTTTTAAGTGGATGTGCTTGCATGTTTGGCAGTGAGGGAAGTTTTGAGGGAAATAAGAACCTCATAGTGTTGGAATGCAACTAATTGTTCAAATGTATCAATGCAACCTTATAAAACTTGTGAGACAAAGCTGACATTCATCCACTCTGGACAGCAGTTTGCTACAAACTGGCTTTAAACAAATGCTATGGTTTCTATGAACACATGAACAAGTGAAACCCCTGAACTTATGGGACAGAATTCTTTGGTTCACTGAAAGACAGAAAAGTCTTGCAGAAATTCTCCTGCTGGTTCATAGATTTACAGTGACAGAGTTTTCTCTGCCGCCTTGAAATCTCTCTTGATTTATTGCCCTTTCTACTAGTTTACATTCATCCAATCAAGGAACAAAAACAAAATGGGGGCATCAGTAAAAAAGCAGGTACCAAGCATTATGTATGCATCGAGGATGTGTTCAAGAAAAATTGTTCACAAGCACTATGTCATCCTGAATCAGGAAAGTGCTTCAGTAGGAGATTAACTCAAAGCATGTGCTCGTTTACCACAGTAGGGACTCAAGTACATGCTCAAATTCACCACTTTTTTATGTGTTCCTCAAGTAGGGATAATTTCCTGATATAGGAAATACATGCTGATTTTTCTCCCTTAGGATAATTGAAAAACATTCATGTAAATTCCAGTTTGTTTCAGATACGGGAGAAAAAAGCAAACTGAACCCCAGCTAACTTTTCTCTCTCTAGCTCACCAGAAAACCTGCCCCATTCCATGGCCAAAAAAAGCTTTTCCTTCATGTTGTATTATGAGCAACCTAACGTAATTTCCAACTTGGCTGTGCAGGAGCAGGGTAAGAAGGGGGCTGGACCAGAGTCCTCCAGATGTCCCTTCCAACCTCAGTGATTCCCTGGTTTTGCTCTGTGTTGGAGACCCTACAAATGATGATGCCTTAAGTCACAACTGAACTAATTTCAGAAAAGCATGCTAAGGAATTAGATGATAAACATATTAACACATAAATAAATACAACTTTGTTGGATGAGAGCTGGATATGGAACAGCATAACAAAGAGGAGGGAAAGTAAGTTTTACATTGTCCAGCTGCTCTTACAATAATATACAGAAACTCTGTGAAACATTTCATGGTTTATGAAATGAAATTTTGTTTGCAACTGGTGAGCTAGGAAAATAAACGTCCATGTTTGTTTTCATTTTACTTTTCCTTGGTTTGTCCAGATCTTCACAGCCTTGTGTGCCAGCATTGTCCTCTGGGGCTCATTAAACAGTCCAGTGTTTGCTACTCTGATTGTCCAGGGAAATCAGCAACAGATTGCCATTAACCCCATGAGGCCAAGAGCTAGAAATTCTTGATGTGTTCCCAGTTGTGGGCAATAAGACCCACTGGAGCCATTGGAGCCAAAGGGTTAATTTTATCTCTCCTATAGCTGCTGTCAGACCTCCAGTAAAACAGTGTGTGACCACTACAGGGGACTGACCACTTAATACAGCAGTACCTGCCAAAATTGGCTTAAGACTGAGCGAGATCAAGGGGCAGAAAAATACTGTTTTATCTAAAGCACGTTGTATTACTGGTGTTTACTTTCAATTCTCTCTTGGGTTAAATGCTTTTTCTTAGTAAAATAGTCTTGCTTCTTATAGACTCAGCTCCACAGGAGAAACTGAGTTGTCTGAAGATGATGCCTTTCTATTTTTTCACATTAAGTTATGAATTGTTGCAGATGGTGTTAGCAGAGACCGTGTCAAGGATACTTTTTTGACCTAAAGATGTGCTCCCACTTCATTATTGCTGCTGTTGATTCAAGTTTATAAAAAAATCAACAAAAAATTGGTTCTCTATCCAAAGCACACAAAAATATGGTGTCAGCAACTGCCACAGTCCTGGCACTCAGCTGATGGGATCGAGCCATGGGGTTACGTGTTTCTCCCAGGGAGCTGTCTCTGTGTCCAGCAATGACTACCAAGGTGTTGGCAGCAGGGGAAGTCACAGAGCAGTGAAGCAGAGCCCAGGATATTTCTGCTTTACCCAGCCTGGATGGACATGGACAGCAGTGGGAGCTGTGCCCAAAGCTGGCTCTGTGGTCAATGGGCAGCTTCACCCGAGCTGATCGTGCCTCAGGAGGGGTGGCCCGACAGCACTGCCTGCCCTCGCCAGCCACCTCGACCCTCCTGGGCTGAGGGGCCCACCTGCCCCAGCTGGCACATCTCAGCTCTCCCAGAGGCCCTTGGCTGCGCAGGAGCAGAGCAGGCTGTGGGAAGGGGTGCCATGGGTGAAATGGCTGGGGTGCTGCCAGCAGCGCCCAGCTTTGCTCTCTACAGCACCACGCAAAATCACCAGGGGTGACACTGGAGCCAGGGGCTGATTTTACAGATCAGATTTCTCTGGAGTTTTTCAAAACCCTTGTTTTGGGACAGTCACTGCCGTGGACTTCCATCTGACCCTCATGGATGCTTGGGTTCACACTGAGACAAGGCCTGGGCAAACAACCCTCTGACCAAACAGCACAAATCAGAGGCAGAGCTGGGCTGGGCTGGCCCTGTCTTTGCCAACTCAGTGGGCAGCTCTGCTTTTTCGTTCCTCTGCCCTTTCCTTTCCCCACATCTTCCCTATTAACACTTGCCAGCCTCTCAGGTTCTGTGAAACCACAGCTCTTTCCAGGCTTGGTGGTGCTTTGAGACCTGTACCTGGGAAGTGCAGCAGAAATGTAAAGCATCCCTATGGATGACCTTATCACTGGGAAAGGAATCTTAAATCCGATCTATTTGTGTGACTCCCGGAGAGCCACTGCTGCATTATTCATGACAGTCTCCTCTTCTTCAGAAGGCTAATATTACTTCCCTCCCCCCCTCCGCCCCCATACAGCATTCATAATATGAATTTTATATTCTGAACTAAACCACACAGTCCTTTGTAGTGGTCAGTAATAGGATTCCTACCCATACTTAGCAGAGTCCACATCAGAGAGAGCACAATCAGCCACCCCAGGAGAAGAGTTCCCAAGATCTCCTCTTACAAGGCATTGTAAAAGTTATAAATAGATTACTCTCTCTCCCTTTGTACCTTCTGGCCCTTTTCCTACACCAAGGGAACATATTTGTCACTAGGACACACAATACGCACTTAGATGTTTGACATCCCTGCCCTCATCAGATGGGCCATACAGAAATTTTCGATGAGATAGAAAATGTGAGATGTTTGGGATGCAGTTACAAGTTTGAGAGCGGTTAAAAGAATGTTAAGAAGAATTAGCCATGGCAGCTTACTTGGTAGTTTGTTATGGCTCCCATTTTCTAATACATCATATTCTTTTATTCCCCTAATTACTTTTTTTGTGTGAAAGACAATTCCCAGGGAACGAGCACTTCATTTCTTTGAACCACTGCCAAGAATATGCACCACAATTGCTGAAAGCAAAAGAGAGGATCTGGCATATCTATTAGAGCTTTGCAAAGACATACTTTTTTTTCACTCTTTTTAACCTTGGCTTTTCCTTAATACCAGCATTGAATAAATGAATTACATTTCCTATTTTCCTCCCTTTCCTCACAACTTCTATTTCTGTTTTCAGATTGCTGTTTCTCCTTTTTTTTTCCCCTAAAAGTCAAGTCTTGATGGGTAATTATTACATCTCATGCATCTTCTGTCCCAGTCTTCTGTTGAAAAATATCAAGAAGAAAGAAGAAAGAGGAAAACAAGTCTAAATTAAAAACCTACTTTGTTGAAAGTGATTTTAAAGGCATTAGTACAGCACTCCTTCCACCTCACTCCCCTTCTGCAATGTCCTTCTATACATCCTTTTAGCACAAGCTGAATTAGCTCACCTTGAGATGAATGAAAGCCTTTATTCAAAGGGAAACAACACCCAAATCTTCACTGATCTCTAACATTTCTCTTCTAACTTCGTACCCATGGCAGCAATATGAGCCAGCATGCCCCCTTTCAAAACACAGGAATTTTGGACATTTATCTCTGGCTTCTCATTAACAACACAGACACTTCCATCCATCAGCAGGAATGGATAATGAGTGCTAATGAAGTACTTTAAAAAGAAAAAGTTTCCAGAAGGGAGGCTGAACTCCCTGGTTTGGGTTTTCTGCCCATTTTTACCTACTTGGGACTTAGATGTCCCCAGGTGTTCGTGGTAGAAAATGGACAGCATCTTCAGACACCAGGGATTTCCCAATTCCCTGTGAAAATATCTGGGATTATGGATATTGAAGTGAGTGATACATGACCTTGATCCAATCTGTTCCTTGAGCACAACCAGAGAAGATGATCCTAATCCTTTCCTAGAATTAGAGAGTTTCCAGGAGTTATTTTACTGAAAATAAGGGAAGTGAGCTGCCTGTTGATCACATATGACTAACTAATCATTTAGCTAATACTCATTTTTCCAGGCAGACGAGCTGCAGTCCCACAAGAACTTTTCTTGTGGAAGTCCCAATGGGCGGAAAGGAATCAAGTGAAAAACATTCAAATAAAGGGCTGTGCTCCATCAGGAGGAAACTATTCCAGCTGAAATCTTACCCAGGAACTTGAGGGGGTAGCTGTGTGGGAACTCTCATCAGAGCCTCCAACCAGCAGCTACTGGGGAAAATGGGAGCTACTGTTTACTCAGAATGAGGGAGATCTTTGTGCCCGCAGTCACGTACTGAGAAACTCCTGAGCTGTTAGCTGATCTCCCAGCACCCTGATGCTCAAGGAGATGGGGGAAGGGGAGGGAGCCGGGAAGTTTTTTGTAGTTTAGTATTGGTTAGACACAGTGGTAAGTGGGAAAGTCACCATATCATATGTACTACTGGCTGTTTCAGAGATTTAATTGATGTATTTTGAATAAACAACCTGGAGACAAACTTATTCTTATATTTACTTCATGCCTAACTTTGCCATCTAACTTTGCTCTGTCTGCCTGAAGTAGATCAGTCAGAATATTTATCCATAAACTGTATTTTTCCTGCTACTAAATACACTTGGATAGATATAAGTAGTGGTATTTTACAACATTCAAAACAGAAAATCTCAATATTTCTGTTTTTCTTTCTTTTTCTCTTTCTTACAGCCTTAACAAGAGCCAAGTACTGAAAGTTTGGTGCTCAATTTGCAATGCAAATTAACTAACATGCTAATTACTTGATTTGTGCACACAAACACTATTTGTACAGTCACATTCTATTGTTTGAGCACTAAATGATGAGCACACGGAGTCAGTAGCTGGATGGAGACTTCCTGGAAAATGAAGTCCTTAAATTCAATTGCTATTGGCACAAACAGCAAAACAAAGCAACACAAACAACAATTTCTATGACTCTGGTGAGTATAAAGTGATACAAATCACTGTTCCCAGCCATGTTTTAGCAGAAATTCAACAGAATGCCCTGCTCTCTCTTCCTTGATGCTGGGAACCAGATCCAACATAACCCTCAAAATAGCCCATCATTCTTTGCAGATTTGTGCATTTGCTATTTTTGGATCTTGGGGATAGTTTGAAAAAGTCAGAACTGCTGGCGCCAATTCAACCACTCTTTCAACAAATGTTTTCTTCACCACCACAACATAAATGCTGTGTATCTCTCTCACAGCAAACCCAAGTCCCAGGGAGGTGTGTCAAAACACTGGAGGAGCCCCAGATTCTGCAGCCAGGTCCCTGCCAGTCCCATGCAGGGTGATGCTGAGCAGCCCAGTGGCTGCAACAAATTCTGCCAGCTGGACAGAATCCCTGCTTGGTCCTCTGCCAGCTGAGGCATGGCAGAAACTGGTTGCTGTCCCCCAGACACTTCTAATTTGAGGCTGAGAGGCAGAAATGTCCCAGCTGGGTGGGGAATGGTGTCCTCATAATCCATCCCTGCTCCCAGGTGAGGCCTCAGCAATTCATCACTGGGCTGAGTCTGCTCCTCCTGGGCTGGGAGAGCAGTGCAAAAAGCCCTGGGATCACATCCACAGACAGGCATTTATTTTTTAATTAATGAGAGAAGAGGTCTAATGGGAACCCATCCTGGTGCTGTAGAAATCAGGAATGGGGAAATATTGGGGGTGGAAATATTGGGGCCTCACAAAAATTACAAGCAGGGAGGCAAAAGAGGATAAGGATTTTCTCAGCAGAGATCAAAATATGTCACCTTAGTCTGCTTGAGTTAGTATTTTATTTCTGGATGGGGTTGTATGACTTTAATTGAAGTAGTGAAATATTTTACTCATCTTTTTTTATATGGATGAATTAAATTATTTTTGGCAAAAGATGTAAAATATGTTGGATGGTTTTGCACTGTTCTAACATATGTTACTGCAATAATTCAGGCATTATAAAAAATGTTGTTAATACTATGGTATTGTCCTACTTACTACCAATTTAGTAAATTGTTCCAGAAATAGATTTTTTTTTTCAGGAAAAGTCTTTAAATATGATGCCAAAAATGTGCATCTTTCATGGGATACAGTCTTCAAGAAAATATATACCCATCTGAAATTGCCCAAGGACATTCTAAGTCCATTGTTTGCCCATGTGAAATGTTTCCTTTTTATTAGCATGGGTTTTCCCTTATCCCTCTTCATAAAAGGGAGAGAGAAAAGGGGAAAAAAATGATACAGGGCTCATTTCAAAATCCATGAAAGTTGGATACTCCCAAAATTCCAACAAGATTACAGAGAAATCTCATCTGGTAAATATTACGTTCTGTTTTTGTCTTTGCTTAAGCTTTTACACAACTTGACAGCTTGTGGTATTGTGCCACATTTCAAAGTTAACGTTTACAAACATCTGGCTTGGGTTCAACATTCCTCTCCATATGGACCACGATGTCTCCAGCCTACACTGTTTCCCTGTCCAGAGTGAGGTAGAAAATCAGAGTTTTCCTAGAAAATTATGGAAACTTCAACAAGCAAACCCACCTTCATGATTCATTGACAACAGCTTTCGTTTTAATGCATCTTCATTTTAAAGAAAAGCTTTTGTGGCCTTTTTTGCACATTAAATTTGGATGGGATTTTTTTTTTCATCTGTGAAGATAGTCATAGTTTTAGAAAAAAAAACTGTATCCTGAACTGAGATGAAAGTCCAATATGACAATTGCTGTGAGTGGGAGACACAGCACAGGCCAAGTGAAAAATTTTCTCTCAAATACTTTTAAAATGTTCAATTTAATTATGACTATTTTTGTAGGCATTCATTGAGTGACTTTTCTCCCAAAAAGTTAGAAGAAAAATTTAATTTGGAAAATATTAAAAGGAAGCATTTGGACAAATCTGGAAAGTTTCAAAAACTATGTAGTGATGAAAACTTTGCTAAGCTAACCCTCTTTCCAGCAAGAAAATAGCACTTTCAGTAAATCCACATTCCTGACAATGCAGCTGCAACAAGTTCACCAATGGTTTTTGAATGTGGGTGTAATATGAAAGAACACCAATGGAAATAAATATATTTCTCATAAACTTGGTGTCTCTTAAGCTTTGGATCAATAGCTGAATTTTTCCTGCTGCCTCACTGGAACAGCTACAATTCAATACCTGCCCAAGGCCATTTGTGTGGCTCCAGAATTTGTGTCCCACCATCTTTGCCATGATCTGAGGAGTGTAAGGGCTGTTGTCTCCTTTTTTGTCAAGGGTAACTGAGGCACACTTGGATATATTTTTCCTTGGGTCATACAGGAGGCTTCTGACCCAGCAGAAAATACCAGCTGAGTTCCCAGATATCTATCTGAGCCAGAGCCACTGGTGTAGAAAGGAGGGTGCTCAGTTTGCTGTCATCCATGAGAACCCACTAATGAAAAGTCTAGGTTGGTATTAGGCCTTTTTATTTTTTTCTAAATGAATTTTCAAAATTTATAATTTGAAAACTTGTGGAAGATCTGAGGACCTTCAAAAACTCTCTAAGTCAACTGGCAGGTAGCCAGAATCCTGGTGAAACAAGTTAGTCTCCACTAAATTATGATACATCCTTTTTTAATTGGATTTTTTTTCAGAACAGTCGCCCTTCTCCAAGGGATGGTGCCAGATTTCCAGCTGTGGAGTGAAGATCTCCAAACATTTGACCTCCATCCTGACTTATAAGGCAGCAATAGGTGTTGGATGAAAGGCAAACATGTGGAGGAGATTGTTAAGTGGCCAGTAAACAAGATTTGGGTTTCAGATTCTCTGGCTTGGGAAATCTCTAGACTCCAGACTGCTGGAAAAGATCTCTGTATACACACCCTGTTTCTTCAATTACACATTTCTTTAAAGGATGGAGCTGGGATTAACAGGGAACTGAGACCTGAAAGTTCCAGGTTTTATTCCCTTGCCTTTAACAAGTGCACTGTATGATCACTACAAAATTCCTTAACCTCTCAGAGCCTGTTTGCCATCTTCTAGAATGGGATATTTTGACTTTAAACTTCAGAGGATTAACCTTTGTAAAATAATTTTATAGGCTTTGATAAAATTTGACATTAAAAAAAAAAGAAAAAGGCAAAAATAAAAAAATGCTTCCTTGCAAATTCAGCAGCATGCCTGTGCTGTCTGGGCACACAGATAGGGTTTGGGACAAGAGTTATATGTGCTGTGGAAATAGTCATTCTTTATTCATTTTAAAAGGTCAACACAGCTTGCCAGCATATCACTGCTGCAGCTGTTGCAGAGCTTGTTATGGCATTAGGCTGACTGGGAATGATTTCCTTCCAAAGCGCTCTGGCACCGAGCACAGCCGGCTGCACCCGGAGAGAGGAAACCATTCCCGGGGCTGCTGAGGGCTCCAGAGCCAGGGATCCACGGGGTTGGGAGCTGGACATGGAGGGGTGAGGAGGGGGAGGCAGGAGCTCTGTCCATGGGTGACCTGGCAGCACAAGTTCCACCCCAACCCCGCACAGGCTGGGCTGCTGATCCGGGTGCCTGTGAGAAACCTCCTGAGTCCTTCCCAGCCAGCAATTCTGATTCCTGATGTGAATGATCACAGCAACTTCCATGCTGTGCAGCCTTTGGCACAGTGCAAATGTGGGGCTTGGGGCTGCTGATAGAAAGAACAGCTCCCTGCCCTTCTTTCTTTCCCCCTTTTCTTTCTTTGTTTTTTTTTTTTTTTGGTCTATGGGTGGAACCCCCATAATTGTCAGAGGGAATTTCATAGACCCTCTGATGACAGATTGAATCCTTGCAAGAATATATCATCAGAACAAAAACACACACAAAAATTTGGTCTTCTAACATTTCAAATAAGACTAAAGAGGAACCTCCCTAGAAGGTCTTTCTGAGGCATTGTTTTAGTGACATTACTCTGTCTCAATCTCTCAAGAGTGAGGAAAGAGTATCTTCTCCAAAGGAGATTCTGCAGGCAAAACAGCCCATGAGCTGTCCCAGAGAGACCTTCCTGAATGGTCTATTGTTCAAGCTCCCCCCATATGCAGATCTCCTGTCTGGAAAAGCATCTACAGCTTCAGACACCTCTGTGCATCACACGTCTGCTCTCTCACTTCTGACTTGTTCAATGGGATGTTCAAACTCTGTGCTGCAGTCCAGGCCCTGGCTTCAAATCTGAGATTTTAAGGGAAGAAGGGACCATTGAGATTATCCAAGCTGTTATCCAGGCTCATGTCCTGCATTGCACACTCCACAGTTTGCAGTAGTCCAGGCATCTCAACCAGGAAACCAGGGCTGCAGCCAAAGCATGTCTTGGAAAACCTCCATGGGCAACACAAACACAACATAATATAAATGTAGCTCTCTAGAAATCAACTGTCTGGTCTAAATGACTCCTTAAGTCTCCTGCAGCAGTCTGTGGAGAAAAGCAGGTGCTTCTGCAATGATTTCAGTGCATCTCAGGACAGATTGACTGTACTGACTCTGGTGGTACCTGTCTCACCACTAACCTTTTTGGGATACTGGATGACTACCTTAGCATGAAGACAGTTTTTTAAATGGCTGAAATGAGACCAGCAGCATCTTATGGGAGCAGGTTTTAGTGGTTGGTCACCCTCACTGGCAATATTTCTTATCTGATATCCATGTTGAAATTGCCTTCACTGGGGTTTGCATCATATCTTTTGTGAAAAAAATAGGTTATCTCAGGTGTGAGAAGAAAGAAGCTAAATGGCTACTGTTTAAAACTCCAGTAAGTGCAAAGGATCCATGGTTTAAGGCCAGATTAGTTGGCCTTGTAGCTTCACTTGGATCTTCGTGTTTGCTATGCAAACACTTCCATTTTTGCTCCTTTATTATCCTGACATGAGATATATAATTGATACAAAAGAGCAAACTCCAGCAGCCTCCCCACTGCAGTGAGTGACATGAAGCAGGATCTCAGCAGACATTCCCCAGACCCACAGGCAGAGGGAATTGGAAGCAAATCTTTCTACAACAACCTTAATTACACATAAGAGCCAGATAAACAATGCATAGTACACCTATTTACGTGTATTGCAGCTAACCATTAGGAGGCTGGCTATGACAAATTGTGTCTTCACATAGATCATTTGTAATGAAAATTTCCTTTCAGCCATGAAGACCTCTGGGGTCATGCATATGTTCCTAAATAGCTAGATAGAGTTACATGTGCTTGTGTGGATGTGCACATGGGGGATGTGTTTCAGAGGAGAGAGGAGCAGTAATTCATGGCCACTCTCTGAGTGCCACATTCTCTTCAGATTTAAGAGAGGAGCACTACATGTGTAAGTCCCTATTCACAGAATTCCCTTGACTGGAAAGCCTTGAATGCAAATATTGTAGTACACAATGACACCAGGAGATCCTCTCAAATTCTGTCAGTACAGAGTTGGTTTAATTTTTACTGTGATGATCTATACAACTGATGTACACCGTATTAAGCCTTTCTGACAGGAGGCCTATTGCTTCCATCACCCTGAGAGCCCATCATTCAGTGTGGGATGAGTGGTACAGACTCCCTCGGTGCCATGGAAAGCTGGGAGGGGATGGCTGACAAATTCACAGCAGCTGAGAAAAATATTTTGATAAAAGAGGAGCAAGCCCCAGGCCCTTAAAGCATGGCCAAGACAAGCAAAGGAGGCTGCACCCAGCCACAAAGTGTCCCAGAAGCTCCACTCTGTGCCCTCACATGTCTGTAACCAACTGCTCCCTCCACTCTGCAGGGCACTGCCATTTACCAAAAGCCTTCTCTGTTTGCCATGAGTGCCTGAGGGATGGACTGTTTGCCCTGAGTATCAAGAGGCCACCCTCCATAAAAATGAACAAATACGTTCTAACCTACAGAGGGGGAGATTCACAGGAGATTCCACCCAGCAATTTGCAAAGAGTGAGACACGCTCAAGGTAGATTCTTTGTAATGAGGAACAGTTTTCAGAGAAAATGTAAAAACAATATGCCTGCAATGCAATTGCAGGTAGCTATTTATTCCTGGAGTGTGGGGGCGCAAAGCAGGTATAATATCTTAGGATTGCATTGGAATTAAAGGCCTGGGTTTGCCACGATTCCTCCCACACATGGTACCTCACTCTGCTGGTGTCGGCTTGGAAAGCAGTCTGCCTCTGTCAGAGCTGGGAGCCAGACTCCCCAGTGAGCCTAAAAACCACTGCCTCAGCCTGATTGCTTCCCAAATGGCACATGCTGCTCTTAAAAATCTTCTTTTCTTAAAGTGTCGTGCAGACCCTGATTTTGTCTGTGTTCACGTTTCAGCCTGGTGCAGGCCCCAGAGGGATTCCTTGTCTCGTCCCCACCTACCCAGCACTGCTTTCAGTCACTGAGGGGTTCCTCCACACCAGTGAGATGTGATTTGAAATAAACTACATGAGATGCCCCCAGTCCAGGGGAACACCAAACGTCCCTCACCTTCTTGGGGAATATCAAGTCCAGGTCGGTGCCTGGTCCTTCAGACCCCTTCATACCAGATGTGATGTAAGGACACATACTCCAGTCAAATCTAACCCCTGACTCTCAAAACTTGGAGATGGAGGACTGTCACCAACAGCTGTTTTGACCTACTCATCCCCCTAATTGCACAGATTTAATTATTAATACAGAAAGAATCTATACAAGCCCTAACACTGATATAGGGAAAGACTGGTCACTCCCTTTCTTATTGAGTCCACTCTGAATGACCCTTAAATGTTCTCATAATACCTCGTTTTGATTTTTGAAGTTTGCTGTAGAAAATCATCTGGAGCCCTGATCTGGGGTTATGTCCTTTGCCAGCTTTGTGCCACCAAACCATTGGAATTGACTCCATCAAATGTAAGTCAGTTCTGCTTACTGTGGCTGGTTCAGCAGCTTAGTCTAGTGCTTAACAAATAAATGATGGGGGAAGAGGAATTAAAACACAGTAACATACAGCCTCCAATACTCCTTTTCTGTTTGTCCTCTCTAAGCAGGAAAATGTGAAGGACACACAGTTTGGAGATGCTCACTTTGATGTCCAAGGTCAGCCTTAGCATGGAGCTCACTCTTTCCTCACCCTCTGGTGCACAATTTAAAATCTAGCAAACACCCAGAAGTAGAAGGCAAAGGCAAGACCTGTTCTGCAGGAGTCCAGAGCTGGCATCTCTCAGCACCTAAGTGCCAGCTGCCAGATAATTTTGTTTTTATTAGGCTGACAGCTACACATGGGTGGGTGCCAACTTTTGTTCATTATATTTCATATTTTATAGCTTTGGTTTAGGTTTGGAAAGCTGTCGGCATTTGGAACGACAGCAGCCCCTGCCCCTGAGGGACAGTCAAGGCTTTTTTTTCCCCTTCCCTTTTTAACTCCTCTCTCTTCTGTGACAGCTGCACTTTCTGCTGGTGCTCCTTGGCTGCGCTCCCCTCTGCCTCCCCAGGGCTCTGCCCCTCTCTCAAAGCCCCGTGTTTCAGTCACATCACCAGCAATGTTGAGCTTTGCTGCAAGAGCTCCACAGCAAAAACAACAAAGCCCAGCCCCAGCAGATTGGAGCAGCAGCACTTGGATAACCCTGTGCACATGACACTGCAGCCCAGGCAAGACATCCTGGCCGCTGAGCCGTGCAGCAGATAGGGATCAGCCCACCGAGCCTGTTCTGCTCCACAATGGGGCAGCTTCAAAGGAAGTGGATGGGTTTCAGCCACTTGGCCAACTGTGCCATTCAAAGCTGCAGTGGGGACGCCTCACAAAGGGTCACTCTCTGCCAGCCCCTGCCAGCCCTGATAGGCTGCAGCGGATTTGTAAAGGAATAAAGAGTCCTCACGTTACCTGGGGATTTCTTTCAGCCAGGGAAGACTTTAGTGGTGATTGATTTTGCTGTTTGACTCTGTAAACCTGCCTAGTGCAGCTCGGGACTATGACTGTTTCTAAGGGTCAGACATCAATTGGAGAAGAAACATTTCCTTGCACATTTTGTTTGCATTTTTGGTTTGTAACGGACAATTTCTTATTTTTGAATAACAAACCATTTTAAAGCTAATGTGAACTTCACCCTTCATAGGGGTTTTCCAAAGGATAAACTTTATTCTTTACCAACAATCTGTTTGGGAATACTTTGCTCTGAATTTCTTCTGTGAGAATGAAACTTTTTGCAGATTTATTAGAGAAAAATGTTTGACTAATGGTACTATTTAAAAAAAAATTTTCAGTATAACTAGTGGTTTATAATCATGCATTTAGAAATTGGATGACCCTTCATACCACAGTCTGTGAAACTTTATTTATTCTTCAAATACATTTCACCGCTACCTGACTAAAAGGACGAGGGAAAAAAATTATTTTAAAAGTGGCAGAGAATAAATAATGAAACCTCTTCCGACCCAGCTCACTCTAAATTCCCCATTTACTGCCAAGGAATGCTGTCCTAGAGCATGTACTGAAAAAATCTGCAGCTGAGAGGCTGGTTTCTCCAATCCAGCATGTTCCATGTTCTTTCAAACGAAAGCATTTTTGTGACTATCAGTGAGGGGACTGCAAATTTCAACAGAGAAATCAACAGCATCCATGGGCTGCCACCCTTATTTGTTGGTCAGATATGCAGAATCACATTACCAAGGTTTGTGAACTAGAAATCTGACAAGAGCAATTTGACTCTTGTATTTACATTTCTAGCAGTTTCATCTTGTCATTTGTGGTTTTCTTCAAATTAGAAAACAATTAAATGAAGACTCTGGCAAAGAAGTGGAGCCAGATGTAACAGTTTCTCTTTACTCTTTGTTAATAGCAGCAGCAGCAATGTAATTTAATTCTGTCAGCTCTTCAGCTGCTCAGCAGCTGAGGAGATATGTGAAGGAAGAAAAGGATGATTCTCCTAAGATGTTGGATCAGTATCCAATACTTTATCTGCCAAAAGAGAAGAGGGAAGCCCTTGAACCACGATTCTGCAGGGTGTATGGGATCATCGCCCAAACCACTCCAACCTGATACTCTCTGGGGAGGAGAGAGTTATCAGCCCAAATTACATTACCTCAAAAGTGAGCAAATAGGGCTCATTTTATCAAAGAAATAAAATACATATATATATGTATTTTATATATACATGTATATATATACATATATATATGTATATATATATACATACCAGAAAAATTCATGGCCAAAAAGGGAGCTCTTTTACACTCGTGAAATGTTCATTCACAGACAGCACAGACATTACTAGGTCAGTTACAATCCTTGAGAAAAGATATTTATTTTCACATGTGCCTCAGCCATCTGACTTTTCCATGCCAGGCACATGAATTGGTAATGGATCATTTTCTACCTGCTGCAGCAGAAACTTTGTCCTCCACCTCTTCAGAGCTGCCTGACCACAAATCTGAGATTACAAGACAAAGCAACAGAGTGCAAGGGAGTGACACCAGGACAGGTACTGAGAACCTCCTCAGCCTGCAACCTCTTTGTTCCCCTTCTCCCTCATCACTGGGGACAAGTGACACAGACAGATACAGAAAAACCCTTGGGTGGCTGAGCCCCAATTTCTGTGGGAAATTTGTGTGTTTCCTGTCATCTGAAAACCAGGAATAACAGCGTTTCCCAGAAAAGTGATGACAGCCCGTACATCAAATATTGATAGGCTGTATTTAATACTACATCAATGATACAGTGAAATATCTTTATCACTACATAAATATCCAAATTTGTAATTCTTCCTGGTATTCTGCAAAATACAAAAATAGGCTATTGTAGCAATTGAGGGAGGGGAGGCAGTTGCCTAATATCAGAGATTTAAAACCTGCAAAACCTGCTGAGAATTAATCTGAAAGGAAACTGGGTTAAAACATTCTCATCACTGCTCTTCCATAGCATGGACTGCTGCCCATGAGGGCACTGCCACACAAACTCCTGATTCTACATTTGTCACACTTGAGTGTCATCCCTGGGGTGGGGATGGGGGTAAAATTTAGTGGTTGGAGGAGATGAAAAATAATAATTAGAGCAATAGAAAAAGAAGTGTAAAATTTACACAGAATCAAAAACGAATTAACAAATCTCTACAGACAAGACAAGTCTGGGATGCAGTGGGATGTTCTATTTTCTTTAATTACAAATGTCCACAGCAGGCTGGCATAAGACAGGGCAATTCTTTACAGAATTTGCCTTTTATTGTCACTGTACAAAGAGGCAGCATCACTTATTCCTCCCATGAGAACAGAAATCAGGTGCCTGTTTGGTGGAAGCAGTAGGGTTACAGGGTCTGACACTGCATTTTAGCACTGCCAAGGTCCCCAGCCTTGTGAAGCTGCTTTCTGCAAGGTTTGTTGTGTCATCCTTCCCCCAGCCACAGGCTGGATGCAGCTGCCTCTAGGAATGGCTGCCTGTATTTTAAAAATGGGCTCTAAGAATGAATTTTTAATACAGTTTGGCACTTGAGCTCCAGAAGTGAAGATCAAAGGGCAATCTAAACACCACCCCCAAGGTATACAGGCACTCCTCCCATTGAAGTCACCAAACAATTTGGTCCAGAATATGTTATTTTTCCTTAGACTAATTAATTTTTACAGACTAATTAGTACACCACATTGCAGATTTGAATTTAATGCTCCGGTTTCATTTGGTGTGTGTTTTCCTGGAAGAGAATTTCCTTGAAATAGTCATATTCTAAATGGTACTTATTAACAACACGAACAAAAAGACCCAAAACCTTGCAGCACTCATGTTAACCCTAAACTACAAACTCTTCTGTCACTGGGATTCCCTTTCCTCTCCCCAGAAGTGCTGAACTCCCTTTAGTCTCACGCACCAGTGCCAGCTGCCTAGAAACATTTTTAATTAATGTATATTTTTGTGCTGGAGGAAAAAACATGGGTTGTGCTGATCACCTCTTAAAGAAGATTATAATCCCAGCAGCAAAACAAGCTGCTTGTCTAGATAAGGATCACTGAAAATGCTGCACAGGGAGACTGAGGCTGGGGCCTCAAAGCTGCAACCCGGGCTGCAGAATTTGTGGCAATGCTGTAATACAACAGCAACAGAAGAAATAAAAAAGAAATAAAATCCTGGTTTAAAGCCTCTGCTCCGATCTCCTGTTGTTCCTGTTTTGGTCAGATGTCATCAAAGTAGAAAGAATATGCTCCTACATCACTGATGGTTGGTCCTGGGAGATTTTTCTGAATGTCAGCAACTGCATCTTTTTATCCCTGGGTCTCCTGCCAAGCTGGAACCAGTAACCAGGTAAGATCACTGGTGTCCAAAAATTCACCAACTCTTTGCTGCACTTACTGGGCCAAATGGAAAGGGTTTCTCAGGAACTAATCCAGGCATAAAAACAACCACAATCCCTTCCACAGCCCCCTCCCCAAACAGCTGTAACAGGCTTTATAGGAAACACAGGATTGCTTTCCAAATTAAACTTGCAAGAACAAACTGCTGAGTTGTTGTGGGTGTCCTTCCCAATGATACTTTGTGGAAAGCAATTCTACCAACAGATCAAGAGCACAGCCCAGGTAATGTGTACTTGAGATTATCTTATTATCCACATCAGGAAAGTGTCTACAAAATTTTTCATGGTACTGCTAGAAATTCAGCATCAGAAAAAGGAATACAACACCCACTATGGTTTGGATTAGAGGCTCTTCACCTACATCCTATGTTGGGTTATACAGTTCCTTGGAGTTAAATACAAACTCAGTAAAACAGAATTCAAGTGGCAGCTCTGCTTTACTTTTTGTCTGACCAGCTGCAAGAAAATACATGCAAGTGACTTCAGGAAAACTTTGCTTATAAACTACAACAAATTATGCATGTGTTTTTCTGATGTCTTTGCATTCAAAACCCCAGTAGAGTTTATCCATTAATGGATGAGAAATTAGAAGAAAGCCCTACATTTTAATGTGAAGCATGTGCTAGGAAATACTTGGAAACTCAGCACTTACAATTCACAGCAAGAATGCACTGAGGAATATTTCTCCTTAAAACCAAGACCCCAGTTAAGTGTTTTCAAGAACAACATCGTCTCCATGAAGATAACCGAGTCCTCATTATTTACAATCCCTGAAATATTCAAGATTGCTGGTATGGGGGCGAAGAGGAGGAGATTGTTATTTTATTTTCAAGAAGGGAAAGCAATTTTTCTAAAAAGAGATTATAAAGGATACTTTCAGGTAGATGGGGGTTTTTTTTAAATTTTTTTTTTTAGCATTACTTTTTTAAATAGTGCCTTTGGAATCTAGGCATAAACTTTTCTTACTTCAGAGCATTGACACTTCTGTATTTCCATGGAGAAGCATTGTAGGGTTGCTCATATGGGCAAGTGTTTGTTTCAATTATCAGTAAATTTCCATGAATCCTGGACAAAAAAAAAAAAAAAAGACTCTTTTTCTTAAGCTAGGAAACTGTTCCTGTTACTTTCCACTGCAGTGATTTCTGCCTTGAACCTGCAGTTTGTTATGTCATAGTGAGAGAAAATTGCAAAGCTCAACCTTCCTGCAGCTCTGCCAAACTTCACCATGTTACTGAGAACCTGGCAAGCTTTTCCTTTTCCCTTTCAGCATCTCTCTCCCCTTCCCCCTCACCAGCCACCCTTTAAATGCTGCTTGTGAGTGATGCTTCACCCTAAAACTGAAGGCTTTTCCAGCTGACCTGGACTTTAGGGAAACCAATTAATACAATGAAAAAAAAAACAACCAAACCCATAACCCTTCAGTTTTGACAACCTAACTCAAAGAATATGAAGCCCTTGCAAGACAAAAGGCATGAGAAGGTCTCTGCAGCCACTGGTTCCCACTAATACCTATTATCTCACCAGCTGGGAGACAGCCCCCATGCCACGTCTTCCCTTTCCATCACTGTTGCATAATACAGCTTCATTTGATTTCTGAAAGAACTTTGTTTACCAAGAGGAAAAGCAAAAAGAATATGTTTTGTCACCTCTATGCTAAACCTATTGTCTCCTTCCTAAAAGCAATCATCTTTAGATATTAAAATGGCATGATCTGGGTATTGCATAGCATTTCTTCTAATCTGCCTGCATTGCCAATTCAGTTCACAGATTGCATTTATTCTCCTTTGAAAAGCTTACATTGTTGAGTCAGAACTTTCCTAAGAAATAGAATTTGCTCACATCAGCCTCGCTGATGTGAGGCAAGGACAAAGTCAAGAGCAGAGGAGGGACTGTGCTTTGTAAGGGAGACTGGGGACTCAGAGGCTGGAGCTCGTTAGGGTGCATTTTGAAACAATTCAGGTTAAAAAGCAGAGATATACCAACACTGTTTTGTTTGTTTTTTTTTTCTTTCCAGTCATAGAATAATAGCAGCAAGAAGGGCACAGAGCATGAGCCACACTTAAACACAGGGATGGATAAGGCACTCCACCAGAAAAGGGGAACAAATAAGCCAGAAATTTTTCCAGTTCCTGTCCCAATCTCTTTGCTACTGGTCCATATTCAGATTTTCAGACCTACCTCTGAAAGGGGCAACTCCTAAACTTCCATTCCTAAATGCAAGAATTTTGAGGGTTTTGAGGTTTTCATACAACCTAAAACTTGTGAGTCAGTACAAAATATTGTCCTGCTCTACAGGCAAGGAAAGCATCCCTTGGACTGGCTCCTCAGCTCAATTCCTGTGACATTCAGGACACTGAGAGCAGGAGATGTCTGTGTGTCCATATCCAGCCAGCAGAGCTTCCTGTGTTGCAGAATCACTGAGCCCACTGACCAAACCCTTTCTGTTGACTTCTCTCTTTGGGGTGCACAGAGTAACACAGCACAAGCATGGGGCACAAATTCTCCTTCCAAATCTCCCCTGAGGCAGGTGACTCCCTCCCCTGGCTTTATTTCTGTCTGCAGTGTGGCAAACAGAATTTCCTCTGTGATCCAGCTCCAACTCCACATTAGAGCCTTGCTGGGGAAGCACAAAGCAAGGGCAATGGCACTGGAGTGCTTGAAGGAGCAATTCAGAGACATCACTCTCCATCAGTGCAGGCCACTAATGCCAATGTAAAAGCTGTCATGGATCACCCACCCAACCCTAGAGAAGGTGTTCACAAAGACACATTTTTAATTTTGCACACTGTAACACCATGCAGGGCTCACAAAGCAGCAGAACTGCACCTCTAATTCTTATGTGCACTCCTAGACAAATGATGCAGCTTTCTTTATGACATCAATTTATTTTTCACTTTGCAATTACGTAAAAACAGCAATAACATAGGAAGAGAGATGATGTGACGGATCCTGGTGCTGAATTATTCATTGCCCTTCATCTGCTGACTTCACATCAGACAGCTCCCAATGCACCTCGCATAAATCACAGTGGATCTTTTCTTGCCACAGCCACTCTAAGATCCTGTGGTGTGCTTTTTCACCTAAACACCATGGGATAATGCTCTTTTTTGAAGGAGGGGACAAGCATACATTGATTGGGAAGGAGGTCTGTGTCCTGCAGTCATTGATGGTTGGTGAGGAAGAAGAGTCATGCAATGCACTGGAAAATATCCATTGGATACATAGGCTTTAAATAGAAAAGAAGTTATTTTATATACATATAAGTCTAATGGTATGGTGTGGTTTATAAGCATATAATTTTGTATACCTAATGTTGAATATCTGATAAGCTGTTTTACCTCACAGAGCTCAGTCTCAGACAGGAATACTACAAGACATTTGGGGGAAATTAGAAAAAGAGAAATTAATTTCATAGTCTCTATTTTCAGTGTATTTATTTACTTATTTGCTATATCCTGACACTTAATCTGATGAACTTCAATTCCACTTTGGGGCAAAGTGGCCAGAGTTTGTTGAATTAAAGAACAGCCACTATAAAAATTGCCAACTGCAAAGGAACACATGAACTTTAATGAACATTCTAAAGGGTTTCAGTGCATGCCATGAACTAGGCTGGTTTCCACACCAGTGAAGGGTTAATTCATGTGCTTCATTCCAACTTTTCAGGCCCCCTGCTGACTGTGAACTCTTGAGGGATTTGGATTTTTACTACCTTGCCCTCACGGGGTCTATTGGAGTGAGAGCCCTTCTCACATTCTCCATAAGTGCTATCCCCTGCACTATGGTGAGTAGTAAAACCAACATCCTCGAGAAATTTCCATCTTTCATTAGCCAGCTCCCTCATCAACCTATTTTTAAAGGTCTGGACAAGCTGTTCTTTCATTTTGCTGCAAACAAACAGGGATAAACATCCTTCCTTCTCCCCATTTCTCCTCAAGCTACTTCTGAGACCTCCCCAGATCACGAAGGCATCAGGCACAGACCCAAATGACAGGGTCAGAACAAACTGTGGTGCCTCACTGTGGCAGCCACCCCTGTGTGAGCTCCTAGAGCAGCTCAAGGTGTTGTGGCTGCCCCAAGCCCAGCGTGGAAGGTGTTGAGCTGAGCTGACACCCTGGCAGTCACAGCAGCCCAGCTCACATGCAGTAACACATTAAGGCACATTTAATGTCTCCAAGGCTTAGGTTCCTCTTTTAATTCATGTACAGCCTTATGTCATAGCCTAGAGAACTGCCTACAGCAAAGATCAGCTTTCAACCACATGGGCAATTTTGTTCTCCATGCTGCACCACGGATTTCTGTCCTCCCGCTCCACTGGTTATCCTTGTTGACAGAACTTTTGACTCTCTGAAGCTTTGTATTGGAATTTATTCCCTATTATCAGTATTTGTTTGTAATGTGGTAGCTCTGCTCTGTCAGCCCTAAAGAAGCACAGACTAAAAAGAGGGTTCCTGCATGGAAGAATTTAGCCCCGCTCTTGTTTACTTTAGTTTGTCTGCCTGTACCAGGAGCAGGAGGATGTAGAAACAACAGGATATCAAAAAACAGGAGGAAAAGCAGTGAAACCTCAATAGGAGCTTTGCTGTCACAGACTAAATACTTTTCAGGAGGGTCTGGGACAAGCATAGCAAACAAGGCCTGTTTTACCATATATTTGGTATATATTGTGATTTAATAGCTCATATATGACCAGAGAAAGTGATATCTCATAAATATATATGAAAATACATGCAACATCAAATCAACTGCCAATATGAGTCCATCTTTTCTCTATCTCTCTTTTTTTTTCTAATAGTAATAACTGAGATTCAAAGAGAATAATGGACCAGGGGAGAGGGAGGGTGTAGCAGACCTAGAACAAGGTTCCAGATCTCTCAAGTCCTAGCCCAAGGCACAAACTAAGAGGGAATATTCATGTGTGCAAGCATCTGCAGAATCAGGGCCTGCAACTGCAATCCAACTTGGATGTAATCCAGCTTGGATGTAATTTAATTTACTCATGAGATCTCAGTTAAAAAATGCTGGTTTCATGAAAATATAACATTACTATTGATTTTTTTTTTTAAGCTGTAAATTGGGCAAATACAGACGTAAATGCAAACCACAAAATACTTGAACAGATGCACAAAGGACAACCAGTCACCAGACTAAAATCTTTGGAAAGTTGCTTCCCCCACCCCTTTTTTCTTTTTCTGTATTTTATTAACATTTAGAAAAGAAGAAAATATGTATTTCTGACCTCTTCATTAAAAATATCACAGGATTCATTAAAATAACTATTTGGAAACCTCAAAACTCTTCTCTATTTCAGTGAATACCTGAAATTTAATGCCTCTGATTAAGCAGAAAAGGGATGAACTGTTATGTGAAGCTGACAACAACAATTGTGAGCTGAAGAATGGCAAGTTCATAGCAAGTAGCTGGTAATGATTTCATGCAAAGGATTAGAGAGATGGAGAGGGGGCCAAGCTGAAGTTTGTTTATAGACAAAGAGGCAGCTGGGGGGTGCAGGGAGCTCCCAGGAATTTCTGGGCTCCTGAAGGCAGGAGGAGAGATGGGATTTCTGCTCTTGCAAGGCAACTTTGTCAGAAAAATGCTTCAAACTTGGCTGTTTAGCATCAAATACTAATTCCCAAAGTGTAAGCTACTCCCATGGATGGCATGGGGACTTTTTGGCTCCTCAGAAGTATTGAGTGCAGAAGGGTCCCCTCCCTCTCATTACAGAATTACAGCTGTAAGGAAATTAAAAGGACTTTTCATTAAAATGTTTCTGTGCAGAATTTCTCCGTCTTGCTCAACCAAACTACAAGACCTCCAAAATCATGGTTTCAAAACCAGAAAGCTGTTCCATATCTTCTAACAACCCAAAATTCCCTCTCAAAAGAGTAACTATTGCTTTTGAAAAATTCTGATTAACTGAATAGCTATTTTTTTCATTAAAACCAGCTTTAATGCAGAATTATTTCATCATTCCTAAAATGTACACTTTTACAAATTAAATATACCACATCTATGAACCAAAATATTAATTTGGAAACTTGACCTACTTAGCCAGGCTCAGAAAATAAGTTGGCTTTGTTCTTTAAAATAATTGTACCGACATTTTCATTTTAAAATATAAAAACATAGCATATTTTAGTGCTGTAGATAGTAAAGGGGGACAGCTACTATCAGTTTGAATGGACTCCACTGCAAGAATGCCATCTGCTAAAATCAAAATGTTTCCCTGAATGATTCAAAAGTATTGGTCAATAAATACATGGATGTTATTGACACTGCTCTCAGCATGTGCTGAAGGATCCCCTTTGAACCAAGCACGGGTTTGCTCTGTAACCAACTTTTATTTTTCAAACTTTCATCATTGCAAGGAAAAAAACCCAGAAGGGGTCTAAGGATACCTGTGAAGCAAAGCAAGGAGGGTGCTGCAGAGCTCAGACCTGGGTTTCAGCCCTGTTGAGACATCTTCCCTCTGCTCCCCTCTCCAGGGCTCCTCAGGGCATGGAGCCTGCATAATTTACAAATTGCTCGTACTGTTTTAGCCTCTTCATATCACTAAATCTCTTTCTCCCTTTCCTTTTCACCCCCTCCCTCTCTTTCCCTGCACTATATTTATATCTGGGAGGCTGCATTCAAGCACTTGGAGATGATGTTTCCTGTGGAAACCTTTGAATTATTTCAACAATTTCACAGCATGCTGCTTTTCTCTCCTGTCCCTCGCTGCCTTGTTCTGGTGATTGCAACTAACAGTAATAGGAAAAATGGTAAAGAAAACAATGCCAAGACCAGCTCTGCCAGAGGAATCCTAAGGCAGCACAGAGATCTGATTTCAATTACATCTGCTCAAGGGAGAGCAATCCTGCAGCAGGGGATGGATCAGTCCCTCTGGGCTGGGGCTCCTGCCCACAGCGGGCAGCAGGATTTGCTCACAGACCCCAATTCCCCCTCCAAACCCCTCATTCCAGTCCTGTAAACAGCAACAGATTGTTTGCTGGAGTCCACTTTGCATAAGGGCTGCCAACAAACCGTGCTGTGCCTAAACTCTTTGAATATTTTTAATGTGGATTCCAGAAGCCAAGTGTGCACGCACACAGATTTTAGAAGAAATCCCCAACTGCCCTGTGTGAAGATAACTAATTGTGAGCCTCAATCCTTACCCAAAGAAAAAGTTTTTGTGCTGGGTTGTTTGGTTTGGGGTTTTTTTTGGTTTTTTTTTTTTACTCCTCTGAATGGAGACTATGATTTCCTGCTTTCTTTTAAATTTTTAATATTGCACTTTTTAAAACTTTCAAACTATTGATTCTTTTGCTGTAAATCCAGAGTCTCCTATGAAAGGTAATGAAGTGAGAGGCAGAATTAAGAATGCCCAGATGTGTTGTAGCTTATAAGAACAGTTTACAAGGAAAATGCAAAACTGCCAGCAGACCAGCAATGGGTTAGTTGTCTATATAAATATATTGTGCAGAAAACAAATCGCCAAGCCTGGCTTCTGGACTTTGGTCTGGGGCATGTAAGCTCAGCTGCTACTGCCTGTGCTGACAAAAATGAGAATTTGCTGGTTTTATGATGGTCCTGAGCATTTTATGCCAATTCTCAGCAAGGAAGTTGTGGTTGTTTCTTAAAGCATCTGAAAGGCTCCTAATTGCACAGAGTGGCTGGCTTGGACCTGGCAGAGGTAAGGGAAAAGGCATGGCTGTCCTGCCTGCTGCTAACCCTGTTCTCCTGGGGTTTGCAGCCCCTTCTTTTCCCTCCTTACCCCTGTCTTGGGGCACTAGGCCCCTGGGCAGATGGATTTGGATCCCTGCAAAAAATCTGCTGCAAAATGGAATTCTTAATTTCCAAGATTTCCTGCTAATTTCACAAAACAACTTTTTGTATAAGTACCATCCTCCATAGGTTGTGTTGGAAGGACCAGGCGCTCATTCACACGTGTTATTATGTTGCAACAGAAAGAGCCTGAAATATATGCAACAGAAACATACACATTCCCAGCTTTCCCTTAAATTAAATTTCCTATCCTATTTCTCATGTGGGTATGGTCATTTTTAATTTAAATTTGTTAGAAATAGACATTAATTTCAAGGCAATTTCATAAATCCCATGCCAATGTTATAAAACAAGCATGTAAATATGTCAGTTTGCAGAAAGCCAGGCTTTAAAAAAATATGAAAGAGCATAACACTGCTGGCATTCCTATCATAGGCTGAAATTTCTGTCCAAAGCTGCTTTCTGTCTCAGTGGCAAGGAACCATTTCTGAACAGCACAGATAAACAGAGACTCAGAACCTCTGGGTGTCCCTTGGCAGCCCTGGCTGAGCTCCAGCTGCTCCTGCTCCACAGCTGTCCCACAGGAGAGGTCCAGCCCCACTCCTCCCATGGGATGGGGCTGCCTTGCCCACAGGATCACCCACCTCAGAGCCATTCCAGAGCATCTCTGCCTCCCTTCAGACTTTACAGCTGCACTTGATCCCTGCAGCCCCAGAGAGGAGAGCAGAGAGAATGAGCTGTGTCCTTCTGCCTGCAGCTGTGGGGCTGCCTGGTGCACTGACCCCTCCAGAGCTTTGCCCAGACATGGTTTAGGTCTTTAAGATAACAGGGATCTGTTGCTGTACCATTTCCCATCACTTCCAGACCCTCTTGGAGCACTCTGCTGACAGAGGCTGTGCCAGAGATGGGCGATGGGGCTGGGCACACCGGGCAGCTCCTGAGCCTCTGCTGCAGGAATCAGGCACTAAATTCAAGGCACATTGTTCTGCCACTGCAGAAAAAAGCTCTCTCTAGGTTGTTCTGAGGGCATTCAGGGCTCACAGCCTCTCTGCACGGGCAGGACAGGGGGTGGGGAGCCCACCTGCAGCACAGGGACCTCTGTGGGGTGTGAGTGCCTGAGCCTGCCCCAGCCTTCCCCATCCTCTGCTGCCATGCACTTCCCCTTGGGCAGCATTTGGAGCCTGCAGGGAAATAAATACCACAACACTCCTCCTTTACAGCTCAGGAGAGGCTGAGCTCATCTAGAGAGAGCCCTTCCACTGCCCAACTTTGGTTCCCTTATTTACAGAGCAACATTTATTTCTATTGCCCTCCTCCCTGATGCTATTTATAATACAGGGAAGTGTTCTTCACTCAAAATGCCAGGGAAAAGTTTTCCTGGGCTGCTCAGCCCCTTGCACAAGGGCTGCTTTGTGTCCCTTGGTCAGGGCCTGCCATTTGGGGGAAGCTATAGGTCTGTAAGAAACAACAAAAATTTACAGGAGAATGTGCTTAACATTTTGTTGCAGCCTTTGAAAGGCTTTACGAGAAGCAAAGTATTTGGAGCAGATAACCCAGCCATGCATAGACTCGGCTGGGATTTCTATCAACATATTACTCTAATTTTCTCCTTTCCTATTGATCTGCAGGGTACCACCTCTTCAAACCCCAGACAAATTGATCCTCTGAGTAACATCTGTGCACACTATTAATCTTTTTCACACATTTGATGTTCCACATTACTGGACACAGGACACACACTATGACTCAAGTGTTAATCAACTAATACCTGAAAATTAGGCTTGTGTCTACTGTATAAACATTGACAGACTATCCATCACCTGCCTGAGTGAATAAATGAATTTTCCCTTTGTTACACGCACGGTAGCACTCTGGGGCCTGGAATATTTGCTGGGCTTGGAGGACACCACACAGAGAGGCCAAGGTGGAGCCACCTGTGCAGGATGGGGCACAGACAAGGGGGGCAGCAGGTCCCACCTACCCCAACAGACCAAGCAGCTCCAGTCACAGCAACAGGCTTCTCTCAGTGCATTTTGGAGGGGAAAAAAAAAAAAAGGGGAAATCCACAGGACAGATGGCCAATGGCTACTCAATTCATGTCTCAGGCTACCATCCAACTCAGGTCCCAGAAAGAAAATGGGAATACTTAAAGTGTCATGGGCACCACACCTGATTTTCCTGCACAGTAGGTGAGTTCTGGATATTTGCCTCTGGTCCAGAACTTGCACCACCACTACCAAAGCCCATTTCTGTTTTCCCAGACAAGCATCAGGCACTGTTTGAAATAGAAAACCCTGGACAGGCCTCTGTCTTTCTTTTTTATTTTCTTTTTTCTCCCCGCTGTAACCACTGAAAGAGATGGTTATTTCTTCCCAGGAGTTGGAAGAGCAATCTGATTGCAGTGTCTGATTGTGATCATTGCTGACTCTGATACCCTCCTGGCAGGCTCCTCTCTTCTGTTACGCCAACTTCCATTTAACAAAAAAGGAAGGGGGAGCAGAGGACAGGCACAGCTGAAAAACGCCGAGTTTGGGTCCCTGCTCGGGCCAGGCTGCAGCAGATCAATGCCCCCACCCTCAGCACATGAAAAGGGCCAGAAAGATTCTGGCTGAGTTCAATAAAAGGCAGTTGAAGCTTTGCTGCAGCATTGTCTCTGGGTAGGACAAAACTGCTTGAATCATCTTTGTTCTGATTTTTTTTTTTTAAGTGACTTTCTTGGAAGAAGAAATGTATCCAGGGAGGGTCTCTTGTGACAACTTCCTGAAAGCATCTAAAAAATCTGGAAAATTAAATATATGAGGTTATTTGGCAACTAAAAAGTGAAACATTGTATCTACAGAAATTAAGCTGTTGGGTTTTGATGGATGCCTGAAAGCTTTGAGAGAAAAATACTGACGAAAAAACAACCTTTGCTAGTAACAAAAATAATTTCCTCCTCACCAGGAGAGATTAATTCACTTACATTCCGCTCTCAGGCTGGAATTCTTCATGCTCCATCTTTTTCTAATAGTAATTCTTTTCTTTTTCCTTTTTTTTTTTTTTTTTTTTTTTTTTTTTTTTTTTTTTGCAAAGCAGGGCAGAGGCCACACAATAAATGGGGCAGGAGTCAGGCTGAAGGGGTCCACACTGAGTGAGGGTTGGTGGAAGAGCAGGCTGGGCTCCACAGGTCAGGTCAGGCACCATAGCTGCTAACCAGGGGATTGGGATGCATCTCTAACTCAGATCATTCCAATTTCATCATCTAATTCTTGGATGGAGTCACTCTGGAGCTGCCAATCTCCCTCCTGGCTTTGCAGGAACCACAACATATCCATGTCTCCTTAATACAGGTAAAAAATAAAGGTGAGAGGAGTGGTTTTCTATACTTGCTGCCTTCTCACTGACCCTGCCCATGCAAGTGCTCCCCTTCCTGCACTTTGTCTTTGTCTTCCCACTTTGGCATGTTCAGTCTTCACTGATGCCTCCAGTCAATATGGGAATACAAAGAATAACAAAATAAAAATATTTCAGCAGCAGGTAAAGAATAACAGCAATATTCAAAAGCCCAAAAAAAAACCCTCACTGGTGAAGAAAGTAAGACAATTTCACATTTATATATTTATAACGACACACGCCCCCCATAAAATTGGATATTCCATGCAAAAGGACTCCATGAAGACACTACAGGAGTTAGAAATTCAATCTCTTAGAAACCCAGAGAATTCACACTGCAAATCAGCTAAAGCTGGACATGAGGGACATCAAGGAAGCATTTAATGAGGTATTTTTATGAAGTTACTACACGGGAAAGCATACAGAGCTTATATAATTCAGAAAAAAACCTGATTTTTCCATAAATTATGTCTCAGGCTCTCAAACACTGCAGCTAAAAAAGCTCTGCAGGTGCCTAACCTGGTTATATGCTAGGGCAGACACCCCTGTTATTTGTTACTTCTGCTCTGGCTCAGACTAATCTTCACTTGTACTTTGGTCAGCCTCCTGGAAGAGGACATGTGTGAAATTGAGCCACTCAAAGAGGGCACTGAACAGTTTTTCCCCCCTAAATCAGGGAATACTGTCCCATTTTGGTGGTGCTATGGAGGGATAATAGTGACATGATCCATGTTTTTAAAAGAAAATGTTTAGCAGATGAAAAACCTCAGCATGAGCAGGCAAAGGTGCTGCACTGAGGTGCAGAGAGGAACCAAGAACCAGCCCTGTGCACAGTGCTTTTTGTTAGCAAGGAACAGCCCACAAAACTGCTCAAAACTAGTTATCAAAATCCTCTCCACTGCACCAAATATCAACAGGATGGGCTTTACTTTCCCAAAATCAGGTGGGGAGTCAAAAGATTCCACTGAGAAGACAAACAATGAAAATTTGACAATATCAGCTTAATGCCTGTATCCCTCACAGCCCCACAGTGTGCTGATCTGCATCGGGGTTGATAATAAACATAAAGGGAAAACATTCTTTAAAATCTCCTGAATTGCCTGTACCTCCCCTCCACACATCCCAGAGAAGAGTTCCTGGCATCAGCTGATGCAGGAGGTGAACCATGAATAACCAGGTTTTGCTCAGAGTAATTCCATTAGGGCCTGAAATGACTGGGTGAAACATGAGCAGGGGAAATCATGGAGAGCCCCAGCAGCTGGGCTCCATGACATCACTGGCAGGAATCAAAGGGAACAAGCCTCTAAGTTATGCAGAAAAAACCCCGGGTTTGTTTGTTTGCTTACAGAAGTGCAGTTTGCCTTCTGAATGACCAAAAATAAATAAATAAATAAATGAAAGGAAGAAAAAAAGCAAAAAAGCTTTGAAAAATTTGGTCCTGGTATTTTGCTCTTTTAGGTAAATCATTCTGCATTTATCAAAGCTGACAAGAAATAAAATGCTTGAAATCCTTTCTGTTTGCTGTGCATGGAGAGGAATTATTGCAGAAGCAATAGTACCACGTGCTGCCAACAAAAATACAGTAGTGCACAAGCTAAAAAGTTATGAAAAAAGGGGGGGGTGCAGTGGTTAACATCTATATTATTGCTGCTTTCATTTGTTTGCATGTCTTGACCTTATTGGAGAGCTTACCAGGAGCTAGTTCCACTCAGACATCATGTTTACTGTCAAGGGATATCAAATAAATGACAAATAACTGCTTTTGGAGTTCAAAGAGCAGAAAAATAACACAAGCCAGGATATTTACTGCCTCATGTTTAACTCACTCACTTGTGTCTTACTCCAAGATGTGCTTGAATGTTTTAGCCATGGCCCAGAAGACAAATCAGAAATGAAGGGAGGATTATGGACAGACAAACCTTTTACTACTTCCTCCATGCTCAGTAGTGTGAGTATCACAGGAGATTGTTTCAAGGTAGAGCACTCAACTACTTAACAAAAAATAATTTCCTAAATAAGGCCATTCCTTACCCTGGAGGAGTAAAAAGCCATTTTTGATGGATTCCCTTTTTCACAAAAAGCAGAAAATAAGAGCTATGAAGTCAGAGAGCTGGGATGGGATTCATGCAGCTGGAGCCATCACCTGAGCTCCCCCTTCATCATGAAAAAGAGAACAGCATCTCCTGGAAGAACCAAGCCATCCCCCATCCCCTTGTTGTAACCAAAAGAAAGGTTACATGAAACCTTTCAGAAAGGTGACATGACCACCTCCAGGAGAGGTGAGCTCCTCTGGATTATGCATAGTCCAGACAACTGTAGCAGATTTTTTTTTGTTTTTGCAAAAACTAGAAGAAATTACTGCTGCCTTCAGTGTAACACAGAGAACTGCTCAACCAGTGGTCCTTTTTCCATGATTTCTCTCCTGATGGACTGTCCATCCCCACGTTGCTCTCCAGCCTGCCCAGCCTCGTGTCCCTGGTTTCTGTTTCCTGCTTTGGTTCCTGCCTCACACTGTGTCACCCTTATTCCACTTTACAGGACTACAGCAAACTCCAACACGTTATCATAAAAAATTGTCCACTGTAAAGATTTGCTCATAAAAAAGCCAGCTCTGTTCACAAATAAATTAAGAATGTGATTAAATCCCAGTGAAAGCCCTGGAACATAACCATGTGCTGAAAGCCTTTCCTGAACCGGGGCCTATCACCTCCCTCTTCCTAAAACCTCTTTCGGCTGAGCTCATATTTCTTGTTGGCAAGAACTTAAAAACAAAATGAAGGAAAAAACTTTTCCCATAAAAGTTGAGCTTAATAGACCACTTCAGCATCCTTAATTGCCATATTTTTGTGTATTGATGCAAATAATTATTAATGGACCATTTTAAGAAAAAGGCTATATTTCATATCAAAAATACATCAGAAAATGAGTTAGCACTGTTGTACACCATAATGCTTTGCAAAGTTAATCAACCTAGATAGCTGGAATGTGGAAGAATGTTTTGTTTCCAAGTGGAAAATTATTACAATATCCAAGGGGTTGTTGTCTTGCCAGCTGCCTTTTAATCAATTCTTTTTTAATATGGAATGAAGGCCATGAAACATCTGAAAACTGCAAGCAACCTCTTCACTCAAAATGGAAAAAAGGAAAAAACAACAAAAAACCCCAAAAGCCAAGGCAATTTTTTTTTAAGCGGGTGAAGGAATCCACTGATGTAATAAATGTATCCATGTATTCCAAGTATAACTTGGAGCCAGTCTAGTTATAAACTCCTTAAGATCAAGGTTCATCATAAAACTGGGCCCTACCTTTATTTTTGTAATACTGGCGGTTGCCACCAGAATTCCTGAACCCCTTCTTCACGCCATCTGGAATGCATACATGAGCAAGTTTATGATGAAAAATATACTGTGCACTAGAGCTGGGCTCTTTCAGGGTAAAAGCAACTACAAAGGCAGTAATGTGCAGGGATCGTACATTTATTTTATTACAAGAGCCAATGTGTTCTTTTCCTTTTGGTCTAACCAGGATGGAGAAAGATTATAGAAGTAAACTTTGCAAATGGATATGGTGGTAGGAGTTCAGGTTTGTTCTGTGCTTGCTGGAAATGAAAAGGACACACCTAATATCTTTATCTACTTAACCCTGTCACTGTTTAATTCATTATATAAAATTTCAGTCTGGGTCAGCAGTTATGTCCAAGGTTGGCCTATGGCAGGTTTTATGTCATATGTCACTCTTATACCTCGGAATTCATCACTTCCATTACAGTAATATTGGAACACCAGGTAGCAAAATTTCCTTTGGTGACTTCCCTGTTGCTGTTGAAAAGTGCTAAACTCTTAAAAGTCACCTTAAAAGTTTCCTCACAAATGCCACAACCCAACTCCTAATCTCTGTGCATTTTCCATCGTTTGTGTTGTTTTATTCTCCTGGCTTAGGGCTGTTAAAGGCCACTTTCCCCTCCTTCAGCTCAAAGAGATAATCTAGGCACAAATGAGCCTTTGCAGCAGGAACATCCCCTTTATCATTTCCTAGACCAGTGCACAAGTATCATCTTTCTGACTTAGTGAAATAGAGGAGGGACATTCTCCATCTGCACGGCCAGATCCCACAAAGAAAGGCTCTTGTAACAGCACAAGAATGCTGTGAGCTTCTCAGATAGAAGCACTCACCAGATAAGAGCACAGACACTCGGCTGCCTGTGCATCCTCCCTTCTCCCCAGCAGAGCCGTCTCTGTCTCTCTCTCACAGCTCATTCAAGGCTCTCCCCATGCTATGGTCCGGCACCAGGGAGGTGAAACAAGGAACACAACAAACGTGTGCTGCACACAGGGGATCCACTCCTTCCTTTGCTCTTCTCTCACTACTGGCTACCACAGATTTCTGTCTTATTCAGAGTTCTCTGCTACGAATCTGGCACAAACATTTCATAAACATGAATCACATGACAAAATAAATTCTGAAAATGCCTCAGACGCCACCAGACCAGGTGAGCTCCTGACATCCCCAAAGCTCCTGGCACACCTGATGGCTCAGGTTTTAGCTTTTATATTTTTCAGATTCTAATCTGCTTTAGTAAGTGGATCTGAGCATCATATTAGGAGATGGTGAGCGCTCTTCACACAGTAGGGAGACAAAACAATTCCTGCTCTAGCTGGGGACCAAGGACAAATGATCCAAATCTCAGGCCCAAGAGCAGAAACAACGTAGACTGAAGAGAGAAAAACAAGAAGGATGGGACTTCACAACCTGAAGCTGTAACTGGACAATTAACTCCAATATGCAAATGGACTAGAACTTATAAAAGTGTGAGACCTCATCACCAGTCATCCATTTTGTGACCATTCTGGCTTCATCTTGGGTGTAGACCTGGTTGGGCTCTTGTGCTGCCCAAGGTGGATCCATTGAGCCCTCCTAATAAATCCCTACTTTATTCTTTAGCTCCATCTAATCTCTGTTCTAGGTCAGCCTTCTCAAGTCATCACACCCACGGCTCTGAATGCCCCACAGCTCTCCCATCTCCACTGGCTCGTGTTGAAGCCAGCCCAGCTCCTGGCTGCTCTGCGCAGGAAACCTTTCCCAACAGCAGCCCTGTTTTCAGCAGTAACTGCCAAAGCTGAGCCAAGGCCAGGCACAAAAAGCCCAGTTCACCAGATGAATTCCCACAAAACACAAGTGACGCTATTCAGGATCTCACAGGCGGTAGGTCAGGGAATAAGGTGTTAGGACTCCTAAAGTTTAGCAGGAGGGAGCTGCTTGTCCCCTGGCCGTAGGCTGCCTGCAGTACTGCAGAGCTAATTGCTGCACATTCCTCAGCCATGATGTCACTGGATGCTAACTCTTTTGCTCCTGTGGATGGAGGGAACTTGTGGTGTGTCTCTGAGACACCCAAAAATACATGTGCTGACCCTTAAAAAAAAAAAAATCTTTTACCATATACCTAGCAGAGCCAAACTAAATGAAGCTGAGGTCTCTGTCCAGCATTTGGAAGCCAGTTAAAATAGGAAATCAGTGTTTCTCTAAATACACAGAGTATATTACCTTAGCCATAAAATTGGGGACTTTCAAATCTAATTTGTTCAGCACTAGTGCTGTTGAAGGCTGGGAAGTGTTCCAGAGGAAATCACCTCCACGCAAACAGAGATTAGCAGCTCCCCATTGCAGACATATGGAAATGATTGCCTATAATCTCCGGTAATTGTGGCTGTATTACATTCAAATCCTGTTTTCAATTTTCTTAAACTTCTAGACTGATTGTGTTATTAAATCATGCTGGCTGATGTGTTTAATAAGGACCTATTAAATGTTTATAAAATTAAGGAAATAAATACGGGCTTTTAGTCAGATTGTGTGATGGATCTGGTAACCTATTGTTAAAAGTAGTGCTGGTAAAAATGTGTCTAAAAAAATTACACGTAAAGGCTCCCTTTAAACTAAGAAACCCGGTATTCAAGGCAGATCATATCCAAAATGATCTTTGCAGATGTTTAGAGGCAAAAGAGGAGCCAAATTAGAAAGATCTCACTGAGCTGTGGGAAGAAGCACTCTCTGCACAGGGTGAGGGATGCTGGGTTCAGGCTGTGCCAGGAGGGCACAGAGCCAGCCCACGAGTGGCCAGGGTGGCTTCCTGGGCAGCTGGATGGCTGCAGGAGCAGCACTGGGGCTGTTGGAGCCGTGTGGCACCAGCTGAGGCCGCGCTCTGTCCTGGTCACCTCAGAGTGCCCAGCCCTGAGATGGAAGGACAGAGCCTCCCATGGCCCCACTCTCCCTCCTCTACCACAAACAAGCCCTTAAATCACTAAAGAGCTCCAAGGGACCCTGACAAAAAATGAGCAAGGCAGAAATTATTTTTTTTTAATCTAGGATGTGTGTGTGACACAGAAAAGGGCTAAAGGATCACTCTGTGCTTCCTCCTCCTCCTACCTTCTGCCCCTTTCCTACCCCGTACACAAAGCCTTTTTCTCACAATTAATCACCGATAATATCTCCTTGCAAACCCAATGTTGCTTTTTGGAGGCAACCTTCAGCTTTTAAGAGCTACCTCTGGGCTTTCTTCATCCCCAGCTCCTTTTTACAATAGCTCTCACCTGGCTGTGGACATGCACACATTTAGCTTGCTTTAACCACTGTACACATGCTAAAGTAATTTTGTGCTCTGTCTTAAGGGCAAACATGAACCTGTTTTCTCCAGCAAATTAATCTTTTATTTTATTCTTTTTGAAGGGAGGGGGATGAAGAGTAAGGGGGATTATAAATTAATTAATTATTGAGTTTTTCAGCATAAAATGCACCGCATCATTATCTTTGCATAAACACACCATCTTTTAAAAAATATAACTAGCCCATAACCTTGCAGTTACAGAATATGATCAAGTAATGAGGAACTTGCATGGTTCACATTAGAGACTTTGAAAGGTTTGAAGAGAATTGGATATAAGGTTAATATTTGGCAGAGCCTTGTAAATAGCCTGATTGTTATTTTATATTGGCTGAAGTATAAAAATCTGTGTTGCGTGCCAGCAAAAGCTGAGTGGTGTGGCCAGGTAGTTACATGGCTCTGTTGTTCGCCTGCTTCACGTAGGAATGTTCTTGTTCTCAGTAGGTTATTTTTTGTGTGTCTGCTTATACTCAGCTAAAATAGAGCAAGGACCCAGCACGGCAATTATTTTTACTAAATTTTGTTGGTCTGCCCTCAGGGGACCTTCTCCCAGTTTAATTGTTGGAGGGATTGTTGCCTTCTGGGATTTTATTTCAAAATGTTCTTGTTAGAATTTGCTTTCTTAAAAGAGTAAGGGCTTTTATTTTATAAAATTTAATCCCTTTCTTCAATGCACATAAAAAATGCATAAAACGGTGTATCCTGAAATTAATAGAGGTGTTTCTTGTTGCACAGATTCTTAAATTATTTGTCTAAAGATACGCTTAGAATTGATTATATTACAGGGGTATAAATCTTATGCCCACTCCCCCCATGCAGGAGGTTTGGAAGTGAATTCAAGCAACCCAACTACATTTTATAAGTTAAGACAAACATGGGAGAGATCATTTGTCTCTAGCTGAACATGAAATAGCTTATAATAGTTGCAGCTGAGTACATGAAGTATATGTGAGAACTGCTTTGATATAAAGCCCAGCATCGGCCGACAAAGATATTGCATTTATGCCTCTGACAAGATTCACCCATAAATAATAATAGGAGAAAAAAATCCAAATTTATAAGCTGCTATTTCTGGGTTTATTTTTAATGTGACTGAATATTTGTCCCACTTCTCCAGCAGGCACTACATTAAGCAGAGCATGGGCAATCTGGTTGGAATCAACTGAAAGAAAATAAATTCTGAAATGTCCCCTTGCTCAGCCATGACTGGCCAGAGGCATGGGACAAGCTCCACATGAGGACAAAGAACCCTCCTGCCACATCATACAAAGGAACTGAGGAGCCACATAACCCATTTTTGCTGGTTTTAGATTAGTTGCAATATTTGTTTGTTTGGAGGGAAGCTGTCCCTTTTCTCCAACATATGGTTCTTCCCCCATCATCTTAAATTATATTTACAGGCTATGAAACCTTTGTGGGCTAAACCTCAGCTCGTGTGAATTGGCATCCTCGGCTGAAAGCAGCAGAGCAGTGCTGGGGTCTCACTCTCAGCCTCTCTGTGACAGTCCACCTGCTAATTTCTTTTGGAAAAAAGAGTGGATGAGGTCAGACTGTGTTCCCCTGCTTCCTCCTTCTCAGCTGCCTTTTGCAGTTAACCCAGCATCTGTAATTAATCTGATAGTCACCGCCTCCTTCATCTCCCCCTCTCCCCTCTGCACCCTTGGGGAGGAAGTGAAGCAAAGCACTCACATGCAGGTAGCTAAGCTCACCCTGGATGTCAAAGCACTGTTTTCCACCCAAAATAAAAACAGTGTGTGGATTGAAACTCTGAAAGGTAAACAAGGCCCTTGAGCCTCTAAAAGTAAACTTATCAATTAGTGCATTAGAAAAGCCTGCATGTCTGTTGTCAGCCCTAATACTAACAGTGTAGCTCACATACTGGGCTCATTCATGAATTAATTGTGAAGCAGGCTTGGAACCACCAGCCCAAACCTTAAAAATCCTCCAGCTCAGGATGGAAAGCACAAACATCTGCCCCGCTGGCTCCACTCTCTGCAAGGCCTCGCAGCGTTTGCAGGGAGTTTGGGAGGCCTCACACAGCAGTCCACATCACAGAGCCACCACACGTAATGCAACATAATTTTTGCCAATTAGTTGTCTCTCTTCAGGAAAAGCCTGAGGCGGATGCAGCAGACACATCCCTAGAGAGCCTGGTCCGTCTAGGTAGGCTCGAGATCACTGGCAGATCAGTGAGACTCTGTGTGTGTGTGTATAAAAAGCAGGAATGGGGAGAGCTCACAATACAGCCAGTCTTCAATATTCCCAGCTCTTGCACAAGAAGAAAAATTCAGAAATTCTCATTTTTTATGCAGGATAAACAAAACTCAAATAGCAGCCGTTTAAAAATTTCTTCTTATTTGACACCGAAAGTGGAAGAGAACCAATCAGAGCAGGTAAAATTGAAAAAAAAAATAAAACCCCCAATTTTCCCCTACAAAATAGAAAAGTACTCAGTTCAGCACTTTCACAAGCTCTTCATTGCTGCTGCTGTCAGAGCATATTCTGAGGTTGGGGTTATGGTGTGACTTTTTTGTAACATGGGCATGGCAGCCAGGCTGGCTGAGGGCAGGAGGCTGGGGACAGCCCTTGGGACAGCAGCACCCTCAGAGTGGGCACCCTCACCCTGTCACACACTCAGGCACCCAAGGCAAACTGCTCCCCATCCTGTCCCAGTTGTATGTGCAAGAAAAGGGTGGACAACCCCAGGCGATTTTTAGGTTCTAACAGTGAACATCCACTTGAATTCTTTGAATGTGAAAACACCACTCAACCATCATTCAATCAAAGTGCTTTTCTGCTCCTCGTAGACAATTTCTGGTTTTTGGCCCAAATCTATCTTTGGATTCTTTACCCACTGAAACTGCACAGGACACTCTCATCCCACAATAAGCAGCAAGATCAGTGGCAATATATCCTGAAATTATAAGTCAATGGCAATTTTTCCACAAGATTTGAACAACTGGATTATTGTGCTGGGACTGGAAAAGACTTCTCTTGGCTCAGTGCTGCAGTGCTACCCCCTGCCTACCCTTACACGTGGTTCCTATTAGGCAAGTCAGAGGAGTGGGGAGAAGGAGGGAACAAGTGAAACAAGATGATTCATGGAGATCCCAACCAACAGATACTGGCCTAGCTCCTGTGGAAGCTCCCCTGATTTCAAAGAGGAAGAAGTCTGGTAGATGGAGAGAACTGAGGCACGATGTGCTGATGGATTCAGAGGGAGTTCCATGGAGCTGCCACTGGAGGAGGTCCTAGGGGACCACAAGACATCCTCAAACAGGGAGTCCCTGGGAATAACGTCTGGTGCCTGTGCCCGAGTTAAAACCTGGCAGTTCATGCAGAAAGAACAACTAAATAGAAAGAACAACACTCCCTTGGCAGGAGAAGTTGTGAAAGAGGCTTGTTTTCAGACTGGCTGACAATGCACGCATAGAGAGAAAAATCTGGGGTTTAAGTCAATGCACTGGGCAGAATCAAGGCTGGGGACAAGATGGGGTATGTGTGTGAGTGTGGGATGCAGTGGTATTTGGCATGGATGTCAACTTGCTCAGGCTGTTTGGGGATGGTATGTAGCACTTTATTGCTTTGGCTAAGCTGTTCTATTGCACAAGTGACAGCTAAAGGCTCTGAAAGAAAGGGGAAGAATGGAAAAGTGAAAGGTGGGGAAGTTTCAAGTTTTATGTCAGAGCAATGTCAGGCTGGAGAAGAGAGAGGGATGATGTAATAGGTGGGGAGAGAGGGAGAAAAAGAGGTTAATAGGGAACAGTAAAATTTCAAATGCAGTATTTTATTACAGTATTGAAACTGATGCTTACAGTTTAACAATAGGGCTGGCATGGAATAGCTTAGTGGTGTGAGCCAGCAGTGCCAGGAGGATTTATGATTTTTTTTTATTAATTTTAATATTGCAGAAAGAAAGCCTCAGTCTTGTTTGGGTTGACAAGCCTCAAGCCTGGTAAATTGGAGTATGCTTGGAAGCGCTGGCCACTGGAAATCTGCCTGGGCTCACTGCTCCAGGGGAGGGAGCCAGGGCTGTCGGGTATTTAATGGAGTCTGTTGTTTCCTTTAGAATCAAAGAGGAAAAGTGGCAGAGAAAGCAGAAGCAGAGCTACCTGTGGTCAGCCATTGACTCCTGGGGAAGAGACTCCCACTGGAGGTGCCTCTGCCAGCAGAGAACCTTCTCCAGGCTGCCCCCAGCCCATCTGCAAATGACAGAGATGCTGCCAGAAAAGCCTTGTGAGCCCAGACAGGGTGGAGCTGGGCTCTTTATGAATCTGGTTTGTGGCCCAGAGCACTGTACAATAATAAGCAGCTTGTGTGGTCGTGGGAGGCTTTTCTGAGTCTCAGACAGAGAGATTGAAATTGTTTCCTGTGCTGATGGTCAGCTCTGGGTCTGTCAGTCCCACATATATCCCCAGACCCCAGGGATGTTCCATGCCAGGGTGGCTGTGGGCAGGGCTGCAGGGCAGGAGGGAACACTGAGCAGGGAGAGCTGCAGAGGGGCTGGAGAAGCCCAAAGATGAGGGATGGTGGTCAGTGTGTTGGGAGCATGGGCTTGAAAACAGGCTCAGAAGGTTCCTGCGTATCCAGATTATTGTATGAGGCAAAAGAGATTGGGAGGGGAATCTTGGACTGAACATTGCTTGTGAGTCCTAGTAAAGTCTCCAGGCATCATCCCACTGGCCCAGTCAGTCAATGCCTTGCACCCCCAGAAAGACCCTCACAAGAAAGTCCTGACAGCCCCATTCTGCTGCATGCATGATAAGGGGAACAACTGCAAACAGGAGATACTTAAAGTTTAAGTAAGCAGAGATTGACTCCACAAAGCACTTGGGACATTAAGTTAAAGTGACAAGAAAAAATAAGAATTATACTTGTGAAATACAAAAAAAGTATCACTATTTATGTCCTATTGCACAGCAGAAGGCACAAAGATGTATGCATTTCTTTTTCAGTGGGAAGAGAGTTTGCCAACACTTTCATGATCCAAAGGATGCAAAGCAGAAGGCCTCTCTCTCCTTGCCCTGCTCTTGCAGGGATGACACAACCCTGAGGTTAAATTCCAGCTGGTTACCCTGTCCCCTAAATAACCAGCTCCTGAATGCAACAAAACAACAGGGGAAACTCTTTAGCTGCCTCTGCTGCATCCTGGTTTTGATCTGTTTATAACTTAAAAAATAGACAAGTAAATGAAAATGTAAGTCCCGTGGCATCACTACCATTGTTTCTAGGAGGAGCAAGGCAGGTTTTGGTTCAGTGGAGCGGCAGACAAATGCCCTGAGGCACTGTGGTGGTGAAGAGAAGGCAAATAGAACAGCCAGGAGAGATGTGTGGGACCTGGGCCACCTTCCAGAGGTGGCAGAGGGCGTTTCACTGAGCCTCTGGCACGGGGGCATCCATGCACCGTGCATACAGAGAGGCAGATACAGTCTGTGAGGGCAGCCAGGGATATGACTGTGAAAAGCTGTGCCTGCTTGCCATTAACAAAGCATTTCCCAGATGCTCACTGGAAATTTAAATTCCCTAAGTTTTAAATTTTATCTTTGCTGAGCCAGCTGTTACCTTCTTCACGGATCTGCATACACACAGGAAGAGAAAGTGCCTCCTGCATTCCCAACACCTCACAGGAGATGCTGGAGCCTTTTACCAGTAAGGGCTGAAAGCCTGGAGCTCCTGCTCTGAACCAGACTCAGCTCTTTGCCCCTTGTACATCCTGCCCTGAGCAAAGAGCCTCCTTGGGATAGCTTTGATTCCCTCAGGATGCCAACCGAGGGGTATACACGAAACTCTGACCTCTGTGCTGGTCCTGGTGACACAAGCCATGACCCCTGACCCCTGCCCATCTCACACCTGAGGCTGGGTGCTGAGATCCAGGAGGAGGAGGTGCTTGGCAGCAGCCCCTGGACCCCTCCTGTGCCACAGACAGTGCTGCTCCTTCCCCACCAGCGCGGCAGCGAGAGGTGACGCTCTGCAGAGCAGCTTGCCATTCTCCAGTTTCCCTTAGTGACCAAGCTACATATGTTCAGAAAACTGAATTTATGTCGGCGGCTTGTTGTTCCCAGCCAGAAGATTCGGGCTGATTTGTATATAGCTCTGCATAAATTCCTCGTTAACCTTTACAACCATCTGGAGCGGGAGTCGCTCCTCGTGCCGCAGCGCGCTGTGGCAGCGACCGAAACCGCTGGCTTTACGAGGCTGTGCCAGGCACTGCCGGAGCTGCAGCAGGAGGGCAAGGGCAAAAAACACCTCTGTGGGGTCCCCACACAGCCCAGCCTGCAGGGAATGACAGCCCTGAGAGACACCTTCCCCAGAGGCACAGCACAAACCCTCTCTCTTCTGCCTCCCTGTTTGAGAACAGGCAGCTGCTTAATGCGAGGCTGCTCAGCCTCCGACGGCAGCCACGCGCTTAATGCTTCAATTTCCACATTTTATTTTATATGTAATTTAAAGCCCATGGTGCCTTAATTGTAAAATAGGCCTTATTAAAATAATAGCTTGAGAAGCAGTGGGGTACCCTGCGCAGCGGATTGAAGCCTTCTATCTTAACTGCTGTTTACAAAGATTTAAAAGGGAGGTACAACCAAAATAGAGCTGTAGAGATGTTTCCAATATGAGCGATGGACCAAAGACCACTGGATAATTAAGCCTCTCTCCTTTTCCTTCCCCTCACCCACCATGCTATTGCTCTCTCTCTTTAGGTACCCAGAGCCACCCTTGGCTGCATTTATGATTGATGATGCAGTGCAGATACTTCGGTACCAGTAAGCAGCATGGGGTTTTGATTAATGATGTTGGTGGCACTCCCAGAAGACCAATGGCAAATAATATTGTTATCCAAAAACAACTAACATAAATAGGAAAACAGCAGGGTCCTGTGAGTTTGGAGAAGTCTTTCTAGTCTAAAATCACCTTTCTGCTGTCCAAACCCTCCTTTCTAGAGACAACCCTGAGAGATGGAGGGAACGATCACAAAACTCCCTACATCTTGTGCCATGCAAGGGACAACCTCAGTCCCCCTGTAAGTTAGGAGTCCCTCAGGACTGCTTTGATTTATGTCATGCTTCAGGTCTCTCAGGTAATGAATGAGCAGGATGTGACCAACCACTTTGTCACACTTGATCTCCGTGGAGGCTGGGAGCAGGCTGGCACAGCACCCTCAGTCAGGGTGCTCTGCCCTGGGTACCCCCAGCCAGCCCTGCCCAAATCAACTCTGCAGCTGAAGGAGGAGTGGGTCCATGGGGTCACTTGCAATATCACAGTCACCAGTGCATAAGCTGCCCCCTGTGTCTGGCACTAGAGTTCCATTTTGTCCTCAGCTCCGTGGGCTCCAGGCTCACTGGGACTTGGGAAGATTTTCCCCCATTTCCAGTCTGTGTTGGACCCACATCCTCTCCAGTCTGCAAGGCCTGGCAGGGTTTTGTTGCCTGCTCAAAGGGCATGTGCATTCTTCCCATCAGACTTCAGTGGGACACCTCCCTCTCTCTCTGAAGGATGAAACAGGAGGCTCAGAGCCCCAGGGTTTGCATGCTGTGGCTTCTGAAGCCTGTCTTGCTGCCAGCAGGAGCAGTCAGTGCTCACACTGCAGAGCTGGGTGACTGCACTTCTGTGCTCACAGCAGCCCTACTGACAGTTCTCCTGGTGATGAAAAGCCCTTAAAAAACAAACCAGAACCAAACAAAAACCAGCTGCAGCTCTGTGGATGTACTTCAGCAACATCAGCAGACTGATCCTAGGAAGGAGCAGTTGCTGCCTGGGATTAAAGGTCCCCTTGGCTCAAGGACTTTTGGGCATCCTCACCACTATGGACGTTCCTGAGGTACCAATGGAGAGATGGTGGGATCAGGCTGCCCGTGATCCATGCAAGGTGCACATCCCTGTGCTGCCTTCACTGGAGAGGGCAGGGAGCCTGCTCATCCCCTGGCACAGGGCACTGCCTGCAGCACCCTGGCACCTGCTGTGAGGGAGTTCAGGCACTCCTTGTGCTGGAGCTGGGGGTGGGCAGCCTCCCAAAGAGCACAAACCCTGCTGGGCTGCTGTCCCTGCTCTGAGCACACCCCAGCACCAGCACTGTGCTCCCAAAGCTCTGGAGAAGATGGCAGGGGTTCCCATATAGCCTGGGTTGTTTACAGGGACCTGCACACTCCAGAAAAAAATAGGAGCAGGGCCAGCCCTCAGCCTGCCAAAAAAGCCCCATCTGGGGCACCAGGCACTGCCAGCAGCTGTCACCAGGCACAGGCAGCTCCATTACAGCTGTGGCATTGCTCTGTGGCAGAACTGGGGTTGGGGTATCTTTTGGCACGTGCCAAAGGTCCTGGTGCAGATCTGGGGATGGAGGGGACAGAGAGGCACATCTAACAACATGACACCCCAATGGCAGGGTGTGATTTTGGGTGCTGGGATCACACAGGGCTCCACAGCCTCCTCTCTCCACCTTCATGCTGCCACCAAAACCCATTCCCCAAGGGCCACTTCCAGCTTTCCAAACTCATCAGCAGATTCACACAGCTGCTATTTTAAAATAAAATAAAAATAATAAAAAACCCACTGTAGAAATAGTTACTTTTTTTTTTTCATCTTTTAACAGTAACTCCCAGCACTCACACTGGCTGGAGGCCCATGGCTGGATTATTTAGTCTGAGTCCTGAAGAAGGAACAGATTTACAATTCAAATTCTCATGAAACTGCAGGGTTAGAAACTTCACCAAACTTTATATTATTGGAAAGAAGAGATTCCCAGAAAGGGTCTGAGCTAACTGCCTTTAAAGCTGTGATATCTTTACTGTATAAAGAAGCTTTTTTAGTTGTGTTTAAAATGCATTAGTGCTTTTCTTCACCCTCTGTCAGCCCTGATGGAGACCTAAGTCTACACAACTTTTAAGGAGAGATTTTAAGAACAGTCTGAGTAATTTTTAAAATATAGTAAAAAGTAATTTTTCTTTTTTGGTAATAAAACATGGGATACATATGTAGTAAATGCTCAAAACAAGAGGCAAAGCCTCATCCTTCACAGGGGTTGCAGATTAGACCTGAAAATTAATCATGAGGTACTTCAGACTCCCACCATTTCCAACCAGCAGCCACCTACAGCAAGAGGAGCTGAAGTTTAACATGAGAAGCCCACAAATGTACACCTACCTGCTATTTACTATCTCTTTATTTATATAGTTAAATGGTGATATATAAGCCAGGAAAGGGTCTTAGCAAAGGTTTGAAAAAGTAATTTCTTTCTTAGAATATAATGTGACATTTATAGAAAGTTAAACATTTTTCCAAATATATTTGACCTTATTAAAAATTTCTATTTTAGTGAATGTTTCAGATTTTATTAATATTTTTATCATTCTTATATCCCAATTCACTAATGAACCCTAAATTGGATTAGGCAATTCTAAAAGGGGAAAACATGGGAAATATAACAGGAACAGCAAATGAGTCCATTCTGAACTCTGCAAACTGAGAGCAGATTCTCATTTTTATCATCTTCTATTAAATGACTCTTTTGGGGTAAAGGAGGAGAAGAATGACTTTTCTTTGACCTTCCCTGGCCAAGTTTTACTGTAAAACAATATAGCATCACTGCACTGTACCTGGGATCCAAAACAAGCTTGTCTGCCTTGCAATATCTCTGCAGGAATTATCAGTAATACTATATGTTCCACTTTCAGATGGTTCTAATCAATCTTTTAGTATCTTACATGTCTGCCCATTAAGCTTGAGATGATCGCTTGGACTCTGAACCCTCTCTTTCTTTGTAAAATCATCTTGAGTAATATTAAATCATGTTGTTGGAGCCCTGGAATTTCTGGGTTTCATCAACATTTGCCCTCATTTTTCACATGGCAAAGTTAAGGAAATATCTGGTAACATTTTAATTCCGTGTTATTCAATGTGGCTTGTATAGGTGTGGTGCAATCAAGTCCTACATAGGAAAGGTTGATTTGAAGTCCTGGCAGAGCCATTAGCCGATTCCCCAAAGATATGGATATAAATTTCTCCTAGGCACATCTGCCCTGTCTGCTTTTAATTTTGAAACACCAGCTTCAATTTAGAAACCATACTGCAAGCTCTCCCTTTTGTGAACAAGAATGACATAATTTGCTGAGCAAAGACCCAAAGCCAAGCTTTTTTTGTCTTGAGTAATCAGTGAGTAGTAACCAAGAGGCAAATGTTCCTGCACTAATTCCCTGCCTTCACAGGTTATTGCACTGCGTGGATCAGGGCTGAATGCTGGGGCTGGGCATCCCCCTCCCTCCCAGAGCTGCAGAGATCACTTCCTCTGACATTCTTGATCAGCTTCCCTGCAGCAACAGCAGCAGCACATCACATGGAAAAGTAATATTAGGAAAGTATTTAATGTATTTATAGCTGTCTTTTAATGACATTTACCAGCTGGAAAGGAGGAGGCCTGCCAGCACCAGGTGATCAATCAGCTTTGAGGAACTCCAGCAAGTGCTCTCAAGACCACCAGAAAGCCTTCCTCCAGCCCTGGCTCCATCTTCTCCCTTCTGGCTGCAGATCCTTGGGGCAACTCAGGCTGACACTGTGCTTGCCTGGCCCTTATCACAGCAGGACCTTGAATTTAGCCCAGGGCTGAGGCTGCTGCACAGTACAAATAAATAGTGCTGATTCTTAGATCACAGTGCAGAAATTTCTGTTCTACATCAACCAGGCAATCTGTGAGCATGGGACCCATTAGGAACACCCCACAGTAAATTCAGTGTGCCAATCAGTTGCTCCAGAGGACAAAAGGAGGCTGCTGAAGGCTGTGCTTGGCCAATGTCTGCAGAAGACCTTTGGATCTCTCCTTACAGCAAAATGCCATCATACAAGTTCTGGCTGTTACAGGAGGAGTTACCTGCACTTGGAAAATTGCAAAGATCAACCCATATGGAAAAGATCATGATTGAAAAATCCAAGTAAAGCAATTTTCTCCTTCCCAAAAGATGTGTATATAAATAGAACAGTGCCTGAAAATGAGCAGGCAGAAATGAAATACAAATGCAAACAGAGAGCAAGTCTTTCAGAGCAAATAAAGGTTTTACTATGTCTGTCCCCACACAGAGTGTCCCAGACCTATCAGCAACACCAATTCTTTCTCTACCCTGCTGCCCCTACTCTCGTGACAGTGAGTGGGGCTGGACACAGCCACTCTGTGCAGAAAGGGTGAGCCATTATTCTGCTGGGTTCAGGCTGGCCTGAAGAGCAATAATGGAGCAGAAGTGCACATTCCTGTGACTGCATTACCCAGGGAGAGCCGAGCCCACACTGCTGATCCTGAGCATCCTCACACTGCTGGGGAAAGCCCCAGGGGACAGACTCCAGAGCTGCTCTCTGAGCATCATGCCAACCTTTTGTTTTAACATCAAGGGGTCTTCAGCTATCTTATCTGTTACTCTAATTGCTCTGACAAGCTGTGGAGGTACACGTCATTTAATGAGTAAACCTATAAAATAATCATTTGCTGTCTGTGCGCTGGATGCTCAGAATCTGCTGAAATTTCATGGGGGGAGAAGCTCCACTGGGCTTGAAGAATGACTTTTTTACTTCTCTCTTTAGCTCTGAAAGGGAATTTTACAGCCACTGTCGGAGTTCATGTCTCTCAGATTTAATTTCTATGCCTCTTTCTCCCAGCAAAAATCATATCTAAAACATCATTTTTGTTTGTTCTTGTTATGATTTTAAGTTCTGAGCCTAATTTCTTTCTTTTGATAATTGAATTGAAAATCAGGTAGGAAATAAAGATTTGCTAATGCTCATCCTTTACAAAAGTGGTAATGACAGTGAGAAGGCAGAGAACTGCTTCATCAGCTCTCTGGACTAATATTTAACAACACTACAATGAAACAGAACCAACCCAAAACCCAACCAAATCCACTTCCCTCCTTACTCTGGAAATGGATGCACACACCCTTAGGAACAGTGATTTTCTTCAAATGAACTGGCAGTGTAGTAGAATTGTTGCCTTCTCACAAAGCTTTGCCTGTGGACAATTTCCTAATGGATTTTCAGAGCCCTCCATTAGGGTTCTTTTGCAGAATACTTGGACAATGCCCGTAGATAAAAGAAGCAAAGTATCTCTTCCTGGATAGCAGCATAAAGATATCAAACAGCAGCTTTGGAATAAGGTTACAAGTTTTGTGCAAAAGGAGCTACAGAAAGAAAACAACAAGACTGAGTGGAAAGTTTAATGTCTTAATGTGAGGAGAGCTGGAAGTGTGGGGTATTACAGCAAACATCACTTCAGCTTTAGAATTCAGCACATGTTCCAGAGAAAAAAAGAGGCTCCTGGAGAGTGAATGTCAACACAACTTTTGGGGTCAGGTGTTTTCCTTCTTCTTTAATTCAGAGTAATAAACTTTCATAAGCATCAAAGCACTTCCACCACTGGTGCTCTGCTTCTTCTGCTGCACCTTCTGTAAGGGAATCTGTAACCAGTGGTTTACAAACAAAACCCCATCAGGGCTTAAGGAGTCCTAGAGAAACAGCAAGATGAATTTCTCTGAGCTGCTGAAGCAATTGCAGAGGAAGCTTAAATGATGAATATGTAGAGATGCCAATATGGGTAATGAGAGCAGCTACAAATGGCATTATGCAAGGACTGTCATTTTCCCTGTGTTTGTACAGTGCCTACAACCAGGGGATCTGACCCAGCTGACTTCCTCTAGAAACTGCTGCAATCCAAATAACAAATAAAAATAATGGGATTAAATCTGAATACGTGATCCAAGCCATCCTGCCGCAGGGCAAACACAACCCACCAGCTGCCAGAGGGGAAGGTAGGGAGGAAGAAGTTTTCCCCACAGGCAGGTCATCCCATGGCTGCTGTCCCTGAGGTTTCTTGGATCCTTCTCTGAAATGTCTCGTCTTGTACTCCTCACTGTGAGAGACAGGTTACTGAACTAGATGGACAAGCAATCTGATCCACCATGGCAATTCCTATGATCCCATAGAGAGCCTATGAATAATTCAGATTTTCTGCAAAAAATCCCCCACACTTCATGAAAGTTAACTGGTGTCTCCAAGAGAAAAGATCATATAACATTTTATAACTGAGTCATCATCACTATTTATGTGTGTATTTGACAGTTTATGGGTGCCTCCCTGTTAAAACTAGATGTAATTAAAATTACAATTTATCTTTAATAGATTGAGATGTCACAAAGGCCCGGTCACAAAAAGCCTTAACCAGACTCTTTGATGGGTCAGCAGTAAAAGAGAACCCTGACTTTTGGTGAACTTGCATGAAATGTTAATTATTTCAGTCTCAGTCTTACTTAGAGGATGTCCTCATCCTTGCAAAAGATGCTCAGGGCTACTCCAGGCTGCAGAGGCAGCAGGAAGAATCAAAAAGGGAAGGGCTGGGGGGAAACCTGTTCATTTGGTAGTTTTTCCTCTGGGACTTCAGTTTGATCTGAGAAAAACCTTCTGGAAGCATCTCTGAGCCTGACCTAGTGGCCTGTCCACACTGGGCAAGGGAGACTCCCAAGTGTCTGGTATTCCAGAGCACTCCTGGCTTCCCCTAGTAATAACAATGGGTTTATTTTAAGGTCAGACTTCTCTCACAGTCCCCTCTTCCCTTTGCTTCCCCACACATTCATGGAGAGGGGGATCTGCTTAGACCTTCTTGCCCTCCTCTAACCTGTTCCATTTGCTCACATCAACAAGATCTTATTAAAATATGCAGAAAATTATGGGGGGATTGTTTTACCTCCAAACAGAGAAATCTCTCTTCTGAGAAACAAAATCTTGAAACATTCAAAAAGTTTGGAGCTTCTACAAGAAGGAAATAGTGGCACTGGAGCACTTCTGAAAATGTGTCTCAAGGTCACACTTCTGAGCTAGTTTTAGAGAACTGTGTCCAATATGTAATTTCCAATCTCCAAATTAAAAAAAAGTGGTGAATATTGTAATTATTTAATGGCAGTAGTTGGTAAGGAGCAAGCTAAGTACCTCTTGAGAAACAATAAGTGAAGTATGAGAATTAACTGGAGGAAAATGCACTGGAAAATATAGAAAGATAAACATTAAGTGTTTAATGGCCTTGAGGAATGAGCACCTGCAAAGCAGGAATCTGGTCCATATAAAAGGATCCCTTGTAAAGACAAATATTTGCCTACAATATACACATTTCTATGCAGACACAGGAGTGTTTGCACATACAGACTCTATTTCTTTACATGCAAGGAGCTGAAATTTGATATAAAGTCAGAATGTCTATGAAGAGAATAAGAAAAGCTTGTAAAGGCATTTAATGGAAAATGCCTATGTTGGAATAATGTAATTGGTCCCTGCAGAGTATTGCAGGCTAGGGCAAAATCTTAGATAGTGACAAAGGAGGAGAAGAAATGGATACATAGGAATGAATATTCCCCTTTTTCTCAAGTACAGCAAGTCTCAGTCCAGGCAGAAGCAGCTGAGGCTGGTACAAAGAGTTCTTGCCTCTTCTTACAAGCAGGAACAAACTGAGACTCAGAAATTTTAAAGGACTACTTAACTTTCCTCCTGCATTCAGAGGAGAGCAGGTGGGGATCTCATTGCAGGTCAATGGGAATTTCACAGTGGCCCCAGGGGTGCTGCAGGAGTTCATATTATGGTCCTGTATCTTTGAGGATGTACTGTAAAATAACACTTCACCCTCACTGTGGCAGCCCCTCCAGAGCATTTCTCTCAGTATTTTACATCACCAAGCTTTACCTCAATGAGGCTGTTGGATATTTATTGCCATTTTCCTTCTTCAAGCCCGAAGAATCTGGCTTTCTTTCCCTGAAGATATTGACTTTGGGAGAGTCAGAATCAAGCTGCCTTACCCAAAGCTCCCACATCTATGTGGACACCCACAAACTGCAAGAGGAAAAAATACCTCGTAAATGAAGGACCTCAGGAGGAAGGGAGGATGGCTTACACCCAGGGATGACCTCGGAGAGTCTGTGCCTGCCCGGGTGTGCAACACATCAGTAGCACATATTCAAGACAGATGAAGAGCTTAGGAAGTACAGAAACATGGATTCAGATGTGTCAGCCAGAGTGTGTAAAAACAGCTGCTTAAAAATAATGTTTGGGGTTTGCCTTTATGCAGTGACAGGAAAGGAATTCAATGTCAAAGTAGCCACATGTGCTGCTTTACTCCAAAGCACACTGTGCTCTGATCCTTAATTCTTATGATGCCTCCTTGACCTGCAAACCCATCCATACACATCTCTCCACACTGCCCACAATAACACATGGATTTACTGAGCTAATTGCCCTGCCTTTTGGGCTTCCCTGCTTAGAACACCCTGAAACTCCTCAGGATAAATCCAACTGACAAACTGAAATCCTAGTGTGAAAAATGCTTGTGTTATTTCTAATACTGTTCAGTCCTTCCAGCCACACAATACTGATGTGCTGATCTGAAACGCAGCCCTCAGTAACCATCACAAACTGCTGCAGTCCAGGGAGTGCAGTTCAGGCAGTTTCTGATGCCTGGACTGTAAGCTCTTTGTGGATGCATCTTCTGTTGGTGCTTTTGAGTGACTGAATATACTGTCAGCACTTAAATAATATATCCATATCATCACCATATAAAGAAATACAGCCAAAAATCTGTTCACGTGGAGATTTTGCTTTAATTGTCACTTGGATGCTCCTAACCACTTTCTCTGCAGCTGAGAATAAAGCTGAACCTTCCTTTCAGCTCTGTGCCTCTGTTTCCCTGCCTTTGAGTGGGCACCTACTTGGACTCCTCACTCAGCAGAGAAAAGCTGGCTCTGATGCCTGGGGCTTCCAAAATTGGGCTTTTTTCAGGTAGAATCTTGTTAAAATCATCAATAAATCCGTTGCAGCTCAAAGTGCAGTTGGAGGACAGTGACTTTTTGGAAGCTGAAGAAGACATTGGAGGGGTTGCTACAGTGCAGTTACTGAAAAGCAACGTGAGCCAACAGAACAAAAGGCTGGTGGGCAACTCAGTCCAATTGGACTCAGAATTGATACATAGGGATGGAAAGTGGTCTCAGGCAGACTGTTAAATTGCTAGCTAAGAAAAGATAAATAATATACTTTGACTCTAGTTCATGTAAAGACTGTAAGTTACAGGTCTTCTGATCTTCCTACTTTCACAACTTGGTTCAATATTTAGCATATGCTGGTAGCATTTTTTTTCCTAAGTCAATGGACTAAATCAACTGTTTTCTATGTAACATCACAGGCTGGAATGAAGGAGCTGGCTGCAGTATTCCAGGCTAGACAGCTACTTTTGTCTCTTTCCCTGTTTCTTGCTTAAGAAAACAGTAAAAAGAAAGGAAGAGTGGGGAAAAAAGAACTATATGAAAGAAAAAAAAAAGTAGATAAATGGAAAAGGAAATCTTAATAAGGTTCTTTTTTTTCTCTTTTCCTATTTTTTTGGAGGCTGCTGTATTAAATTAAAGTCATACATAGGTTTCAAAGAAAATCGTATGTCGGTGGAATGGTGAGCCCACCTGACAACGCATGCTAACAGAATTGTAAATGTAAAGGGTAATGCTTGTCACTTCCTGACAGCTCTAAATGGCCTTTTAGTTCAGTACGCAGAGCTGTCATAAAAAAACATAAAAATGCATATGCAGACAGCTGAAACTGCAATGCACATCATTATCTGCAAATGGTATAAGTATCCTGAACAAAGGGCCTTCCAGTTTAAGGACAAGCATAAGACATTTTTCTGCCTCTAGCCTTAAAACAAAGTGCTGTCAAGAAAACAAGATTCTCAGTGCCAGAACTGAGGATTTTCTGTCAATCAGCAAGGTGCTACATTTGTACATATTTTTCTGACCCCAAATATGAGAAGAGCATCCTTAACAGATGTGTATTTAACTTCTGGCAGATACATCTGCTTCTTCTGGGTTTTTTATTTTTTGTACCTTTTTTTTTTTCTCCCCCTCAAACACACTGCTGAGCAGAACGTTTTTGTTGTGTACTTATTAGTTCCTTCTATCCTGGCTTTTCCTCTTTGCTTGTTTAAATCATGGTGGTTTCACCATTAGTGTGCCAAGATGTTGGAGAACTTTAAGGATTAATATTAACCCAGTATGGGAACCTCCCAAAAAAGCTTCAAATCCATTCAACGACCACTGTGCTGGTCTGGTGATGGTTTAAAATTTTTCAAAGTTGCAAGTTCTTTTCCAGGATAGTTTTAAAACACTCAGAAAAGCAATGAGTGCTTAGCAAAGCCATTAATGTCCCCAAGGAGCATGAAGAATCAGCCTGTCCCTGCAGCACTCCACCAAGTGTTAGTGAAAATAGGAACCCCAGGGCAGTGTGAGCACAGTGGCTGCTCACTGACCACTTGAGTCAGGTCTAGGCAGCCTCCAGCACTCCTGTTTTCCCATGTGCTGACATTTCTGCTCAGGACACCTCTCCAAATAAAGGCTGGGCACTGTAGATTACCTGATTTGATTCAAGGCTCAGGAAGAAAAGCAGCCTATGGTCCATTTTGAATGCTCTGCTCTGAGGGCAAACTGGTGTGAACAAGAACTCCCACCCCAACTATTGGAGTTCACCCTGTGAAAGCATATGAGAGCAGCTGGGATTCCCTCCTTTTCTTCTTCTTCCTGAACCTCTCATCCAAATCTCATCCTGACTGACAGCGCTCACAAGAATCCACTGCAGCATCCCAAGAGCACGTAGTGATAGGGCAAGAGGGAATGGCTTCAAACAGAAAGAGAGTGAGTTCAGATCAGATATTATGGCCAAATTCTTCCCTGTGAGAGTGGTGAGGCCCTGGCACAGGTTGCCCTGAGAAGCTGTGGCTGCCCCATCCCTGGAAGGGTCTAAGGACAGATGAGGCTTGGAGCAAGCTGGGATGGTGGAAGGTGTCCCTGCCTGTGAGTAGGAGCTTGGAACAAGATCATCTCCAAGATTCTCTCCAAGCCAGGCCATTCCATGATTCTGTGATTCTACCACTGAGACCTTCACTAATGGCCAACCCATCCCCTCCCAGCAAATCACCTGCACAAATATTCATTCACCAGCACAGCCAGTAAAGCAAAGGTGGAACATGGAAAATCACCAAGTACTTGAACAACAAACCCCAGTTTTCCCTGGACATCCAAAGATGTCTCTCTCACCTTGGTCCCAGTTTCACATGCAGATACCACCACACTCATTAAATTGTATAAAATCCCTTTTTTCTGTGGATTGGTGCCTCCACCAGATTTTCAGCTTTTCCTCGCATTGCTTTTCCTGCTGCTCTCCCAGTCCTGGGCTCAGGCAGCCTTTCAGGATCTGTGCAAACAGCAAATAGATTCTTCTGGCCCTGAACAGTCCAGGATCTGGTGTGCACAACACATCTTTGATCTATTTCCTCAGTATCTTGAATTAGACACCAAAAATCTCATTCCAGTGTTATCTGCTTGCAGCATAAACTATGGGAATATGAATCAAAGATATTTGGAGTTTCAGAACTTCTGAGATTATGGAGGCAAAATTTCTCAGTCCACAAGAAAAGTAAGGGAATAAATGTCACATAGGAAAATTTCCTATTCATCTCATAGCCTATATTTACAAAGTGCTGTGTTTGAATCAGTAAATTTTCCAGCATGAAATTGCCCTGAACAGTTGCTTAATGGGATCTTAATTTTCCTTTAATTAATCACCTTTAGAATTTCTAGCTGTTTCTCCATTAAAATCCACATTTATCATATGTGTAATCTTCATTCCTTTCTTCCAAAATTGCCCAAAGAAACCATCAAAGGCTAAGGCTGCAACCCTAAAAATTTATTTCTTTTGTATCTGCAGTAAGATGATAGGGGAATACACAGTCATCTTGGGAAAATACAGGTTTTGGCTGAGATTTTAAAGAGATCTAGTTTCTGTCTGCCTCTGCCTTCATGGTGCTGCTTGAGACATCTGAAGACATCTAAATCTGAAGCTTGGTTCCTGTCTCAGTAGCTGATTCTAATCCAAGCTCAAGAAAAATTACATCTTAATACTCACTCAACAGCCTTGCTTCCAAAGCTGCCTCGACAGATGCCTAAATAACTGAACACAACTCTGCAGCACATCCTCCCCAGAGTCTCAGCTTGCACATGTGCCTTTAAACAAAAAAAAAAGAAAAAAAAAGCCTTGCAGACTATGTGTAAAAGCCCCATCTGGTGATGCCCAACACAACAGTGTGTTTGCACCTAATTACAGTACACTTAAAAAATACACTGTGCGTTATTGACACAAAAGCACAGGGATATGCCTCTGTCTGCTAATCAGTGCTGCTGGACAGAAGGAAAATGTTTCTAACCCCAGTGGAGTCAGCTGATGAACCAGACTTCTACAGGGGTGGGAGAGGAAGGGGAAATGAAAAGCTGAAGTTTTGGGGTGGAGTTGGCACATTTGTGAGAGAGATGCACAACATGCCAGTTTTTCACTGCCACAAAACAAGAGCATCCCTGGTTTCCCTGCATGCCTGGCCTTGGGACACGTGTCCTTTCCTGGTGGATGTCTCACCCAGCCCCTCTCTTTGAGCACAGCCTCTGTGCTGCCATGTTTTAACAGAGACACTGTTGACTGCAGCAGTGAGAATCCAGGACTGCTAACAGCAGCTGAGCTACAGCAGCCAAAATACCTCAGTGTTTCATCCACAGTGATATTGAGCTGGATTTGAACACACATCTTCCAGACAAAAGCTTCTATATCCCATTACCATGACCTGTGCCAGCCGGGCCTCCCTCTCAATCTGTTCCCTTTAAATTTACAAGGAAAGAAATAACAAGAAAGAAGGACACTCTTTTATTACATTTTTTCAAATAAAATGTCTGTGCTTTCCCTGGATGGTACCAGCCCGATTTATACAAGGTGAATTTGACCTTCAAGAGGCAGAACATCTGGGAATGACAATTAAAGCCATCTGCACCCAAGGCAAGCAGGTTGCTCGCTATCCACTCTGTTCTGTCGCCTTCAGAACATGGAGGAGGGGGGGTAATCTCAAGACAGTCATCCCTTTTTTATTGACTGTCTCCTGTGCTTTTAGAGATGTGAAAATACAGAGCCTGACTGCACTCCTTCCCAAGGAGGCTCACTGAGGATGCCATGAAAATTCCAGCAGTGCTGAAGATTTGTGATTTGGGTTCTGTGGGGATGGTGTTAGACCCAGATTTTCTTTTATAATTATTCTGACCTCTCTATATCTCAACAGTGGCAACTTGGCTCATCTGAAATAGGCTCTAATATCTCCTCTGTGGGGCTGAGTGGCTTGTGCATTTTTTACTGACCATCAAAGACCAAGAGGAGTCAAAAGAAAGGTCATTGAGCCCTCTGCTCCAGGAGGTGATGATTTGAACTCCAGCTCTATTTAAGAAGACTGAAGATGTTGAAGATACTATAAAACATTGGTAAAAATTCAAGCCACCATTTTCTGTAGGAATTTAGGGCAACTAGACATTTCCTAGAGGTTGTGAATCTTCTAATGGTTGCTGCAATAGGGTAACTTATAACTCCCTTAACTGATTTTTGAGAGTTTGCTGTTAAATCAGGTACTGTTGATGACCGTCATGCTGATTACCCCTGTCCCAGCTTTCCCCTGTGCTCCTCTGATCCATCTGACTGCCTGAAGTTTCACACTTTAGCTCTTTAGGACAGGAGGATTTTATTAGTAGAGCAGGATTTTGGTGCTTGGCTGGAGATGGTAAAACAGTGCAGGTAACAGAAGAAATTAAGGCACTACCTATGTCCTGCAGATACCTGTATAGAAGGATCACATTCACTTTTGGACAGGCAGTTAATGATTCATTTGGATAACCGGATCTGTTTGTAATTTCAAAAGCAGAAGGAAAATATAGAAACAGAAGATGGGAAAAAACCAACTCACCCAGAGCTGTATTTTTTTCCTGTGGCATTGGGAATGTTATTATTTTCATTTTCTCTTTGTATATTTTTTCTCCGACCCATTTAAGAGCTCCCTGTGTGCCACCTATCGGTCTGACCCATGCTCAGCCCTTCTCCAGACAAAAACAGTGGTGGGAGAGTCATGCAGGGCCAGAGAAAGGGAGGTGGAAGGCCAGAGACCCATCCAGAAAACAGGGAAAGGGAAAGGAAGGGGATTTTTCTAGGCAGGTTGAAGCCAACTGCAGCCCAAAAAGCCATCACACCCTCTGCCTCAGACTATGGGTGTGACTCTGATAAAACAGCAACATGAAATTACACCAGCAGAAAGACATCTCAGAAAATATTCTGCACCATGGATGACATATTCAAGTATGGTGCCTTTGGAGATTTAACCCTGCTTTCTTTGAGTGAGAAACCAGACACTTGGAGAATTAACCGAGATTATATTGACAGGCCTTGGTTCCACAACAATTCCCTTTGTATGTGCCCCATAAACATCTTTCTTTCCAGTGTCAGTCACACATTCGTTTTCTACCACAATAATTCTTTGCTAAGATCCCTTTCCCATAATAGAAAGAGGGAGAAAAAAAATTGAGTGACACCTCAAACAATATTTGATAGTCTAACAACAATTTCTAACTTCAAAGACTATCTACATAAAAGTTGAAGACTTTTGCTACAAAAACCAAACCATTGGGAAATCATTTTCCATCTGACATCAATTCCCCAGCCACTAGAATGAAGGCTTTAACTAAAAGTATAACTTTTACTAGAGGTTCTTTAACATTTTAATCTATGCTGTGAGAAAGTCTGTACAGACAGGTTATATTGTGCCAGAATCCAAGAATGGGGTGAAAGAGGGAGAACCCCACAAGGAAAAGAAGGCTGGTCTTTGTGGGCTGCTGAAAACCACACCCAGACTGAGTTACAGAGGTTTAACAGGCTAGGGAGTATTTGATTAGCCCCAAATCTTTGTGGACAAAGAGCCACAAGAGGTGCAACCAAGAACACTCCTAACCCCCAAAACTGCTGCCCTAAAGGAAGGGAATGAATTTTTCAGAGCTGAATCATTACAGCAAATCACTCCTAACGTACTGAACCACTGGAGGAATCAATGGATGCAGGTCTACAAATCATGTATTTGAGGCTCAGTGCTAGCAAACAAAGATCTGTAGGGTTTGATGGTGGGGCATTTTCCTTTCCCAGGAACACTACCTAAACCCCTCAAAGTCTTCTGTAACAGTCTTCTCTTTTTCTTTTTTTTTTTTTTTTTTAAGCCCTGCTTTCATTTCCAGCTGAAGAGAAGATTGCATGTCTAAGACATCAAGTTGTGACCTTGCAGTGAATTAAATGGGTGAGCATGTTAAAAGGCTTGTAAATGTATCTGGACCTTTTTTTTTCTCACCATCTGTTTCATACTTGATATCTTGATAGATAGTTCAGCTTATTACCCACCACTAACGTCATCTCTCTGCTGAAGCCTTGTTATTTGAAATATGGGGTCTCTCCTTTGTGTAGCAGTGACTAAGAACATTGGAACCCACTTAAATTTGTTTTAAATGCATTAAATTGGTAACATGCAGTGTTGCTGCATACCAGTTTCTAAGTTACATAGTAAAAGTTTGCACGATTTAACCAATATAATGTATGAACCAGGCACTCTGTATGGCTCAGACCAGTCAGGTTTTCCAGTGAAACGTTTGCCTGGTAGTTCACATTGTGCAGAGGTATGCAGATGCTTTTGCCAGGAGAAAGTGAAATAATTGATGCAGCTGAAAATGACCTTGATCTAAAAGTCATTACCTCATTCCCTGAAATATCTGAAAATACAATGACAGAAGCAAAGGCCTGAGTGACTACTGTGACTTTTACTCAGTCCTGAGTACCAGTGTGACATGGGTACATGCCAACAATAAATCATTTTCCTGGAACACACAACAGTAAGAAGTTGGGGTCATGTTTTCAAGCTGGCTTTTTTGCTTTTACTTTTTGTGTCTGTTGGTTGTGTCTCTGCAGACTTTACATGACGTCTTCCTGTCTGCCTACATCTATTTTATAGATTAATGGTACCTGTAACTGCTCAGCTGAAAGGTAAAATAATGGCAAGGGTGATGAAACCACATGCTCCATGACATAGGAGGGTGACTCATGGGGTCAGGAATGAATTCCTGCCTTTCACCACTGGCAGAGCCTTATTTTGCTACCAAAGCAGGAAACGAGGTGAGCAGTGTGACCGCAGACACCTGGAGATGCACAGAACTCCTCAAGGTCCATCAGGTTCATCAGCTTTCCAGGGAAAAGGGCAGATCTCCCCAGGGCTGATTAAACCACACCACAGCAGGGCTCTGGGCTGCCTTGAGTCTGCTGACCCCAAGCCCAGCAGAGGAAAATAAAACCTTTTTGATTATCAGATTTTCATCTGGGTTGCTGAGGTCACTTGTACCTGTGGGAGAAGCACTGGAGTGAGGGGCTGGCAGGATCAGACTCCCTCCCACAGGAATTGGCCACCCTTGATAAAGGGACAAGTGATTTCTGCAACCTCTGCTCTTCCCTGACACACCAAGAAAGGTGTCTTGTGCCTTAATGGTGTTACAAATCCATTGTTTCACACACAAAATGTGGGATCATGGTCATGCCTGCAAACCACACTGTCCAAAGGACTTCTGCAGTTTCTCTTTGAACTGGAACCTGCACAGAGGACCTGAGAATACACTGGCCCAAAGAAGAGAGGGAAGGGATTTAAAACAAAGTGAACTGAAAGTTGTGCAACAGACATAACTGCAACCAAACACCACCTGCCTGGTGTGAGGAGATTTGATTCATGCTGAAAAATGTCACACTAAGAGGATCTGACGCTGTGACAGGCAAACCACCCTGCATCCAAAGAGGGGCTTAGGAGGAGATGGTGACTTGGGGGGACCAAAAGTCACAGTGAGGACTTTGCCATGGAAAGGAGCTTCAGCAGCACTGCAAAGACCAGAGCTAAAGCCAGGCTGCTGCTGGTGCAGTAAACACAGGTGCTGTGGTCTTCAGGAGTGGAAGCTGGGAAGCTCCAGGGTTTTGGTGGACTTTCACCACGTGTAAGACAGCCCATGGCCCTGGGAAGCAGCATGGTCTCTGCACATCATGGTTTGGGCTTTTCATCTCTGAGCTTTTCATGTCTTTCCTGTCTGGGATCTGTCAGGGCTAACGCTGAGAAAGAAAATATCTGCAACAGCAGAGATGTAAAGCTTTCAGAGCTCTCATTCACCACTGATACAGAAAGGTATTTCCCTAATTTCCCTAAATTTAACAGTTAAATCCACATCAAGGTGTTACAAACACTTACTTGTGTTACAAAGGATGGTTGAGTGTTGGCAGGATACCTACGTGCTGTACATGATATGCAGTCTAACAGGATTTCTCTTAAGCTCTGCCTGGAATAATTTTCATTTAATTTCATGTAAACAGCATCTCTAGCAGTAGCAAAAGGACCTCAACAAAGAACCAGAGGTTTCCCAAACCAAGCACACTCCAGATCTTCCAGCTCAAACTGAGGTCTGAGCACAGATCTGGATTTACTCACAGAGTTCAATTTGGAATCCAATTTTCTAATCAATTCTTCATTGTTTAAATCAATGCTGCTGATATAATGCATCAGAAAACTGATCCGCTTGATGGAGGATTTTTAAAAGCTGTATTTTATGGCTATGTCATCACCAGGCATTTATGGATTTAAAACACTTGTGAAATAGGATTTTCTGGTAAAATCTTGTGTGGTCCATTAAACATACAATACACAGCAGAGGAAATACTTGATCATGCTTACACACTTATCTGTGCTTCTCATAATATTCCAAATAAGCAGAGCTTTTTGCCACATGGTTATCAGTTCCTGAGATGGCTTCTGAAGTTTGCAGTTTTACTGTTCTGCCTCACAGCTGACAAGTTACCTGTGACTGCCTTAGCTCAGAGCCAGTCCCTGCAGATAGTTTGTATTTTCCTGTGACATTCCCATTAAAGCAAATTTCCCAGGAACCCCATTCAACTGCCTTAAGCAGCCTGCACGTAGGCATGCCTTTGCAGCACTCCCATATGTATACTGTTTCCTTGTATACAAAGCACATGTGGAATCTGTAAGCATAACAAATGGGATCATTAACTGAAAAATTAATTACTCTCACACAAATCGTGTGAATTTGCACTATTAGTTCTACTAGAACTCAGCACAGTGCCTACATAATTGAATACTTCTCTTGAAATCTCAGTGTGGGAATCCAACACTGAGCTGGCAGCACCAAAAGTGTCATTTTTCTAAGGATATGTATAAAAAGTGAGGCTGTCCAAAGTACATGTATGAAGTGATAGATGCTCCTGTACTCTGCTGCATTACAAAGCACAGCTCCTCAGTGTATGCCATTGCACCAAAAAAACATTCCACAGGGCATCAACTGCAACTTGTACAGCTTGATATAAAAAGCACCTTGTAAGAGATAAGAAAAAAAAATAACATTAACACTAAAAGATATAAATAACTCAATTTCATTGAAGAAAGGCTCCTGACATTTTCTTTCCAAGCTCTCCCAGCCATTGACTCATGAATTGGCCATTCCTTATGAGCAGAGCAACTTGCATTCCTTTGAGTCAAAGTTCAGAATTTTTACCTGCCTGATGTGTTGAATGGCAAAAAGGGACTGTACCTTGAAGGCTGGGAATAAAAATAAAAACTTAGCTCATTTAGTGCAGTTCCATAGGACAGCAAGGAATCCCTCCTTCAAAGTGATTAATAAACCCATCAAACAGCCAGTACAGCACAAAACTCAAACCTCCAGGACCAAAAAGTCCAGAATCTTAGCACAGCATAAGCAGGGAGTAGCCCAGACTACTGGAAATTTTCTACACAGAACACCAGCTTTTATTGCCATTTACACAAATTCAAATATATTCAACATTATCTAGGATTAAATGTATATCAACTTTCTTTAGACAACATATTCCACTCAAAGAACTTTAATAGAACATTAACAAAACACCTTTTCTCAACATCCCTCATAGAGAGACACACAGAAGCACAGAGAGGAAAGCATATAGCAATTTAGAACAAGAAACAAGTATAAATAATAGGCATGAAAGAAGGAAACAAGATTCCAACTTTCAAAGTACAATTCATTCTAACACAATCACTGCCAAAGGTGGGGAAAATATTAATTTCTACATTCTCAAAATAAAAAATTGACTTTAAAATTATGTTCTGGTTTCTTTTTTCTTACAGTTTTCCCCACAGAATGACAAATGTCAGAAAATCTACCCACACCAAAATAATGTTTGGCTGAGCTCTATTTTTGGTGCAAATATTTCTCTGTTGAGACAGCTCACTCATCTCCTCATAGGAGTCTTGGAAGCATTTTCTGGCTTTGCTACAATTTCACTGTGTCAGTAAATCACACAACACCACAAATTAACATCTGAAAAATTGGGAAAGTCATTCCTATTTAAAAAATTTGTTGTGAAGCTCAGTTTAACCACTAATTATTCTGTTTCAAGTTACTGGAATTAAAGATGTTTACAGCTACACATGATCTTTGTAATCAGTAGTCGCTCAGAACTGCACACAAGTAATGATCTCAAGGAGCTGAGTCCAATCTGAGCTAAGCAAAGTGAGTGCAGCAGGGAGAAAGTTCCAGCAGATTCCCATGGGAATGAAGATTTTGCGTGCAGAAGAAAGGAAATCCAAATCCTCATTTGCCCTCACTCCATAACAAACCCCACCCAGGTTCCACCTCTGCCAAAGCACACCCTGCCTGTATCGTGCAACCATCCAGTGAAAGATTATACCACAACTCTGACAATGCAAACACAGACAGAAGTTTAAGATTATTATTGGAATTACCTGGATTTACTGACACTGATGGGTTTAAAATCCTCGGGGGATAGGTTGTATCATTAGCAGGGAAGGTGAGGAAGATAAAACAGAGGCAATTACTCAGGATTTCATAATAACCTGAACTACAATTCCCTGAAGCACCTGTGTTTGCCTGGCATAACTCATAGGTCAGCTCTTGAGATGGAAGATATGCACATATTTATTTCTGCTCTCCTTGGAAAATTCTGCATTCCTGGGGGTGAGTGGAAGGAAGTAGTCACTGGTCACCCCTGAGCACCAGCAGTGCTGATGCAGAGAGTCCCCAGGCAAGTCAGGGTGTCCATTGCACACCCAGAGTCCCATTCAGCAATGGGAAATCCACCCAGAGTCCCTCTGTCTCCTCCAAATGAGTTCAGCTTCCTGATGTGAACAGAAAACCAGTCAGGAGAAGTCATTAGAGACCTAAGATACGTAATTGATCTCAGAGACTTGTCTCTCTAGGTTGCCACTGTGATTAACAAACAGGGATAAACTTATCTTTCTGAGAGCAGGGATTGTGCTGAGGCACTCTGGATTGTCTTCTTGAAGATCTTTTTTCCACAGGGAAAAGTCTCCTGACAGGTACCATAACCTGGGACCTTCTTCAGGAAAAAGAAAATAATAATAAAATAAACCTAAATTCACTTAATTTTCATGCTCAAGAGCCTAGGGTATGTGTGGAACAGGGTGGGTTGAGGAGCAGCCTTGTGATGACTGCAGGGTCCTTACCAAGCCCAGCTGGCATAATCTTCAAGGAGGAAAAAAAGGCTTTTTCCCTTTTGTGCCCAGACATGTGCAGGTCTTGGCATCTCTGCAGGCTCACGATAGAAGACCTATCTTATTCATGCTGTAAAAGATCTGGAACCTGACACTTCTCTTGGGCACTCAGTCCTAACTGGCAGGATTTGCCTCTGACACTCTCCTTTCAAGATAAGTGTCAGCAGGTGATGAACTCTGTATTCTTTCACTCCTGCAGCTTCAGAGCCTGGATCTCAGTTTCTGCAGAATTTATGAATGGTAAATGTCAAGCCCTTTGTTTTTTTCAGAGCTGTAGCTCTGGTGTCAGGAAAATAAAGGGAAGATGAACAATACTCTTCTTTCCTCCATCCTTTATTTTGCAAATTCTTACACAGGAGAAATAGAGCCATATTTATTGATGTACAGTAAGCACAAATAAATAATTTGCAGCAGGGAAGGCTCCAACATGTCATTGTGGCATCCTGCTGGCTTTGTCTGCTGGGCTGGATGCATTGGTGCCCCTGACAGCTGCATGTGTGATGTTGTAACCACACACCTTCCAGGGCTTAATGGCATTAGGTAACTATTGTTAACTTTTACTACGATTTTAGTAATTTGGTTAATTAGTTCCACCTCATGAGGCAAAGGTCTCATAATGGCACTTTGCAGGATGTTCATTAGCTGAGCAGATTGCTTTTTCAGGTCAGGGCATCTCTAGCAAGGGCTCTGTGGTCACAGCATAAAGATTATGGCAATGGAAGGAATGATGAAAATAGGACTCTAAACTTGCCCTCTCGGTGAACTAAGAGCTCACACTGGTCTAACAAGACTGGACAAAGCTGAGATTTAGAACAGTCTTGACTAAAGCAAAAGCAAATTTTTGTGCAGGAACTGTTTAGCCCTTGTGCCCATTTCTGAATCACTCACATCTTGTTCTGCAGACTGACCCTGATAACAACTTAATGCAAACATATTTCAACCAGAGCGACCTGTGAACCATCTCCTTTGTCAGCTCTGCCTTTGATTACCCCTCACACAGTCCCAGTTAAGAACACTCAGCTCCAAACACACACCTACTGCTCAATTATTTCAATATCTAGGGTGAAACCCAAACCTGATCATCACAGGATTTCAACAGAGCAGAAGCACATCCTTAACATTTGTCTGATTCTGGATCACCTCATTACTGAACTTATACTGGACAGATTTCTCCTTGGCTAGTGAATTTCTCACACTGTGAATGACAGCAGAGGAGCACCCAGTGTGCCAGAGCCACATCTAACACCTCTCTGGGGGTCTCCTGTGGACTGGCCAGGGCAAAGGCCAGCCCAAAACCCAAATCCTTTCTCTCCTCACTCCACAACACCTCTTCTGTTCCCTTAGCAGCTCTGAAGCACACACAAAAACACCCCGTTTGCATGGAAGAACAAGAAAGGAACAGAAATATGGTCAGATGACTTATTTTTCTAAAGCAACAATTCTATTGGCACATCTACTGCTGCCCTAAGAAACTGCTACATGGTTTAAATGGAAGTTGCTCACAGAATTACTGAGAAGCTGAAGACCTCACAACTGATCACAGCCACCATAGCTGGTGCACTTGGAGACAATCAGACCCCACTATCCCTGAAGCAGGGCATCATGATGATGGAAACAATATCCCTTTTCCAAGCTCTCCTTAAGAGCCCCTCCTAACAGAGTGATTCCTCAGGAAGCTCTGTACCTACTATGCACATGTTAATACCAGCTTAGGTTTCACTATGACTAATGTCATTATAGTGGATTCCAAATGAATTAATCATGATTGGCTCCTTCTTTTAATGCCTTTGGCATTTGACATGTTTTCCACATTGCCTACAAAATGTCTGTGGTAGGAAAATGCTCATAGGTGTCCTTGGCAGCTGGAGACTGAAGATGTAACTGTTGTGCTTTATATCCAATGAGGGGAGCTCAACATTTCTTTTCAGGAGAGAAAGTATTTTGCTCCCCACAATTGGTCTGCTTAAAGTCAATACAAAATACTCTGGATGGGGCTGATACACCTCTCTGGGTTCTTCAAGGGAGGTACATGGTGTTACTTAGAAAGAAAAGAAAATACCATCTTTATTACTCTACCTCACAAGTACTGCCAGAGAAAATGTCTAACGCTCCCTAAAAACATCAGAAAATTTCAGAAAATTCAATACTCCTTGAAGTCACTTCCTTTCTCTGTACCTGAGACTGAGATTTCTAAAGCAAAGGAAAGGATCCCATAATGCCTCATCTTTCTTCAGCCCATGATTAAGTTTTCTAAGTAAGGAAACCCTTGGAGGGAGACGTGCTGTTGAAATAAGTGGGACCTGAATTTAGTTAAAACCTGAAGCCACCAGAGCAGAGGTAGTGAGGAACTTAGCCAGGCTGTCACCATGTGCTCCTGCTCTTACCACAGCTCACCACATTTTTCCACTTGTGCTTCTCACACACCACTGTTGGAGCCTTTTCCCAAGCAAATAAACATTTTCCAGTCTGATATACAACATCATCCAGTTTTGTCTCCCCAAAGAGTTGAGCTTAAAGGAATTAAGCTCAACGTACTTGGCGAGCAGAGAGACAGATTTCTTATATGCCTAAAATAAGATATTTTAGGCTCTCCACACCTGAAAAAAAAAAAAATCTTTGTGTCTAACATGAATTAAACCCCTTGTTCCTCTCTCTGTGCTCCAGGATGTGTCATCTTGTGGTCCCCAGGGGACACAAGCGCAGTACTGCAAAGGTTGGAGCAGGTCATGCCAAAGGTCCATCTAACATCCTGTCTTTGGAAATGGATAGTAATAAGCATTTGAGAGAAAGCTTGTAAGAAGTGATGCAAGTATGAAATTCTCAATATCTTCTCCATTTCAAGCAATTTGTGGTTTAAGGACTTCCTGAACCGTAGCCTACATCTGCGTCATCTCCTTTAATGGCCCTTCAGAGACTTTTGCTTCCACTCACTCGCTTGGTTGCTTCTTGAGCTGCAGATATCAACAACATCCTGTGGCAACGAGCTCCACAATTTAATTATGCATTGTGAGAAAAAGTAGATTCTGTTTGTTTACAGCCTCTTGCACAATCTTTTCATTTGGCACTGCTTAGAGTTATGAGAAATGGCTCATAATCATTTCCAACAATCATTTTTCCATATTACTGCTTATTTTAGATGGGCAATGGATAGACAATAGTGGAAAGCACTGAAATTGCAAATTGGAAACAAATGTGCAAAGATTAAACTCAGAGGGGAGAACTTACTTTGCACATATATAAATATATAAACTATTAATATTTTCATACACATTTCTTAAAGCTGCATAAATGTGAGAAAATACTAATCACATTTCTTTTGCTGTAATGTTATCTTAGGCACACACAAAAAAAGTTACTCCAGTCTTCAATACTATTTTCATTGAAACAAATGTCCTTATAATACAAGACATTTATATTGTATGAGCAGCAGTATTGGAAATCATGCTAATTAAAGTGGAGTTTCCTTCCTAACAGTTAAAGCTTTCTCAGTTGCTTTTCCAACCAAACACCATATTGAAGTGTTCATACTATTCCCTTGCTGTAGTACTGTGGCAATGTTATCTAAATAAAAAGGCAACAGTGAAACAGTTTTTAAGAGAGACCCACTGTATGATTACTAGCTGTTGGTGCTTGATGTAAAATATCTGACTTACAAAAGCACTTTGGCATGTTTTTGGACAAGCCTTATCAATAGCTGTAATGAGAAATGGCTAACAAAGAACTTTCTGTACAAACAGCAAATGAGATGCTTGCAGACAGAAGGGAATTTATTCTGAAGGGAAAGAATGAAGCCCAGTGTTCTCATTCACTGGCCCTTCACCTAAAGTTGTTTTATTGTTGTTCGTGTGTGTCTTAAGTACCATGAAGAACAGCATATGCTATTACAAAGATGTCCTGCTTCATCTGACTTTTGTTCCCCCATAACCAAACACCATTGTCATTATTAGATGGCAAAATTAAACCAGAGATAAAACCCTGGCATTCATTTTCTGAAAAAGTCTCTAGAAAAGCCAACTTGCCATGTAAGTCAGAGCTGGAGGCACAGTATTATCAGGAGATGTTTAGTTCCCAAAACAGTAACACCAGTAAATGAATACACAAGTATAAATAATTTCTTCTCTTAATTGTAACAAATACAAGGATCTGGTTTTTACTTTTTAAAAAGCCTGCATTAGATAAGGTTAGAAAAAGAAGTTAAAGACTGATGTCAGAGCTGGAGCAGCAATCCCTGGGAGTGAGAGCTTCTTTACCTACAGGTACTGAGACTGAACTCAACTCACAGTGGAAGCATGAGGCTACCCTGGGGCTCCTGTTACAGCCCCTTCCCACATCACAGCCAAGCACAGGTCCTCCAGAAATTCACATCACATCTCAAGGAGACACAGAAGAAATAAATAATTGAGTGTTTTGATTCAAAGTGGATCAACAGCCACCGAGAGATTCCCACATTCTTCACCAGGCACTAAGGATCTGCTTTATCACAGTGGCATAAAAAATGTCCCTGCATTGGCCATTAAAGGTGTCTGTGCATTTCATATCCAGCACTGAGCTGAGCCTTGCTCCAGCTCTGTCCTCAGTGACACTGGGAAATTCTTCCTGTTTTAGTCCAGGGAACCTCACACAAACCCTGCCCTCTCCCAGCCACTAAATAATCTCAGTGGTCTGCACAGAGGCAGTTGCAGGAAGAAGTGAATGGCACTCTAACATTATTGAGCTGCTTCTCTTTCATTTCTGTGGGAAAAAGAAATAAGCAAGAGCCAGCAAAGACCCTGCTAAATCCACCCTCAAAGAGTGATGTGAAACCAATTAGCAGGCTGGCCCAGCACCCGTAAAGTCACTGTCTACACCATGAAATGTTATAAAACAAAACAGAACACAAAAGAAAAAGCAAGGGAAAAAATCAAATCAATAAAGAACAGGCCATGCCAAACAATAAGCCTGCAGGTGCTTGCAAGGTGCAAATCCAATATGAATAGTGGCACTTTTAGAAAACCAGCTATGACCGAGATGAAACCGAGCAGAACAGAAATGCAGAAGCAAGTGAGGATACATTTTCAAAATATGTCAGGATTTATTCTGTTCCTAAAAGAACCAGACAGTTAATCCACCCTGTTGGCAGGTGCATGATAGTAGGTGATTCCTTGCAACAGCCTCTATAACTATTCTCATTATATTATTCTCCAGATGGGGATAGCAGTAAAGGGAGCAGAAGCAGAGGATGGAGCTGGAGGCACCATTTGCTTTCCTTGCAATGTAACTCACCCTGCAAAAACAAGGGGCCACTCAAACAGGATTTCTTGAGTGGGGATGACACAAAGCAGCAGCTCCAGTGTCTCCATAGACACCAACACCTGCAGTGCATCTTTGGGAATTAGAGGGGAGGGGGGAGGTGATGGCAGGCTTTGCTGCATTTGAGAAATGACTGATTCAATTTGGAAATGAGGTGGCTTAAGGATGGAGGGTGCATTTCTCAAAGAACTTATAATTAGGAGCTCAAGGTGTTGTTGTCTTCTAAAGAATAAACCCTTCTCTTCCCCTCAGATTCAGTTTTCTCCAAAAGTTTCTAAGGAAAAAATAAAAGCCAGTTCAATGGATTAAAATATTTAATTTCTGTTTCAACCACTTCCCAGTTAGGTCCCACAGAATGCTAAGAAATTTAGGAGAGAAATTTGAAAGAAATTTTGTTTCAAATTAAGAAAATGTTTTGTGTGTGTCAATAAGTCAATTTTAACATTACTGAAATTCCTCCACCCTGTTTTACTCTGAAAACAAAGTTGACTCATTTCCAAAAGGTTCAGCAGCACTGAGAGACACATCAACAGCTGGTGGAATATGGTTTCTTCAACATTTCTCTGGCCAGCTCTCATCATCCATAGCAGGATGAGCTGGTCATATCTGCTGACCTCTTAAAACAGTGTGGCTGCTGTGAGTAATTCTGTGTCTTGCCACACTGTCAATAATTCCTACAAAGCATCACCATCCCAAAGCCTATCACATCCACCTTCCAACCTAGCAGGGAGGAGTATAGAATAAGGCTGGTTTGTGTTCTTAAATAAGGGAAAAGGCATTGCTATGCTACACAGAAAAATAAAAAAAATTTAAAAAGCTGTCTTCCACACTGACCCTGCAGAACACACTTGTGCTGCTTGTTCCTGAGTGCTGGATCCCTGGAGACCGGAAAATTCATCCTTATTTATTTATTTAAATTAAAAATCCTAGCTGTGACCTTAGAGGTGTGTGTTTATTATCAGCTCCAATGCACTTGTCACAGCCTTGGCTGGAAGGGAAGCCAGGGAAGGATGTAAAAATAATAATAATAATCCAAGAAATTTCTCAATTTCAAATGTCATTGGGGTTTTTTTGTTTCTAATTAGAATATGGTTTGCCTTTCAGATTCCAAAGCTTTTGGATTAGTGGTTTTCAGCATGATGTCATTTTCCTGTCTATATGACCACAGCACAGCCTTGCTTCAAGTGTTTGGTAACAACAGAAAAAATAACCGTGGAAACCTCTCTGTAATTCTGCAGGATCTGAACTGGTGCCACACCATTACCAGGCAGTTCAGGAGCACGAGGGCAGGACCTGTACAAGGAGTGTGTCTATTCCCTCTTATCCTTTCCAGAAAGTGAGTATTGGCCCAAAAAGAAAACCCACAAGGCTCAGCAGCTCACGTGGTTACCTGCCTCAACCACCTACAACTAAGTATGGGTATGTGTAAAGTGCAGTGAGTTTGCCTTTAAAACAAAACAGGCAGAAACAGAATTAGTGGACCAGATTGATTCCACTTACAGCTACATTATATTATTCTAGAGCTAAATTCCATCCATATGTGAATTGCAACCCTTCAGAGACTAAAAGTATGGGCAATTTTTTTTTGGTTTGCCATCTCCCTTTCCTCCCAAACACATTTCTGCTCCTCTTGCAGAGCAAACAAGACCACTGGTATGTGCTATCCATGTTAGAATTAGCATGGCTAATGTTTCTGATAACCTTAACAACATAATTAAAATTATTCAAGACAGTTATTATCCCTATTATTTAGGGAGAGTTTTCAGGTCTCAGAATCTCACCTAAGAGGGTGAACACCAAACTGGGAAGAGAATGTGGTAGTGAAAAGATAACTCGACTCAACAGCAAGATAGAAGCTGGTCAACCTTTTGTAAACTGCATTTAGACAACATGAATTTGTTTTTTCCAAGGGTTTGAGTGTTTTTGTACATCTCACTATTGATGGATTTCCTGCTTCTGTCAGCAACTGCCTTAGCAGCAGTGGTTTTGGAGATGCTTGGGGTTTTTATGTCAAACAAGCCTGTCAGGTAGCCTTGTGCCTCTGAATCCTCCACTGCCATATGTGCTCAATAAAAATCCAGCCTTGGTTGTCTCTGCTTATCCTGAGCAGATGACTTTGGAGCACCAAGGTCTTCTCTGGCATGTTCAGAGCTGCACTGAAAGAGACACCTGGGGTAGGGCCCAGATGCTGAGCAGGGTTTGGGGAGTGACAACTCATCTCCCTCAGCTCCACTGAGCAGCACTCCATGGACACCAGGTGAGAGAACTGGCAGGCTGGGCCAGCAGAAACACAAAAGCACCCTGCCCCCGTGCCCCCCTCCCAGAAGCCAAGGCACACACCCCCTGCATGTAGGACAGTCCAGCTGGCCTTCAAAGAGCACCCCAAAAACCCATCTTGCTGACCCTCCCTCAAGCCTCCATGCCAAACCCATTCATACTGAAATGATAATAGCTGACAGGAAGCAGTTTAGTTTGGCTAAAGAGGAGGCATCCTAAGGAAAAAAATATGGTTTTGGAGGCCCACCCAAAAATGCAAAGGCTGGACTCTGTCTGAGAGCAGAACTTGGCCTCCTGTCTCTACTCCCACAAAAAATGCTTGTAAATGTTATGCTCTTTGGGCTGTATTTTTTTTCTTCCCTGCATTAAAAACTGAGTGAATTTAGTGCTTATAAAACCAAGAGGCTGATAGCAACTGGCTAGAACCAGATGTTAGGGAGACTGGAGCATATCAAGCAAACAGATCCTGCACATATATAAGTATTCAGAACTATGTAGCTGCATTACTTATTCCCAGTCAGATTATCAAACAGATTGATTTCTGAGTAGAAAAACATGATGCCCAAACCTCAGACCTTGGGAAGGAAGAGAAGAGGGGGAATGTAAAGATGTCTGTAGGTATTCACATCTATAGATATAGAAAGAAGAAATATTTTCCCTCTCCTCCATCATTTGCAGCTTTGTCCCTCCCTGCTGCCCCAACCAGCAGTGCACAGCAAGCCCAGCAGGGGCTGATGCAATGCTCAATTGCATCTCCAACCCAGCAAGGTGCTCAGCCTTTGGAGAATCAGTGTCCCACTGTGGGGACAAGATGATTTCCCAGGACATCCAGCCCCACATTCCCCAGATGTGGAGCCACATGGACTCCTTTAGCCACCAGCACTCAGGTTGCACACAAATCCAAACACTTTTAGGAAGACTTGCACCAGAAACACGTGCCTGAAGTGCCAGCATTCCTTTCAACAAGGCATGGAAGGTAACTGGTGCAATCTGCCAGTAAACCCTATGGAAACACAAGCCTGTGGAGCTGGCTCCCTTAAGGGATTTGAGCTGTTAGTTTTAATGGCTTGAATGGGAGGGTTTTTTCTAACAAAAACTGGATCAGTTTTATTGACTTAGAGTGAAATGTTTCCGTTTATAGCTTGAGATTTCTGCTAAAAGATTTAAACAACCTTAAAGGCTCCTCCTCTGCTCGATGCATCCCCAGGTGACTTTATTCAAACATCAAGGTCTCCAAAAGCTCAGTTTTGGCCTTTCAGGCTCTCCCTGGTACCATCTCCTTCCTGGCTGCACAAGTTTCCAGAGCATTTAGCTATCAGCAGACACTTGTGCTGTGCTAGTGCTAATGAAGCTCTTCCTGAGCCTTTTTCCACCAGGACCTTGCTGCCAGCTGGTCTCAGCTGACCATCAACCAACAGCATAAGAACCAACAGCCTCAACTCAGCTTCTTCTTTGGACAGCGTTTTCCATTTCACAGGCTTTGAGGCCAGAAGGAGCCATTACATCCCTCACTCACAATTTTGCACTCCACATGGTTTGTCACCAGCAGTGCCACATCCACCACCCATGGGTCACAACAGCAATAGGAGGGACAGCAACACCTTCAGCCCCAGCCAGGGCAGAGACCCAGCAGGTGAGATCTCCCTGCTTAGGGGATCCTACCCTGCAAACCATACTGCATCCCTAAGGACACCAACCAACTTCCTCCAGGAGACAATTCCTTCCCAATTGGATCCAGCAATCACTGCAGTCCATGTGCAATCTCAGTTTCTGCTCCTGCTCTACAGCAGCAGTGTTAGACCAGCAGACACCCTCCCTGAGGGCCATCCCTTCCTCAGCTGCACACTCAGGACCATCAGTTTCATCCTTCTTTTCAGCCCACGACCACACATCACAAGGACTTCTGCTGCTCAATGCAACCTCACCCGAGTGCAGTTGGACCCACACAGCTCTCACCTTATTTATCTGCTTCCAAATTGTGCAGAGACTGAGATCTTTCTGTTCTTTTGTCATCTGTGCAGCACAAACTGGGATCACAGGTTGCCATTATTAGGTAGAGCCTGGGAAGAGAGGAGACAGGAAGTGAACAGAACCATTGATGGCTGTGGTGGCGGCTGCAATTTTAATCCAGTGACTCAAGCTTGGCAAACAGAAAGGCTGCAATGTATTAAACTGTGAAGAGTTTACAAGAGCTGAACATCTAAAATATAGCTCTGAGAAATTACTCCTTAAAGCAGGCAAGCAAGAGCATCATGAACAGAACCAGGAGAATATTGTTTTCACAGGAAACACTCCGTGGGTGTGTTATAAGCTCTGTTTTTTGGCCTGTCACCACATAATTTCTGCACTTCTTGTATTTCTCTCTTTTCTCATACTCAAGCACTGTCCTGTGATACAGCAGAAGTGCATTTACTGCTTAAATTACAAAAGTGGCCCATTATGTTTTCTAAGGTATAAAAAGGCTGCAGTTTGTCACAGCTGTCTGGAGCCCCAAACACCAACAGCTGGCAGAGCTGTGAACCCCTTTCTTCTGCCCTGGCCCAGGCTGAATCTCTGTATGTGTGCATACAGATTAAAGCTATGTACAAACAGATCTTTTAGTGTTCTCTCTGGAGAAAAAAAAAGGCAACAAACAAAAAAGAAAATAAAAAAATGGTGCATCAGTGAAGCAAGAGGTCAGAGCATTCCTAAGCACTTATTTCAGAGCAGCTCTGCTTCGGCTGCTGCTTCTTGGCTTCCCACAGTGGCCACACCAGCTTTCCTATCTCACAGGGCAGGGGGAGTGTGGGGAGTCATCTCCAGGGGGCTCTTTCCAGAAGAGAAAACTCTCAGCATGTCCAGCAGGAAAGTTGCAAAAGGATGGGAGAGGAGCAGCAGATCCTCAGGGCAGAGCCAAGATGAGAAGCCCAGGGAGACCCAGCCCTGTGTTGTTCCAAATCAACCTTTTCCCTTGGAGGCCGCCCAAATTCAGCATGTAGACACACCATCCCCTTACCTCTTCTTCAGCTTCCCCAGGGAAGGAGGAATTTGGGGACAACAGGTATGGATAATCCTCAGGCAGCACTCATGCTGCTCCCAAACAGAAACTAAGCTCCACCACCAAGGAGCACACATCCCTTCTGCTCTTCACAAAACTTTTATAAGCTCAGGGCTCCCAACAAGAAAGCCCTGGCCAGGCCCTATTTCAGGTAATTATGCTAATTGTGTTTTCCCTGTGTCAGATGTGTTGAGGAGTGCACAGCTAAGGAGCATCTCCAGCAATGGGGAGGTTCACCCAGAGTGTTACTGGGTGGTTTCCATCTCACCAGAAACCACCAAGCAAAAGAGTCGGGAGGGAAGTTTGTATGGAGCAAAGGTGCCAGGGATTTTTGGAAGCTCCATCTAGTTTACCCTGGGGTCATAATGCTCCCCTCAGAAATGGTTGCAGAAGACTCAGGTCATGGTTAAATGAGGCTCCCACCACTCAAATGTCAGAATCCATCTTTCAAAACCAGATGGAAATCTCAGCTCACACACCCAGTGGGGTTGGGTTCAGCTGCAGGAGACATGAGAGAGCAAATGAGTTTCTGTAAGGTCCTTTCAACCTCAGGTGCAGCTCCACTTCTTCAGGTGAATCACCTGTGTCACCCTTAAGAGACAGGCAGGGACTTGAATGGGGGGAGAGAATTTTAATCTACTCACTGCAAATGCTGGGCTCTGAGAAGGTCTGGTCTTAGGCTTGAAGATCAGTGTGAGTGGTACTAAATCATCCACATCAGTCTAATTAACACCTACACTACAAGGGAAAACAAAGCAGTTTTATGTTATTAACTCAGGGTAAAGAGGTTTTATCAGAGCCTGCTGGGCAAAGCTAAAGGTGGCACTGCTGGTGTGGGCACAAAAGAGTTTCAGTGATTCTGAGCTGCCTCAGCTCACTTAACAAAACACTTTTTTTTCCCCTCTGTGGATGAAATGAGGGTCTCATCTAATTCCAATAACTGAGTTGCTGGGAATGGTGCAGCCCCATATCTGAGAGGAGAAATAAACAAGGAGCAAGCCCTGCAGAGCAGAGGGGGCTCCTCTCTCTGTTAGGCCTGCACGAGCCTCAAGATGGAAGTCCACTCTCATTTGGGCCCTTTGGGTGCTTGTATAGTATAAATATTTACTAATAACACAGAGAGAGTGAGAGAAGGAGAATAGTCATTTTTCTCAGTGGCTTAGGGTTAAGTACAGGGCAATGGCATCTTAAATCCAGATGTTCTCCTTTTGGGATTTGCCCACGAGGCATATTCTCATGAGATCTCCCTGGCATTTTGATTTGGATAGTAGCAAGCACTTTTAGCCCAATGATATCATGAGCAGATGACTCAAAATGCTCAAGGATTTTCTTTGTAAATTCCAGCAGTTTATTTTATGACTAATGCATGGCAGAAACTTCTGCAGATTTCATCTTCCCATCCTCCTGTGTTTCTATTTTCAGTCGGTTTTAAAGGATTCTGAACTTGGCCTGCTAGCAGAAGGTTTATTTAAATTTATATATTATATATAAATACAAATATTGTGTGCACATGAGGGTGTGTGGGAGCTGGTCCCAAGGTGCTGGAGAAATGACACATCCTGATGGAGGCAGAGCCAATGGAGAGGTTGGGGGCTGCCCCTTTGGGAGAGAGGGATAAAATAAACATGGGAACATCCTCCCCATTGCAATTGCAGCAGGGCACAATATTTAATGCCATTTTACCACCTGTGCTTGGAAGAAATGGCTCATAAATCACAGTTTTTGCACCTTTGGCCAAACCAGCAGCAGTTTCCAGATCCTTTCTGTGAAATGCCCTGAATGTGGCAGGGGAGGGTGGAAAAGATGCCCACGACCCCCCAGCTGTGGGGGCAGCAGTGGGGAGGGTGTTTAAACACAAGGCAAACACTGGACACCAGCAGCAGAGAGAATAAACCCAGGAAATTCACTGGAGGTGAAGCTGGGCTGCCTTGGCCAGGGCAGTTGCACAACAGCATCAATTCAAGGCTTGCACAGGGGTGATTTTTCTCTCTGTCCAATTCACCAAGGACTTGCACGCTACTTTGGTGGATTTTCTGCACAATTACAGATTATTGCCATGGTAACAGATGCATCACATGACAACTTTGTTACCTCAGAGACAAGAAACAGCTGCTTAAAGAAACAGGCGTCCACCAGGAATGGAGATATTTCTTTTCTTTTTTTTTTTTTTTTTCTGTTGGCTTCATAATGTTTTAGAAGTCCTCTCTGGTTTTCTCATGGATGCAGTTTCCATCATTTGTATAGTTAAAAATGTTTCAGTGCATCAGCTGAAAGTTTTTTTCTCCTACATCATATTTTTGCCTCTTACTAAAAATGCAGTGTGTGTCTGGAGAAAAAAAAATAGAGTTCCTGTAATTTTGGGAGAAACAAAATGGCTTTTTTATTCCCTCATAAACATCTCTCTCTAATGCTGCCATTTTGTTTTTATTAAGTTAAAGACCACTGAAGCATTGCTAATAATATTATTTGAGAGAAATCCCAGATCCCTTGAAGTTAATGCTACTTTGCTTTGGGTTTGAGGGAGGCCAGAAGTTCTCTCTCAGGCCATATTCCCATATTCTGCAGAGTCAAGGCCCTCTCTGCCCCAGGTACCTCCAGAGCACCAGCCACATGCAGAAAGTTTAACTGGCCAGGGAAACCTAGGAGATGATAAATTCTTGTGTAGTTCAAAAATTATTCTTTACATTTTTGAAAAAAGTTCAGAGACATATTTATTGCTATCTCATTTTTTAGGCAATTTTAAATTAAAAGGCCAGTTTTAAAAAGCTTCACCAAGTAAGCCAGCCAGTTTGGATTTTTTATTCCATTTGCCAATTTATTCTAATTGTTCATGCATAAGGAATAACGAAACCTTGATTTTTCTCCTGTTCACCTTGGGGAGCCCAGTGGGGCTCATTCACTGACTGCACCAGACATGGATGGCACAAATCACTGTCCCCAACCCAGGGCTCAGCCTGGCCCCCTGGCAGCATCTCCAGCCCCCATCCTGAGCATTCCAGCCTTGCCCATTCCAGCCTTCACCAGAGACCTGCAGCTGCCTCAAAGTCACCCCATTCCCCAGCCCCCAGTGGTGTTAATTAAGGACCTGCCAGAGCTCAGACAGCCAGACCACTTCAGCCCACAGTGAATGTCTGATTAATTAAAGGCTTATAATTAACCTTCATGGCTGGAATTTCCCAAAGACCTTCATGGGCTGAGGTACACAAATCCCATCGACCTCAACGGGAGGCTGGAATCAAATTGGTTTTGTGCCTTGCTGGGGATCCCCCTGCACACCAGCAGAGTGAAACATTTCCCTTTCCTGGGTTTGGATGTGTATTCCTGGGTTTGGATGTGTTTTCCCAGGTTTGGATGCATTTTCCCAGGTTTGGATGTGTTTTCCCAGCCTTGCAGAGCTGCTCAGAGAGAGCTGGAAAATGAATCCTGTGCAGAAAACCCTGCTGTGCCCCTCTGTGCCACCACCAGCCCTGCTCACACCACAGCTTTGCACAACCAGAGCTGAGAGCCAGCACCAACTCTGCATCCAGTGGAGCTTCTCCAGATTTATCCCACCACAAGGGAGATCAAGAGTCTCCAAACAGCCCCAGAAATAAGAACTGAGGAAGAGAGACACATCAGACATTAGAGAAATCCTGACTTTTTTTCTTTAACTATTTTGTTTTAAATTTCCTTTCAGGAGTCACATTTTTTCCTCAAAAAGTTTTAACTGGGAAGTCACCTCTGCACAGGACATTTTTGTTACTGAAGGCCACTGCCTTAATGCGGTTTTCTTTAGTTAAATATTTCTGGTTAATGAAATTCTGTTGTACAGCTTAAATTAGCACTGTAATTTTTTGCTATGGTTGTTTTTATTTGACCACATGGAGCTCAGTGACTTATAACCCAGTCCCTCAGCCTATTTTTAAATTTCATGTGGACCTTTTCAGTCATTTAGTAGCTTTTTTTAGAAGCATGAGAATGGAAAGACCAAACAATGTTGCTTTATCATTGAGAGCTTTTGTTTCACAGGATCACAACCGAAATGAGTTTGTCCAGCTCTCAGCCCAAGCTCTGGGGAAGAAGAAATCACAATTTTTTAATAAAAAGTCTCCTAGTCTTGTAATTTCTGGTTCATGCTAGCCCTCTATGGAAGATGTTACACAGTTATTCTGTGATCCAAATCTTGGTCCAAATGATCCAGAGGACAGCAGACAAAACTGGACAGCCCAGTTATTGCACCATGTTCACATCCTGGTGGACACAGAATTTCAGGGTTTTGCCCTGGCCTCCTTCATTCTCTGATTTCCCCGTCTCCTCTCTCTCAGTTGTAGTCATGCTACTGATAAACCAAGAATGAGAAACTCTCAGGTGAGGCAGGAGTGATGGAAACCTTCAGGACACGTAGGGATCCCTCTGACATCTGCACTCCTGATCCTAGAGATCAAGCTGTATTAATCTGGCTTTGGAAAACTCCACAAGATCTCACCTAGGTGCCACTTTGGGTATTTTCTTCATCATCCCACCCCCCACTTACTTATTAAGCCCAACAAACATTTTTGTTTCCACTTGGAGACAAAGGAACAGGGTTATAGTGAAGGGAGAGAGGGATGCTCTTAGTCCTTCAGTGAAGTAAAAGCAGAAAATCATCTGAGAGAATCACCCCAAACTTAAACAGGGCATTAGGCAGAATTAACAGACCAGACCTCCAAGCCATCAGAAATTCCCAGCTGAATAGAAGATTGATTTCAAAGACTCAAAGATACCTCAAGGCCAGCATTTCCAAAGAAGATGGGAGCTGATTGGAGCTGAAGCACTCCTCTTGTTCAGTGCATTTGAGTGAGTGCTTTAAGTCTCCAAAGATTGAACTATAAAGAGAAATTAGTTTATTAATAATTCACAGGCTCCAAGAAGAAAAAAAGTCAAAAGCATATGCTCATGAACAAAGCTGATTTTATTTTCCCTGTTTAGAATTGAGCAACATGTAAAAAATTGGAGGGTGTCGAGCTCAAAAATTTAATTCAGGGCTTTTTCTCTTCCTTCCCTTTAACCCAAGCAAGGATATATTCCAACTTCGTCACGAGCACTGAAAGTTCTTCAAATCCCAAATGGTTTATGTGAAACATTAAAAGCACACTATCATCTTCTGCTCTTTAATAGTTTAGGACGTTTTCATGGCATAGTTATTATCCAATAGCTCTTAATTGCAGCTTGTACATTTCAAGACAACACATTCATGGACTGGAATAACAGATTTTAGACTCCCATCCAGCATCATGCCAAAGCACATCCTTACTGTAGATATCTCATTGAGTCTGGCACTTCCCTGTCCCACTTTGCCAAGTTATGAAGTCTGTAACATTCATATGTTTAAAATCAATCATGTTATTCCTGATTCTGTGCTTGTCCCTTATAGTTTTGGTAATTGCTTGATTTCAGGATGCTAGGTAAACACAAGAATTGAAGAATTCAATTATTTAGATTCACTAAAAGACAGACAAGAAGGGGGTTGTGAACTTTAGATAGAATTCTTTCCATTGCCCAATGGAGAAATTACAATAAGAGCAGGGTGGATGTCACAATTTTTGCCACACTTATTGGAATATTGGTTCTTCCTCTAAAAATTCTTGTTTCCCTCCACAGGAGAGCTGAATATTGAGTATTTTATCCCAAAAAGAGCTGCACAATTAGATAATACAGGGGTTTTTTTCCTCCAATCTCAGAAAAAAAGTCTCATACCATGACCCAACCTCAGCAAGGAAAATACAGATTATGAGTTCAAATTACATTACTAATGTAATGTGTCAGTCCCGTTTGTTTCTTGGTTTCCATTCTATTGAATCACAGTATTACTGCTTTTGGAAGGAATCTGATGATAAAGAAAGCCACCTCCCAACAACGGAGGGGAATGATAAAAGAAGAGGCCAGCCATCATCATCCTGAAGGAAATAACCAACACTGGAGCCCTGGAGCAGCTGTGGTTCCCACGGGACTCTGCTCTGAGTCAGAACCCAGGCTGCAGCTGATGCTCATCCCCCTGGATCCCACTCACAGCCAACAAACTGTTGCTCTCAGAATATAATACTTTTGACCATGTGAATTTTTTCCCCCAAAGATAATTATTTATTTCACCTCTGGGTGAACCAGAGTGGAACGTGTTCCAGAGCAGCACTAGAAGAATGTGAAAAGCTCAGATAAATTCCTTGTGAGGTGATTTGCCTTTCTCCCCTTCTCTTTGTGAGAAATGTGTGGCTGGGAGACAGAGATCTGTGTCCTGACAGCAGGTTCCTCACAAGACACAGAGTTCAGGGTGCACAAAGAGCAAAGCAAAGCAGGTTTTGCTGCTCTTGGCTCCTCAGAGTTGTTTCCTAATACTCTGCATGGCTTGAGCAAAGGATTAGGCTGTGATAGGTGAACTGCAAGAGATGGAGGTCCAAATTCTGGAGTTACTATTTCATCCTCTCCCAGGCCAATTTCCTCTTGGCTCCAGCTGGAGTCCTTGAAATCCAGGGAAGTTTTGCCTGACTACAGAGTGAGTAATGATTCCAGGAATCAACATTTGGAGATAAGACCAAATTGAGTATCTTTGCTAAATTAACTTTCCTCCTAAGGTCATCTCTGTAACACTTGAGCGCACAATGCGTTATTTTCGAAACGAGCCGGTCTCTATCTGTTAATCATCAGGCCAATACACGAATTCCTGATCATTTCTCCACAAGGCACACATAATTTGAGGCCATTAGGCAGTGCTTATCCATACCTCCACCGGGCAGATGTGTTCCCTGGGAGCGCTTGTCCGGGGTCTGGCAATAATAACGCAGCACGGGCAGGAAAATCAATCCCAACAAGTTTCAGAGGGACCCTTCCAAAGCTCCCCAGCATGTGACAGAGGGCTGCTAATGAGAGGGAGAGATCACATTCATTGCATGAGTGACAGGTGAAAGGGAAGATTAACGTTAGCATACACCTGCTCTTTGGTGCCCCAATTAAGACCTCCTACTGTCAGCAGTAACATAAGATGCAAATCAGCCCCTGCCCTTCCCCCTCCTCCTGGAAGGTTGTGGCAGGATTTGGAGTAAAATACAATGAGACAAGAAATGCAAAATCTTGAATGCCTTCCTTGCCCTGCAAACCTTTTTCTTGCCTCCTGATTCTGTCCTTACCCTGCCTTTTCTTTGTCACCACTCACCTGATTCTTCTCACCTAGAGAGGGGAAATGACCTGTTTAGCAAGGGATCCCTGCCCTGAGGACAGTCCCAGGGACAGACTGGAAAACCCATTATTTGAATTGGCAATACTTATCCCTGCTTTAAATTTGTTTGAACTTACCTTGCTCGATCCACTGGAGGTAGAGGAAATGGATAGAAAGATCATTGAAGGAGATATGTGGGTTGGAGGAGGGGGTGGCTCATCAGCTTATCATGGACTGGGTCTAAGGAATTGCTTTTGAGGCAATATTTTAATGCAGCATCGGCAACCCATGCTGGAATATTGCAAATCCATGAGTAGCTCTTGTGAGTGCTTTTCCAATATGTCCATACTATCCCATTTTTTCTCCTCCTAGTGTCCAATATTAATCAAATATTGCTTATCTGATGGAATTCCAGCTGCCAAAGTATTGTAGACTTCTCAAAAGCAATTGTCCTTTCAAATTCCTTGTAGCTGTTGCATGAGGGGACTAGTCCAGAAGGTGCAAATCCATTCCAATGGGAGAAAAAAAATTTAAATGAATTTGCATCCTTCCCTCCTTAAAAAAAAAAAAAAAAAAGAAATTTACAAGAGGTTTAAAATTTGATTTTTAAAATAGGTTAACATTCATTCAATCTGGCACTAGCATTTTGGGTAGGTTTTGGAGAGCATCCCTGCAGGACCCCTGCCTCTGTTTGTCCCGCCCAGCCCAATGGGCAGAGGCGACCACGCTGTGTGGCAGGCAGACATCCAGGGAAATTGGCCTTTCCTTCCTCCTCCCAGCTCTGCTGGCTGTTGGAAAACATGCATCAATTTGTTTTTCTCCCTTCAGGCAGAAAATAAAATTGGCAAAAATCTTCCCAGCAGGAAGCCAGGAAGCCCTGTTTAAATTTTCCCAGGAGGAGGGGGCAACTCAGCAAAGTCAGTATTTTCCTGCAAAAAATTTCAATTTGCGTAAAGACAACATTTTATTAGAACAATTTATTGATAGGAAACATCTAGAAATCCCATTCCAGAGCTTTATTGGCAGAGAAATGAACTCCTGCATTTCACAACCTCAGATTCTTTTCTCCTTCAGCAAACTGTCAGCTTTTGACCATTCAATTAAAAACACCCCAACTCTTCAGTTTGTTGGCCTGTTGCACTTTCTATCTGGGGTGACTTAGCCCAAATCTGAAACAATTACACAACTCAAAGTCTTTAAAGCTCTTGAAACACTGCTGCATAGGAGGGGAATAGAATTCTTGGGACACTCTCTAGTTCATTTATCTCATCTGGTAATCTTTTGCCAATACCCATAGACAGGAGCTGAGTGGAAAGCAACAGCTCTATGGCTCAGTTTCTCAAATTCTTACTGATGCTGAAATTAAAGCCATGAAATCCCTTCTCCCAGTGGTGTTGTGAGAATAAATTCTTCAGTGGCACTAAAAGGCCCTCAGATATTAATGCTGAGTGCTTGCAAGAGTACACAGAAAGATGGATGCTGTTTGTCCTCAGCCCCCAGAAACCATTAAGTTCCATTGCTCTGCAAACCTCTCTGATGCACCAGCTCTGCTCCTCGAAGCTCTGTGCATCCAATTGTCCTCTCTGTGCACGTTCAGTGGGGCTGAAATGGTCAGATTTAAGGAAAGAGTCAAAGAGATGTTTTGGGGAAAATCTACCATGAAGTGAGGACACAACACAAACCTCATTCAGCTGCTTTACCCCAGCATTACCACTCCAGAGTTATGGACTCCTGTGAAGAGGTGCAGGTGGAAAGAGGAGAGTTTATAGTGCTTGTCTTGGGATGAGATTGGGATGCACAGGAAATTTCTGACTAGCTTTTATGCAGAGACATAGGAAAAAAAATTACATTTATGTATTAAAGGATGTTAATTTGCTCAGAGTAATTTTCCATAGATTTTATTGATTGATTTCAGGCTTTGAGGGTTTAACTGCCATGTCAGTTTGCCCACTTTAATTTAGCATGTGGATGACTTATAACAACAAGCTGGTTTTATCACTTGAAACCCTTCCTAATTATGATAGACAAAAGAGGGACAGAGAAAACACTCTGGGTGAACATATTACTTTCCCTTCTCTTTCATCCTGGAAAAGCTCCTAAAACTTGTGAGCTTGAGTAAATTATTTGGAAGACTGTTAAATACACAGGCACAGCAGCAGCAACAACCGTGCAAAGCTAATAAATCTCACAGAACTGAAATTATTGCAATAAGGATTATTCCAGATTTAGAACAAGAAGGATAAATATCACTATGAAAGGTCTTCATCAGTGTCTTCAGCCTCATCATTTCGTGTGGCTGTGATTCAGTTATTAAACTGTACACATGCTAGGGAAGAAGTCAAATTGCTAGAATGAAAAAAAAGAAGGAATAAACCTGGCTGGGATCAAACAGGGATACAACTGTTCTGCCACTGGCTTAGCTCACAGTGCTGGGCAATGCATCGGACACCTCCCTGTTTCATTTGTCCATCTGTAAACTGTTAAAACAATTCTCACCCCAGCATCCAGGAGAAATCAATCATCAGGACTGAGCTGAACCAAATAGCCATTAAGTTCTTGGATGGAAGACATAATAGGAACACAAATATTTTCACTTGAAGTGTTATACTGCCCTCAGTTAGGCTCTGCTGGTGGTGACGTTGAGCTGAGCACATTCTCCTTGCTTTCAGGACAGGCTGTGATTTTCAGAAGATTTTATTGCAACAACATTTGCTTTATCCTCAGCTCCTTGTGAGGTTGCACACAGTAACTGGCATTGCAAAACCCCAAAGGTTTAATTCAGAGACAGCTCTGAGCACTCTGCAAACAGAGCTCCAGCACCTGTTTGGAACCTCTCACCTTAGAGAGACCCTTGCCATGAACTGCCCTTGTCCTGCCCCTTATTGCACATATGAGCACTATTGCCAATTGCAAGCACTTTCCATCCTCTAGAGCAGTCAGGACAACACAGTGAGCTTTGAGGCTCTTGGAAAGAGGAATAGGCTTGCATCGTCCCCATGCTTGACCTCTGGTTTTGGTCCCTACCCCTGAAACCACTTGGACCTGGGTTTTCCTTGTGTTTTCTGAGTGACAGAAGCAGCTCTTGTGCAACCCCATGAATCCAGCAGCCAGGACTGTGAAAAGATCTTGAAGTAGTGCAAAGAGAAAGTTCATTCTAAAAACAGGAAACACCACCAAGCTTGCTAGAAAAAAAGAAAAATAACCAAATTTGTTCAATATGGAGATAGACATGGAACAGAGCCTGTCCAGAGCACCTCTTGAAGGGCACATTTCTTCAGCAACTCCACTGCATCCTTCCAGGGACTGTCCAAAGAGCCATGGCAGCCAGCAAATACAGAGACTGCTTTGCAGAATTTTTTTTTTCCACAGATAAAAAGATTTCTGAGATTCTAGGAACGTTCTTTCCTTTTTTTTCTTTTGTTTTGCTTTGTTACAAGCTTCCACTCTACACTGAAATATTCCAGACTTTATTTTCAATAAATAATGCAGAGAGAGTAGCTTCAGATGCAGCTGTAATCTGAGCTGAGAGCCAACAGTCCTGATGGCCCTGCCCAACTTTCCATCAGTGCTGTCAAAGACCCAGAGGCTAAAAAGAGAGGGAAATGAAAATCCTGCCAGAAGTTACCCCACTGCCCCTTCTTCTCCTGGCTCCCAGTGCAATGTGTTCCCAGACATCAAACTGAAACTCCACATCTGCCTGTACTAAAGGGCGTTTTCCTTTCCTGTGCACTTTCAGCTGCACAATTTGCATTAATCCAACCTGATGATCACTGTGTGGCCCAGCCACAAAGCACAGACACAATGTATGTGATGCTATCCAGGGTCTGACCAGGCATTTTTGTTCAGAAATTTCCTTCCAAACTCTCAGGTTTGGCCATTTTTCAGTGGTGCCTTGGCACAGAGAAGTGACAGCATGTCATTTATCCCTGAGCTCAGTGCCCTCCCCAGCTCTGCACGTGCCAAAATTGCTTGTGGAGCTCCCATTGGTTCTGATGACGCTTTCAATTTAGCAAATGTTTATGTGACTCTGGGTTGGAAAAGGATGGAAAAAGAGTCCAGGCACATCACTCTAAATAGATCTGTGGGTAACACTTTAGCTACACATTGAACTTAGATTTAGTAGCATCGTTATTGCATGTAATGTTTATTTTATTAGGTTTATTTTATTAGTGTGCCCACAGCAGAATGTAAGCCTTGTCTTTGTCAACTCTAAAGGCACCCCACAAGAGGCTCTGAGTAGAAAAATATGGTGCAGTTCATTTTTTCCTTTGGAAAAGCCAAGCAGATGCTGATGAGTGGATAGTCACAATAACTGTGTGTTTTGAATGCACTATTAAGCTCTGAAACTCAGCTGAGTTAACTTGGTGGGAAGTTGGGTTTAATTTGATCCTGTCTCTGAGTGTTCATAAAATGATGCAATTCAGCTTTAACCAGATGAGTGGTATCATCAAAATATATTATTTAAATCCCACCCTCTCAGCCATGTAGCCAAATTGGAAGAAGTGTCACTTAAGTATCTCCTTCTAGGCCAGGAAAAGATCAGTCACACTTTAAATTAAGTGTCTCAAGTAAGGATTTAATTTAGACTTAATAAGACAGCGATTGTACATTAAATACCATTGGGTTATTAAAACCATATTCATTGAGGTTTTACAGCTATGTCAGGACAATATGCCATAAATGGAAAAACTGGTAACAAGACACAGTTACTGATTCTGACAGCATGTGCTAGATAGGATGCATTCATATGTTCAATAAAAATAAGATAAACAAGCATGTTTTCCAAAGTCTCCATGGATGCCCTCACCAAAATGTCAGGCAGTCAGAAAGAAGAGCAAAATTATCCTCAGTGCCTCCCTAAGAATGAGATTTATTTTCCTTATTGTTAGGGAAACTGAGGCATGGAGAGGGCAACAAAGGCATTTCCTTAGGGTTTGCCAAACAGCTTTTGGGAAGGCAGAGATTTCTGAACTCCCCTTATATTTCTGCTGTGCTTTTATCACAGGAAAAACTTGGTAAAGACCAGGGTGGGTCTGAACAAGGAGGATCCAAAGAAGAAATCCTATCCAGCCAAGGACATCAATGTCCCCAGATGTCACAGAGGACAGGGCTGGCAGGGCAGGCCTTAAATGAAGAGGGAGTGTGAGGTCTGGGCAGACCCAGAGCACCTTTTTGCTTGGGATGGATGAAGCTCAGGAGATCCTGGATGCTTTGGGGTTTGTGAGCAGGGAACTGGCAACACCTCTGCAAATCCTAGGAATGATTTTGTATTTGCATATATTCATTTACACACAAACATGCATTTCTATGACTGTGCATATATAATACATGTATGTGTATAGGAGAACTTTAAAGAGGAACTTTCCCACCAGAGGAAATCTTGGAAAATAGAATGTTTATACAAAAAAACATTTCCTTTACTAACAAGTTTCTGTATTCCCCTTACTGTTATTACAGACGTTTGTGCTTAAATCATAAGTCCCAGCCCTGCCTCTCCTTCCATCTGAGCCTACACAGATTGCATAATCCTCTGTTTGTGGCATCATCACACGTTGCTATAGAGATAGAGAAACCTCTGTGATGATGATGATGTCAAATTGCTCAGCCAGATAACACCAATATCAAGATAGAGGAGGAGGGGGTCTATAAACAGAAGCAAAGCATCATCTCCAGCAGTCAGTAAAGAGGAAAGGTAATATTATTTATAGACCTCTAAAGGTAAACAGATGTCAGCTCCAAACAAGCGTGACTTGAAAGCTTTCTCTGGTGTGAAAGTCCCCAGCTCTGCTCCCATTTCAAAGGCTTTGCTTCATCAACATGACTTCTTCAATTGCTCCTTTATTCAATGGGCTCTATAAATTTGGGAGAAGTTATGCTGCTACTGCCATGGGAATGTGGCAACCCCATGAATGCTGTGTCTGTCTCATCTTGTGGTTGGAGATGGGCTAGGATCCCTCACTCACAAGAAATCTAAGGGCTCCTATTCAGGACTTGAGGCAAGGGTCAGACTGGGATGTTCTGCTGTTCTAGAGAGCAGCACCCAAAATTCCCATGGCAGGGAGCTCACAGCCATGGCAGGGAGACAGAGTGGTGGGATCCTTACTGCCAAATCCATATGGAGATGTCAGAATTGCAGTTTTCCCTAGAAATGGAAATGTTCCTGGCTCTTGGAGGTGGAGTGCCCTGACTGTCAGGAGCCACTTTGTTCTGCAAATGTCAATCTGGAGAAGCAGATCAGATTTCTCACTTATATTTCATCTTGAATTTCTGCCTACACCCAAGTTTTCCTCACAATCCAGACACAGGTTTACATGACAGTTGTATGAAGCTGACCTGAAAGACAATTATATTTTACAATTCCTCTGAACAGGAGAAAATGGTGGCTTGGTTCCTTTCCTGCCCAGACTGTTTAATTACTGGAGTATCACGGAATGCCTGCATTGTAATAAAACTCCAGAGTGTATCCAGGTACCAGGGGATTTATTAACTTGCACTCAACACTGGCAATCAGCAGCCAGGGTCAGATGTGCCTGGTGATGATGACATCACCATTTTTGGCAGCTCTCTCCAACAAGTGTTGAGTGAGGTAATGTCCCCAAAATTAAAACTGACAGCAGGATTAATAATGATAGATTCCTTGAGCATTCTCTTTGTGCACTAAATTGGAGTCCTATTTCTTCTATCAGAGATTGCCAAAAGATCATCATAACACTTCAGCACAGCAGCAGTAAGGGACACCAGCAAGTGGCACTGGGTGAGGAGGTTCCTGCAGGAAGGTTTGGTCACACCTGGACACTGACTACTGTATTTTCTACTGGAGATGGGCAGGTGTCACAGCACCTGAGCAGTTGCCATCCTCACGGCCATGCCAACACTCAGCTCTGGGTGTACAGCTGGAATTAACTCACAGGGATGTGGCTGTTAGCAGCTGAGGGAGAGCTCAGAGGAAGGGAAGGCTCTGTGTCCTGCTGCAGTCCCTTAAGGAATCTCCAGGGACACACCAAACATGCCAGCTGGCCCACAAAACCTTGCCCAGCACATTCATGGGCATTTTTTAGATTTTCTGGAGCAGCTTGCAGATGGTTTAGCCTGTCTGGCACAGGGGGATTTTGACTATTTGTTTTTGAAATTTTGTTAGGGAAAGAGAAAGGAAGGGAAACCCAGGCTGTGGCTGACACCCTGTGATAGAACTCTCTCTGCCCAAGACCTCAGCAGCCACAAACCAATGTCAGGAGTGCAGTGAACAGGCTAAACCACACTGACCCGGGGCAAACAGGGCTGACAGCAGGGCACTGCAACCTGTATCTCTCTAAACATCTGAACGTGACCTTCAATTTTTGCTCAGTTGAACACCAGAGGGGAAGGTTTTCCTCAGAAATTCCTGAAATCTGTAACAACAACTAGTAACCTTCCATCACCACTATATCCCAGGGGGTACAATAGACTTGGGACTTTCTGTTAAAAAAAATACAGAGAGCATCCATGGTCCCACTTTCTGGGACCCTCTTCTCCCACTGCTCCCAGTTCCTGAGCATTTTGCTTCCTTAAATTCTCCTCAGATTCCTCTCTTGACATTTCTCTGTGCTGTTTTTACCTGTCCTGCTCCTTGCCCCCTTTGCCAGCACTCTGCATCAAGACCCACACAGGCAAACAACAAACCCTGAATGCAAGTGTGAGCTTCAAAAAGAGATTTCTTACACAAGTTTGCCAAACTTGCCAGAAGGGACTTTAGAGATTAGCAAAGTCAAATACCTGGGTTTTTCCTGTGATCAGATTCTGTACAGCAGCAGATGGAGGTGGCTTTGGTATTTGTAGCATCTATTGGCAAATTAAATCCTCCAATGGTCACCAGGCACTAAAATGAAGAAATAGAAAGTTTGGATCACAAACAGCTCATATTAAATAGTATTTACTACCCCTAATTGTTACCTTGCTCAGATAAAATCCATCTCATCAGTGCATTACTTTGCCTGAGCACAACTATAGACCTGAGCACTTTGATGCACTTTAAAATGCTGTAAAAGCATTTGTCTTTGTGAGTAGGTGGATGGTACAGAGCACTCCCTGAACACTCTTGTGAAAAAGGCAGGCCCTTGAAGGCCCTACAGTCCTTGAGTTGCTCCCATATTCCAGAGCAGAGCCATATATTGCTCAGTCAAAATCAAGCCATGGAAATCTGAAATAATGATGGAAGAAATGAGCAAAGTTTTGGTCATTGTTTAATTCGCTAAGAGAACAACCCCACCTAAGATTCCTTCTGCCAACTCTGACAAAGTGGCCAAAGATAAAGAAAAATATGCCTCAGAGATGGAGCACAGCTGTTAAAATAACAGTGAAGTGGAAAAAAAGTGCACAATAATTTAATTAAGTAGCTGTGCCCATTCCATGTTTCTCCCCCCAATTCTATTGGTAGCAAAACAATACTTTGTCACCAGTTTGAAATTTTAATTCTTTCCTATACAGATGTTGCCCTTAGAAATTCTTGTTATAACCTCGTAGATCTGCATTTCTCTAATGATGATAAAGTGCTTTAGTTAATTAAACCTCACAACATTTCTGAAAGTGCCATACACTAAACAGTGCAGCAGCCTCACTGCAAAACACAGCTCTTCCAAAAGTGTATTTGTAGGTTTTGCACTCTCCCATTTTTTATCAGTTGCAAAGGAAACTCAGGGGAAGGTTATATAAAAACTGACAGAGAAAATGCATTGGAGCTGCTCTTATTAAACAGTTTGATGAGGTTATTTTAAAGCAAAAAGCACCCTTTTAACAAAACAAAAATGTTTTGCAAAAATTACTTTGATTTCATGTGAGGTTTCAGCAGAAAAGTTGGTGCAGTTCAGCGAGGACTAACTTGTACCTCTTAACAAAAGGGGAGAATGTGCAATCAGTCCAGACCCCAATCCTGAGGTCTGAGTTTCATATTGCAAAAAACTTGGAAAGATTACCTTTCATGTCAGTGCAAAAGCATCTCAAAATTGCGAAATGTGGTCACCAGACACAGTTGTAGTTTTACATCTCCTTCTATCATCAGGCCAGTTTGGGTCTGGTTTATATTTCCCTTTCAGGTAGTGCAGTTGATAGTACAAGCAATTACAACAATAATGCCTCCAGTCAGTGCCTACTTGTAAAAACCCCTTTCCATGGCCAGGACATGTAACACAGCATGTAGGCCTCTGAATTTACTTTGTTAAGAAATAAGCATTATATTTGCTGCCAGTGCTCTGCTACACAGCCCATCTTTTTACTCTGAGTAGGAAAATCACAAAGGTTTCATCTGAGACTCTTTAGCCAGGGTCAGAGTACCGTGGTTTGGGCTCTGAGATTCATTGATCTGAGGACTCCAGGGAGGTTTGCAGTGGGACAGGTCAGCCCATGGGTTTGGACTTGGTTCATGCAGGCTCTGATTCAGCAGATTAATTAAAGGACAATGTGGTATTAGGGGAAAGAGGGCATGTCATGCACCTACATGCTTGCTGAGAATCCAAACTTCAGCCCCTGCACGGAGTTTGACTGCTGCACTTAAAAACACAGCAAGCAAGATCTCCTCTAGGATGAAAAGCTGATGCAGAGGTACTTACAGGAATGAGTTTTGGCAGCCAGGATTCATACAGGCTACCTAGGAAGGTAACAAAGAATCAAGACCTATCCTCACATCGGGTACCAGCTTCTCTCTTATTAACATTGTGGATCCGGTGGTGGTTTCCTTCACTCCCAAAACCACTAATTTAACGTACAGTACAGTCATTCTGTGTGGGGGGAAAGAGAAATTCTTTCTTCCTTCCTGTTGGAAAACTCTTTGGCAGTAACGCTTGGATTGTTTTCTTTGTAAATTATATTCATGCTGTTTTCAAGATGTTTTCCTGACTTTATTGAAATTTGACCAATTTAACGAGTAATGTAGAACTTGTTTCCATGTTAAAAAACTCTCAGAGCTGCTTGGGGATAATTATTAAAACTTCCATGTGTGCAGCAAGGCCAGTCACTTCTGCAAATAGAAAAAAGAAGAAAAAAAAACCGGTCTGAAACAGAAGGATGTTGCTCTAACAATAGGCAAAGGAGTGCAAAACCCAAGGCCACCAACCTTTGGAGACCAGGGGCTGTGCTGGCTCCCTGCCAGGAGAATAACACTCACACCTGGCTTTTCTGCCAAGTTTCATTAAAAAAAAAAATTAATCACAGATAAGGGACCAATACAAAGCCCAGAAATCAGTGGAGAGGCTCACATGGAGTCTATGGGAACGTGACTCAGGCTCCAAAGACCTGACCTCTGGCACAGCCACCAAACCATGCTCCAAACTCCTGCAGCTTCCCTGAATCAGTGTTCTGGGGGACAGAGGGGCTGTGGTTTGCTGAAAATCCCTGCCTGATGCAGGTATGTGTGTCTTTGGGGACCCTCTCCAACTTGGATGCCAGCTTACATCAATTTACAGGAGCCCCCAAAACCTTATAGATTTCTTTAGCTATAGGATTTGCTCACTGTTTTCCCTGGTGGCTGGAGACAGGTTCAAGGGGACACACAAATCTCTTTTTTATCCACCCTACCTGCTCTAGGCTCTGAGAGAAGCTTTCCAGGCAATGCTGCTCTGCAGCTGCCTTTGAGCTCCTGCTTTCCCCACATGATTCCCTGTAACACTTACAGTCACCATTGCAAATACAAGAAAAATACAGCTGGAGGTTTGGGCAACCAGAATAAATGGCCAGACATCTAAATCAATGGCTAAACAAGCACATTTGTGAATTTATGGGCACTCCCTGCTTTTAGCTACTTCTGTACTGTTATTTGGCTCAGCAGCTCTGAACAAAGCCCTTGTAACACTCCCATTTCCTCAGCATCAATAATCCATCCCAGCAGGGCTGGCTGTGCCATGCCATGGGTGTCACAGTGCTGCAATCCAGCACCGGGTAACAGGGATGGAAGGGGTTGCTGCTGCTGGGATGGGACCCAGAGTGGCAGAGGAGAAGCTCTGCTCCCAGGAAAGCCCCCTGGCTTCATCCTTCCAGAGGCTCAGTTGTGTAAAGCAACTTTTTCGGGTTTTTTTAAGCTTCTTTTTTTTTTTGACACCCAGCACCAGAATAGCTACATCTGCCTGGCTGTTACTAATTCAGGATACATTTCAGATGAAATTCATTAAACACCTTTCAGTCAAAAGGAGGGGAAGCCTCTACAGCAGTGACTCATGGAAGCGGCTCATCCTGGCAGGATGGGTGTTCAGGGAGATCTCTCTTTCAGGGAGGTGCAGGATTACTTTTCAGTGCATCATAAAGAGGTGAGGGAGGTGGAGCTGACACAAAAAGGTTAAGCCTCCTTTTCCCAGCCAACAGAGCCTGGATTTTGCAAGGAGTTCAAAGGGATGGCACACACCCATTCGCTTCCAGAGGAACTTGGCAGTTTCAGTGCCTTTGAAACCTGCCTGCCCTAATGCCAGGCAGATGTTGGCAGTGCCTGTGGCTTTCCCACCCAATTACAGTGCCCACCCCTCAGAGCAGGCAGCAACACATCTTTTACACACCTATGAGGCTCAAGGAGAGAATTTAGGGAGCCACCTCACCGTTGCAGCACTCAGCCGCCGGGTTCACTTTAAAGCCTGAGCACAAAAGTAGGAAAGCCAGGTATCAAAGCCAGCTGAAAAATGAAAAAAGTCCCAGTCAGCAGTAAACCAGCAGCTGAATGTGCAGCACACCCTTAAGAACACATCAAGTAGCAAAAAAAAGGTAAAAACATTGTCCTCTTAAGATTAAAGCAGCACACCTTATAGTGTTTTTACTAAAACACAGCACAGTGTCAGTATAAATGGCATTTATACATAAAAGAAGGTGATTTATTTATCCTCCTCCTCTCCAGAGACGTGGGACAATGTGTTGGTTGGAGAACTTGGCCTGGTGCTTGCTTGCACTCCTGGCTGATGGAACAGAAGGGTGTCTGTGTCCAGATGTTTATTTCCTGTGGTTGAGTGGGAATGACACGGAGGGAACAAGAAAGGTTTGGTTAAACTAAGGGCTTGTGGGACAGTAAATGCAGACAGGGATGGAGGAGGACAGCAGAACTCTGTCAAAACCATCGCATCTCTCTCTTTACTGGAAATTGTCTGAATCAGTGAAATATTGGTAAACCAAATCATTCTTATATTTGTCACCTAATACCAAGAGAAATTATTCTTTGATTTTTTTGCCTCACCACAAGCTTCAGCACACAGCTTTCTTTGCAACTGCTCCTTGATGGTGTCACAGCTCTGGGAATTGCTGTGAAATTCTTTGTCCACTTACAAGTTAGTCTTCAACATGGCACAGCTCTTCAGGGTGATGTTTATGAGTCCATAACTAATATTTTCATCATTCATGCCTAAAATGCAACATAAGCCCTTGAGAAGTTCAGAGCAGGAAGATAGAAATTAAAAAAATGCATATTAAATTGTTTGGGTAGGAAAAAATAGAAGCACAAACTTTGTACTTCCCCTAACCCAGAATAACAAAATTGCCTTAAATATTTTTAGATTATAAATTGTTTCTCTTGCATGTACTTCAGAAGTATTATTCATGTTCATGGCCAGGGATGAAAGCTCACCTTCATTAGGAAGAATTTCAGAGCCCCCAAACACTAAATACTTTTGGGCAGGTCAAAACACAGTTTTAAAGGAAAACACAACCATGAAAACATATTGGAAAAAAAAATTGATACAGACCAAGGCAGCCCCCTCCCCACATGTGTGGATGGGAACAGATACAGAAAGGATGGATCCTGGACCCCCAAGAACAATATTTGATTTAAAATAAAGAAGCTGGGAGCTGTTGGGGGCTCCTTGGGAAGGAGCAGGGAGAGTTTTTCACTGAGATTCCCAGCAGTTCTGCACATCCCAGCAGTTCCCAGCCCTGGGATCACCCAGCCACACTGGTTAATTGCCCCTGATATTACTCCTGAGAGTTTGGGAGGATTTCCCCTCATGTTTGTGAATCTGGGTCACCTGTGAGAAATTTGCAGTAAGGAGTGCTAAAGGTGCATTCCATTTGTTTATTCTATATATCTATACACACACACACACACATACACACACACATATATATATATATATACTTGACTTTACAAGCTGCATGACAGGTTACTTAAGTTACCTGATATCATTTTGATATCATTTTTCTACTCCCAAGGCATTTCAAAGGTAACCATCTCACAAAATCTAACTTCTTAGAGGCTGGGGACCTTTTAATCTCTATGAGATTCTGGTAAGCAGAAGGGTTAAATATTCATTGCCAGCAACACTTATGGAAATGCTGAGGAAGTCAGAGCCAGGACCAAAGGCAGATTTCAGAGGAATTCTCTAAAACACAGCTACAAACATTACAAAGTTCACCAGCACTTGCTGTCAAATCCAAGCTGCTTTTGGGCAAGGCAGAATCCTGCAAATAAACCATTTGCAGCTGTAAAAAGCAGTCCTGCTTGCTCCAGAGAGTATTCTGTCCAAAAACCAGAATGATTTACAAACAGCATCGTCAAAAGTGAATGAAAAGGAAATACAGTGCCTGTGAGAATAATTTTTGCACAATTAGTCCCGTTTGTGCAAATATTTACAGTCAAGCTTAATATTACACACACAGTCCCACTCAAAGGTGATGAATGTACTCACCATTTATTGTTTTGCACTGCCTTCAGGATCTGAAACATTAATTGGCATGAGAAAAGTCCTGATGTTTATAAGCTTTTGGAAATGCTGATAACCTGATAAACAAAAATGTTAGGGCAACTTCAGGAGCTAATCAAAACCCTGGCAGGTTGGGGAAATGTCAATATTTACAGCAAGCAGCCTTTCATCAGTTAATCACTTTTAACCTTCATAAACTAAGATACTATAGAGGACTTCAGGTTAATGTATGAACCCTCTATTCAATAAAGGCATTACAAAGGCAGTTACAGACAAATAAGGCTTCATGAAATGAAGTACAACTGAATTTATCAGGGGAGAAACAGGCCAGACAGGGAACAGAGAGCCTCAGCTTCAGTGTTTGAAAGGAAGAAGCGCTCAGTGTAATTCTAAAGAAACAGACTCAGCATCAGGTCCAAATATTTTATTTCACACATAAAGCACTGTACCCATACTCATGCTAATAAAGAACAGACTTGTGCCAACCCTGGTGCATGCTTTTGTTATTGCATTATAGTTCATGAGAATTATAGTGCATAATTAAATAGAAAAAACTTGAACCTGGAATTATAAAACCGTCACCACAAACCACCAATTCCACTTGATATGTATTAAGTCATTACTTTTTTTTTTATAAGGAAAGAAAAAGGGAATCAAGGAGGAGGAAAAGGGGGGGAATAGAAGGAAAAAGAGAAAGAGAGAAAAAATTCTTTTCCTTGTAAATCATTAAAAATGCATGAAGGTTTAAAGCACACCAGAAACAGCCTGTGCATTCATTTAGAAGACTACGCACAAGAAAACTCACTGCATTAAGGAAAAAAAAAAATAAAAAAAGATTTTTTTCTAAAACAAGGGAAGCCAAGCAAGCCATGGAAGCCATGGAGGAGGCTGGTGGGGTGGAAATGCTCCAGGCAGGGAGGGGCTCCCTGCACCATCCCCTTTCCTGACCAAGAGCATCAGGGGCCCTGAGCGCTGCCACATTTGTGATGCTCCAGCAGAGCTTTCTGGGTTTTATCTTCCAGAGGAGCTAATCACAATTACAAACATATGGATTATTATTCTTGCAGTTGAGTTCAGCTTCTGCCATAGAGAAAGCTCCTGGCATGAATGGGTGATTTATTGAGCTGCAGATGGGAGCTCTCCTTGGCACAGGGGATGCGGTCGGACACAGGAGCAGGGCCTGGGAGCAGCAATCCCAGGTTAAACCTCTCTGTCACTCTTCTACCTCCTGAAGGCACTTCAGCTCAGGGCTTCCTGCCCTGTGAGAGGGAATACTTGCTGGAAATGGTGTCCCACCATGAGAATCCTGGGTTTTATATAAGTAGTTTGTTGTTAGGAAGAGTCAGCCACCAGACACCTTTAGGGGATGATTCTCACCCTGCACAAAGCCAAGCTCCTGTGGGACAGGGTGTCTGACCTTGATGTGTCACACTGTAACTAGAGAGAGAAGTCAGGAGAGAAATGGCTTTTATTGTGTGGAGCTGGTTTGTTTGTTTTTTTTGAAGTTTTCTGCGTCATCCTCTTTAAATTTTTAGAGTGAATTTATTGCTCTTGAAATCCATATCCCAGGGGCCTGGGTCTGCTCAGTGCAGAGGAGAGAAGATGGGAAGCAGTTCTGCACCTTCCCCTTTCAGTCCTTGCAGTAAATGCTTCCAGACTTGGAAGAGAGAGAGAGAAGATGGGAAGCAGTTCTGCACCTTCCCCTTCCAGGCTTGCAGTAAATGCTTGGAGATTGTTTAAAAAAAAAAGTAACTAACAAGTGATCTCCATCTCTCCTGGCACAGCAGCACCAGGAGACCCCAGCCCTGCTGGTTTTCCTTTAGGCTGTGCACACAGGCAGCCTGAGAGCATCACTCATCACCTGATAGCCAGTAAAGGCTGGTGATCACTGGCAACCCCAGCCCTACTCACCATTAAATCTGTGCAGAGGGAAGGCTCTGAGCAGGATCTCAGCTCACTCTGTCCCCAGCCCCTGGCTCTTTGCAGGGCTCCAGGAGCCAAAGGTGCTGCTCCATCCCAGTCCATGCTCGAGTCACCTGGTCTGTGGGCTCACTTGTACCCTGAGATTAGGAAGAGAAGGATGAGAAGGAAGAAAAACACCAGACTCTATGGCTTCCCTAACACAGGGCCTGCTGTCACCTGGGACAGGGAGGCAGAACCCCCCACTCCTGCCTGCTGAGGGCTCCTGGGGTTGGTCTGTGGGGCACCTCTGGCTGCCCAGACCACAAGGGAGGTGCAGTTTGGGATTTTCCAGGACTGAAATTTCACAAGTCAGACAGAAGGGCAATCTCCTGCCTTTCTGGTCCGAGTGGGAGTTGCTGCTGAGCTGTTCCCTGCTCCTGACCAGGCGTTGCATAATGCCAGCCCTGTTGCATTCCTCTAATGATGCCATTTTCTCCATAGGCAGGAGGCAGTCAGCTTTTGCCTAATCAGCAATTTTCAAGCTTTTGATTCCCACTCCTCCCCACCCCCTCTTTTTGTCAATATTCATTATAAATGCTTGAAGCCAGGGCTCCTTTTTAGCTGACTGTGCTTTCTCTGCCTCACCCTTTCAGGTGGATGGCTGACAAGTGACCACTTCATGCACAAGGAAACTTTAAATGAATCCCAAAAGAAAGTATTTGTGAAAGAATGAAAGGGCATTCCAGGCTTCTGCTGAGTAATGGATGTGATAATAATTGTAGGGGAAAAGATCCAAACAGTTGGGTGTTGGTTTTTCCTCTTTCTGCAGCCAGGCTCTTGATCAAAAGATGTAAAAAGCCTGACAGTTGCTGGAGCAAGAGCTGCACTTTGATTCTGGGGCACACAGGAAGGACAGCTGCCAACCTGGGAATCAAGAAACTGGCTATTGCTCCTTTGAACTATATCAAAAGCTCATCATATTTACTTCTTCTAATTAACAAGTGCATTTATTACATGTGTAAATGAAGGGCTGGTAGCCAAGGCTGGGAGCAGACAGAAAGGGGGCACTTTGCTGGTGGCAGCCTCAGTAATGCACAGCAGCATCACAGCTGCCACCAGCCTCAGAGCCAGCCTCTCCCTGTGTCCTGGTTTAGGGCAATTTTGGGAGAAATTCTGGGAGAAAACTGTTCTCTTTATCCAGCATAAACAGAACAGACAACTGGGGATACAAGCATCACATAACCAACACAGGACACCCTGCCACTTGCTCTTGGACCCAGAGGAGCCACTGTTAGCCCAGCCTTGGGCCACTTTTCCCCAGGGACAGCCTCTTGTTCCTGGCAGTCCATCAGTTTTGACATGAGGAACAATAAAACTGCAATCAAACGCCTTCCTCCTGTGCAGGCAGCCTGGGGATCAGGTTCCTCCTGTATCTCTTACCTTCCTCCTACCACTTTGAAGGGTTTGTTGTTGAATTGTATCTGGATATCTCAGAGTGGAATTTCATTCTTCTGAGACTTTTAAAACTAGAGCAGGTAAAGAATTAGCAAAGGACAGGGAGCACACAGAGCAGTCTGGAGCACACAGAGATCTCTGGCACTATTTAGTTGGTGCTGCCTGGAAAAGATGATGCTCTCCAGAATGTGGGAATTACCTTGGAAGGAATGGGTAGCATTTGCTTCCTTTGTGCACCTTGAAGAACCAGAGCAGTTTTCGTTCTCAGCACAATATAGGTATAAATGTGCTAGCTGAGATCCAGCCAGCATCTTCTCACTGAGAGTGGCCAAAAAGGGATTTCTTGGGAAAGGGTAAAAACAATATAGGAAGGATATTGAATTTTTTTCCATTTACTCCATGTGAGCTGAAAGAAAAATATGTGAAAGGACAGATCAAAGCAGAGTCCATTCCTCAGTTCTGAGGCATATTTGTGCAGAACAGAATTCTGCTGGTTTGCTTGCTAAAGGAAATATCCTAGAAGCAGAATGAATATATCCAGGAGTTAAATTATTATGTTTTGGTTTGTGATCCAATACAGTTGACCAAGATATCTCCTTGAGCAAGCTGCTCAGATTCTGAACACACTCGAAACTAAGTCAAATACTCTGATTTTCTGCTGCATCCTGGCACATACCACCCTTGTGCTGCTTGGGGTATAGGAGACACCAAAGGTGCCAGCACACACTCATGAAGCTCGTGTAAAACATCTGGAGAGGAGACATTCCTCTGCACCAGAGCAAAGATGCTGTTTCCAGGATGCTTGTAAAGGAATCAGCAGTGCCCTACACTTGGTCCATGCTTTCTGAATGAGATGTCCTGGCTGCTTAGCTGAGGAGACTGTCAACATGACTGATCACCCCTCACTGCCTCAGGAAAGGGCTTTTGTTTATATTTCAGGCAGACAGTTTTACTGCATTATATATGATCATTGCAATTGTTACCACTATCTGCTTCTGCCCTAAATATAGTGTGAATGTTCCTTGCCCTTACCCTGGTGTCACTTCCATCCTTCACGCTCCCACTCCAGGTCTCTTACACCGGTTCCAGGAGTGACAAATCAGTACAAATGCATCACTGCTCTGCAGGGCTCAGCAGTGAGGCAGCAGAGTGTGCCTGGGACATGGCTCTCCATTCACAGCCATGCCAGGGATGCTGTGCCTTGGAGCTGAACAGAAGCTCTGATCCCGTGCAGCTCCTCTGAAACCTCCCCATAAATATACAAGGCTTATGCTGACAAGCTTGCATTAGATTTATACCCCCAGGACAGAGCAGTCACTTGTTCAGTCACAGAGAATGTCCCCGAGTCCCTGGCAGATTTAGTGGTGGGTAACCTGGTAACAGGGCAGAGTGCTGATCCTGCAGCCTGTGGGATTTCACTGCCTGCCTGGGGATTTTGGGAAGGGGCAGAGAAAGAAGAGGGAAGGCATTACAGGACTGAGTTGAGAGAGAAGCCTTTGCTTACTTGCTTTGTTTAAGGACTCGCTCAGAAGCATCTAGGTGAGCTTTAGGAGTGACTAAGATCACACAGGTTCTCTCTGTACTTCTTCTCTCTAGATGATGCTGCTGTGAAACCAGCTCACTCTGCAGGCCAGGAAAACCTGCATCCACAATTCCAGCTCCAGCTTGTGCATCTGAAAAGGAAATGGGGTAAGTCCACACCCCTGTGCAGTGCTAAAATCAGGAGGAACTTAGCAAGCAAACCTTGGTGCAGCTCAGTGTGACAGGCTGAGCAGAGCCTGCTCTCTCTCACTGTTGGCTCTGTGCCCCTGGAAGTGCCATAGACAATAATGTGAATTTCAAAAGAAAATATTCACATCCTATATGGGTCTGACTCGCAAGGCATCCTAAGAAGAAGAACCATGTGCCACCATGATAGGCTTACTTTTAGATGCCAGCAATGTCTCGGAGGAAAGAAAAGAGGAGAGGTGCAGCAGGGCAGCCTTGCTGCAGCAGAACAGGTCTCCATTTCCATCTCCTGCCTACAGTGGCACTGGGCACACTCAAAACTGCTTTTCAACAGACATGTTTATATTAAGTCAGTGCCTTCCCCAAGACATGAAAACAAGATCCAATATTTTAAGACTTGACTGAACTGAGAATGAACAAGCTCACGTGATCATCCAGTTGTCTGTATGTGTAGGGATTTGTTCAGCAAATATTCCATAGTGAAATGCAGTAAATTCTGAGATGGAAGACAAAGAACTGTCAGCAGCAAAAAATAGCCGTGGTTCACTGAAATACAGTTTTATCAACCTGAAAGTACAGGTTTCAGGGAAGGCCAGAGCAAGAACTTAGGTAAGTCACAGGAATTAATGCTATTCCTTTATTCACTGAACATGGACAAGAATTTTACCATGGATCTGCTGTATTTTTAAAAAGAACATGTCCCTATGAATTTTGGTTCAACAGAAATTATTCACCAGCTGAGTTTTCCTTTGGATATCTCCTAAGCAGGCACTGGCCTGGGCCAACTGGGGTTGAGTGCAGGATCCACTGAGGTTACAGCCCCCGTAAACTGAAAGGAGACAAGGAAAACACTGACCATGATGAATTCAATGGCAAGGCAGGAAAGTGCAAATGTCGGCAAGTCATTTCCTCTCTGTAATTAAGGCTCCCTGCAGAGCCACAGTAAATGCAGGATGATCCAATACCTTACAGATTTCAAATTTCCGATGGCATTAGTGCATCCAAGATGCCCTCAGATCATTTGCAGAAACAGTCCAGGCCAGTCCAGACCTGGAAAGAAACTTCTTTCTTCAGGTGAGGGGGTAGCTGTTCCATACAGAACTCATTAGCCACTCTGCTGAATTGCCAATTATTTATTGTTTTGATCAGTGGCTCTTCAGTAACATTCATCTCCCAGGCTTGCTCAGGACCAGCCTTTCCTGATGGGCTCTCAGACAGCAACCTCTGCTCTCTTGCCTCTCTTAGAGATGTTATCTGACAGCATTTATTTTGCTGAACTTTTTGAGCTACCATGCTGGCTAGCTTTTTCCTTTCCTTGTTAAACTAAAACCAAAATAAAACAAAAAAAATTCCTCTTGACTGAGCGTTAAAAATAGCAAACAGAGTTTTTTAACAAATGACCCATGATGGCACATCAGTGACTGTGCTCTGTGAAAGATAAGGAGAATCCTGGCTGCAGCTTAGAAATGCAGGCATGCTGGTGAGGGAGTGATTTCCAGCTTCTCCACAGCACCATGAAATACAAGGTCATACTTCCTTGAAGCCAGAGTAGCAGGGAAGCATTTCTGTGTTTCCCCTTTCTCCAGGGTAGTTAGCTCCACTTTTCCTTCAGTGCCCACCCAGAATATACACAGAGAAGCAACAGCAAATAAAAAACGTGACTGTAAAATTGAGCAGCAGGATTTACAGCTAATAATACTTTAAACTTTTGAAAATAACTTGATCAAGTCTCAATGAGACTCCTTTGAAATAGCAAACCATCTCTTGCATGAAAATGTATTCACCAGAGTGTAGTTAATAGCCAGCTATGAGAGACCATTTTTACCACTGAAATTGCAGCTAATTCATCATATCTCAAGGGCTGGTTTTGTTGGGTTTTTTTTCACTGCTAACTTTCATTCCATCAATACAATTCTTTGTACAAGACAGCCCTGATAATGCAGAATAGAGCCAAGGCTTGGAGAAATAAAGAGAGAACGTGCACTCTGTGAGCTCAGAGCAAGACAGAAAAGCTGAATAACACCCAGTGCTGAGGAACATCAACCCCCCTAAAGAAGTGGCTGCAGAGCTCTCCCCCTGCTCTGGCTGCAGCTCATTAGCTTCCAAACCTCCACAAACTTCTCCCGAAATTCAGGTGAACTCTGGTGTCAAGATCACAGCTATAATTGCAGCTTTTCCCTGAACAGGGGCTGCTCAGACTTACCTGGCAGCAAACAGAAATGAGACAGAGCAGCAAGTCCCCCAGACTCCTCAGTCAGCTCACTCTGAGGCAAGATCTACAATCCAGAAATAACAGGGCAAACCTGCAGCGGGGTTTATTTGTCACTGTCTCCTTTTTATAAATATTTTCTGCAAAGAAAGTTAAAGGCATGGTACATGAAACAGCAGCATAAACAATAATATTACTTCTGAACAATAATATTACTTCTGCTAAAATCAAATCATGGTCATAAACACAGAAAAAATATGAGGAAACACATTTTGAAAAGCACCTAAAGATCAGGAAAAGGAAAAAAAAAGAATGCTGTATTCAGTTGCATTAACTTATCTAGTTTTCACACCACATGATTAATAAATTTAAATTATTTTTTCTGATTTAAATCTGTCATTCTCACCACTACTAAGTAACGGTGGGAAGCAGGAAGGGGTCTGCACCTTTGTGCTGACTGCCTTGAGCATCTCAACACACACAGCTTTTGTTATAAATCTTCACCCCACTTATTAAAATTTGCTGGCTTGACTCCCTTTTTGTTTACACTAATCATACCCACTTCCATATTAACTGGGGAACAAAAAATAGGAAAAAACATTCCAAAAGTGAGCCAAACTGTGACACCACACACTCCAGAGTCCAGCTCAGCACAGCAGCTCCAGGCCTGGGTACTCTGTGCCTGTTTGGTGGGTCCTCAGCACCTGCTGAATCAGATTAGAAATTCAGGGGAGGGGATGCATATTGAAATGCTAAAATCTTCAGCAATTCTGGCACTGGGAAAAATCCATGGGATAGAACCAATAAAAAATAAACTAGGGCAGGAGAATTATTAATCTCCCTAAAGCTCAGTGAGGGCTCCCTGCCTGGCACTGCAGCCTCCAGAGGATGCATCCCCACTGCTCTGCAGCCACACTCTGCTCACATATTTATGTGTGTGTGTTTTATCACATGCTAACATGGGGCTTTCTCTGATTTGTATACGGGATTAAAAAAGCGAATTTTCCATCAAACTTAGGGAAAACCTTAATGGTGATTTAAGGCAGTGAAATCTGGCTTGCCACCAGACTGTGACAGCACTGTATTTTTTTTCTGCCAGGGTTAGGTGCTCTCTGGTGCAGCAACATTCTTTATCTTTTTTTTTTTTTTTTAAACGAAGAATATATTAATAATTTATGAAGCTGTGGAGTCTTTTCTGGACTCTGAGCACTGTTAAAGACACAGGGTAGGCAGCATGTGGCAGGAGAGGGCAGGGAGGGAGAGCCTGGACGTGGCTGGAGCTCTGGGTCTGTCTGAGGGCGACGTCACAGTCACGTCTGGCGGGTTTGGAAACACACGTCAGCAGGATGGCCTCCAGTTTGTGTTCATGAATAAATTTCACTTTGCAAAAGCACCAAAAAAAAAAAAAAAAGCCAGCAGCATCCCTGGCTGCACAGGGTAAAGCTACTCAGCTTTCAGCCCATGTGCTTAATAATATCACCTAAGGCCATGCCGTGAACACACTGTCTAGGGAGCCTTTTTGCTCATTTTTTTTCCCCTCTCTGCCACATTTCATCATACTTAATAATAAAATTCAGTAATTGTTAGCATGGAGATGAACCACTTTCTCTGGGAATAGCCCTGAAAAAACCAGCAAGCGACATGGCGAGGTGCTACTGCAGAAAACCCAAAAGGAATTCCCAGCCCCTCGTGCTCTCCTTTGAGCGATTGATATCCCCAGTGCTTTGCATTTTACCTCGCTGTCAGAAACGTCCCTGTTTGGGGAAAAGGAGCGGCGAGGCAGCGGCTCAGCCTCAGAGCATGCCACTGACATATATAATCTAGATTGGCTCTCCCAGGCAGACCTTTGATTGAGGAGGAAGAAGAGCAGCTGGTCAAAGTAATCTGCTCAGAGCAATTTGCATAATTTTCTCCCCCGTTTCCTCCGGCATTGTGAGCGTGTCTGGAGAGGAACACAAGCGGCAGATGCTGCGTCGCTCTGTCACAGGGCACAGCAAAGTGGAGAACGTGGGTCAGAATTCATCTGGTAAATATCCCCAACAGGTTAAACAGTTCTAGAGAGCTTCAGTCACAGATCTCCTTTTCAAAAGCTTTTTGTTTTTGTTTTTTTTCTTCTTCTTCTTTTTCCCTTCACTGAGTACAAATGATTCCATTTCTCCAGCAGTTGCATGTTTCCTTTCACACTTGTGTGCTATTTAGAAAGATGCTCTTTGTGTTTCTTTATGGAGCTGGCTTCCAAGACCAAGTATTTCTTTCCCCTGCTTGGATGAAGAACCCATTACAAATGGGTTATTTGAGAACAGAAAGCCAGACTTTTAGATTAAAAATGAATGTGCATTTAATATTAAATACAAGGTTTTTAATTGTGGCAAGGAAGGTTAAAAACCATCCTCTGGAGTTCCAGTTTTTGTTGGGTCTGGGACACTGGTGGAAGCTGCAAATCTTGCAGCTGACTCACCCACTTCCAAAATGAGTACCTAAAATTTGGCATCAGGTTTATGGTCCTGCTGAGATGAAGAACTCTGTAAGAATAGCACTGATATTTACCCTGACTTTTAAATACTTTGGGGGACAAGGGAAGTAATTTTTTTCAAGTCTTCAAAAAGCTGTTTTTTCCCAAAATTTCTTTCCAAGTTCCTGGAAACAAAAAATATTGGTTCCATTTAAACTATTTGCAGCAGCCCAGCACAGTGGATACTACAACCCAACCCCTACTAAGAGCCCAGCAGCCGCATTTCCTAACCCAGGGGACACTGCCTGCAGGAAAGCCCCTGAACCAGCCCCAGGGGCTCTGCTCTCCCCCTCTCCCTTGCTAATTTAAAATAAGCAAAGTCATCAGCAGAGACTGTTAATTTTTCCTTGTGAATGCCCCAAAAATCAAGTCTAAAAATCGTCCAGGAAAAAAAACCTCAAACACATAAATTCTGTTCCTACTCTTCCCTCCTGGGAAGCTTTCCCAAAAAAAAGGCAGCCACTCTGACTGAGGATGGGAATTGCCTAGCAAAGTTGGGGAGGTGGCATAACCTTCTTCAAATAAGAGTGAAAAAGAGAAATATATTATTGAAAGGTACCCATGAGTTTAGCACTCCTGATTCAGAGCTCCCCCAAGGGTGCCTACAGCAGGCTGACAGCTCCCATGCTGCATCCAAGGCCACAGGGACACAGAGGAATTTGGTTCATCCACTCTCCAGCACTACCAGATGTCTGCTCCCTCCACAACTGGAGCTCAGACAGTGAAGCCATCCCCTACATGTCCCTGTTGGCCATCTGGGAAGCCACTGTCCCAGCAGGGGTAAAATGCCCTGTGTTGTGCAGTCCACACTGGATAACGTCAGGCTGTGATGCTTGGTAGATGCCAGAACAGGGGCCAACATCTATTTCAGACTTTGCAGGGAGCCATGGGCACACAGTGCTGAAAGCAAGTGAAAGGAGCCCACTCCAAATGAGGATTGCCTCATTCACTGTTTCTCCACCATGTGTCAAAAACTGTAATAATCCTACCAAAAAAAAAAAAAAAGGCAAAATACTTTGGGTTTTTTATCCCTCTCCTCAACATCATCAACTTTTGTGGGATTTCAAAAGTATGGTCCTTCCTCTCTCAACTCTCTTTCCCCTATGGACTTGACTCAGGGCTTTTTTAGAGGTTTTTCAAGTCTTTTAAAATAAAAGGCTGGAAACAAATGGAAAAATCCATTTGTTTTGGATTTCCCACCTCTGCATCTGCCCTTATTTCAGTGACCAAATTCTTTCCAGGTGTGGATACTCAGGTCCATCCTTGATGGAACCAGTCATTCCTTCGATGTTTGGTCTCACTGATTTTCTGCGTCTGACGTGGCACCACTGGTGCCCCACAATGCCAAATCAAGAGGTTTCTTGAGGGCACTGGCACCCACTGGGGATTGTCCCTCTGACCTCCTCAGGCACCTGGCAGCTCCCTGAGGTTTCTGATCACAAGAGCAGCACTGAGCAGCTCTTCTCACCCAGCGACAGACTCTGAACAGAGCTCAGCTGGAAAGAAAGAGCAAAGACCAAGACTTCCACCATACTCCCTCTCCACTACCACAGCAAGAGATGTGAACTTTCTGACAGCAAAAGGAGAAACCTGGAAGCCTTATGTTACTGAACTGGGACAGGAATTTCTTCAGCCACATGGAAAACATGGAGTCTTTTGATATAGGAGAAAGGACAAAAGTTTTCTTCAGACTTTTTTCCTTAGTGCTCCTCCAAATCCTGCCTCTCTGAGCCAAGCCTAGCTAAGCCAGCTGCTGAAACACAGCTCCAGGCCTGGCTATCCCTCTTGGAAGGGTGAAGCCAAGCCACCTGGGCTGCACCCCCACACAGGAGGCGTGATTAATTTTTGGGCAACGAGTGATTTGTTGGCATGACAGCCATAAACAACAGACTCCATTAATTAACATTAGACCAGAGTGTCTGTGCTGTTCCTCAGTTTTGCATCCAATAGCACCTACTCTGCCCTTGTTCATCTGGAGAATATCCCAGAAATAAAAACTAAAACGCTTTGGAAAAAAAAAACCAGATTTAGGCTAGTAAAAGAGTTATCCTTTAACTCTGTGTTAACATGTCCTGTGAGGCTTTTTTTCGTTAGGTGGCTAATTACAAAAACTTGAAGACTTTATTTATTTTGTAAACGCGTCTTTCATTGTTCTGTTAGCACATCTGGTAAAATCCCAGTTTTCATTTAGTCATCCAACATGTCCTGCACCCTCTGCCTCATCTCCTATTACTATTAGTGTCAGCTTTGTACTAACCCTCCTTTTTCTCTTTTCTTTTTTTTTCCTTTTTTTTTTTTGTGTGTGTGTGTGTGGAAACTAACTACCTTTCAGTCACTGAAATGCTAATTTCAGAGACTGGCAGTAGGCAGCTAGAAGATAATGTTACATGTTTCCAACCTCCCACAGGGGAAAAACCTGGAGGAATCACAACATCTGAGCTTTTGCATTTTGGATAGGAAGACAAAGGCAAAACAGTTCGTGTGTATACACAGACACAAACACATTTGGAGACTGGGTCTTAGAGATTAAAAACATAATTGATATTGGGTGTGTTTGCTCCTCACAGGGCAGGCAAGGGAGGGATCTGAGCTTTAGATTTTCAGAAAGAGAAGAAACACAACTGGCAACTCCCTGTTTGAAATAAATATCTTGATGGGTATATTTCTTCTCAGGAATACACACTAGGAAATGGCAGTATTCCACACTGAAGTGCAGAATATTTGTCATATTTTCTTGCCTTGTCACTTTTTCTGCAGTGTTTCATTGAGGCCTGCTCCTGAAGGAACAATTGCCTTATTGTCACCCTGGATGTCCCAGGAGCAACACAACCAGCCAAACAAAGAGGCGGGAGGGGGAAGAAAGGCTGAAAAAGTAGAACAACTTTTCCAGTGTGAATCACTGGGGCTTAAGTGAATCCTTCCTTCAGCTTGGTCTGCTGAAATCCTGAATCTGCTTCCTCCTCTCAGTGTGTGTGGGCTCACACTGTCACTTCCTCTCCACTTTGGGTATTTTGGGTTAAAAGGATAAACAAAACCCCCACACTCATGAAATCTCTGATATTGCTTTTGGGACAGCACACAAATTTCCTGTTATCTCTACCTGACTGAAAGAGATTGGTCAAGGGCACCTCAAAAAAAAAATAAAATTGCCTTGTTTCAGTTTGGTTTTTAATGCAGCATTGCTGGGTTTCATCAGTTCTGATTTGGCCTGAAAGGAGGCAATCCAGGCAATTTCCCATGGCCAGCACAAACCACACTCTGGCAAGTGAAAGTACCAGGAAAAGGCAGGTTGCAGCTCAGGCCTTGGACGGGCAGGGCCAAGAAACCAAACCTTGGCTGGAAATTCAAACTCAGAGACCATGAGATGTGTCATTAGTAGTGGGGAAGAAGGACATGGTGTTGGATTTAAATCCACAAATTAAACCAAACACAAACTGGATCCGAAAAGGAGAACATCAAAGGCATTGACTACAGCAGGGTCTGGTGGTTTGCTGAAATCTCAGGGCAATGAGTTGTAGCAACATTTCATAGCACACTTGAATATATACCACAGAGAGCCGCTGGCATGAGGAAAATTTAAAAAAAATATTTGAGTACTTACTTGGACCCATTAGCAACTAATTCTTGGTGGAATAGGATAACTGGGCTTACACAAAGCTGTTACTTGTCAGTCCAGATTCTTTCCTGCTCTCTAATATTCAGCTCAGTTCCCCCATGGCTGCTGGTGTGTTATAACAGCAATCATACCAATTAAACATTCTGTCAGTTTTGAATTCATAATATTTGAGTATCCACATCTTGGCTTTCACTGACATCATCACAAGCATGAATTTCACTTTAAAAGTTACCTCTCTTCATCTAAGCCACAGGAATCACCATGTCAAAACTTGAAGTCCATTGCAAATGCTATACTGGGGAGCTTAAATTGTGATCAAATTTCTCATCAGAGAGCCAGTAAAATCCTTGAGAAAATTATCCTGCCTGCTGCCCCACTTCATGCCAGAGGCATTTTTCCCTGGGGTCAGGAGATCAGGCTGATCTAGCACCAAGATATTGCATCTGTGCCTTCAAAGTGGTGGTCTGGATGCAGATCACTCAGTATTTTTGTATCAGGCTCTTGGTTAGATCCTACACACATATTTAAGTGAATTACTATAGAGTCCCTTTATTTTCTTTCTGTTTTTCCATTCCAGAGAATGCTCATTGTTATTGGGTTTTTGAGCCGAGGCTCAAGGATCACATTTGATTGCATAGGACAGACCATTTTAAGTGGTAAAGCTTAAGGATGGAAAAAATGAAAATTATGTAATTTAATAATGAACCGCAACAATGGAGCACAATCTTCCTGCGCATTATTGACAATGATCATCTCCGGCTGCCAGCACTGCTGGCTGTGAGGATTCAGGATTTTCCCTGTGCCAACACAGACCTCACTCCCATTTCCAAGCTTTCCAAGTGCAAACAGACCACAGGCTGCTTTGCATTACAGGGAGGACTGCCCATCAGTGCTCTGTGAAAGGCTTCCACAGATTTTACAACCTGGTGTGTGCACACAGGCATGCAGTGTCTTCCCTGCAACGTTCTGCTGACCTGCACAAGCACAGAGCCAGGGGTTTGGCTGCACAGGGGGCACCTTGCACACCTTGAGGCAATCTTTGTGGAGGAAGATCTTTGCTCAGCACAGAGAGAGGCAAAGCATCCCTGCTGGGCTGGGCATTTCCACAGCCGCAGAAAGCTCCTCATCATGGACTCCCATTGCCCACCTCAGCATCACATTCCCCTGGGCAAATACAGCCCCTGACCTTTTGTTTCCAGCTCACTCTGCTCCTTGTTCCCTGATTTCTGCTTTTGAAAAAAGCCCAAATCTCAACTGAAATCTCACTGCACTCTGGCAGTCTCTGCAGTGCTCCTTGTCCAGGTGGAGCCATGTGTGGGGTGTGTGGTTTCAAGCCCGCCATCAGGCAGGTTTCAAGTGCAAACCTTTCAACAGAGCTAAGTTCCAAAAAGCCTACGAATTTTACCTGACCTGCTGCCAGTATTTTGAGCTCTCTGTTGCTTTTGAGGAGAGTTTATTGTCCAGCAGACTGTTCCCTTGGATTAACAGAGCAGTGACACACTGAGCTGTCACACTTAGCTGGTATTCAATGGGTCAGTCCTTATGAATAATGATTAACATTTTGAAATTAATTAGGGAAAGGCTTCCAAGGTCTATCTAGGATGATAAAGATATAGCTGTTAGTGACAGTGACATGATGAAGACTTTTACATCGGAGGCAAGCTGCCATATTTCTCACTGCCCATGCAGCAAGGTCAGCTCCTCGCTTCCATACGATCAGGACAGTCCCAAGAGAGAGAAACGCTACCCAAAGGGATAAAGGATAATCAATTCTGAAAAAATAAGCTATAGCCCAAACCCCCACCAGAAAATCCAGCAAAACTCAAAAACCCTCCAAGAAAACAAATCTAGGGATTCAAGTAAATCAGATTGCCTAAACTATAGATTCACTTCCTTCTTGTGAAACATCTGTGGAGGCTGTTCATATCCTGGCCCTTCCACCCACTCCCACATTCCAGCACCCAAAAAGTAAAAATGAGATCTGCTCTTTGGAGGCTGGCTAGCACGAACACTGCAGTGCCAGGTATGTGCAGCTGCGTGCTTGATTGCTAATCCATCTGCAGGGCTCAGCGTGGGCCACTTTTGTTTGAGCCTCAAGTAAGGATGGGAAAATGGGTTGGAATAAATAATGTGAAAGCCCTTGGCCTTTTGCCTCTTTTGAAAGCTGAATTGGAAACAAGAGTTCCTTCCAGGTTCTCAAACGCTCGGTTTGTGCCACCCATTTGATTATTATGCTCCTCCATTTTAGGATCCCATGTGGGAGAGCAGGCCCTGAAACATTGCTTTTCTCCCACTGCCCTCCCAGGCTGGAAGGTTGGAAGTAGAGGGAGCTTGTAGGAAACCTGTTCTGTGGAAACATTAACCCAAAGGTTTTTGCATCAAAAGAGTTGAGTGAGCACAGGTAAATATTCAGCATTGGAGAATGTGAGGGAACAAAGTGTTAAATCTGGAGCTAAACTCAACACATCTGAAGGACTGGATGCACCAGGAGTGGATAAGCCACTCCTGGCTTGATCAAGAGTTGATTTGACATAATATACAAAAGAAATGTAAAGTTCAGCTAAAAAACTCTGCTTGCTTCTCACTGGTTTATATTTCTTGTTTCTTGTCCTGGCTCTGCCTCATCCTCTTCTCTCAGTGGGCCATGGGTGTTACCGAGCAGCATGGTAATACTTGGCCCACATCCTAAACCATGGATTTTTGTAAACATCAGTGAATAAAATTATTTAACATCCTGCCTGAACATTGTTTTAAACCTCTGGGTACACGCAAGGGAATGCCAGACCCATAAAACTTACATGCAGAAGAGAAAAAGGCTTCTCTCTGAGTGAATTTTAAGTCATCAATTCTTGACAGATGAACATCTCAAAATCAAGAACTATTATGCAGAAAGTGACATATGGTCAGAGACACCCAAGCAGTGCCTGACTGAGGGTAAAGCCTCCACCTGAACTGTGGGAATTCAAGTTTGCAGATTACTTGAGCTGGAGAGGGGACTTTGAACCAGGGGTTTTGTCTCCTAAGGCAGCCCCCTAAGTGATGGGATATCAATAAACCATCACAGCTGCATGCTGGGATATTCAAACACCCATTTCCCATCTCTGCAGTGATGTTTCTCCCACTGCAGGGGTCTCACACCCCCTCCCTAACCCAGCTGCAGGAGCCCCTCAGACACCAGCGCAGCTTCCTTGGGACTCGCTGCCACATCCCAGACCCACACCCTGAGACCTGACACCCCCACAATTTGAAGAATGGGATGGTTGCTGGTGGAGAAGCGGCCTGGGAGGTCTGATCCTGGCCGAGTTCATCTCCCAGTGTCCCCTCCCTGCTCATTGCCGCTGGGAATGCTCCCAGGTGAAGCACCAGGAGAAGGGGCACTGTCCTGCACCTTGTCCCATGTCCTGGAGAGAATTGAGCTATTCCCAGCTCTCTGCTCAGGCTGCAGAAAGGGCACTTCTCCTGTCGAGAGCGGCTCCCCTGCCTCCCCTCCATCCCCAGGATGAGATGGATTCATCACAAGGTGCTTAGCAGGATGAGCCGTCTCCACTCAAATCCCGGGATTTGCAATTTGCGCTGCTCCGGGGCTGTGGGAGGGCGCTGGGCTCACTCTCCCTTTCCATTTGACTCAGCCTTCTCATAGCAGGGATTATCCTCCTCTATCAAAGGCAAAGCTGCGGAGCAGACGCCCGCCTATTCTTCCCGAGCACTGAGCCTGACAGCCGGCTTTTCAGCCCCGCTCCCATTACCAGCTGCCCCACAATGAGCCAGCTAAACTCCACACAAGGCCCACATGGAGCTCCAGAAGGAGCTGGGGGGCTGCAGGGAGCGGGAGAGGAGAGGGGGAAGCCGGGCAGAGTGGCCAAGGGAGAGAAACAACTCATGCAGATGAGGGAGAGTTAATCCTATTTAGCACATGTATATTATCAATGAGTGTGTGCGGTGGGGAAGGGCAGGGGGGAGCCCCCCACTGCAGGCAGGCGGAGGCAGACAAAAAGGTCATTCATGTGTGGCTCACAGAATTAAGAAGGTACCGCAATCTGCTGCTGGTTTGGCTCCAAATGCTTCTTCGTATTCAAATCAAAGCCCCTTCCCCCAACCCAGCCTGAAAAACTTCCTCGCTTCCCTGTCCCTGCCTCGATGTGCAATTACCTGGCCCAGTTTCACCCTCCATCCCTTCTGGTGGCAGTGGGGAGATAAGGGACAGCAGCCACGTCCCAGGCCTCAAAATTTCAGTTTACACTAAGATTTGGGCTTTAGAAGTGTAACATTGGCTTGGATCCCCTTTTGTTCCAAGGGTTATTCCAGGAATGGCTAAGGACCTACATTTCCTCAATGCTGAGAGGAGCATCTAAATCATTGAGCCTTCAAGAAATTTTGGTCTAGAATTGGGATATCAGCCTGAGAGCTCAGGAATATTTTGGTCTGATCCTGGACCATCATTATCTGTGGCTTTGCAGTGAGACTGAGTTTGCAAAGATCCTTTCTGTCCAAGTTTTATCCCCAGCACATCCCAACAAATGACTTTCTACATCCTCCCAACTTGGCTGTTCAGCAGAGCTGTGCCTTCCCCTGCAAAGTTCCTGCTTCCTCAAGAGCCCATGAAAAGGAATTCAAAACTCAGAGTTCTTTTCAATAACAATGTGGGGATGAAAGACCAGGGCTGGAGCGAGTAATTTAAAATGCATAAAAAAATCTGAGGCTCGAATCTACAGTCGGCCCCTTTAGAGGAAAAACAAGATGTATTTTGGACGAACCACTTGACTGCTTATGAACCACAAACACAAATATTGCTCCTTAATTTGCATTCAGTGCCAGAGGAGAGCTGCACTCCCTCTAATGAGCACTGCCAGCCACCCTTTTCCAGGGAGAGCTCCCCAGCCACCCCAAAGGAGCCAGCAATTCCTCTGGGGCCCTGGTGCTGGCTAGCTCCAGCCTTTGGATGGCTGCTTGTGCTGCATGGCACAGATCTCACTTCACCCCCCGGTAATCTCCTTGCCTTCTCCACAGGAATCAGGGATAGAGGAGCTTTCTCCTCCCTACTGTACATGCTCATAGGTTTTAATCCAATTAAACTGTTCTCTCCCCTTGACAGAGTCTCTTTTTTCTTCATTTGCTTTCAATAAAGGAGCATCATTTGCTTGGGAGCATTCCAGGGTTGCAACAACAGGCCCTTTGCTTACATGTGTTGCTTACAAGTGGAAAACTGCAAACGAAGCTCAAGGTTTATTTTAGGAGGAGGGTAGAAATGGCCCTGTTATTTAATTATTTTTTTAAATGCTTTTAAAACCTTATTAAGCAAATTAAATTTCAAGAGACATCTCACTCTTATTCTGGGAAGTCCCTTCCTCGTCCCTTTCTTGTCCCAGATTGGTTTGTCAGCACAGGCTGCCCATTGCCTGGCTCCTACAGACCCATCAAGCATCGATTTTGACACTTAACAGAATTAGAAATGCCAGCCATCCAAACCCTGATGGCTTTTCACAGGGAACGAGCACTAACCTCCATTAGGAGGCCTCCTTTTATCACATAGATCCTCTTAAAATTCAATTTGCAATGAAATTCTCCCCCATCTCCCCAAACCCTGACAGCTGCCAGCCCCATCCCACTACCTCCAACACTTATTCCTTGGTCAGATAGACCTATATCCAATTCTTTCTGTAATCTAAAAAAACCCATCACTTATACCACTACTCTGCTGGAAGGAAGCCACAGTCAATAGGTGAATCAGGTCTGCACCTCATACCCCTGAGTTAATAAATGTTGAAAAGAGGGTGAGCTGAAGCCTTTGATAAATATCTCTTGTGCCAACTGAATAAACTTATTGTCACAATGCAGCACCCCTAAGTTCCTTGTAAAAATGTGCCTGAAACATGAAGATAACAATGAAAAACTCAAATATTGTTGGCCTGCAAATCCTCCAGCCTCAAGCAAAGGACTATCTGCAGAGAAACAAAGTCAGGAAAATCCAACTCAAAGATAAGTGGAACTGCTGTTAATGTGAGGCAGTGCACTACCTGGGTTTGATCCAAAAATTAGTCAAGTTCTTCATTTAACTACAGGGGGTGGTTGGATTAGATCCCACTTAGCTGATGTGCCAGGGGCAGGAACGTGCAATTCTCTATCTTTCTCCTCCTTTTAAATGCTCTCAGACTCTTATGGTATTTTACAAATCATTCAAGGACTTGATGGGTTAGCAGGAAATTTCCTTTGTGCTGCTGTGCCAGAGACAAGGAACAGATCTGGTAGGCAGCTCTTCATTTTACAGTGAGATCCCCATTCAGCTGCATGGAATGTATGCACAGGATTAAAAATTATCCATGATTACAATTTAGAGTGTTATAAACCACTCAGCACCTGAAGCCCTAGCGAGGCAATATGTAAAGATTAATAAAATAAGCATTTGAAAATCCACTTCCTCTTTGGTTATTTGCCAGGATCACAGTCCAGAATATAGCATTTTCTGTGCAAGAAGTGGTAAGCTGATTAACAGCTAAAGGAGAGCACTTTTGTGCACTTCCTTCAGCATGTACAGTACACACCATGTCATCAGCCCATCCTGAACCTGTATCTCAATAACCAGAAACTCAGTCTGGGGACTGCATTTTAATAAATAGTTATTGAAGGGGCAAGTGCTGTTCAGATATTTGGCCAAACTGACTCTCCATCAATTTGGATTAGTTCAGTTGAAATCTAAGGAGTTTGATTTGTCTGATGATGATTGGACTTTCATTAAATGCATGTTTTCCTCCTGAGCATAGTTTTAAGGTTTGATCCCCAAGACTGAGCAAATGCATTTAACTCCACCAAGCCATGGAGTCAGACTTCATCTGGTGTTCAGAGTCTGGCTCAAAACTCATTAAAATTAGTGACTGTACTTCCACTGGCCTCAACAGGCTATAGATTTCATCCCAATTCAGATCTCTCCATTTAAGTTTAACACCAAAGTCTACTGAAGTGAATCAAGCAATTCCCATTGACACCAGTGATCTCAGAACCATGCTTGTTCATCTCCAGCTTTGTCTTAAAAGCATCAAAAAGAAATTAAAACCAGAGCACCTTAGCAAGGTAAATACCATTTCAACTATAAAGGACTCTAACCTCTTAAGCTGTACATGTTTGGGTTGGTTTTTGGAAATTAAACACATTTCTTCCTCCCACAGTGTATTTTTACTCTTCAACAGTCTGCCCCAGAGTTTACACTGGAATGGGATTTGCTGTTGAGTGAGCTTTACTCATATAACTTCTCAAAGTGCAGACAATTGTTGCAAATGATGCTCCCCATTAACAGTAAATGCTTTCACTGTCTCCAGCTCTATAAATCACTAAATATTACAAGGAGTTACTCCTTAGTTCCTCTCAAGAGACATTAGAAATGGGACTTCTGTGGACACAACTACTAAAAGTAAAAAAGGGATTTTTCTCTCTTGTCCTTTTAGTAGCTGTTTATGGAATGGGAAGGGAGGGGCACTGTGACCCCCACAGTTAATTTTTTTCCATACAGTTTCCCTTACGCTCTGTTTCAGAGCTCCCCTAGAAGAAATCCATTGAGAAGACAATTCGGAACAATTAGCACTCCCTGTTAATTTTTACATGAATCTTCCAAATCCTAAGACCAGAAATAAAAAGCTCAGGAGTTCTCTGACTTACAGATTTGGTTTAAAGTGTCACTTGTACCCGTGGCACGAGTGAAATGAGCACCCAGAGCATAAAGAGCAGAGGCTGTAGAGGATGGAGTAGGGCAGGTTGCTCCAGCACGAGGGGCTTATCCAAATGCCAGTCAATTAAAAGCCCCAGAGAAAGGGACATCATTCCTTTCCTTCACCCTGTTTCTCTCAATACTTAGAGGGCAGACCTGGTTCTCACTTTCCCCTTGCCAACCCTCATCACTCCATTGGCTTTCTAAGAGGGACTTGAGATTAATGCCCATGTAGCAGAGCAGATTTAAGAATTACTTTATTTCAGTGGAAAGGTCTTGCTGCTACTTTAAAATATGTCCTTCTCTTTTTGTCTGACATTGCAATTAATCAAGTCTCCCACCCACTCAGAGCCTGTCTTGAGAGCTTCTCTGTATCTCACTTTCTTTTATAGATGAGGCTTTAGTGCCTGCCAGAATTTATGGAGGGAAGTAACATGGATTCAGCCAGGACCTCAGAAAACAGGCTGTGATATTCTCATGGCACATCTTCTCCTTGCCCCCTATCACAAGATGGACCAGCAGCTGTTCTCTCTCCTTGAGCCTTCATCTGCTCCTGCATCCCTACGGCCACAGAGGGCCTTGTACAGCACCAGTCCTGGCTCTGCCAGAGGGGAGGGAAACATCTAACATGGCATGTTGGAGGAATCTCAGGGCTCCAATTAGCATAATTAACTTAGAGAGTCTAACAAAGGGCACTCTGCAACCTGATCTCTCCCAGCAAACCAGCCTCACAGGCTCTCCCCAGCCCCCAGATCTGAGGCTTCAAGGACTCGGCTGGTTTTGGGGAGGGGACCAGAACCAGGGGAGAGGGGGAGCAGGAATCTGAATTTTGCTCCAGTGAAAGTACTTTTCCATGAACAGAAGTAATTTAGCCCTTTGTTTGTAACATTACTGTATTTGGCTAAGAGTTCTGGACTCAGTCTCTCTCACACTATCCAATAGTCAGCTTCAGTTTCCAGGAGCCCCAGTCAGAACCTGGGCGCAGAGTTAATGACTCCCAGCTGCAGGGCTGTGCTCAGGCCCAAGGTCTGGGTCAGATTCATCACCAAACAGTCCTGAACAGGCACGAAGTCACCACAAGGTATTAGAGCAGGGTCATGTATGTGCAAGGTCACCACACGGAAAGGGCTGGGGTTTGTTTGTTTTGCATATGTGTTAGTAAAGGGAAATCACTACAGAACAATGTAAATGTTAAACCTTCCAACTGTAAATGTTATACCTCTCACTAAAAAAATGGGCTTGGTTATTTGTTTCTTGGCAAAACATGTCTGTTTCTCCTTTGTCAGTAGGTGCAAGTTGATTTCTGGAGCCCAAAACACCTCTTTTTGGCTAAATACCTGTTTCTTTTTTCTTTTAGTAGCACACCCTGGAGGAGCATAACTGAACTGACATAAATTACATGTGGAGGAAGCAGGAGTTTAATGAATAGAAGACTCATGGAATTCACTTGATGTTGGCACATTAACACACTTTTCCTGTGCACTGAAAGTAGTTTCTGTCATTTCCCCATATAAATTGGGAAGAAAAAAAAAAAAAGAGAGAAAAAGAAAACTTTTAAGACATAGACCTTAGGGTTCTATGAGCAGTTTGATCATTCTGTGAAATGATATTTGAATAAACCAAGATCAGAGAAGCAGGGCAACACCAAAGTAGATAGCAGAAATCTTCTTGTGCCCTCTCTAGCATATGCTTAGTAAATGCTTCCCAACAAATAATTCTGTGATAGCTTTAATTTGAAATAAGTAAGTACTAGAAGCCTGGCCCTCTCAATCCTCTTTCAAATAACAAACTCAGCCCAAAAACTGATATCTTGGAATGACTGAAGAATATAGCAGCACCAAGGCAGTAATATCAATGCCCTTATAGCATCCATTTCTGCATTCCCTTTGGTTCTTTAAATACTACACATGGGCGGACTGGGAGTCTTTCAAAACAGAACCTGAGTGCATAAATAAATGTGTGCTGACTAGTGCTGATGCTCTTCCACCATCATAGGAAACACATTTGTTTATCAGGTCTGATTAAGCTTACACGATCCAAGCCCTGCCAGAGTCAGGAGTGCATTGTACACATTATTTGATAAGAGAGAAGGATGAGTTATGTAAACACCTAGCAACATGTGAGGGAGATTTACTCTAATTGTTTATGTGCCTTTGTGGGAAGATTATAATCATGTTGTTTCATTAAACAAAACAGTTGTACAAGTTCTATAAGACAAATTGCCTTTTGCTCTATTCACTCGCAAAGGTCATCCTGTTACCACTGATTAGCAGCAGACAGCCAGTCATACTTTGGCAAAAGGAGAGTTCATTCATAGCAGGAATGCAGAGTCTTTCTCAGAATAGGTTTCCCAGTGACTGACTTGGCAAAGACACAACGGAGAAAACACTTCTGCCCAATATCAAACATTCACCTTCTGACAGCTCCAGAGGACATCTCTCCTTCACAGCAGTGCTCAGCACCACTGGTTCAAGCCTTTGGCTGCATCAGAGCAAGCCACAAGTAAATACACAGAGGTGAAATGCAGGTAAATCCTTTCCAGATATAGCTAACTAATGGAGCAACCAACCTCATTGCTAGGCAATCCCCAAAAGAACTGTTAAAGTTTGAGGAAATACAGCAGGAGAGGAAGCTGAAGTTCTACTCTAGGTCTCTCTTAGTGTTAGAGAAGTCTCTTCTGAATTGCTCCTCCTGCACCCCCATCTCACTTCATTACAGGCAGCCCAAGGAGCAGCCATGGACTCTCTGAACACACACCCCACTCCCCAGAGCTTGGCAACCATCTCGCTTTGTCTCTTTGATGGGCACGTTGGAAACAAATGAGAAGGAGATGATGTTTGAAGAGTCCATTAACGTGGTTAGCTCAGACGCGCTGACAATAAATCCATTCTTTTTGACGTGGCTGTCGCAGTAATGAAGGTACATTTCTGGATAACCCTTCTTAATGCAAGATAAGATATGGATGGCTCATGTCTTCCCGACATGTGTCCAGCATGTCAACCAGTGGCATAAGAAAAGGTTGTTTTGTTGATGCGCTAATCAGAGATAAAGTTTAAGATTAATGATGATGGGTGTTTTTGTCTGTCATATTTTTTGAAGGATAGAGGTTGCACACTCCTGGGGATGGCACAGTTAGTGCCCTACCTCTGAAAAGAAAATGAACACTCAACAAGACCCATATTAAAAGGTCCCACTTTCCTCTAGAGATTGAAAGTGGCAGTCAAAGGAAAAACATGCCTAAACTTGAATGTCACAGCACATTTCCCCACTGTTGCTGAGGTTCTGGCATTTGAAGGGATCTTTTAAGGCTCCTTTCTCTGATGTATAAAAGGAATGTTTACTACAGTGAAGAAATGTATATAAGAGTCAAAGTGGCAAGAGGAGAGAAACAAAGCAAAAAATTAGCAAGTACCAGGGGAGGCCATGGATGGAAATAGAAAGATCTTCTTTTCCTACTTCTAAATATACATGGGCCTGTCACTCTTCACAGCATTCTGCTCTGGGGTCATTTAGCTGTATGAAATGGGGCACAACCCAGGGCTGTCCCAGCTGGTGGGATCCAGAGCACCTCTGAGGTCCCACCATGGTCCTGGCTGAGGGCAAGGGAAGCACCAGCCCGAGCCCCAGGACCATTGCACACCCTTCTTACCCTGCTGGCTGGAAGGATGCACAGACCAGTGCTCAGAGGTGTCCCTTGGCAACGTTATGCTCTAATTTTCCTACATTTAAAGCTGATATAATTCTAATATCCACCACAGCACATGGGTTTTAGTCTATTTTGTTTCTTAGGTGAGGTATTGTCATGGTTTAACCCCAGATATTGTCATGGTTTAACCCCAAAGGGCCACGAAACACTGTTATTGGGACTTGGAAAGATAAATACCATCACTCCAAACATCCCATTTCTCCTTCTTCCTCAGCTTTATATGCTGAGAATGATACCACATGGTCTGAGACATCCCTGGGGTCAGTTGGGGTCAGCTGTCCTGGCTGTGTCTCACCAGTTACTTCCTCAGTGTGAGCCCTGCTCAGCAGTCATGAAAACAGCCCTGAATTATGCACACTGCTTCCAGGACAAATCCGAAACACAGCTCCAGACCAACTCCTATGAAGAAAATTAACCCTACCCCAAGCAAAGCCAGCCACAGGTATTCAATTAATGTTTGGTGAGACCTGAAATCTATGGAGAAGAGGCCTTATTACCTTGGATCACCTTGAATTCTATTGTTAGAATCAACAACAAAACCCTTGGTAGTAATTAAAAAAACTTAATTTTTTCTGCTTCAGAGTATTGTTTCAGCTATGGAGAGAATTAACATTTAATTACTTTGAGACTAAAGAAACAAACAAGCAATTAACTGCCTTCAATTCACTTAACAAAGAGATGAAGTCATGCAAAACATATTTTGACTGGAGATAGGTAAGAGTCAAAATCATGAAGATTAATGCTTCTACATTTTGGGATAAGTTCAGGAACAACTCCCAAGGTCTGAATTAGCCACCAGTGTTCTGGTTTTGCATCTAATCTAAAATGGGAAAAGGACCAACAATTCATTAGAGCAGCTAGTTTTGTAATCCTTTTGCAAATAAAATCTACAGAAACAAAGTTTGCAAGATTTTAGACTTCAACCCAAAGCCCAGTTCAAAACTTGGCTCGCAAAAAGCATCAGTTTTTCTCTACCAAAGAGCATAAATCTCTTCTGGAGAAGGCTTCTGTTTAAAAGGCTACATTTTGAAGCTCTTGACTCTAACACCATCGATAGCTCTGGAACTGATTTAAACAAATAGAAAAAGAAAAACTGTTAAAAGATACCAGGTTTTGTCTTTCCAAAACTTTTCCCTTTAAAATATTTGGGGTATTTTTTAAGCCTTTTTTTCCTTCTGTTTTCTTCTTCTCTAGGTTTTTGTCACTGACTGTGATGGAATCACTGATATTGCACACACTTTTTTTCCCTTTCATTTTTCCTCTTTTTTTTCTTCTCTTTCTGCAATTTTTCAGTTTGCGTCCAGTTGAATAATTGTGAAAAGGTTAAAAAAAAAAAAGGAAAAGGAAAGAAAAACAGAACACCAACTCCACAACTTTAAGAGGTAAAAATGATGGGGGTTCAGAGGTACCCATTCCATAAAGTTCTGTAAGTTATTACATTCTCTGACTTCCTTGGCTACATGGGGTGTAGGGAGAGAGAAATGAAAGAAGTATCTGAAATACTGTCAGCATTTACACTATTCATATTTTGAAATTACTGCTTTTATACCCAAATACCCACTGGATACACAATTTGAAATGTGTTGCCAGACTCAGGAAAGACACCTTTTGGCAATGAAAAGCATTCCATACTCTGGCTGGAACATTTTGGGTTTGATCTCTTTCCCAGGACACCTAGTGGACACAAGGCCATCTTGCCATCTCCCAAAACATCACCAATTTCTGTTAACCTGTTCCCTCATTAACAATTTCCAAAAAATAACATTCACACACCTCCAGGGTAGCACTTGCCATTTGTAGTGCTCCTGCAGTTATTCCTTGCACATGGATATTTCCCATTCAGCTCTAAGGCTAGGGATCAATTCAGTCCAACTACAACTAATTAAGTAAATAAATAAATAGCAGTCCAGCAAACCTTTGCTGAGAAGTTAAATGTTCTGCTACTGGTATCAAGCCTCCAAAGCCATTCAGCAAGATGTTTGGCTTACCTCTCAAGTGTAGGGTAGAAGGACAGGAAGAGAAATTAGGTCTCTGAAAAAGGAAGTTATAAAGGAGTTGCCTGCACCAGCTTGCACCACTCTGCATCATTAGGAATAACAGACAGCTGTTGCTCTTCCTTCCCCCTCCAGAGGTGGCCCTTTAGGGCTCCTTTCCTACTGCTCCCCCAGTGAAGACTCAAAGTTTCCTCTTCTGCCCATGGTCTTTAATTTTTTTAAATTTGTCTAGTCTTAGTTTCAAAACCACCATAGTGGATTCTCAAGTAGAACAGGGCAGCCAGGACCAGCTGCAAAGGCAGCCTTTCTTTAGAAGTGACATGAAACACAAATTTAATAGCAAACGGAGGCCTAGGGCCAAACGTGACATCTCTCAAATCTGAGACATTGTTCTCACTACAATCTGGCATCAAATCATGGAAGCAGGTTAATATTAGCCTGTTCAAACAGATTTTCAGTCAAGACTTCACTCAGAAAACAGCTGGAAGAAAAAGTCAAATTAAAAACACACTTTTGTTTCTTAGGGGTTTTTCCATTTTAACCTAGACTGAAGCTGCAGGCACAGGTTCTGATCCAGGTGCTTCAAATCCAGAGCCAGAGGAGATGGTTTCCACTCTGCCATTGAAACCCAGTCCCACCCTCTCCCCATCTTCCCAGAGAGATGAAGTTTCTCCATAGATCCACTTCTCCATCTGAGCTTGCAGGTGACGCTGCTGATCTTTGACATAAAGAACTGGGATTCCAAACTGATTTACAAAGCCAGTGCCGAGCAGATGAGCAAAATGAAATCATAGCTGCCTGACCTGCTTATACACTAAAAGGCCTTGGGGGGGAAAAAAATCAATTAATCAATTTGTTTATGGAGGCAGCTTAGCAACAGGGAGCACATGGAACTGATTGGCTGGGTCTGTTAATAAGCAAGCTGAATTGCAGATAGTTGCATCAACTGTTTTCAAATTTTGGGATATTGATTTTTGTTAAGAAGATTCATTTCCACTGACCCTCCTCCCAGAGAAAGAATCACTGTTCCTTTATGTCAAAGGAGTATCATGCTGAGATTAAGAATTACCACGTTACCACTTCAAGGAGATTTTGGTACACTCAGGGTTTCTAAGCCTGGGCTTAAACAACAACTTGTCTGCTACCCCCTTGCTTTGTGGAGGCACCTCAGGAGACAGAGCTTTTAAGATGATAAAGGGCAAATATATTTTTAAATAGTCATATTATTTGCTAAGTGCCTGTTTTATGTTAAATAGCAGGTTATGTTCAAAATCCTCACAAAAAAAAGGAAGAATTACTTTTTCTCTTCTAGATTTTAATTACAAATAATATATAAATATATAAATATCAATATTACGTGATATTTTCTGTAGTATTAATTAGTATCTTAAGTTATCTTTTTAGAGGGACATTTGAAACCTATGATGGATGTGAGTTTGCAGTAGAGATGGTAATTTGAATTACAAGTGATATTGGGCATTACAGCCCACAGCATCTCGACAGGCAGAGATTGGCCTCAGGGAAGCCTGTGTGTCCAAACACCCACACCCTGGGAATTTCTGGCTGTCAGTGCCACCATTCTGCAAACCAACACCTTCATTTCCTGCTCTCTGCCACCCCCACCCAGGTGCTGACACCTCACTTCCACTCACCTTTTCAAGGCATGGTCCTCATGGAGACACTTCCCCCAGAGCTGCCCCTTTGGAGAAGGCTGCAGGTACCTCTCAGGGACAGTGGGCATTGCAGCATCCTGGGAATGTGCTCCAGTGCCCCAACACAGACACCAGCCCATGGGCTGCACAGGCTGCAGAGAACCCAAGGTGCGTGCAGGACACGCAGCCTGCCTCCGTGAAGAGACCCTGTCAAGGCTCACTCCTCGTGTAAACCACACCTTCATCTTCCAACTCAGACTTAAAGCAAGTGCCGAGCCTGAGAAAAAGTTATCTCAGCAAAGTCCCAAAAGAGAGGGGAGTTATCCTCCTACCCCAAGCATTGCTGCCAGAGGGCCAACAGCTTTTTTGGGAAGCTCCATCCTGTTTAGAAAACAAGAGATGCTCTTGGGTTTCTTCCTCTGCTCCCTCTCAGAACCTGGTGCACGATGCACACATTTTATTTCTTCTTCTGTCTGAACAAGGTTGCCCATTATTATAAATCATCCTGGTGATTTCTTTGGAAAGTTTGCCTCATTTATGCCCATGACCTCGTGGCCTCCTGATACCTTTACTTACATCAGGACTGCTTCCACAGTTGGGCCGTTTATTGTCATTCTCCTGAGACCAAAGGGGCAGAGGGAAAGGAACTACAGGCATTCACATCTGAGATGTAAAAAATATGGGTTTCAAACAAGTATAAACAAGTGGGAATGTAAATGCTGAGAGCACAAGATCTCCCAGCTCTGAGTTTCTGCAGAGGCCCTTTTATTTACTGAACATTTATGTGTATACGAATATTCAGCCCTTGATAGAGCAAAGAGCTGGTTTTGATACTAAGAGCAAAAATATTTGCTGTAAATGTCATGACACGCCTTGTCCATAATATGATTTTTTCCAGATGGTTATTTTTTTCAAATTACTGAATGGAAAAATATGTCTTAAGACAAGTACACATAAAAATAATTCTTTTTCCTATTATTGTGTCTTTTTTTTTCTTTCTTTCTACATTTGTAAAAGTGCTGCTCCTTGCCATGGGATGATATGCTGGGAGAGCACATACATCCTGACATCTGATTAATCATGAATAGGGGTGGGTGTGTAATCCTTAACTGACAGGGCAGCAGACCAGAAACCATTTTATTACATGAAATACAAAGATGTACATTATTTACACCCTCTTCAAGGTGGTTTCTAAGACCAGAACATTTCACTGAGTGAGTGGTAGGTTGGCTTTGACTCCAAGTAAGCCCATACCTCTTTTGTTAGCAAGGACACAAACTTGCTTCTGGGTCCAGAATGATCTCAGCTGGCAGTCCCACCCAACACAACAGCTGGATGATCCTCTTGATCCTGATCTTGATTTATTCAATTTGGTGTCAGTGAGGTTGTGCCAGACGTGGCACACGTCTGCAGAGTGTTTGTCTCCCATGGAGAAGTACAGCCAGTTGAGCTCTGCCCACACAATCTGAAGCTGGAAGGAAGTTTATCCAAGTCAGGATTGTGCTGGGGTGGAGGACAGACTCCTGCATAGCAATGGCACCAGTTTGGGAAGATTCCTCCTGACAAGCATCATGCCATGCTTTCTACTTGCTCAGACTTTCTGTTATTCGTCTTTCTGAGAGGCAGAGTGAGCTGGAAAGCCAGAGGGTGAAGGCACAGGATTTTGCTGATGGAGTGCAGTAAGGAGTCCCATGCAGTAGCTGGAAGGTGGAAGGAGAGTAAACAAGCTCTGGGCTGTTCAGAAAGAAAATGAGGGCCAGACCCACGCCAGGAGGTTTCTCCTCCTGTTCTGCAGACAGCCAGCTTCTGCCTTTCTTTGAGTGCCCAAAAGGTTTTTGTTTAGCAGTTCCCATCAGCAGGTAGAAGACAAACTATTTCATTTCTTCCCTGCCCAGCTGTCTGCCTAGTAGGACAAGAGGTGTGGGCCCCACGAATGGAAAAGCTGCTGCAGGTACAGTCTGGGTTTATGGATTAATTCCATGTGTGATGCTGAGTGACAGCCTTGCCCAGCCAGGAGTGGGGCGTTGGCTGAAGGGATCAGTTACACCAACTGCAGATTGACTTTCTAGCTTGTGGCCCAAATCTGAATCTCACAGCTCAGTTCTGGCAAGGTGATGAGCAGCTTTGGCTTGGGAAGGAGTTAAGAGCACTTGGCATTTTGCAGGAAAGAAAGCCCTTAATGCAAACCAGTTAGTGGAGTATGAGCCCAGCAATTTTTCTTTTGTAAAAAAAAAAAAAAAAAAAAAAAAAATTTGGAAAGGGGATAGAAGGGCAAAGTTCAGAGTGGTTTCAGATTCCCACAATAACAACGAAGCCCAGCTCTTTCCCAAACACTTGCACATTTCCTTAGAAACAGGTGACAGACATCTGCAAGGCTGAGTTCGACATTGGAACAGCCCAGCCTCCCTTCCTTGGTTGTGGGTGTTCTGCTCTTACAAGAGTGAGAGAGATTCAGCTTAAATATTTCCAGACAATGCTGCAATTTATTTTAAGTGTAATAGGGGTCATTCTTCACTGAAAGAATATAATAATTTTTCTGTGTGAAAGCAAGAAGACATGTGGGGAAGCAGTAGATAGCAGGACTTACACCCACCCAAGTCACAGTTAAACAGTTTTCTCATGTCCCCACTCTTGGGTATCACGCCCAGGCCAGTAATCCCAGCACCAGCCACCAAATAACACAGGGTTCTTTCCTTGTGCTGTTCCATATTCACTAGGGGAAAAGGCTCTCTGGGAGTCAGATGCTTTCCCTGATCCTGAACAAACTGTGGGTCTCATCAGCTGTGTTAGGAAATAAGAGTGTGAAGAACCAAAGGGGTGAAAATGATCATCCAGCAGCAATATAAATATAAATACCCTGCCCTGCTGTGGCTCAGATCAAATAACCACCACCACGAGCAGCTTCCCAGTTTCTTCTTGGCACCCCAAATGACCCTGCAGTCTGGTGGGATAACACTTGTCATCCTGCTTTCCTCCCTCTTAATAGGCTGATTAGGAATGGCAAGAAGAGCAGGGATAGAGGGATACAAACCCCTCATCACCACCATCCCTCAAAGGATGAAAATACAAGAGAGGAGCAGCATCAGCTGTCCTCAGGGAAACAGAGGCTTCTTCCACCTGTGGAGAAAAGAGGGAGAATTACCCATTAGTCACTTCATCTTTCTGTTCCTGTGTTTTCCCAGTGTAAAACGTGCCCAATAATACCTACTTTGCAATGTACAGAGCAAGACACTGTAATTAGGGAGGTCATGTTACTGCAGAGAAGAGCTACAGGGCCTTTGAAGCATTCCCTGTCCACTCCAAACTTCAGATTTAAAATTTTGTCTTTAAATCTTGACCAACTCCAGAAAAAATAAAACCCACTTCAAATCAAGTGGGTGAAAAGCCAAGACTCAATCACAATACCTGCCTGCCAATGAAAAAGCTTTTCTTTCTATGAATCTGATACACATTCAATTGTTTCTAGTGCTTTATTCAGGAAATGTTTCAATTGGAAAGTATCATTACTTAGAGAGAAAAATAAAAATACCATAGATGGTTTTAAGCTCTACATCTGTGGAAATCTCATTAGGTAGTTTTAGAAGTACTGGCATCTGGAAAAAATCATCCCTCTAAACAGAAAAATATGTCATAAATGTCATAATGGGGTGTTGGAGAAGCACATGAAATTAGTTTGGTTCTTCAACTCAGCATCCCTGGCCGGAATCATTAAAAAGAAAATGCTTGTATAAAGCATTAAACAGTTTTTGTCAGGGTTTGGCTGTATGGACCAACCTGGAGTCTGAAGAACACTGAATATCTGATTTAAAGACGTAAAACTCTGGAGAGTTACAGGAGGCTGGAGCCAACCCAAACATTCACAGAAGGTGAGTACAAGTACAGAGAAGCCCACAGCCTGGAAGGGCTTTTTCAGCAACAGGCAGGAGCTTTGCTCTCACCAATGAACTGTTCTAAGTCTCTGAGGGACATTGCTGCTCTGTCCTCACTCACTGGATGTATTGCATCACTCAAGATCTCGGGCCAGCATCACCTTCAGAGAAGCCCTCCTTAGGATCTTAAAGGATCTCAGCCTCCCTCTGGGTGGACAGAGGTGGGAAATACTTGTGAGTTGGTGGACTGGGACTGTCTTCAGCCCCTCAGGGACCTTCTGTGCTGGACTGACCAGTTCCTGACCAGTGCTGCTCTGCACAGGGCAGGCAGGGCTGCACAGGACACAAATGAGGAGCACACAGAGCTCTGGGTATCCCTGAGCACAGGGGCAGAGCAGGAGGGCTGTGGGCATCTCACTTATCTCCAGCTCCTGGGAGAGCTGCTCATCTCCTGCACTGCTTTTAGGCTCTTTCTCAGTCAAGCACAGTCACTAATCTGGGGTGGGAATGAGCACAAGGCCTCCTTCAGGTGCCCCATCCACAGCACAACCATCCCCAAAGAACCTGGGAGCTCAGTGAGGTGTTCTTCAGTGCCCTCTAAAGGCCCCTCTCCTTGAGCTGATTCACAGACACATGAGCAAATGCGCTTGGAACATCCAGAACCTGTCCCCAAGCAACTTCCAGTGCTCCTAGATATGTTGAGCCACAGGTATTTTTGCAGGGATGGCTACAACAACCAAGAGCTGTTTGCTGATGGCAGATACTTCACTTCTGGCTGCAGCCATCTCTTGGTGCTGATTGCTGCTTTGTTATTGCAGACTATCTCATCAAAATTAACGTGGCTGTTAAACACCAGCCCTCCAGGCCTTCACAAGGTGCACACCAAGAAGGTACAAAGCAACTGGAGACAAATTTCCTTGGGCAGTCTGTAAAACACAAACCATGATCAGACCTGGTCATTAAAAATCCTGTGGCAATCTCTGCAACAGAACATTCGATCCATTGTCCCAAATCTAATCATTACACTCTGCCCTCTGCCCATTTAGCATCCTTCTAGTGTTTCAATTGGGGATGGTATTGCAGTGCATTTCCTGACCTGAATAGTTTAACGGATCATAATTGTCTCATGGTTACTCCATGCTCCCGCAGTCGGTTTGTTGTATCCATCTGTTTGCTTTTCTCTTCCATGCAAACTGTAAGGTCTTTGGGGCCAATGGCTGCCACTGAGCCCTGTGTTAATACAGCACCAAGCACAGTGGGGCCCGATTTTTAGGTTCAGCAGCAGAACAACCCATAATTAATAAATGGTGGCTCGTCTGTTGCAAGCAGAAAAGCAGCGCAGCAATCTGTCAGGGTATAGAGGAGGAGGGTGTGACCTCTCCCATCAGGCCTATGTCCCTGGGGATTCTCCTGATCATCCTCATTTTCTTTGGAAAAGTTATGGTGCCGATCAGTTTTTTGTGCATTCAGTTTCACTCCAGCCCAGGAACAGATGGTGGCACAAAAGAGGAGTGACTTAAAATCACTTTGTCCTGTTCTCCCCCTCCACCTGCTCCTAATCACAAGCCATCCATACATTTAAATACCAAACAAGAGGAAGGAAAGAGCTTGTGTGCAACAGAAATACCAAACAATGTTTGCATTAAAAAAAAAAACAAAACAGCTTAGACATGCCTTTCAGCCCCTAGCAGCAGTCCCCATGGAAAATAATGTTAAAATAAACAAAAAGCAACAATTCCTCTCTGACTGATGATTTTATAATATGGTTGGTGCTGCTAAATGCATCCAGCCGTCCCTCCCACACTCCTGCTCTCCACTCAGAGCTGTCCCCTCTTTTAAGGGTGTCTCTTCACCCACTGACATGTGCACATGAATTCTGTTTCTTAATGATCTTTAAGCATTATTAAGAACAAAAGAAATCCTAATAATGATATAAGCCTATTAAAGGATGACAATGATAAATCATTAATAATGATGCAGAATGGGCAGAAATGCAGAAATGTGCATTTAGCACTGACACTTCTGCATGTAGAAAGAAGCAGGATGATGTATTTTTATTGAATGAGGATGATGAAGCATCCCCCAGTCTATTAGCAACCAAACAAGATGTTAAACAACATTTATCAGGAAGTTATCTCAAAATGTACACCTAGAAAACTTGAAGTGAAAAGTCCTGTAAGACCTGGCCAAGGTGTTCTCAGGTTTTGCAGTGTTTTTTGAATACAGTTTGAAAACAATTGTCTTTCCAAAGACTGGTGATGATTGATTTGTGTCTCTCCTCACCTCAGCTTGGCTCTAGCTTGTGCAGCTCTGCCATGCACTCCAGGGCAGGGATAGAAGTTGGCTGGAAGATCCTCATGTCACTACCTAGAAAAAAAAAATTGTGTCTGTGGGGTTGTCTCTAAAATACCTGAGGAGTTTTTCAGCAGGTGCTAAAATCAGTTGTGGATACAGTGGCTACATCTACCCTGAAAGGATGTCACACACATTAACTCTGTCTGTGCTCCTCATCCACGTTTCTCCTCTGTTCCCTGCCCATGCCCCAGACCCCTCAGGAGAGGCTGCACACAGGATTGTTGGGATGCCTGAAAGGAGAAACTGCCACGCTGTTGCATTTGTGCTATTCGATGGAAAATTGCCTTAATCAGGGAAACTTTGATTCCTAAGCTGGGATGTGAGGAGCTGCACATCAGTGTAGTCCCCCTGCTTCTAGCAGACTTACGGGCTTTGTGTCAGTGCTGAAATTTGCCACTTTGTTACAGAGCTCCTTTAGCAACAGCCTGCCCTGAATGAGGCCCCATGGCCAGCAAGCAGAGGTAGCAATTTTCTCTTCACCGTGGTAAATAGAAAACTCACAGACATTATTTTAATCAGCCCTAAGTGCACAGGAAGGCTCTGTGCAGATAGGTGTGTATTAACAAGGAGCACACTCATATCACTCTGCTAAGTATTTTTGGGTGGCCGGTCAAGCATAGCTGCCTTTCAAACTGCCTCGGAAGGAGAAATATTAATAAACTCCCTGCAGCATGCAGATTTGATTGAATTTCTCATGGATCATAGCCCGCCTGCAGCAGGGTGGCATACCTGTCAAGCTAAGACATTGTTCCATAATTGTTCCTGATGCATTGTGTGCTAATTACCATTGCTGAAAATAATCTCCAAAGATTATGGCAGGCATCATAAATAACAAGCCAGCGGTTCGACACCGCATTATGACAAGGCCTCAATCGCTCTTATCTTTTACTGGAGTGGAGCCTATGCATTAGCTTTACTAATGAATCTTTTTCATTTGTACAAGTGATGTTTCCATTTGACAATGACATGAACATAAAGTGGAGGTTAATTTACTCTATTCCGAGAGGTTCATTATTTAACCTGACGTTGAGGACAAAACAATGTAGCCTAATAGATGGCAAATAGAAATTAGTTGTGATGAATTTTGCCATTTAACACTCTGAGCGGCGGCGCGCAGAGCGAGAGGATGAGTTTGCTTCGGCGGCAAAACCGCTTTATTTCCACAGTTCTGAAAAAAAAAAAAAAAGAAACAACCAAAAAAAGATTCTCCCAGAATCCCCCTGCACCTTGTAAAACACGATGGATTTACACAGACATAAAAACTGCTGGTAACTAATGGCCCAACGTTGTCATTGTGTCAATTTTTATCAGATTAGTTGGCATTAACACTGTATCACCGATTGCCTTACAAGCCAAGCTGCTGTGAATTGGATTGGATTCAGGTAGCTATTAGAATTGCCAATTTAAACACTCGGGGCTTATCTCAGCTTTAAGCCATTGACAAAAAGGTTTGGTCACTTCCCTGACATCTTCTGACATGTGTGCTCAGGGCGGGTGCTCAGCATCCGGTGGCTGCCTGCACTCATCCCTCTAGGCCTTCAAATGTATCTATTCAACATTAATTTAACATCATCCAATGTGGTTTGAATCAAGCAAATATTTCCCTTGTTTATTGCACACGCTCATTGTGCTGTTTTGAGGAGGTTTATTAATAGTTTGCAATAAATTTGTTAAACAATTTGCAATAAATTATGCAGTCATATTTATAGCAGTGACACATTTTAGAGGACAAAAGTTGACCTTTCCCATGCCTCAAAGAGAGAAGGGGCAGGGTGTATCCATTACAACCCAGCTTTTCAGAGGCTCATATCCTCGTTCCTTAAGCTCACACAGAAGATAAAATGTATCTGCTCAAAAGCTCATTTAATTTATTTACAAACAAAGGGACATATTTTGTGGGACACTGAATGCTGCTGGGCTGGGTTCCGATGGGCCACAGGAACTGAAACCTGCAGGGTCTCTTCAGAGGTGTTTGCAGGACAAGGAGCCCTTTGGATTTGGGGTTTGCTTGTTTTCTTTAGTTTTGGAAGGGTTTTCCTGTTTGGGTTTTGTTGTTTTTTTTCATTCATAGCTTGACAAAAAGCAACATCTTGAGAGGAAATGCTCCAATTTCAACAGCACTGTGTTTTCCAACAACAACACAAATGTTTCATTAATTACTTCCAAATCACATCTAATATTTAGTCAGTGAGAGATGTGGTGATGAGCCTGGGGGTTTCTCCAGTTCGCCCCTGACCCCATCTCACCTCCTGCTCCCAGCTGTTACCTGGCTCCCCATCACAGACACCTCCAACCCTTCACTTCTGGACCACCAAGGAAAGGGAAGTCACAGGGAGGGACACACCCAAGTGGAAGGTGCAGCCTCTCACTGCCACCTCTGGAGGTGGCTCAGAGCAAATCTCCCCTCTGCCCTCAGCTCCAGGGTTTACATCCCTCTGTCCTGGGGCCATCCTCCTCCACCCTCCCCACGCACACACAGCTGCAAATACGGAGTGGAAAGAAAAAATAATTCTTATTTTTCCATATATTTCCAAACATCAGGGCAGTTCAGGTTAAGTCTGTCCTGACAGAGCATCAGGGGATCCTCAGCGACCACATGTGGTCAGGAAGCAGTTTTCACACAGAAATGAGAAGTGCCTCTCAGGAGAGAGGCAATTTTTCCTGTCAGGAGGGATCATTTCCTTGGGGGTGACTCAGAATGTGAAGGCTACAACCCCAAAAGCAGAGCCTGTCCAGGGTGCCAGTGGGATAATGATCTCATTCTTGGAGAGAGGGAGCACAGTGCTGAGAGAGAAAGAGCATCATTCTAGGAGTAACCTGGGCAGCAGTTTGACTATGCCTCGTTTTTACAGCATATTATTACAGCATTACATTCATAGTCCAGGGTCAGCTGCCATTTCCTGGGGTTTATAACTTGCCTGTTTTAATTAACATCAGGCTCAAACTTGGTAGGGAGGCAGGGTCAGCCCAGATGTTAATGTTATTCCAAAAGTGCCTTATATCAGTGGTGTTATTTGAAATATATTAAACAGGGAACATCTAGAGATGTGCCATTTCCAGGGTTGTATTTTAGATAAATTAAAAAGACCAGGCTTTGTTTTGGAAGAGCACAATTTGGGATGGACCTTGTGCCTCTATGAGCAGCCCAGCCCTGAGAGACAGGAAGAGTCTGTTCTCTGCTGTCCATGGAGCTCCTCTGGACTGGATCAGCCAGGAAGGGGGAACAAGCACCCCAGGTGTCCTGTCCAGGCTGGTCTGGGGTCTCAGCAGGGCTGATATTAGCTCAGATGCAGTGCTTTATGAACTCAGCAGCACACTTGCACTCACCAGGAGAAATGGTTTCTCAGTGTTACTGAGCCCAAGGAGCTCTGCCTCACAACAGCCCCCACAAGCCCTCGGCTGTGTTTTCCACTGTCCCCTGCCCTCATTACCCTGTGTAGTGAAGAGCTGGCAGTTCAGACAGGCAATAATGCTTTAAAGACTTGCCTTAAGTGTGTGTTCTCCAGTTGCCATGATGTTTTTGCTGTACTGAGGGTGCAATAGCACACTGGTGCAGGTCCAGCACAGTGCTCACTGACACGTGAGCAGTATTTGCTTACACACACAGGGCTGTGCAGGAGATCTCAGCTGAACACAAAGTTCTGTGCTTGTGGCACCAACATTTCCAATGGAGGCACCAGGACTTGGCATCACCTTTTTAGAAACCCCTCTAATAGCTGATGATTCAATTGGTTGCTGTTGAAAGAAGGGTTTGTCTTCACTATTCTGGTTGTAGGTGGCTGTGGGCAGTGCTGAACCCCTTTCTCTCAAGTTAGAGCCTGCAGGGATTCTACCTTAACTCTGAATGCCAGCACTGTTGTGCACATCAACAATTTCCTGTTGGTTTAACTCAAATTTCTGAGCTCTCCAAGTCCATGGTGCATTCTAAAGCTTCACTTGAGTCAGGCTGACTTATAATCTCTCTGTTTCTCCATGCACCGGTCTGTGAACTCAAAAGCTCTTGTAGCTTTATGAACAATTCCAGCCTTCTCACTAAAAATGTTGCTCCCCAAATCAGCACAATCCTGCTTAAGCGGCCCCACCCCTGGATCACACCTCACTTGTTCATCTATGAGGATCCATCTTTAAGATAGGACCTGGTGCTCTCCTCATGTTACAGACACAGAGCTAAGTGTGAAGGGATACAGGATTTACCACAGATGATGCTGGGAATCTTTGGCAGAAGTGGAAACTGGACACAAGACTGATAATTTCCTGGGCTCTGAATAATTGGTCACCTTTCCCCAAGGTATGGGCTCTTCCCAAGGACTGATACCTTCTGCTTCTGGCTGTGGAGGGGGTGTGGGGGAAGCAGCTCACAAAACAGCCCTGGCTTGCATGCTGCCTGTCACAACTAACAAGAAAGAGAATCAGATTTTTAGCCTGTGAGGACTATTCCCAAAGGGCATAGACATTATAACTGAGAAGGAAATCTATTTCCAGTCGGCTTAAAATTATTCTGCAAAGGGTTATCTCTCTGTTAGAACAAAAAGTTAGAAATCCATACATCAAAGAGGACTAAAAAGTGCTTGTTAGTTGCCAGTTGCATGAAGCTTTGAGCTAAGGACTGGGCTGCCCCATCCCCAGCCTCCTTCCTTTTCTGCATAAATTAAGAGAGAAGTGTCATATCATCAGTCTTGCTACATTTGAATGCCCAGGACTACACGTTTAGGGACGTAGCTGGTACAACAGCTTTTTCCTTTGTGGTAAAGCTACCAGAAGTGCCCCAGGCAAAAAGTGACATTTCTCCAATGCTAACAGAGAAAAATGCTAACAAGCTAATTTTGCCTGTTTTGCTTTAATTTTGATTAGGGACCCACTGGCTACAGGTAAAATCTCGGTGTGATGGAGCTGCAAGTGTGCTGTTTGCTTTGCCTTCACTCATTAGTGAACAGCAGGAGCAAATGCAGTGGGTAAGCTGATTACAGCTCTTGGCTCCTTTCACAGGCAAGTGGTGAATTCCTGAGGACCACATTCCACCTAGGTGTTATATCCCCTGGTGTCCCACACTGCACTCACCCTGAGATCATGGCTAGAGCATCCCACTGGTTTGAGGCTGAGGGCTGTGATTGTTTTGTTTGGGTTTGGGGTTTTTTTCTCACGCAGAAACTCGATAACTTCACCAACTCTTTCCTGGATGCCTTTTTATTGTGTTTACCTTCAGAAAAAGCAACATTTGATCATGTGTTGAGAAGCTGCATGTTGCCTTGTAAACTCAGAAATTATTTTCAGGTGTATTCTGTGGGCAGTTTTTTCTCTTAGAAAATTAAGAGGCCTCTGTTGCAAACACCCAGATATAAGGTATTTATGGAGACCTCCTCATTTTGCTTCTTGGAAACACAAAAGCCCCTTCTGCCTGCTCACATTGGTGGGCCTGAAGCAGTGATTTGAAAAAGAATTGCATGTCTGTAGCACAGCACATCAGACAGATGAGGGCACATTTACTAAAGGAGGACAGGAACATCACTGAGCCTGCTCCCATCACCTGCAGGCATAGCTGTGTGTGCCAGTGAGATTTTCCTCTGTTTTCCTTTAGTTCATCTTCCAAAGGGCCACAGCTCCCTTACAGAGGGACAATGTGGAAGGGCAGTGGATGTTTCTGTAAGTCAGAAGTGAAGGTGGAAACAAGGAGCATTGGTAGCATATGTATCATAAAACTGTCTGAACAGGAATGGAGCTTGGTACTTGCTGTTCCTGGAGGTGAAAATATTGCAAGTAGAAGGAAGAAATCTCAACACATGGAAACATCTGCTGTAAAGAGGCACTGGAGAAACACCTTTGTGTTAATGTGGGAGGTGCAGGAGCCCCCAGTGCAGCAGCCCTGCACATGAAATGACACCAGAGTCCTGTGGCCACCCCTTGCCTTGGGACTCATGGCACAGCTCTGCAGAACACTTGGATGCCAGGAGAAGGGTTATCCCTTGGGCAAAATTAACTGGCTGCCAGAGCAGTGCAAACACAGGGAGGCTTGGATGGGCTTTTAGTCCAAAACTGGCCTCACCAGTTTCATCCTTTTCCTTCCATGGTATTCCTTCCTCATCTTCACTTTCAGGTTCTGAGAGTTCTGCATCACAAACCTACATCCCATAAGAGGAGAGAACTGTGGGTTTTCTGAGCCCAAAAAAGCTGTGACTTTTTCGTTTAATGTCAGGGGTTATTTTCTAGCTGGCAAAATTTATAAGCTGTTCCCAAGATCCGGGGATGCAGATTCAATAAAGGCAGACAAAAGATTTGAGGTTATGTTCTTCAGAGGGGAGCCTCTTTTGTTTGGGTGGTTTGTTTTTACTCAAAGGGCATTTTTAATTTGTTCCTCAGTTAGCTGTTTCCAAATATATTTGCCTTTGCCATCTTCCTCTTTCCCTGCCTTTCTGGTTCTGATTTTCACAGCCATTAGTAAATACATCACCAGTGGGATCTCCTCTCTAGGATTTATGTTTGGAGTTTAAAATTAATTTCATCCCAGAAAAGAGGATGAAGAGAAAAACTGCAAGAAAAGGAGAAAAATATAATAAAATAATAAGTAAGAGAGAAATCAGAGATATTTTGATGAGACTGAAGAGTATCCTTGATTTATTGGGAGAGGCCTGATGCCACAGACTGACTTTGAGTCACAGTGTTTAAAAAAATGTTGTTCTCAATTTGTTAATTGAAATATAGAGAAGATAAAAAAATTAAAACCCATATTAGACTGACTAGTAAAACTATATTCCAGCATGACACAAAAATTGCATATGAATGAAATTGTTGATGTTTGCCAGAAGCAAGGTTGCTCACACAAACTACTGGGACATCCTGTAATTGTCTAGTGAAATTCAACTCCAAATTGCCAGAGCTCTGTGCAGACAGGCTGGCACGTGTTTAAATTTGCCTCCTAGCAGTATAGTTTGCATTAGCATTTCCCAGGCACACATAGACATTAACTTACATGGCTCAAGGAAGTTTAAATAGTTAAAAATTCAGGTAAACCAGCTCAGGTGCTGTATGACAAGAGCTGGAGGCTGGATGAGGGGCCACTGCTCCCCATCACCTCCAACTCCTTCTTTTCTCCCTCTTGTAGGTATGGCAGCTGGGTCATTTGCATGACCATGTCCTGGTGAAGCCATTCATTAAGTAAATGCACTTTAATGTATTTATTTATTCATTATTTAGTGTATTTATTTAGTGTTAACATAGTAAACGAGCCTTTGCTAAGTTAGTTCACTTAGGCTAAACCAGCTCTAAGAATCCCCCATACAAAAAGCTGAGTACTGCACAGGGAAACAGCCAGATCTGGAGATGCAGGAGATGGCAACGTGCTCAGGCAGCAAAACTGCAGCCAGAAGAGACTGTGTGATCACAGCTTTCTGCCCTGGGGCAGGAAGGGCTTGTCCTTGCCCAAACTCCTGATTTTCCTTGCCCAAACTCCTTATTTCCATCAATATAAGTGAGCGCTGAAAAGCTGTAAACTTTCCATCCAGTCATTCCCAGTTTATTGCATCAGGAGGGAATAAACATCATACATTTTCTACATTAGATCTACCCTGAGCTGAGCAGGATTTATTTTATTTAGACCACACATTGTGTGGCGTATTTATAAAGCAGAGTGCTCTGAAACAGAGTTGTGCTCGGGGAGGTCTCAGCTGAGCCGTTTATTGAACACACTTTGGCGAGCTGGTGAACGTCAGTCAAATCTGGAAGTGGCACAGGACGCTGGTCAAGAGGATGGAAAATGGGGTAGGAAAGCTGGGGTAGAGTGGGAAGGAGCCTGGGAGTGCTGTTAAAGTCTGAGCTGCCCTGCAAATTGTAGGACAGCATCTTCCCAGCATCCCCCTGGCACGCCATGAGTCACTGCCGAGGCTCCACACTGAGTTATCACCATTTAGAGTGGCATTTCCTTTCAGACTGCACAAAGCAAAGGAGCCATATTAGTAAATTTATTGAGTATTTCATTAGATCAATATGGAGTATGATTTAGGAGCCTCTGCCCAGGCTCTTTAAATCTATTTAATCAAACCAATTAATAAAAAAAATCTAGAAAGTTGAAACATATCCTGTAAGGTGCATCATAAATATACTCCCTTACTTAGGCTTTTGATCTCAGCCAGGTAATTAACGGCTTTGGTTAAGTTCAAGTCATTCCCTCATGGCTGCTCGTGGTCATAAAACCCTGGGGCTATGCATAGCTCATGGATTTATTATGTTTTTTCCAGTTGCAAAAGCTTTTCTAGCTCTGTTTCCCTTTTCCCTCCCCTCCTTTAATTCCAGCCATGTAGACTTCTGTGGCTCCCCATCCCAGTTACAACTGCAGTGCTTTGTGCAACAACAGGATGGAAAGCAGGGCTCTTTTCTCTTCTCCCAGCTTTTGGGAGAAGACTGAAGTCTGGATATCCCAACAGTTTTATTGGGATAATCCTCCTCAGTGAGGCATCAGCTTCACTTCAGGAGAGATGAGACAAACCCAGCAGGACAAGGACCTTCTTCTTCCTTCCATATCCAAAAGCAACGAGGTGGGAATATATTTCTCTGTGGAGTAAAGAGGCTCAATTCTTCAGCTAAAAATCTCTCAGCTGTTTAGACAAGAATGGAGGAAGCTGGAGGGAGACAAGAGTTGTGTCCATCACAGCAGGGATGCATAATAAGCTGAAGAGAGAGGAAGATTGTGAACACATTTCTTCCCAGAGTCTTTAAAGTCAAGATAGCAGCTTTATCTTACTTTACAATCAAGGAAATCCGGGCTCTGGGGGAGAGAGACAAGGGACAGATGAATGGGTTTCCTCTAAGCACATGTAATATATATCAGAGTCTGAAGAACATTGGTCATAACTCTTGGACAGTGCCCCAGAACAAAATAAATAATGAGGAGTGCTGGGCTCACCTCAGGGGCTGCTTGGAACAGGAGAGCTGAGCCTGGATTCACTGCAGACAGGGAGTTCCCCTTTTCTTTCTGCTCACAGTAGGCATCTGGTTTTACCTGAACAGTTATGGGAGGTAGGGGAAAATAACAAAACAACTGACCCACTTTTTTAACACAACTCCCAAGAAAAACAACATATCTTTCCTAATTAAGGCCTGCTTAACTTTCCACAGGTATCTGAACATCACAGGAAATATCCTGATGTGTTCCAGGTGATGAAAATCCTACATAAAATGCCAAAGGTCCTCCTTCTACTCAGGATGAGGTTTGTTTGGTAAAATAGTCTAAGAGAAGTATGGAGCACTGTGGGAGAAGTTTACATTTTCTCTGTGTGCTTAGTTCCAGCAAGGACTGGTGTGACAGGAATAAAACTGCTGTGCAGCAGGGAGAGGGAGATGTCCACTGGTTACCCAGCTCTACCAGAAGCCCAGGATGAGTCAGTCTGACCTTTGACTACATAAGTAGGAGTCCACAGATGGACCAAAGCCTCAACATGAACCCTAAAAAAGGGCACAGGTCATAGCCTTGTTTTAGTTTACAGTTTGGGCTTTCCACTGCATGAGCATCCATGTAGCAGTGAAAGGAGCAGAGAGGACCATCCCTTCCTGAGAACATTTACAAGCACAAAGACCCAATCACAAATCCTCTGAAGAAAGCAAAACTCCTTCCAACAACCCCAGCTGGCCTTGGATCCAGCCCTGGGCTCACGCCTGAATGATTCACTGGTGAGGGTTTTTTGGCTACAGCAAAGAAGATGCTGCTCTCAGAGCAGGTTGGGACCCATGCTGATCACACCCTTCTATTTTATTTTCAAGAAGCCATGGGCCAGACAGAATCCATTTACTCTAATATTTGCTCAGCCCTCCTGGAATCAGAGTAAAAGGCATTATTGTATTGCCAGAGGGTTTCTAAGTGGCCAGGCCCCAGAATGGGGCTCTCTCCTGCTAACCCCCTCTGCTTTCCCAGGATTTGGGGTGGCCATGGTCACTGGGCTTTGGATGAGCTGCCACCAGTGAGGTCCCATTCTCACTCAAACCATGATCAGCTACTGGGAGGGGGGGAGGCAAAGGGACTTCTGAAAGCAGGAAAACAAATCCATAGCTAGTAAATTATATATAGCTCTTATCCCACAATTAGTTTGTAATTCTGAAGGACTGCAGACAGTCAGACTCCTGTGTAATAATCCCTGAGATCAGATTCACATTGAATTGAAGGACTTTGAAGAAAGATAGGCAACAAAAATTAGGCCAGGATCTATACCAGTTTACACTAGTAAAAGCTCTGTCCCTAGAAGGGGTTTTAGCAAAAAATGTGAGGCCTTTTCTTCGGTTTTTTATTTGCATAAATTCTCTTCCCCTTTGGATGTTTTCTCTTTCTTAAACCCAGATTCTTCTTCATTACTACTTCAGTGTTGGCCATAGTGGAGTTACTCCTAATTTACACTGTCAGAAAACAGACATCACTGTGGGAGAAAAGATACATATTTCCAGTCTGGATAATTTAAAATAGACATTGAAAACAATGTGTGTTTTATATATCACATCATATATATATGTGTATATAACATTGCAAAATAGGTGGTAGTTGAATTTATCCATTCATCATAAATATTGATTACTTGCATAGTAAGTGATAAATCAAAATGCAGTAATCACTAAATCAAAGATTTATATGAGTAAAGAGCAGCAAAGCAATTAATCAGTTCCCTGTACAGCCAATGATTAATTAGGTTCCAGTCTGAAAGTATAGAGGCTGGTTTACAATTAAGACTATTACAGATAGGCTTTATATATTTTTTTCTTAAACATCCTGTTCTTGAAAAGGAGATAAGTTGACCCCAAACAAACAATGCTCTGAGAAGGATCAGATGATGCAGTTGTGTGTTTACATTCAGGGCTCTCAGTTCCTAGAAGCACAGATCTCAGCAGGAGGAAGCAGCAGAAGTTGCTAAAATCTCATAGTCAGACCCTTCACTCTGCCTGGGCTTGCTCTGCTCCACAGCTTGGAATAGACACCAGCCCCAAAGCAATGGGATTTGGGAGCTAAAGCCATTAGGAAATCTCTTTTGGGGCACCACAGATCCTGGTGGCTGTGTCTGACCAGTGTCTGCTAAAGACCAACACAGACCTGGGGTCCTTCTGACACCCAGGCACAGCAGCTTTGCACAGGCAGGGGGAAAAGCTGCAAACATCACCAGGGGCCCCAGATCTTCCTGTTGCAGAGGAAAATGTGTCCTGGTGAGCCCCAGGGAGCACCAGCTGCAGCACCCCAGCAGTGGGCTCTGGTGACAGGGACAAGGACAGCACCCCCAGCAAGGCACAGCTCTGCACACAAAGTCACAGTGAGTTTATCAGAACTCCCTGATCTAGATCACAGCAGAAATTTTTGGTGTGTTCCCTACCACATGATCCATGCAGGATTCAGGTTTGACTCTCCAGCACTGTTCCAGCCCACTGGAAGCTCTGGAGCTGACATGGGATCAGCTGTGCAGCTCAGCAGAGCTGGCACAAGACAAATATTTGTTCCTAAATTCTCCTACCAGCAAGAGCTTCTCCTTATGCCAGCCAGCTGTTTGGCAAGAGCTGTTTCCTGCTCCTATTCATTGTGATGCCTCAGCCAGGCCAATTCTTGTGCCTGGGAGAGAGCAGCATTAACACCATGTGATGTCTATTTTATCCTTCTCCCTTCTCCCAGAGAGCTGAAGAACAGGCCTGAGAGCTGCTAAAAACCAGAGAAGAGCAGCAGGACATGCTCAAGGTGCCCCCTTAGTTCAGAAGGATGAAGCTCTACCTCATGCAAAATGCTCCTTTTTTGCTTTCTGCAACATAAATCCAGCTGGGTGTTGGCAGTGACCATCACAATCTGCACCACAGCCGTGCCAAGCTGTACCTGTGCCACTGCTCAGACACAGGTGAGCAAGAGTCAGATCTGAAAGGAAACCTCTCAAGGAAGGAAAACCACCTTGTACCAGAGAAACCTGTTTTCTTCCTTGTCTCTTTCTTTTCATTTCACAGGAGTATTTTTTAGGGTGCTGACTGCACCTCCCTTCCCTGAGAGAGGACACGATAGGGATGTGGACACACAGATGTCTCCAAGAACTCTGTGTTTTGACTGAGAGGCTCTAGCTGGAGCCTCCTTCACCCAGACATTGCAAATTACTCTTTTTATATGATGTGCATATCGAAAATGCAGAGGTCATGAGTCTGCAGTGCATCTTCCCAAGGCTCTCCGCATGCCCAGCTAAGCCAGGTGAGAGCTCTGGGGCTGTGTGGGCAGTGACAAGTTCTCATCCAGTTTACTCATCCAGAAAATGCAGTTAAGGGTTACCCAGACAAATCCAGATTTTTTAAAATCCAGTATTTTTTAGGAAAAAGTCCAATCATCATGTTTGACATTTTCAAAATGAAATGTAACAGCTCTGTATTTCAGCTGGAAGGTTTTTTGAGACCAAATTTGCTCAATCTCAGGCTTTTTATATATAAATGTATACCCTTCTTAAAAACAGAACAAAACAACATGTTTTGCATAATTCAAAGTGATAGTTTCCAGAAGAGATGACAGTGGGGAGAGTTATTTTAGAAGAAAACCTGCTTTGTGTTCTCTTAAAATGGTGAGCAAGCTGAAAAATTAATTACACACACATCTCTAAAGCACAAACTGCACGGAGCAGCCTGGGCCCAGACAGAGGTACCTTAGGAGTCCCTCCTGGCCAACAATTGTTTTTTGATCCTGCTTCACCTCTGAATATAAAAACTGGATGAGGGGTGAGAGCATCATGTGGCTAATGGTGGGTGCTCTGCACAGAGGCAGGATCCTTCCTGCAGAGCAGAGCCTGCAAATGCTCTTTTTGACCTCGTTTTGCCTCAGCGCCTGCATTACTCACTCTGAATTTGGCTGTGTCTATCTTGCTCTCAAGCCTCTTGTCTCAACTTATTTGTGTTAAGTGTAGGACACCTGGACAAAATAACCAGAGCAATGCCAAAGCTGTAACCCAACCCTGCATGTTCTGAGAACTGCAGGGATAAAAAAAGGAGCACTTTTTTGGTGGGGAGAGAGGGAGAGAAAAGGGGGAGCTGGGATGAGGAATCAGCTAATTAGCCTCATCTACATTTCAGCTACATGGTTCACAGGTACTAAATCATTCCTGACATATTTGGGTTGCCATTTATTACCAAAATTATTCAATGTGAATTTTGCCATTTAGGACGTGTTAAGAATAATACTTATGTCTTCAGAGTGACTCCAGCTCTGATCCCTTCTGACATTACAACACCAGTGGGCCCCAGTTTAAGTGCAGGCATCCCTGCCCACAGTAGCAGCCCAGGCACACAGCTGGATGCACAGCTGGATGCACAGGACTGCAGCACTGGGTTCACATCGAGAGATCAAAAACCCCACATCTCTACCATCCCTCACAAAGCTACAAATTAATACCTCTGCTCTGATACTCTCAGCTTTCAGTGGAGCGTTCCTGAGATATATCGGAGATTTTGCATGCATAAAGACTTAAAACTTGGTCTTGAAACAGTATAATCACAGTGGAAGCACAGCCCCATGCCAAAGGATACACACAAATATGTGTACACACACATGCTACACATGACTGTGAAAAGGCCTTATATTTTTAGTTAACTCTTCATTGTTCATTAATTAATGGGTTGTCCACATTGTGTTGAGCTGCAGTTCTACCCCACCATAAAAAACCAAAAACCAATACATTAACTCAAACCCACTTAGCAGACAAGTCCTCCTGAGTGGGAGGATTTACAAAGATGAGTGTTTAAGTCATTTCCTTGCAGCCTGTTGCCCTGCTGAGCCTTTTGGTCCTGCTCTCTTGGGATCCCCTCCCAGCTCTTCTATCCTTTTACTCTGCATTTTAAATCCCAGCCCTGTTAAAGCCTCTGATCCTTTCAGGTAAGAGCAGTAACTTGAATTATCACCCCTAAACTCCACGCCAAGTCCTTGTGGATGGCAGCATCACCAATGCAGACTTTAAGACATAGTGGCTAATTTCAAGGAAAATTTGACCCAGAAACCAAGGTCTCTGAGATAAGAAGTTCACACAGGTTTTATAAAAATAGATTCCTGATAAGGGAAACTGCTTTTATTAATGCTTGTTACAGAGAAAATGCTAATAAACTCACATTTTATTAGACATTAGAGAGTCAATGTAGAAAAGAAATGTTGGAATCCCAGCTCATCAGTCCTGTTGTTCATAGAAACAATTTTCTAATCTGGATTTAGTTTGCTCTGGGCCACCAAAGCCAAAGATAACTAAAAAATAACAGTTGCCTGTACATTCTCTTATCAATTAGTTAACAAAGCCCACCCTACATTTGAGGTGATATTCCCCACATTAGTGACAGGCTGAAGATGAATTTTAATGATATATTTTTAGCTGGCCAGCTCCTCTGCCACTGAAAATCAGCATGAGACCACAGGCGCAAAAATTAAAAAAAAAGAAAAAAAAAAGGCAAAGCTGATTTTCACCACTTTAGTCATTATTGTTGAGAATATGTTCATTCCTGTGTCTCTGAGTTTAAAGAGGAAAACAAAAATAGCCTTTTCATTACAAAAAGTCAATGTGGGAGGGGTTATCTGGCAAGATTTTTCCAGTGAATGGGTCTTGCTTTTGCAACTGGCTTCCAACTGAGTCCAAGGCAGTCTGAATTTGACTTTAAGGCAATCTGCTGAGCTACTTTCCCAGGCATTTGAAACAGATGAGATGTAACAGCATTTTTTCCCCTTAGCCAGGGCCAGTTTCCTATCAGAGGTGCAAATTCAGATTTATCTACTACAAGGAGCTTAATAAAAAACACCCTTTCCTCCTCCCCCAGTCAGTGGTTATCATAAACAAATCCCTCAGCAGAAGCTAAAAAGAAGATACTTTGAGGTTAAAAGCAGCCTTTAAAAGAAAATGATGTTGTACATCATCCCAAAATTTAATATGACTTTATGCACAATAGTAATGTGCCTGGTAATGCAAAGATTTTTCTAAAGTAGCTTAATAACAATCCAATATTCTCTTCCTTAAAAAATGAAAATGTATGTCAAAAAAGGATCTAATGTAGCTGCATCTTGTATCCATTGATGGAGAGAGCTGATTTACATAGATAGCATTTAACATACTATCATCATTATCCTATCAGTCTTCTGTCTAATCTGGAAGCCTTGAGACAGAGTTCTCAATGTTCTCTGAGGTAAAAAAATACCAACCAAAATTATGGTAAAGGGGGAGAAAAAAAACCTGTGAGGGACAGATGAATATCAAATCAGATGAGATAAAAATGGGACTTTTTTTAAGCCAGCAAAGAATGAGCTTAAACTGCTGAAAAGTGGATAAAACAAATAATGTTTAAGACTGTAGCATACAATACCACAATGATGAGGGATAAAAGAGAGAATTATGTTAATGGCCGGGCCTGTGGAGGCTGCTCTTAGATTGCTTGTGATGGCTTGAAGGATGCAGATAGATAGTGTGGATCTCTGAAATCCAGGTGGTGTACAATATTCATTTCCTTTCCCTCTTACCCTCTTTTGCATGAATTTAATGCTTGTGGAGAATGTAAACAACTGCAGGAGGCCTTCTACTATGAGCAGGATGGAGCCACATGTAAATCTAGACAAGGTGAGACTGTCTGAAATGAGATTTTGTGCTTCTCTCTATTTGGACCAAGTTTGCATTAAATTGCTCATCGTCAACACAAGTGTGTGGTTATGGCAATATCTCCTACCCCTTGCTCTCTCTTACTTTTAGTCTTTCTTTAAACTCAGCAAACCCACCAGTGTTTGTCCCTTTCCCAGCCCTGGTGTGTGCCCCAGGCTGCAAAGGGTTGCCCCAAACATCCCAAAGTGCCCTGTCCAGAGACACACCCAGGTCTGTAGGTCCATTCACACTGCCCAGCCACGCCACAGGGCTGAGGTTTTTAGAGAGGAAGCAAAGTAACATCACTTCTGTTTGTCCAAAACCCTTTTCTTTTGAAAACAGGGCAACTAAGCAGGTGGCAACTCAGAAAGGCATGTGAGGAGAGCGGGGCAGGGCTCAGGTCAGCAGGTTAGGGCATCAAAAACAGCAGAAGAGAGCCGGCAGCCAAGGAAACTCCCGTGTGAGGTGACATTACGGCCTCGAGGCTGCCTTTGCTGCACTCTGCACCTTTAAACTCTTATTGAGGGGGCTTAACTGCAGCTACATGAGCCAGACCTGCTGCAGGGATGTGTCCAGGAGCCACCCAGACTGCTCTGTCCTCCCTAGGCAGCCCTGTTGTGGGGTGGCATCCCCTCATCCTCTGTGCACAGCCCAGGATGTAGGGCATTTAGCACAGAGCTATGGGAGCTGCAGCATCCCACTAGCATCCCACAGATGTGATGCTCCTGCTCTGGGTGCATGCTGGAGGCATGGCTGGGCAGAGCTTTTCCACCCCTGCCTGTACTGAGCAGGATGAGGTACATGCCTGTGCCTGACCCCACAGCATAAGAGGACACAGATTTTCCTTGGAGTCTTATAGGGGCTGTTATAGCCCAGCCACTGGGTCATCCCACCTCTCCCACCTCTCCTTTGGCTCCTGCCCACTTGTCTGCCTGTTTGAGAGATTGGTTCCCTCAGTCAAAACTCTCATGATACAAGGATGTTGGTGCCCTCTTTGTCTGAGAAGGCATGGCAGGAATTCCTGCAGAGGAAGAGCTCCAAGTGCTGATCCAAATCTGCCTCGAGTGAGCTGGGTTAGACAGATCCAACATCATTTGGATCAGGCTCTTCAGGAGGAAAAACAAGCAACACCTCCAGCAGAAAACAAGGATTTACCTTTGCATCCCATTCATCTCTCCCAGGACCCAAAACTATCTTAGCTCATTGGGGAGCAATGCACAAATTCCCAAGTTATCCCAGAGTGAGTGCAGGGACACGAAGGAAATGGAGCAACCCTCTGGCACTGCCTGTGCCACACATGGCCCCATGTCATGTGGCTGCTCAGCCCTCATTCAGTGCTGCATCTGCCCCTGCATAGAAGCCAGTATGATGCAATATAAAGCCTGGTCTAGTCACTGCACCTCATTATGAGGAAGAATAGAGCAAATTTTCCCCTTACATGGACACGGAGAGCCAAAGCCGTGCTGCTACTGGCAGAGTTCCCCTGTGGTTGCAACTATAGGGCACCCAGCAGGGATTTAATCCTGTTGTAAGCAGCATTATCTTGAGCTCAGATATTTGTTCTGGGCTTCACAGGGTTAGCAGTAGGAATCAGTCCTGCCCCCAAAACCTAGTGGCTTTCAAGGTGGAACGTGATCATTTTATTAAAGGGATTATGCACCATTGTTTGTTTGCAACCACAAAGCAGCGGACTCAGTGACTCGGGAGGTGCCTTCCAGTCTTTTGCTGCTGTGCTGCTAATTGAAAGAAAAGCTGTTGGTTCCCTGTCCTCAACATTTATCATACACAAATCCCTTGGAGATCTTACAGGTTTCCTGGGAGCTCAAGGATCCTGGGACACAAAACCTCTTTTTGGAATTTCTAACTCATATATCTCAGTTTCTAGTTTTTTTCAGAAGTGGAGGGAAAAACTGAGATCATAAAAGACTGAGGTGTGACATTATTTTTCGTAAATACATCTTTCTTTGACTCCTTGATTTTTTCCTTTTCAGGTACATGAAGCCTGATCACCAGAGCTCAGAGCAGCAGACAGTAGGCAAAATGGCAGACATCCAGACTAGGAAGAGTCACTCTCCTCACACCTAACCTAAACCAGGTTTAAAAAACACCTATAGTTCCCTGAAGTGAATTGCCTGGAGCAGATGAGATAAAGGAAATATAAGATGCAGAAGGTGTATCAAATATGTTCCAACCAACCATGGGGTTAAATGGGCTTAATGAAACTCTAAAAATTAAAGTTTTCTTGAGGACAAATAGAAATATATGGATCTTACCACATTTTTGGATGAGTAGGCACTGCTCTGGTGCAGCCTGAGCTATTTACCTTGACTGTGTCCTGAGGGACTGGGAGATAAAAAGCTGGTGGCTACCGTGTCCCCTCCTGCCAGGTGGGCTCATGTGATTTAGAAGCAAGACTGAGGTTGTAGCACAAGACTTTCAGCCCAGGGAAAAAATGATCACATCATCTCACCCTCCAAACAGGGGAGAAATGGAAGGATTTTCCTTTAAAGGAGTTCATCTGAAAGAGATAGAAAATAAATCTTCTTAAATACGATAACTGAGAATGCCCTGATCCTGGAGACAGACATCTAAGCAGATGCAAAAGACTCATTGAAGACAAGCATTAGTGTTTGTAAGATAAAGCCTTTATTGATACTTAAAGTTCCATCAGTTTAACTAAATGTATTTTTAAAACTCATTTAGTGAAAACATGCAAAACCCTTGGGCAGACACTCTAAAATTGTTTTAATGGTTTTAAATTGAATTGGCTTCATGATTCCTTACTAAATTAGACTGTGATAACTTTAAATTGTTCTGCAAGTAGCCACACAGCACTGTGCACAAGAAAAACTGAGCCAAGTTTTCAATGCAATTTCAGTCAAACCACCTTAGATATAAGTATGGAAAAAGCTTTAAACACAGGAGGATCATTAAATAGAGGATGGAGACTCAGCATGTAAACATACTGAACAAACTGAACCTTGTCTGCTGAGACACAGCATTAAACTTCTAAAAACTCATTTATTTGCTTTCTTAATTGTTCTGTACAATTTTTAAGTACTCAGGTGACTACTGGTAAATGCTTTTCTAGAGTAAATCTCTGCAGCTCTCATGCTTATTGGAGTCTGCTGGTTTGACACTCCAGGAGACTTCGCAAGTACTTTTAAACTTTATTTTTTTGGTTCCTCCATGACTTTCTGAGACAGAAAGCAAAGAGGTGACAACAAAATGGCAGCATCCAGAGACAACAGTGACAGCTCCACAGACTATGATACTGAAAGAGTGACAAGTATTTCTAAAGGCTGCTTTGACAACTTATACTGGAGTTTTCCTTTAAGTTACAATCATTCTTCTGAAGCAGTGAAATTGGTGCCTGAAGGATCTGAAAATGAAGAAATAAACTTGTGTAAAGTTGGCAGTATCTCATGGAGCATCAGTTCTATCTATAATGCCCTGTCCTACACCTGCCAAAGTGGCCTCAAGACCCTTTTGCTGTGTCATGTACTGCAGATTATTAATAAAGCTCCTGCTTGTCCCCTGACCACTCCAAGGCAGCCAAGGTGGAAAAGGTGTGGGATGATGTCCTGGGCTGCCTCACTGGTACGTGTCCTGCTCCTTGGTGTCATCCCCAGGCCTTCCCAAGGTCTGATAATGGGACTGTTGTTTCCTTCCCTACTCCAGGCACTCCTGGTTGCTGGGAGGGGTCACTGGATCAGTGTCATTGTCACGAGCAGCTTGAGGTTTGCTCTCTGCTCTCTGTGCACTGCCAGGCTCTGTGGCCACTGGACAAGCCCTCCCCCAGAGCCCAGCAAGGAAGGGAAGGGACCCAAGTCCATGAGGACTGGCTCTGCTGGGATGGCAGTGGCCACCACTGCTGTGTGTGAGTTGTAACTTTCACAGCTGAGATGTTTAAACCAGGGAAATCCAGATTCACACAACTCTCCCAGCAATGCTCCAAGCAGAAAACAGTTTCTTGCTGCACTCTCCATTCAGAATTTAGCCTGAAGTTTCAGCCTAACCCTTGAAATTTGCTTTCACCTGCCTAGTGAAATGATTGCTTGCCTAAATAATTCAGTTGCTGGCAGCTTTATCAGCTGGACACTAGGTTATTATTGTTTAGAGGGCAGCAAATCATTCCATGGGGAAGTGGGAATCATCTGTGAACTGCAAAAGCTGGCAACCAGACAAACACCAAGATGTCAGGGAACTCCTGGGCCTGCTGCACTTGGCTTACACAGTTTGGTCCCTTCCACCAAAAGGCCAACATCCTTAATTTTGTCTTTTCCCTGGAATGGGGAAATTCCTTCTTTTCCAGGCCAATCAACAGAAGCTCACTGAGATTTATGGCTTTGATGAGTGAAATTTTCAGCCTTGAATCTACAGACTGATGCTTTAAATACATTATAGAGATTATCAGCAATGTATCAAGGTGTCTTTGCAGGATGGTATAAACTTCTACTGCACTACTTATTGCCATAAACCATTCTCCCAGGTTTTTATTTATATGCGCATTAGCTCGATATGATTGGATCTGTAGCCAGCCCTGTGGACTGGAATAATTTATATATATCAATAAAGGTCTCCAGCCAGCCACTGGGTGCTCTGAGGGGAACAGTAGTTCCATTTAAAACATTAGGAACTGGAGAAATTGAAAATAACTCTCTATTTAGAAGCCAAGAAGTAAGACAGCAGGCAACAGAGGTCCCAGCACAGCAAGGCTATACTAAAGAGATTGTTAAAATGTCATTTCACTTACATATAAGCCCCAGAAAAAAAAATTAACCCTTTCCCTCCCATACTTGCTGCAAATAATACTTGAAAAGAAAACATATTCTTCAAACCTAAAGTGTTTTAAATAATCTCGGGGGATATGACCATAAAACTTTGAGCGACACATTCAAAGAATTCAGGGGAGTTTACTTGCAAAATTAGTTTTAAAAAAAGACAGAAAATCTCATTACCTTTGCATTTGTTAATGTTAGAGCTGAAATGTAAAAGCAGCAAAAAATCCCTCAGTGGCTGGATTTTACAAGGCACAAAAAGCCTACAGGAAGAAGTGTCATCTTGTCTACCTAAAGCAACCCAACCCAATACTATTAAATTTTAACATTAAAAAGTGTGGGTTTTTTCCTCTAACAAGCAAGGAAAGCACTGCACAATCATCTAGCATAGATCTGTTGAAGGTTTACCTGCCTCCACTGCTCCCAAGTTTCCCATGGTTCATGGACACACTTGGCTGGCAGTCTGGGCTTTAACAGTGTTTATATAGTAAAAATTTCATCTTACAGTGAACTTTAATGACCTGTAACTCAAACCCAGCTTGATCAACTTCCTATAATTTTTTCAAAAATTCTCTTTAACTTTCTGCAAAATATAGCCAGCAGGTCACAAGGAGGATAGGGGAAAACTGTTTGAGTCAGAGAAAAAGCCATATGAAGCTACAGAAGAAAAACAGGCTGTAGGGGCTTATTGCAGGGTGAACTCTGGAGCCACATGATTCACATGTCAGGACAAAAAAGTATGTGGGATTGTGAGAGAGAAAAATTGGCTAAAAAAGGGCCTTGCCCTGCCTTACTGCTCTGTATTTTCTTCACTTTGAACTAGAAAAGCAGTAGGAAAATGCAAGTTCCTTCCCTCCAGCCCAGCCCTTCTTGCAGGGGTGAGGTGCCAATGCTTGATTTTGCTTTCTCAGAACTGACATTTTTTGTGAGGGTCTGGAACAGTGGCATGAAGGATTTGTCTCCTGCAAAGAGAGCCCGTTGGGTTTTCTTTCTCTGTTCTTTACTTCACCTGGGGGAAAAAAATAAGAACCAAAAAAAGGAACCCACCAAATGTGCTGCTAAGCTGGGGAGCAGTCATTTCTATGCATGACTGATGTGACCACATCCCAGAGTGAGCCTTCTCCTCTTCCATCACACCCCCACACCCCAAGAGGGGAAAAAACAAAACTTGTTTAATGCATAACAATGCCATCGTGTGCGGGAGAATTCCTGCCTGGAAGGAAACGTCCCCTCCAGAGCCCCCGCGTGCTGCTCCCAGAGCTTTGAACACTCCTGCTGTCCTTGTGCCCCAGCCAAACTAAATCCATTTCTATTCAAAACTCAGATACTGCCCCACTGTTCCAGGTTTTGTTTTGTTTTTTAAAAGGTTTGTTTCTTACATTGGGTATTTATTTCCAGTGGGTTAATTGATGGCTCATGAGGCTTCACTTTTCCAAGGATATTGCTTTCTGCTCTGGGGAGATAGTGTGGGCTGGTGGACAGAGCCTTTGGGCAGAGTCTGTGGAGACCTGAAGTGGGGTTTGGAGGAGCCCATGCCCTGTAGCCCCTTTTCCCATCCCTTCAGTGAAACCACCCAGCCTCTTTTCCCATCCCTTTAGTGAAACTACCTAACCATCCTGGATTAATGCATGGTCTCAGCTCTCCCACTGAAGGAGAAGTTGCTAATTAATATTGTGAGAATGTTGTATTTAATCCCTCCAACGAGTGGGCCTGAGTTAATATCTGGATCTTGTGTTAGAGACCTCATGCCCTGGAGGAAAGTCATCCTAGGATACATAAGTGGGAGGAAAGAATGATGTGATGATGTAGAGGAAGGATATATGAGAGGAAGAGATGTCAGTGTGACAGGGCAAAGGTGAAAGAAAACTTCATGGAGATGTATCACAGCAGTGGTAGCTCATTAATGTGCAAAGTTTGCACCATCTACTGAGAGTATCCAGCTCTTTAAGACAAGGAAAACTGGGCTGATGCTGTGTGTGAGGTGTCACTGCACTGGCCTTGGTGGCCACAGCCTTTTCTGGGCTGAACATAAGAACAGGACTATCCCTGTTCAGCCAGAACTGTGCCCAGATCCTGGCCAAATCATCAGGTCATGGGCATAGTCCAAACTGGAGTCTCAGAAAAGATTTCTGTGCATCCTGGTATCAATGGTCCTTCATAGTTGTTGATAATTATGGGGTTTTTTCCTGAATAAGTGCATTAGTGCCTCATATTCTCGCTTGGTTGGAACCGCAGGCACACGGCGCTGCAATGGCTGTGTTATTCTAACATTATTAAATGTGCACTCTTCTTTTATTAGGCTTTTTAATAACATTTAAGTTGCACTCCTGGGAATTTTTGCAGAAAGGGAACATTGGCCAGCCTAATTTGTACATGAAAATACCCCATAGGCCAAAGAAACAAGATTCAGATGAATTTCACGTACAGTATGACTATGAATACAACAAGCACTGAAGGAGCTTTGAGGTGTAAAAAAAATGCTTGAATCCCATGTGTTGAGCTCTTGAGGCTGTATCTTGTTTGTGCACATTACTGCTTACACTCCACATGTATTTTTGCTTCTTTAGTAAATGCACACAGGTTTTCTCATTCCATATATAAAAGGCTCCTCGTTACACCCCACAATGGCACAGTGCAGAACGCACTGCCCTTACAGGAGACCCTGCTCTGTATGTCAGCCCTAAACCACTTAATTCCCAGGCCACCAGAAACACAAAGCCCTATGGGACATCCTGGTGAGTTGTCCAAGTGCACTCCCAGCCAGGAAATCCGTGGGTGTAGAGTGATGCTGGAAGAGGAGGCAGATGCTTGTGTCAGGCACTGTGGGGACAGATTCCCCTCTTGGGGAGCTCACCAGCTCAGGCACAAACGGGATCAAAGCTCTGGAGAGGAGCAGGCTGCCAGTGCCAGCTGAAGTCTCTGAAGACAATTCTCTCCTCTTTGCTCTGGCTGACACTGCTGTTAAGGAGCTTTTATCTATAATCAGCTGTTTGTCATCTTCCTTGCTACTTCATTATCCCTTTTGAAAAAGCGTTTTGCAATAATTTTAGAATAGTAAACAAACAAAGTTGTTTTAAAAGGGAGAAAGCTGTGTGTAACCCTTTTCCTTTCCCTGGGAAAATCATAACTTCAACTTAAGTGTTTCAGTTCATCTCTTTCTTGGAAAGCTAGCACATAGAGATCTGACAGAGGGGGCTGCAGGAATTCACAGGAACAGTACTGCATTTTCTTGCTTACAGCTGCCTTTACTGCTGCAGGGTTACTGTTTTCCTACAATACTACACAGTTTGAAAAATTGAGCTGTTAAAAGTGTAAGAATAGAAAATGCAGAGCATTATGTTCAGAACTAAAGCATCTGAAGAGATGTTCCTGTGACAAGAAAGGGATTCTAAGGAATGGAGTTTGGCTTTTGGTTTTGCCAGAAGTTCCCTGACTTAGCTTAGGTGAATCATTGAAATGTCTTTGTTAATTATTCTTTCTTTCTGGTTTGTCTCTTTAGAACCAAATAAATTACTTCTTCCCCATCAGAATTCAGCTATTTTCAAAACAAATGCCTGGATTTTTAAAAGGAAAATTATTCAGATTACTCCTTACTGATGGGAAAATTATAAGTCCCTTCATGTTTGTGGAGCAGTTTTCTCTACATCCAGTCACTTGTACACAGGAACTCAGATCTGGCTGCATATTTGCAGAATTCCCAAAATGCACATTGTCAATGGCAAGAGCACAAAGAAAAGATGGGAGAGATTGGGGCACAGGAGTTGAGGGGATCAGTCCATTTCCAGGGCTGCAACACCCTGTGGGAACCCTGACTCAGCAGTGGGAAACGAGTTGCGTGGTCACGTTTCTCTAAAGCTTGCAGGTTATTCTGTGGTTTCTTTCACATAGAGTTCATGGGAACATTTTGTTCAGTTTCATCACACAAGTTCTCTTTTGCACTTCTCCTGTTTCATTTTGGGCATGAAATGATGAACAGACCCAGAACCTCAAAGAGAAACTCACTGGAAACCACAACATTTCTTTGGTCTTCGTTTTAAATCCAAGAAAATCCACAAAATGCTCACACTTTCTATGAAAAACCATCAGCTGGTTTAAGGAAAGATCTTAATCAAACCTTCCCCTAATTTTAGTGAGGAATTCCTAATTTATGCCAGAGTAAGCAAAGAGGATTCAGGGGAACAGTGCCCAGGAACTACTCAGTGAACTTGGCCTGGGTTTCCTGTTGAGAAAAAAAAAAGAGATTTGAAAGGAAAGGAGTTAGAACAAGATAGTCCCAAAATGGGCTCACTTTCAGGTTGCACAATGGATATTTTGAACAATTTCAGTCACCGTCCATTTTCCCTTGAGCAATTTATCTGCATCTCCACAAACCATCGTGGGTGCAGGAACATCCACGGGGAAATGCAGGTCCAGACTCAACAGAGATGTGTACAAGGGATACAAATACTGGGCTTGGCTTGTGGATATTCTTTCAGTATTTTGCTTTTGTGTTGTCACTGGAAACACAAGTACCAGAGATCTGAAATGGTATTTGCTGTGTTCTGTGGTCACACAGAATTCACACAGAATCACTGGGTTGGAAGAGACCTCAACTAAACCTTGGCACCAAGTTCCACATCCAGGCTTCTTTTAAACACATCCAGGGATGGTCCTCCAGCACATCCCTGGGATGCAGGGGGAGAGACAAGCCAGTGGCTCTCCTGGGGAGCAGTGGTGGAGCTGGTTTTATCAGCACTTGGGAAGTGGTTGCAGTGTCTGACAATGGTGCTGATATATGAAACACATGTGAGAGCTGTGCAGTGCACATGTGGCCTGGTTTACACATTGCCTTGTCATTTTCTCTTTCCTGCAAGACAAATGCAAGGAGGGTGATAGATTTTTCAGAGGCTGGGAAATTATTTTTGTGTTTTGCAATTCTGTTTTAGCTGGTGGCCAGACTGGCACAGAGTTGAGTGTTTGTACCACACGTAGCACACTCCTAAATAACCCCGGTGTCAGACAGTGACGCTCGCAGCATTAGTCCCAATCTTTCTATATATAGTGACTTATTGAAAAGGTCTTACTTCAAAATTGCTGCTGCTGCAAAATCCCTGTTGCTGAGTAATATGACCCATGATATTTTATATTTACTAGAGCAGATCTATCTCATCCCTGCTCCATTTGATACTGCAACAAGAGATATGTGTAAAGAGTTAGTCACTGTGACTCACATAACCTCAGTCTCTATAAAGGAGCTGTGTTTCATGCTTTTTGTCTTCTTTTATTTTCATAGAAAGAAAAAAAATCAGTTCTAAGTGAATCAAGAGTAAAAAGAGGAGATGGTAGTAATCAGTTCCACCTAATAATTGATCAAACTGTGAGGAATGCTGATCAACTCCAGATGTTGCATTCCAGCCTCAAAATGTGATCATCAGTTCAGAATTCCCATCTGGTTTGTCTGACACCAATGACAGAAGAAGTATTCCAAGAAACTCTAAAATAATATGTGGGTTTGGGGAGAATCTCTTTCAGCTTAGACCAATCTATTTGCCAGTAGGATGTGGTAGTTCCCTTCTGTGAGTCTCCTTTGGCTGTTCCCAAGTGACTGGTCCATGGATGGTATCTGGCAGAAATCCACCCACTTTTGGAGATATCCTTTTGGATCACCCTGACTTTCAAGGCCAGGGATTTCTGGATGCTGCTCTCTCCAGTTGTTCTGGTGGAGAACTGTTGGTGACACTCTAGTGTTAATATTTTAACTCCCCTCCAAAATCAGCAGCTAATTCAGTTCAGCCATTCTACCCATTTGCCAGATGTCACAGGAAGAAATGACTGCCAGGGACTCATCAGTGCTTTGCATTTGAAACTTTCTTCTTTTTTTTTTTTAATTTCCTTAATTCCCAGAGCTCTGCTTCCCTTATTTACTCACCTACCCCATCCATCCTATAAATCAATCATGCCTCTGGATAGCAAGGTGCCAAATTCAGTTCTCAGCTAGTGATTCACCATTCCCACTGATTTTAACAGAACTTATGAACGTGTTATCCATGGACCAGTCCAGCTCTCACCTAAGTGTCTGCACAAAACTGGTCATTCCTGTGCTGCAGGGAGTTCTTCAGGGAAGGCACTTGCCAGCAGATTTGTTGGATTTCTGTAATCCTGAACCACAAGTGGTCAACACCAAGGTGCAATTTGCCTGCAAGAGGCAGGAGGGGGCCAGCCCCCCTCAAGAAGACACAAGGACAGAGAGGGAAGGCAGCCAAGGGGAAGCCTTGACCACCTGCAGTGGTTGTGTCCTCACAGGGTCCATCTGCACCCCTTAGGAAGCAGATATTTAATTACAGCTTGTAATTATCTAATGACAGCTTGTCCTACCACAACACAGGGCAGCCACCATCAGACCCCCAAACATCCAGGCTCAGCCATCCCAGACAGCAGCACCCACATGGAATCTCACTCTCACCTGGAAAGGAGAAACAGGAGGAGGCAAAGAAAAATGTAAAACCTGCAGGAGGCTTAGCTGCTGTCCTTGCAGGAAGAGCACTCCCTGCAGTGCAAATCCAGCCCTGTTCTGGAGAGTGGGGCTGGGAGGGTCCAAAGCATCCCCCAGGAGCATCCTGGGGCTGAGCATGGCAGCAGCACTCACAGCCACCCCACATACATGGCACAAAGTTCCACAGCAACAGGCTTGGTCTAACCAGCCCCGCTACTCACACCCCAGGGAATTATCCAGGGGGACTCAAACTGCCCACTGGAAAAACAGAAGCCAGGCTTGGAAACCAGTTGCATCATGAATGATAATGGTGCTGACAGCTTTAAAAGCTCTCAGGGAGTTTTTAAAGCACAGCTACCCTGCCTGAGAGAACCTTTCACGGGGCAGGAGCGCAGCCGTGCAGGAGGAGCTGAGCTCTGCAGGGAAACGAGGAGCTGCTGCCATGTTGGGCATTTCCTCTGCATTTCCAGAGGAAATTGGTGCTTTCAAGGCGAGGGAAGTCCAAAAAACACAGTGCTCCTCACAGAGTTAGGGCCTTTGGTAGGGACCCCTCTCTCTTGTGCAGAACACCTTGTCTGTGTTTAAGGGCACGGAGACTCCGGCGCTCACCCGTGCTAGATGGGTGGTTAACACACTTAAACACATTTCCTTGCTAAATTCCCTGCAGTACATTAATTTTTACTGATTGCTAATGGCTGCCTGGCTGTCTCTAAGGCAACTGGTCCAGTTATTATTAATTTCCAGGGTAGAAGAACAATAGATGTTCATTTATCAGTTTATAACTGTTTGTTGTTGTTGTTGTTGCAAACTGGTATTTAACGACAAGTCCCACACTGATTCTAGTTTTGGTCATTTCTTGCCATATAGCATCCTAGTGGAGGAAAACCTGGGGCAAGAATAAGTGAAATTGAAGCAGTGCTCAGGAGAAATTTCAGTCTCCTTCAGCAAAAGAATATGAAGTGAATGCGATTTTTCAGCTGTCACTGACCTATTTTAGACCCTCTCTTTGCAAAAAAAAAAAAAATCCCTAGGAAACTTCATTTGCCATAACATGATTTTTTTGGAAGGATCAGTGAAAAAAACCCAAAAAAACAGAAGAGGAAGTTTAAATATAGGGTTCATGAGCTGCTTTTCACTTGATGCAGAAACAGGGACAAGCAGAATAAATGGATTTATATTGGTGCTATGACCATCTCTATTCAGCCCACAAGTCAGTGGGGAGAAAAAGTGACCCAAGCAAAATTAGCATGGCCTTAAATCTTTTCTGACATTCATGACAGGGAATCCCAAAATACATAAACCTAGCTGGCTTTAAATACATTTCCTTGTGTATGCTATAATGGAATTCTGCTGGGGTTTGCAAGCCCTTGATTTGATGTATTTTGGGGGCCAAAGTCTCTGCTGGCAAAATTGTTTTGTGGCACTGGATTTACTCACAAAGACAATTCAGTCTGGTGTGTTAAAGGCCTGGTTATGAGATCATAATCACATGATAGATTAAATTACCCCACAATACCATTTCTTGCCTCGGAAGGGAGATCTAAAGGAACAATTTCCAATGGAAGTAGATGTATTTGACAATTTTTGGTGTCACAAAATTCACTGGTAGTGTAAGTTTATTTAAGACTATTTAACTATAAATCATTTGCATGTTTGTTTTAATAACTATGTATTGTCATGTCAGCTGAGAGGCACAGATTAGTATAGAGTGTGCAATATCATACAGAGCAGAAATATTTTAGCACAGCCATTCTATCAGGCTGTAGCATTTACCAGCCCCTGAGTAGATGCTCAATCTCCTACTCACACATAATTTTTGTGAATTTGCAGAGGCTTCATTGTTTCAGGGTGGGTGCAGGAAACACTGGGTGACTAGGTGTAAAACTGTGGTAGCAGCAAAGTAGGGGTTTTTATTTTCAGGTGTTTCTGTTTATTTCCTTTCTTTCTTTTTTTTATGTGACATTATAGAAAGAAAACAGTAGTTTACAGGCAATGGGAATGGCTACTTGCACCTGCTGATGCACACTTGAAATAACAGTTCTGCCTGAAATATCTGTACTCTTAAATTTTTATTATGTTTCAAGATCAAAGTAAAAATTTAGAAAACTTTGCAAATTGCTTTATAGTCTTCAGTTTTTAACAAGAGCTAGTCACATTTCTTAAAATCACAAAATTCCAATCTTTCATTTATGAGAAAACTTTTACTTCTAAGGCTCTTTTTTTTAGACTTACCAATTCCTCTCTGTGCTTCCTGTGCTCTGTACTTCTGTGTATTTATTATAAAATGGAGTTTCTTTGTAAAATGCTTTGAAGAGGAAGAATTAAATATGTTATATGGGAAACTACTATCATTAACATTGATTTACTAGACCATTTTGAGAATACTGTGGTTGAATTTACATATTTAACTGCAATCTCAGCCTTATTCACAAAGTTCTTCAATGTGAATAACTTTGAACTGAGAGTTAATGACTTGAGTAAGTTCTGTACCAAGAAGACACCCAGGTGAGAGTTACAGATATAAAAGAGTTTTAAATTATGGGGTATTTTGGGCTTCCTTTGAAAAAAGATATAACAGCACAGAGAATAAATTAGCAATTTCTATTTGAAATCAATCGAACCATTTGCATGACACCAGTGCAAGGTTCAGTCAAGCTGTTTCTATAGCTGAGAGCTTGTTTTAGTATCAGTGAAATAGTCAGGGGATTCCAGGAGTAAAAAGTGCTAATAGATAAAAAGTGCTACCCCTCAGCACAACTGCTACAAATCAGGTGGTGGTGGCTGAACCCAAGAGTACAGAACTGGAGCAATGTATCATCCTGAGTTCATCCACAAGCATGGACACCCCAAAAATCACTGCAAGCCTATTGCAAATTGTCTGATTGTATCACTCAGGTTTGCACTATGTCAGCTGAGTGAGGAGTCAGCCAGTCAGGAAACAGAAATGACACCATGCCAATTATTAAACTAACAAAACATAGATTTGCCACAAATTATCCATGAGCTATTCAAAAAGGTAAGCCCCTTCCTCATACAATTTCACAGAATGACAGAATGTCCTGAGCTGGAAGGAACCCATAGAACATCCAGGAGGGCTCCTTAATCATTGTTATAATATCCATTATCCCCCAGTGTGCTACCTTCTGCTGTGCTGGTTTTAATCTATTTCATATCTGGGTGCTTGGAGGATGAAAACTATTCGTCCCTACTAATACATCATGCCAAGGGCTGGAAGTTTTGATTAATTTAAGAATGTCCAACCAGCCAACATGGGCAGTTCTGGGGGTCTAGGCTGTTTTCCAGACTTTCTGACAAGTGAGCTCTTCCCTGTCCCATGATTGCCTCTTCCAGTGGTGGAGGGATCCTCATACCTCTTACCTCCCATCTCATCACCTTCTGAAGAAGCAGCCCCCTGCAATTTCCAAAGCTCTCTAGAGAGTTAATCTCTCAGCCATGCTTAAAAATAAACTTTTCAGTCTGCAGTCCCATGGGAAATACGTCATTAGGGAAGGCGGGGAGTGAAAGGAATTAAATCATTGACACTATTAGCTCAAGTGGCCACTGCAGCTGGTCCAGTAAATGCCAAGGCAGGCAAAGCTCAGTCATTTTCCCTCACACACATTGTGTATAGTGGAACGAGAGTGTCTGCAGATTTATTAGCTTGTATATAACACTAAATTGATGAAAACATCCTCTAGGCAACTTCATCTGCTTTCCACTTGCCATGTTCCCATGACAGTGACAACTTGTTGTGTTACAGCTGACCTGTCAGCCTCTGCTACTCCCTGTTCATTGGGGGCTGTCACTGGATGTGTATGAAGGGGAGGTGAGCAGAATACAGCAGGCAGTTACACACACATCCCTCCCAACCTATGCGCTGAAAAACTGGCAAAGCTGACATTGGAGAGGTTATTGCTGGACCTTCACACAGATTCATCTGATATGTAAGTCTGTTCTGACAATGAACGGTATTGCTGCAAATATTTTCACTTAGCCATAAATAATCAAATTCCTCAAGAAATAGCAGCTCTGGGTGTTTTCTGCTTTTGCAAATAAGTGGTGAAAGGGGAATTCATTAGATCCTCTTTTCCAGCTAAAACGGTGACCAGTACAAATCAGGTATCAGGCAAGGAGTGCTCCATTGTTACTGCAGATGTGTCAATCCCTGGAAACAAAAGAATCCGCACCCGTCTAGGAACAAGCTCCCGGTTAGTTAGCAATTCAGAATGACTTCCAAAAGCAATCCCTTAGTCTCCAATGATATCTGTCTGACAACTACTTAATCTTGGCAAGAGCTGTGTTAAACCAGCCTGTCATCATTGCTACCTCTCAGGTGTAGCTTGAAAAGGGAGAGAGAAAGAGAGAGATCTATGAGTTTCAATCACTTAGAAGAAATTATAACTTTTTTGAAGCCTGTATGCAGATAGCATTTCCCATATTGAATGGAAGATGACAGTTCCCATATAGACAGAATGGTACAATGCAAAATGCCAGCTTCCAGGTGATTCTATCCCATCTCCGAGGCTGTCGGGAGCTTTCAAATTAATGTTGAAATAATTGTCACTTGTGAATACCTGCCAGTGTAACCAAGTCGGGTATTTAAAAAAAAATCCCAATTGATCAGCCTCACAAAATGTTCTGAATACTTAAGGAAAAAGTTTCACTGAGGTGTGACGCTGTTCCATATTCATTTTAGCAGAAGGATTTTTTTTTTAAGAACAGAAGCAATAATGAAAGTATTTGTTTCTTCATTGAAGCAGTGTTAATACCATCACTGACTCTTTGATTGTTTAAAATTTTATAACAAAAGAAGCAAATAAAAATTAGCTAATGCTTGAACCTCTTGCTACTAGTCATTTGCAATAAATCTTGATGCTCTTCTCTCTCTCTGTCTCATTGCTATAAAAATTTCCACTTCACTGAAGTTCTCTTTTATCTCTGCACATCCTTACAGGGGTTTTATTGGGGTTAACAGTTTTTCTAGGTCCTATTTCTGCAAATTCTAAAGTGTTCTTGGTGTCAAACCTAATGAAGAGCAGTGATAGATCCACTGTGTCACTCCAGTCCCATCCTTAGCATTTCATAATAAATGACAGGATGGGAAAACTACATTCTCTATTCGTGGAACACATGCAGCAACAGCATTGCACATTTCCCCTATATTGACTTGCCAATGTACCTACAGGAAAGAAGAAAGGAAATCAGTGTCTGTGCAGCCTGAGAGCACTCGCAGCTCCCAGTGAAACCACTGCTCAGTACTTGGCAGGTTTGAAATTTTGACATTCCTTCTCAACCTCTTGCAGGTAGCAGGTTTCAGTATTCACCAAGCACACCTGAATACCCAGTACATTGCAACTGATTGTATCCTACTCTTTCAGAGACATCTCTTACCTTTTTGCTCTTTGTCTTCACCATTTTTCAGAGGGCTAAATGAACCTGCTGCATTTGAAATCTGCAGCCAGTGCTGAGTTCAGCAGAGACCATCCAGAGAGGCTGTTCATGTAGGCAGGACACTGGACCAGTGCTCTGGGACCTGTGCTGGCCCTCACCTGATGCCAGGAACAGCCTGAGATCCCAACACACAACTGCCAACCCTTCGGACACCTGGTCCTTGATTCCTGGAGCAATCACCTCACTGATAAAGCAGCGCATTTCATCAAGGGCAACCAACTTTTCTTTCTTCTGGAAAGTGAGCCTTCAGCTGGGGGAGTTTCAGTGAGCCATGACTCAAATCACTGGGTACCACCATGCAGAGCCCCTGTGCTAAATCACAACACAGGCTGAGACTGTCCATCCATAGAAATTATCTTGGAGCCTCACAGTTCTCTACTAAAGTTTCTTCTATCTCTCTTTACTTCCTACAAGCCAGACACCTAAATTCCATTTTCTAAACTGATAAAATGAATTCTCTGTTAAGAACCTCTGTGCTTCAACTTATGAGGTCTTCTGAAATTAATTTTCAGCCACTTAATATTTACAGTAATTTAACTATCTCTTCTCCATCTTATTAGATCTTGTTAACAAGTACCTAAAGTTATTCTTTTTCCTTAAACAGCTCTTAGAACTTGGGCAACATTAGGATTTCTGCATTATGAAGCAAACTGTATCCATTCTACACTTGTACCTGAATAAATTAAATCATTGCGATTCTTGTGTATATGTGAATATGGAGAGAGACAACAACATCAGCCAACAGAGATTTATGTAGGAAATTTGTGTGAAGTCTGTCTGTGTGCACAGCCCTATGCATTTACACAATTAATACATATTGTATTTATTGGCTATATGTGCCTGCATGTTTCTCTTCCTGTGCAGCTAAAAACCCTGACAGTGATGTTCAGAGACAAAAACAGAGAAACATTCCAAATTTCAATTTCAGCCCGTATATCTCCAAATTTTGGAGTCACCTTTGCCAAGGGATGAATGCATGCCTAAAAACTTTTCCCTTGGAAGCTCTACCCCACAAACTCCCTAACACTGTAATGACAAAGGCAGGAGCTCTTTTCCCAGGCCTTTGCTGAATTATTCCAGCAGATTAAAATATATATGTATATATTTATGCCGACAAGAAGGAGGGAAAGTGCAACTTCTAGTCAATGCCTAAATTTCCTGCCTCCAAAGCCCAGCTGGAGAGCAGGAGTTATAACAGAAAACAGCAGCACAATTAGCTGGAGTTCTGTAGCTGTCTGCAGCAGACTGCTTGCTCCTGTCTCTCTATAGGTGGTCTCCCAGTTCATCAGTTCATAAATAAGTAATTTGAAATGTGTTCCTGGGGGAAATTTTCCTCCTTCTCTCCTGAACAGACTGTACTCATCAGTTTTCCTGTTCTCCAGGTACCTGGCGTTCTCATTTATAATGGCCAGAGGAACTATGCTGTTCTAATTCTTGCTTCATTACATTTCCTAATGCTTGTTTTCAGCAGCTTCACAACTCCACATTTCTTTATATATTGATAAAAAAAACTCTTTGCATATATTATTTATTGGCACTTTCATGTTAGCTTTGCTGCTGATTTAAATGGAATATTTTTACATACAAAGTAAGACTGTGAAGTTGGTTTCAGGTCTGAGGTTTAGATATTTTGATTTAAATTATGTGAGGGGAGGAAAAAAAATTCAGCAAGAGAGATCATTGTCACTGGCTATTTCCCTCCCCTCCTCATCACAGAATCTCCAGACAGATAGACAGCACATACCAATGCTTCCACAGAAGGGAACATTTTGTACTTTAGAGAAAAACATAAACACCAAATCAAAAGCTTAAGGACCCAGTTTACAAAGGTCTTAGGTAGTCAAGGATGCAGGAGGATATACAAAAAACTTGGCAAGTAAGTGCTTAATCCTAATGAACAGCAAAGGGTATCAGGCACCCAATTTACTTAACTCATTTGAAAATACCTGTAAGTGCTGATTGGTGTCGATGCCCTCGATGAGGAGCAGGGTCCATTGCATGTAAGAAAAAACATGACTTATCCACTGGTGGGAAGGATAATGATGTTAATATAAGTGCTAATGTAATACAAAGCAGCCTGAACCCAGGAAAGGGAGTAGGAAACAGCCAGGTTAAACATTTTGGAAGTTTTGTGGGATAAACTGATTATGTGATAACAACAAGCCTCATCACCTCTGCGAGTGGATGTCACACCCCTGTGACCCCACAGCCCCACCTGGGAGCGTCCAGCAGGAGCCAGCCATGGCACTGCCAGTGCAAAATGGGGTGCAGGGGTGCCAGCACTGGCACAGGAGCCAAAATGTTTCCTGGAGATGCAGCACTGGGGGTCCTGAGCTCCAAGTCACTTTCGGAGTGCTGAAGACCAAGACTTCAAGGCTTGGTTGCCGACGACAGGCAGAGATTTGAGCCACTGCACAAACTGCCCTGCTCTTTAACAGCCACCAACAAGTGCCTCAACAAAACTCAGTGTGTGCATCTGACTTTAGCTTTTCATTCCTCTGTAGAACAAAAGGGAAGTGTTGCAACCTCTAAAGCCTCGGTGAGATGGAATTGCTGCTCCCCAGGAAGTCCAGATTAGGTGCTGACAAACCCTGGAGTGGAATTAGGGATGCAAAGCAAGAGTGTGTCTCTATATTGCCTGGAATTACTGTGATTTTATATTGCTCTTTTTGGACTTAATCAAAGACACCCATTGACTGCATGGATGATCGATCAGGTTTTGCTTTTTGCCATATTACTCTAATCAATGGCTCTAATATATTACACAGAACAGTTCACCGAATGACAGATTTAGAAGCATCTATCTTTTCCCTTAAGAAATTACACTGAAAACACCTAATGAAGAAGCACTTATTATTGCTTCTAGCTAGGCCCAAATGTTGCTCTTAATTAAATCAGTGAAAATTCAGAATTGGGCCGTTGAGTTCAATAATTGGCTTGAGAATGCCAGTTATAATTTTGATTTTCATGTATTTAAGAAGCAGATGAAAACTTACATGGAAAATATTTATTTTATATAAGTGAACACTTACCATTTTCTTTTAATTCTTTGATATATCAGTTGAAATTAATTCTATTACTGGACTGTTGGTTGGTTACTGAACAGTTTGTTTTTAAAGAAGTATGAAAAATATTTTAACTTTTAAAAATAGAAGGGCTGCTATGTAAACTAACTGAGCAGACCTAAATAGCAAGTCCATTTTTTTTTTTATGAAAGACATCAACATCTAGTTAGGCAAGCTGAATTCTAGTCCTTTCTCTACTCTAGTAGATAAAAATTATATCACAGTCAATGTAGAGCCAAGCTCAAATCATCAGGCACTGCAAATCAGGTCCTCAGATCTGATCAGCTTTGCTTGAAAAAATAGAATTCAAAATATTTAGAATCCTTTTGTGCTTTTATTTAAGGCTGCTCTAAGATTGACCAGAGTTCTTCCACCTGCCAGGATATTTTTTCTCCTTTGCCACTAAAGCAGGTACATGATGCCTGGAGCCAGAATTTTAAAAACAGGGTAGTATTTGATATCCATGTTACTTTGATATCCACAGTCATGGATTATACAAAATTACAAAACATTAATAATAAAAAAAAAAAATAAAAAACAAAGACAAGAATTGATGGCAATTGGCATTTTCCAAGAGTCATTAAAATTATTCAGTGAGAGGTGAAGGGGGAATACCTTGTAAACCTTCTGAAAAAAAAAAAAAAAACCTGTCATAATTAAAATCATCTTATTTTCTTCTGGGATTTTCTTTGGTGGGAAGGGAATTCTGTCACCCAAATGGTGCTGAATTTCTGTTAGCCTTAATTATCTGCTGGTTGCCTGCATAGCTCAGCAGTCCTAGCTGGGACTAGGTATTTCAAAAAAGCTCCCTACCTATGTCAGCTCTTGCAATGAAGTTCATGCCATTGGATCCCACCTAAACTTTGAAAAAATATTATTCTTTATAGGTACAGGAAAAAAAGAAATTTGTTGTTTCTTCTGAAGGCTGAACGAGCAAAAAAACAAAAAAAAACAAACTGAGAGAAAAGGCTGGAAAGAAATGTTTTTAGCAAACTACTTGTAAAATGAAATCAAAACATCTTTCAGAGGCTTTCCTTGAAAGGGAAGTGGCTGGAGGAGGGGGGAGCAGGAGGCAGCCAGGCCCCAGCAAAGCTCAGATTCTTTATTCTGTGACAGGCAGGGCTCTGCTGCACCTCTCACTTGGGCTACTCCTCTTCAAGTTCCAGTAGCCCCCAAATGACAGCAGCTCAACATGGGCACTCAGGGTGCTGGCAGGGACAGAGGCAGAGCAAAGCTGGCAGCTGACAAATCTTGTGGATGGGTGGAGCAGAGAGAGGGGCATTGGCTGCACCCTCGCACATCTCCATCCTCATGCTGCAGCTCCATGTGCCCCTCACTCCCTCTCACCATAATATTCCAGGCAGGGAAGACACCAAACAGGCTCCTTGGCTCCAGGAGTGCCTTATCTGAAGTCCTCCTCAAAAGAGATGAGCCTATTTGCATTTTCCCACTGAAGCATGGAGGGATGTTTCTCGTTACATTATTCTGTGTGCTCAGGTTTGCCCCAGGCCTGCTCGTAGGCTGCAAGAGCTCTGAAAACACCTGTATCCTTCCCACTTAACTGCACGCTTCACACAGATCTTTTTGGAGGCTTTCAAAAGACATAGACTAATATTTTGCCATGCTCACATGGATTTTTTTCCTATGAGATTGCTGAAAACAGAAATAAACCACTTGATTCCTACTTCCTCCCCTTCCTTGGATTGCTCTTTTATCTGTAAAAGCTTTCCTCTAGGTTAGGCTTTGGATGAGCATCTTCCTCCACAGGAAAAAAAAACCCAAAACAACCAAACCTTTGGAAATGCACCGTAATTCAAGGACCTGTCACATACCTGAATGAAAGATTCAAGGGTACTTTTCTATTGGAAAAGACGTGGCACATTCCTTGTTAGAAAATTCAAAATCCATTAAGCCATCTCTCCTATGGATTTATTCTCTCTGTTGAAAACATCCTGAAAATTTATTACAGCACAGAAAGCTACTACTTCAAAAATGGTTCAAGGCAGCTTCCCTTTGTGTGGGGCTGTTCCCTGCTACAAAGGTTGGAGAGATTGCTGGGACTTGATCCAAATTTTACTGAAGTCAAGGCAAGGATCCTTACACGAGTCCATGTGCAACCGTCCTGGGCCGGGTGGAGGAGAAGCTTTTCTGTCTACAAGAAATTGCACAAAAAATTCTGCCTGGATGAGAATAAACCTGGCAGAAACACTTCAGAGGACCTGAGTTTAAAGATCAGTGGCTGCAATAATAAGTGGTGCCTATGGAAAAAGCTGTGTGCTGTCCCCACACTGCAGGAAGTTGATGGATGCACTGCCTCTCCCTGTGTCTGGGAGGCTCCCAGCCTTCCCTGTGACTCAGTTTCCCCATTGTGGAAAACTGTGAGGCCAAGCCTCCACCAAAGGCACAGTGTGAGGGCTCCTGGAGCACATCAGTGCCGCACACTGTGGTGAATATTATTATTTGCTCTTGGACTTAATTACACAGTATGTGTACACGATTGTGCATATGCACATGTGGTTACCTTGGTGACAGCTTTATCCTGATATGAAGTGGCCATAAGAAAACACCATAGGGGATTGGCAGGAATAAGGGCAAGAGACAAATTATTCCCATCAGGATCAGCTACCGAGAACCCGATGCCAAGTTACATAACAGGGAGCAAAAAGTCAATGTTCCATCCCCACGTTTTCTTGGTAGAACACAAATGTCCCTAAGTCTTCCCTCTCCCATCATCTTTTAGTGTCTTTTCATTAAGGATAGAGTGAGGATTTTTCTAATGCACTCAGTAATTTCCCACTCTCTCTCCTAAAGGATGATTTCATGTGTAACTGGCAGGAGATGAAATTTTAGCAGATTGAATCTCTCTCTCTCTCTCCTCTGCGCGCGCATACACGCACATTCTTTCAGTCCCCAGATAGAAACTGTAATTCCCCTATATAAAAATGGGGGAAAAACATTTTTTTTTCCTCCTTTTCAAATGTATAACATAGTTGTGAAGGCTAATTATAAAATAATGTTTATACCTTGGAGACCAAGACAGGAGGTTACGAAAATGCTTTAAAAGTCCCAGTGCTGCAATAGAAGAATTTCATTAACTGAAACAAAGCAGAGCTGGTGAAAGTTTGAAAAACAAAGTATGCAAAACATTAAAAAAACAAAGCCAAATCTATTTACTGGTCTGGTACATATCAAACTTTCAAGGTTCACAGTGATTCCTTCACATTCCTGAGTGAAAAATGCAATTAAGAGGTTCACTTTTGTTCCTAAAATCTTGGCTTTGAAATGGCTTTTTCCCTTCAAGCCTGGAGGACATGCAGTGCTGACTGGTGCCCAAAGAGGTTTAAGTGCTGCTATCCCACACATAACCCTGCAGGATGAGATCTGTGTAACCCAAGCTGTACAGAGAGTGCCTGCACCAGGAGATGATCTGCTAGCACCAGTTTGGGATACAGATGTGCTGGGAGCCAATTCTCTCGCTGCACAGGACAAGTTGGCACTGCATGATTGTCCAAAGGACCTGTGAAGAGGAGGTGAACCCTGACAGATGTGGTCTTTACTTCAGAGTAAAATGGGCTCACAGCAGTGTCCCACCAAGGAGAAAGTCACGTTTTATAATTGCTATATTGCTCACTGCAGTGAGCTCTGCCTGCCCAGGCCTGCAATTTCACAGCTGCAATTTGCTGCCTGCATCCTCCAAAAGTAGCAAATAAGAGCAGAACCAGCAGCATCTGGCCTGACCCTCATCCTTCTGCATCCAGGCCCCGAGCACAGTTAGGCTCTTACTTCTGGGACCCTGAGCTCTTCCTTTCCCTCCTCTACAGCACATTCCCAAGGTCCAGTGCATCCCTTGGAAGGAGCATTCCTAGTAAGGGACTGCTGGGTTTTGGGGTATCTGCCCCTGCTGTTCATTGTGACAAGGTCTGTCCCATGCAGGTAAAATTTGAGCTTTCTTACCTCAAGCTGAGGACAGCCCATGGCTGGGATCACTGAACTCCAAGATGCACAGTTTTTGTCAAGGAAAAGTTGTGCTTAATGCCTTACACTGTCACGATCTTCCTACTTGCCCATGAACCTCTCAGTTCCCATCTGTAAAATGGGGAAAATAACACTTCCCTAACTCCCAGGGGAGCTATGAAGGTGGAAAGCACTGGCATTTGGAAGGGTTGCAGCTGGAGTCTCCCAGATAGCTACAGGATGGGCTATAACTGCAGTGATAGATGTGTGTATACACACACACAGTTCTAAAAGTGCTCAAGAGCATAAATCTGGTTTGAAATCTTGCCCTCGCCTCTGAGGTCTCTGACTACTGATTCCACCTAAGAATAAGTGTTAGTAAAAGATGTCAGATCCCGAGCCAAGGCAGTCTAAAAGTATTTAACTTCTTGCATATCAGAGAATTCATTTTATTTTGGCTCACTAAGGACAGCCTTTTTGACAAATATATCAAACTCCTTCCTCCTGCTAATCACAAGGGGCAGGGCGACCCATTAAAGGAGTAAGATGTTCATGCATGTGACAAGCATGGTCGTTTAATGAAACACAACTAACAAAGCTTCACAATCTCTGCCATAAAAGTGGCTCTGAATTTTTAACTGAGACTTCAAGGAGACAAAAATCACGTTCTTAATGCTAAATATAGCCCCACAAATGCTGAAAGTTTTGCACAAAGAAAGCAGGCTGCACATTTTCAAAGGCACGTTATTTTTTTTGTACCTTTTTTTCCCTGATGAGTGAAATAGGATTTCACAGAGCTTGCTGAATGTTTGTTTGAGGTATTCTTCTTTAATGAGGAAATTCAAAATTTTCCAGGGAAACATTTTTCCTGAATTTCAATTGATCCAACTCACAAAACTGAAGAAAACTGCTTTGCAAAAACTGAAACCAAAATTTAAAGAAAACTGAAGCTTACACAAAGTTCCTAAACCTTATGCTTTTAGCACCTAAGGAAAGACTCTATGGGTAATAAAATATAAAGCAAATTGAAAAAAAAAAGCATGTTGTTGGGGGCAGAACCTTCCCATTCTTATTAAAAGAACTCTTAAATTCTTCAAGATTTTTATACTTTTGTGTGGTATTGTTTGAGTAACAATTTGAGTCTGTTTGTATTTTATTGAGGCCACTTGACCTTTCCCAGGCCTATAGAGTTTTGCTCTCTGTTTCTGAAGAGAGAATACAGACCCCAGGCAGTATCACACTCACAATCAAGCACTTTGATTTAAATAAAAAGAAAAAAATGCTTTAAATTTGAACATCTCGTGGTGGGATCTGTGTCACACAAACAAGGAGAATTCTGTCCTGGAGCAAACTTGCTTCCTGAGCAAACTTGTTTTTCCTCCTCTTTAAGTAGCCTGGGAGGTTTATGCTGAACTGACAGCAGTTTTACATCCAGGCAGCTTCATTAAAACCTTTGGATCTATTTCTAATTATTTCCTTTGAATTTCTCGAGAGGACAGTCAGCCCCTCACTTGGGTTTTTTTAAATGTCTTTGTTTATTTGCTTTGTATATTTTCCTCTCTGCCGGAAAATGGAATAGAAAAGAAACAAGAGAATTGTCCATTTGAGAATGTGGCTCTGGAGTTACAGTTCCTCCGAGGGCTTGCATTGGAGTCCCATAAAACTCAAGGTGGGTTCACAGGCTACTGGAAAATTTACTTACAGGCATGAATAGCACAAACAGAATACACCAAATCTGAGTCTTTTGCCCTCTTTTCATATTAAAAGAACAATTGAAGGAGAAATTAAAATGACAGTGAAGGGAATAAAAATTAGGATGATATATAAAATTATGTCAGAAAAATCTCTTTCTCCTCTAGTTTGACACCATTCTTTCAGACCAGACCAAGAGATCAATTCTTACTGATTCAAGGGAAGACAACAGTTCCTCTTGTGAGGAAAAAGGGAGATTTTCCTTGGACGTGTTTATGGTTTCTCCTGCAACGAGCTGAGCACAGTTTCTATCACCCTGAGATGGGTTAGTGCTCTGTCACTAACCTGCAGTCCCCTTGCTAATTAAAGCCTCTCATTTCTGATCCACCCCCTGAGCTGCTCCCAGGCTGGCAGAAGAATAAGAGACAATTTGATTTCATTATGGAGGAAGCACATTTGGAGGGTTGGGCTTTGTTTGCTTGGAAAAGAGGCACCAGAGGAAGGGAGGATGGGTGATTGACAGCTGTCAGCCACAGGTTTGGCTCACATTTGCACTTCCCTCCTGCTCCCCATGTCTAAGTGCACCCACAGAGCCAGGACTGGGAATCTGTGAAGGTTTCACTGCCTCAAAAAATCTTCTTGGGTTGTGTGTCACATCAAATCCAGATTACAACACAACCGGGGCTTGAAGACTGCCCCGTGGTTGATTATTTGCTGATATTTTCTATTTAGTTTAAAACAACATACTGATTGTATCAGCCATAAAGCTTTATGGAGGTTAGTTTATTCCCCCCTTCAAATGGACTGTTCTCCTCTCTGTCATAAAGTTAATTTTATAGTCTTTGTTCATTTTCCTAATCTGCAAATTACATCCTCCTGTACTCTGATTACTTACTATTGGAAAAACAGACCTTCTATATTTCCCCTCTGCTTCCAGTTTGAATATTCTTTGTATTATCTTGATGACCTTAATCTCTTTTTCCCCCCCACTGGCCTTTCAAGGAAGCAGAAAATGCACCAGCAACACTAAGTGTGTTGGCCAGAAAAAACACTCTCAGCTCCTGCTCCGAGTCCATCTGACTCCCATCTCCTTTTTCTTCCTTTTTTTCTTTTCTCTTTTTTTTTCCTCCCCTCCTCCTCCAACAGCAAATAGTGTGGGAAGAAATGGAACTCTGGCAGGGAGGATTTGGCATCCTTGTAGAAATCCTTCATTTCCTATTGGAAAAGAAGGCAGTTTAATATATTGGGAACAAGGTATAAATATGCCAGAAACTGACTATTGAACATGTTGCAACAAACAGGTCATTTTCTGTTTAAAGACACATTCATTTTGCAAGCAGTGTGTTGAGGCACATGCTCATGTTTTACTTTGAATGGCCAAACCCCTGCACTGGGAACAAGAGGAGTCTGATGGAAATTCCTGCCTGGGCACCACTGAAGTCCTGCTTCAACTGCAAAAATAAGGCACAGGCAGGTTTCCAAGTGCTCCATGGATGAGCATCCCTAGATGTAACTGTGAAATGTACTGGCAAGTCTGGAGAAGGAAGCCCTGAGGGAGACAAAACAAAAGTGTCATCCCGTCCCAAACCCAAGTTCTTTATCACTGTGGGATATTGTCTACCTGTGGTTTTAAACTTTTTCTCATTGCTCATCTCTAAAAATATGGCTGCACGTGAACTGACTGTAAACTTGATTTTCTTGATTTGCTTTTGCAAATATCTCTGAAAGTTTCTATGAATGCCATGGGATTCAATGGATTGTGGTTTAAACATCACAGTACAGCATCCATCCTCTGCATCAGATGTGGCCACTATTTATTTATAGGCTACAAAGCAGGGAAATCAAACCACACACATTATTGTCAAAATGCTGGACCCTGGTCACCTGGTCACCGTCCTCCTTCTGGGTGGAGCATCCCTGAGCATCTCCTGTGAAGTTCCAAATATTCCAATAAACATTGTCAATTGATGGAGACACCCCCAGTCTCTCTGTTGGGACTACTGGAGCCTTAAGTGAGATTTCTAACCCCAGTTCCTAGCCAGGGGAAGTTCCCTGGGAGAGGCCAGCCCAGGACATGGGGCACAGCAGTTCCCAACAGCCTGTTGAGAAGTTCCTGAAAGCAGGCTCTTCCTCCTGGAGGATGCAAGAGCTAAAAACTGTGCACTCCTCAGGTGAGAATTCATCTGCTTCCCTGCTCTCTGTGTTCCCTCACTCAGCTCCTGCTGCCACTTTGCCAGTCTCCCTCCAGCTGCATTTCCCACTCTGCCTACATCCACCTCTGCTCTTCCCTCTGTGTTCCTTCCCTTGCCCAGCCTCCCTGGCCCTGCCTCTGCTCCCAGCTCAGCCTCACCTCCCTTCAGCTCATTCATCTCACTCTTTCCTGCCCTAATCCCCTCTGTTCTCTCCCTTTACCTCTCCATCCCATTTCCATCCTTTTCTTCCCCTGGCTCCAGTTTTCTTTTCTTTTTTTTTCCCCAACTTTCTTTTAATTTTAAAACCTTCTCAGAGGTCCTGTCTGTTTCTCTCCCTCTTTACCTTCCACTTCCCCTGTCTCTCCAGCCTCCTCACCTCTTTGCCAGTGTAATGCTGAGGGAGTTGCTCACAATCCCACTTTTCCAAGCAGTTTTCTACTGCTCATGTGGCCCTCACTTGCAAACAGCAGCTCCAGCCGGAAAAAATAAGACTCCAATTAATTCTAACAGCCAACTTTTTGCTTAAAAACCTTACATTATTTCACATTAAAGACCAGCAGCCACTTTCTGCCTGCAAAGTACCCAGTGCCAGGACCACATTTATAGGAGGACCTGTGGAAGGAAGGGGTTTGCGATTTTTTTTTTTTTACCACTAGTAAACACAGAGATACGGGGATTGTTTCATTTCAAATGCATGTGCAAATTCTCCAGGGCGCAGCTCGGGGGCCGGAGCAGGAATGGGGCTTTATTTGTAAGCTGTTAGTCTTGGCAACTCCGCAAAATGTTTTCCCCCAAATGTATTTTACACTCATAATTACTGCATGGTGGGTTTATATCAAATCCCTATAACTTCAGATGTGTGACACAATCTATTAAAACCTATACATAATTCAGCGGCACGTTTGGGGGCGGGGGTGGCTGCGGGAGCGGGGCCGGGGCCGCTCCGGCGGGGCCGTTCCTGGGCTGCCAGCGCCATCTATAGCCGGGCTCGGCCGCCCCCGAGCCCCCGCTGCCACCGCGCTGCTTTCGGTCCGCCCTGCCCCGCTCACCGGGGCTCTCCGGGAGGCTGAGGCTGCCCTGAGCATCACCCGGCTCACCCCCGCATCCCTTATCCCCGCATCTCGCATCCCCACATCCCGCATCCCTCATCCCGCATCCCTCATCCCGCATCCTCCCATCCCACATCCCTCATTCCGCATCCCTGCATCCCAGCCCGTGTCACATCCTGTGTCCCAGCTCGGCTCCAGCACCCGCAGCCCTGACTGAGATGTTTCCTTCAGGACAGATGTCTCTCATGTTTGTTTTCTTTTTCTTGTTGTTGCTGCCTCCCCAAGTGGCCTTAGGTGAGCAGGAGCCACCAGACCAATCCGAGCTGGGGCCATCTGGTTCAGGAGCTTGTTGTGACCAGTGCCCAGCATAAGATGGAGAAAAGGGAGGCTAAGAAATGCCAGAGTGAGCATTTATTAGAAGGGGGAAAAAACTTCTTGATTTTGTGCAATATTTTCCTTGGTTTCCATTGTCCAGCAAACAAGTTGTGCCCTCCACAAGAACAAGGTGATAGGATGACTTGACAGTAATTTCAAACAAGAGCTGAGCTGACCGTGGGGAGGATGGAGAGGTGCTGGGTTCTTTGCTGAATAGGTGGGTGTTGGATTGGGCCCAGTATTAATTCAACTGAGTATTTTGCAATCCAGACAAATGTTGAAGAGAATATGGTGGGAGGGAAGGAGAATTTCACCACAAGAAAGCTCAGGCCTCCTCAGGGTGAAGAACCTGCTACACTTGGAAAAGAGCTACCAGAGCTCTGAAGGCATTCAAAATACTGAATTGCTGTTTTGCAAAGACTTTCCTCAAAAATTAGAACTATGCTTAAAAGAAAAAAACAAGCATGAAACAATGGTACAGGTGTTGCCACTCCTTTCACACTTGGGCTCTTTTTCTCTGCCACTCCTGCCAAGAGGGAAGGTGCTACCTCAGTGATGGTACCTCAGAGATGGTACCTAAGCATTGCAGGGAGAAGGATGTGGAAGTAGCTCTGACAGATCACAGAACTGGAATATTCTGAGTTGGAAGGAACCCACAGGGATCATTGAGTCCAGCTCTTAGGTAAATGGCCATACAGGGATCAAACCCACAACCTGGAGCAGAGAAGTTAGCAGGCCTGACCTCCCTGGCTGCAGGGAGCTTTATCAGGGGGGCTGTTTCCAAGCCAAGTATTAGCCCCAAAGACAGTCAACTCTAACATACTTCCTTGCATCATTCCTCACCTTAAATGAAGGAGTTTGGGTAAAGTTGAGGAGGCCAGCCCCCTTTTCCAAGGGTGTTAGGACAATACTGTGGTGGAAGGGATGGGCTACCCACCTTGTGACAGAGTATCTTTACCTGACTCCACTCTAAACCAGGTTACCCAACCAGTTCATTTCACAGTCTGAAGGGCCAAACACAACATTTCATCACTGCTTGTCACACAAGAGAGACATCCCATCTTTTACACCTCACTGAAGACAGCTGAAGCTCACGCTAAGCCTTGTGTGCACACTCAACAGCACTGGATGAAAAGACCTTTCCAAAATCCATCTTGACCCCTGTAAACTCAAAATTTTGTAGCAAACTGAAAACTCACATTTGCTTCTTCCCTGTTCTCTCCTTGAAGAACCCCAGGTCAAAGCCCCCCGCTGCAAGAGGGGCTCTGAAGGTGTCACCATCAGCTTTGGAAATAAAACACACTCAGTGTTTCTTTCCTAACTGAGATGCCAGCCGACCTCTTGTCTCATGTAACATAAAACTTTCACACTTCAACTTCTCTGGGTTTCTTAAAGTAACACTTGGAAACACAAACCAGTCAACACTTCAGGGAGCCAGGGCGCTTGGCTGAGGCTCTGCCCTGCTGCTAAGCCAGAGCTGCACAGCAGGAGCCAGAGGACCAGACAACAGAGACTTGGGAAAAATGCAGGTAAGAGCTCCTTGCTAGGCAATAGAATCCACTGGCCATTTCTGCTTCCCCCAGACTCCTTTCAGGTCGTCATAGTCAGGATTTTCACCTCCTCTACACCTCCTATTCCTGTCCAACATTTTGCCTGTCCCTTTCCTCAGCTGCCTTCTGAAGATAAACCTAAAATGCCTCAGTGACAACACTGGCAGAGCTGCATCTGACATTTGCTGAGCAGAGAGAATATAACTGGAGAAGATCTTGGAAAGTGAGTGTCCTCACATGCAGTACGTGCTCACAGGAGAAATGAGACTGAGCTCCAGCTTATCTGGGCTCTGGCCAAAGCACCATTGCCACAGAACTGAACCATGACAGGTTCCTTTGCAGTGTGGAAATTGCCAACCACATTTAATTCTGGAGGAAACAGGACTGAAAACATTGATTGCTCTGCATTTCTGTTTCCTGGCATTTTCCAATACATTTCACAGGCTGTGTTCCTGGTGTTTAAAAGTGTGATAAAGCCATATGCTCAGTGGGAAGAGATTCCTTTGCCCTTCCTACAGCGAGGGATTGCTCTTGAGGGGCAGCTGGGGCCGCTCTGTCTCTCCAGGCTGGGGTGGGGTTTGTGGATCACAGGGCAGGGAGTGGTGGCCAGCTCAGGGAGCTGCCATCAGCACACACTCACAGTGTGCACAGCAGGGACTGAATATTGATTCCTAGTGAGTATTGCATCACCAAGCTCCTTTTTGCTTTTCCCATTGTCCCACAAAGCCTGAACTGCAGCTTAAATCCAGAATGCCCCTTATTGGCATTTTTTGCTGCAGTGAAAGTGCAGTTTTGTTCTGAAAAGGAGCTCTAGGAATAGTATTATTGGGTTCCACATTTACTGTATCTCAGTGACTTCCCAGAAAATTGCCTTAGCCTGCACATAAAGCAGTCTCTCTTTAGTTGCAAATTAAACCTGAGATCTAAAAGGGACTTTGGATTCTGTTGCCATCAGGAATAAAGACTCTACAACTGCAGCTTTGCTAATTGTTCTCTCAATTACTGCAAATTAATTTGCTCATATTTATTTATTGCTGTGCTATCAAAATTGAACTCAGAGCTATGCAACACCCCAATAACCACAGCTTTGCTGTGGAATTTGCAGCTTTCCTTTGGTTTGCTCAAACACAGGTCTGTCTGCTGATCCTGCAAGGGAGGCAAGGGAGGTCAGGGTCTAATCCAGCATCCACCAGACTGGCACGAATGAGTGTTGGATCTGACCTCTGGCAGGTTTTGAAGGAAGTGTTAGATTTAACAAAGTTGGGAGGTTTTTTTCTTTGTTTGTTTTGTTTTGTTTTCTTGGGTTTTTTGTCCCTGAGATCCCATTATTTTAAACGGGGAAAAATCAAATTTACAAGCAACGTCCCTTAGCGAAAAGATCTTCTTTCTTTTTACTGTAATTAGGCAAGCCCTGCCAGGTGAACTCAGGTGAGCAGTATATAAACCCAGTTAATATAATAACAACACATGTGATTGTGTGTAATGTGGCAGGCAATTGTACGCTAAACAGGAGCATTACTGGTCACTGCACATGATAACTCACTGTGACACCTCTTATTTCCCACTGTACAGAAAGAAAGAAAACAGAATAATATCCTTCCCTGCAGCTCCCCGTATTTTACAAAAAGCTTGTCATTAAAGAAGTGTAATTTTCTATTCCAATCTCGACAGAAGGTTCTTTTGCATAAAATATTCTCCTGCTCTCTGCCCTTTATTCCCTAGGGCTTGGCTCCCAAAAGACATTAGTCCCCTTTAGAACAACCTCCAGAGGAACGAAGCGCTCCAATTCACCTAAAATTCAGGGATATCAAGTCTGACAGCTCCACATGCTGAACTCCTGGTCGAAAATGCCCTCTGCTTTTCAGATTCCCAACAGCTGAACTCTTCATTGAGCAATTCGAGTTGTTTGCATATTAGAAAACAATCAGTATTTGCCAGGTAAAATATCAATATAGATTTCTTTCCACTAAAACCTATGTATTTGTGTATAAATGAATCTGTTACAAAATGTATCAAGCCTGACAAATAAACATTTTATTATGTATAGCTGTAATACTGAAGTTATTCATCATCTTGCAGTGAAGAACTGTTTTATAGGAAATATCTAGTCTTTTATGTTTTTATAGAGTGGTTGAAATATTTTGCACAAAATGCTCTTATTAAAAAAAAATCACCTTTTCTCCCTGAAACAAAATTTGCCATTAAAAATTGTTAACCTAATTAACATAATCCATTTTCCTTGGCATTCCCCGTGCCTGTTTCTGCTGATACTGTTGTTAAAGATTTGATCAGAATGATGTTTCAAATTATTTTAAAATTTGTTTTCAAAATCCCATCTTTTCCTTCAGGGAAGTCCTATTAAAAAAAATGAAAGAGAAACTTGAAAAAGGATTCTGGAAAAGGTCTGGAGATTTTTTGGAACATGTTGCAGAAAGATATTTTTTAAAGAGTTGAAGTGTAAAATAAGTATATATTCAGTACTAGAGAGGAGACAATGTACAACTCTTTAAGGTGTTTTCTTAAAATGGTTTGTTTAGTTTTGAGCAGCTTTCTGCATTTCTGTTTCTGGGGAAAGCAAAATTTGTTAGAACTTTTTGGATCCATCATTTAATACTCTATCACCTTTTACAACACCAAAGCTCGGCTGGATTACCACTGCTGAGAAAACACAAACACATTTCTACAATAGATGTGTTTATTTTAGTGCACATTATAGGTGTGCACACAGCAGAGCGTTCCCTGGGAAATGTGTTCCTATAACACATAACTATATAATCTACTCTCTGTAAAGTAATGCTTACTCACAGATAATTGTGTATAGGAGGGATAGAGGTGAAATCCTTCATCTCTGTGCAATTTTGTGAGTGAGGGCTTTGCAAATGGAAGTTCAATAGAGCCACCCTGGCTGGAGCACAGTGCTCACCGGAGCTGCACAATTCTTATCTCGCTGGTGGCTCTCGCAAGGGAAGATATGAAAGTCTCATTCTTTCATAAGAGAGCTGCATGGAATTGAGGATTGTATGGTTCTGGGGAGACTCACTGTATAATATCAGAAATTGCTAGACATTTGAAGACTGAAATGTCTTTCTCCTTTGAGTATTGCATCCTAAGTGCCAGCCAGAAATGATTTATACATGCTCCTCCTTATTATGGACTACACATAATAAGGGCATGATAGAAATCGTATCTGCATAGGTTCAGGCAGTTCCAAGAGATCTGCTGCCAGTTTTGTTCGACAAGACACTCAATCAAGTGAAAAGGTTCAAAATATTTCAGGAGGAACCTCCTGCATTTTTAAGACCCAATGTTTGTATCCACGTAACAGAAATCCTAAATGAGAGCAACATTAGCCTATATTCACTTCAAGTTGCATTTTGCAAAGAGGAAAATATTTTGAGTCTGGCTGCCAGCATCTTAAAATAAATATCTTATTCATTTCATAATTTCAATAAGATCTAACACATTCCTGTTTCTTTTTTCCTTCTTTTGAATAATGTTAAACAGGATAATAATGTGCTGGAAAAAAATCTCAGAACCCTTTTTATATATTATTTTATTAATTGGGCTGAGGCAGTTCCATTATACTCCTTATTGCCTCTACAGTTCTCTTCAAATCCTACTTGATCTTTGAAATGCAGGTCATTTTCCAAAGAAGCAGATGCATAAAGAAAAACAGAGCATTTGTGAGGATTTTATGCAGACAGAAATTATAGTGATGGGAATTGACATTCCTCAGAGTGCATCAGATTTTCCACAGAATGTTCCACTACTCCCATCGAAGCCCAGTTCATCCAAACTTGAGCAATCCCATTGCAGTGAGTAAAACTACTCAAAGGAGTAAAGATTCACAGGACTTGCCTCTGACAGGCAAGGAAGGAGGGTAGATCTTGACTTTAAAAACCCAAAAGCAGCTCAGCCTGAGGGATTGACTTGGCTGTCGCTCATAGAGTTAAACCTCCCCACCACCTCCCACATCTTGAAAATCTATGGACATGCAAGTCATTAGGCTGCTCCTAGAAAAGCTCTTTTTCTGAGACAATATCATGCAGCAAAAACTGAGTCATGTGTAGGCCAAGAGGCTGTGCCAGAGCAAAGCACCGAGGAGTAAAACATTCACTCTTCCAGCACTTACTGCACTGACAGCTTGATAAAGTGGTTCAAGGCATAATGTTCAAACAGAGGGAGAAAAAAAATTAAAAATGTAATAATAAAGTTAAATGTAACTGTTTTAAAGTATAATTCTTTGGAGAGCACAGTTTTATGTTGGGCCGGCATTTGAAGCTGCACTAGTCATTATTAACGGGAAGCACAGATAGAGGAGATTTAAATCACTAAAGTAATAAAATCTGAACGAGGGCTAGCACCTTGAAAGGCTCTTGGAGAGAAGATTGCATACAAATGCAATTAAAACGATGCTTATAAAATACTAAGATGTTAATTGGGTTTAGTCCCAGAAGCCCCAGCAGTACAGTATGTCAGAAGTTAGCTGGTTTGAAGTTTAAAAAGAGTGGTTTAATTTGTACACCTTGTCCTAATTACGAAGCTTTCTGCAGCCTGTGTATCGGCATGGTTTATTGTAGCTTAGAGCTTTGTAAAACAAACACACACCAGTTAATTGGGTTATTGCAATGGAAAATTGGGCTGCAGGACTGAAACCTTCCTTGCTAGTGTTTTTTTACAGCTTGTAATGAATGCTCCAGCAATGTCAGGATAGACTGATTTGTAAGGTGTGCAGTTTACAACTTGGTTATACCGCTGGTCCGAAAAATAGGTGATACAGTGAAAACAAAGACTAGCACGATATAATGTTGCTGAGCTGGTGGGTTGAAGCCCCAGCTGGCTTATTTATACCTTGCAATCCCCCCAAATACTCCAGAAGGTCTGAACTCTGCATTCCCACATTCGAGAAAGGACCATAATAAGGCAGGGAGAGAATACCATGGTTGTTCGGGGAGCCCATGGAGGCTGTGAGCACCTGCTGGGGGTCCTGTGAGGTCGTGTGTTTTTCCTCATAATCAGTAAATAAATACCTAGAATAAGAACAGAGTAATGCAAAGAAAGAGGCAGAATTGCTGTTCAAGATTTGCTCGAGACCACTCATCTTGGAATTCATTTGTGCCATTCAGCTGACACACATTTCTTTGTATGAAGGACACTGTGCAAATGAAAATCCAGCCTCTCCCCTCCTGTCTTGCTTCAGTCCAAACTTCACAGAGCTGGGGATCTCAGAGCACCAAGTCCTTATCCCTCAAATTCATACTAAGAACATAACAAGTTGAATTTCTGAGGTCATTGGACTCACCCTAACAGGGAACATTTAGCAGGAGAAAACCTCCAAACCAAACCCAGCCATCAGCTCAGAGCTGATCACAGAGTGACCCCAACATTTACAGCCGGCTTCAGCTCTGCCATTCAAGGCCAAATCCTAGGAAAAGCCTGAAAAAGCTCCTGCTGCACCAGGAGCTGCTCTTTGTTAGACACTTTGGGACAGATTTCTGCTGAAAGCAGTGAGGTATTCAGGGCCATCTGGGTCTAGACCTGCTCCTCTGCAGGTTGGATCTGTGTCTGTTTGGAGAAATGCAGGAGCACACACTGAGGGAAAGCTGCTGATGCACTGGAAAAGTGGGAGCTCTAATTTCCTGCATTTTTCTCAAAAGTGTGACTGCAACAGAGCCATGGCCAAAGTCTCTGGCAGAAAGGACCTGGAGATACTGTATATACAGGAACAACTCAGGCCACAACAGAACTAATGTAATGCGTGACCAGTCCTGCAGCCACCAGCCCTCAGGACAGGGCAGGAATGTCCCTTCATGATCTCATTTATATGTAATATTTATATCATTATGGGTACATCTGACTGGTTAGGCACTAAAAGACCACTTTAATAAATCTTCAGGTAGCAAACAAGTTGCTGAGAGGGAGGAATAGTCATGCTATTAGAAATGCTAGCTTTTTGTAGCCCAGCTGACATAAGTGGCATCAATACATCACATACATTCTGCAGTCCTGACACACATCAGATAGCTTAGAGATGAGTAATAGGATGTACCTATAAAGAGTCCTTAATACATACAGGAAAGTGAGATAGGGTTTGTGTCATTACCACTGGTGATGTTTGGTGACAAATAGGTGCTTGGAAAATCCATGTGATCACTGGGAATTCCAGGATTCCAGGCAGCCCCTTCCCACCTGTCCCAGTGAGCAGCCTGTCCACACAGCTTTCACTTGCCTGTAAAGGTTGCAAAGTCCTGCATTTCCCCGTCTGGAATAGCTGCCACCCCAACTGCTGCATTTACATGCTGCTTAAGATACATCAGGGCATAATCTCACCTCGTTGAGGAGGGGATTTACATGTACAGCATTTATAGGCAATACACATATAACTCACAGCCCAACACAGAGTGAAAATATAATTATCATAACCATTGCCACATTGCAGGAGGCTTGGGCATTCTGAGGCATAAGTCTAATTAGCTCTAAGCTGCAGAAGATTTGAGCGTGGTGGTTTCTTTTTGACTTACTGCTCAGTGCTTGGTCTGAATATTCAAATCTATTGTTTCTTTTTAAAATAGCTCCTTCATGGCTCACTGTGTCGTGTCAAAACTCCCTTATCTTGGTGACTTTTTGTAGAGGTCCCTGCAGGCGCATTAAGATACATTTTTAGCCTGTTCTGTTGATCTCTCTGTTCTAGCTTCATTGTTTATAAATGACAAAGACCACTGCTGCAATGGTAACATTTTTATTTTTATTCACCAGGATTTGCAAGCAGCGAAGTTACGTAACACTAAAAGGAGACTTACATGCACTATTTCCAGATAAATGCATTTTCTGTGTGCTGAATTCACTTCAAAAGTTTATGATATTTGCAAAAATGGCAGCTCAAGTCCTTTTCACACAGGTCTGCCAGCTTTCATTGTGTGCAGTGTTGCCCAGAGTTGGGAAGAGGCACTCTTGGCTTCCTGTGCAGATGAAGAGAGAGATGCCAGGACACAATTAAGATTATAGGTGGATTGAATGATGTGTAGGAAAGCCTATTTCTATTTATTGAGGTGAGGCATTTTTCCCACCTTGTCCTAGGGACCTAGCTGATGTACCTAGAATGCCCCTTACTAAGTATTGATTTTAGGATGTTAGATCCATAACAATAATGGGGTAAAAGCCCAAGTCTGTAGGAACACCTATTACAGAACAATTTATTTTACAGGATCTCTGAGAACCAAGTGCCTGTAAACTTGGATTTTATAGGAGGCCAAGACTCAAAGTCCTTTTTTAGTTCCGCTCTCTCTACAGAATGAAGGGTTTGCTTGAATAAGAAATAATGAGCAAGATGTTCAAGGTTTAGGCTTTCCTCTACTAAGAGGCACCACAGGATTCCCAGCAGCTGCTGACATCCACTAGCACAGCTCAAGTGGGCTGCACATTATGCCAAGTGCTCCCAATGCCACTTGAACCCTGAAGTGCATCTCCAACAACAAATAATCTGCTGTCTCAAGTGCCTGCAAACAAGCTTAACTCCTGGGCTTGATGGGGGGGATCTTTTTGCTGCTCCTAAGGTTGTATTTTCACATTACAGCCAAGTCAGTTGACTGGAAAGCTCCTGCCAAAAGGGAGATCCCACCACAGTCTCCATCTCCAGCCATGTGCCTCTGTGTGTCCCTTCCCTGGATGTATTCATCACAGGGTCACTTGATAGTTCAGGCATCAGGCTGACTTGTAAAATAAATGTATGTTTTCTGCTGGAGCAATCACTTGAATTGATTCATTCCATAAGGACACCAGCTCCTAAAAGTTTCATCTCTTGGACATTCAGTCATTCCATTAAAAACCGGGAACTTGTGACAAAAATAATTTTAATTTTTTACAAATCTGTTTTGGCCAAAGAGTCGATAGTTGGAAGGAATGTGTTGAGGGAGGACTGAATGGAAAATTCTCAGCAAGCAGCTTCAGTGTGCTGATGACATCTTGTAAACACATTGACAATTTGGAAACTGGAACCATCCATCAAGCCACTGGGCTGCCTTTCTGCTGAGGTTGCCTTCCAAAAGAGGGCACTGCTGACCCCCTCCAGTCCTGCTCCTCTCTCACTCTGAGAATCCCCCTCAGGCCCAGCATGCAAGAGCGATGCTCCTATGGCCAGGATGAATCTCTGGATTCAAAAGTAAACTAGGGCCTCTCCTTTTCCTTCCTGGGAGTGTTGGCCAACTTCATTGCACGGTGTGAACTCCCAGAAAATTCCCCCTGCTGTGGCACCACTGCCATTTCCATCTCAGTCTGGCTCCTCCAGAGGTGCTGCTAGTCCACTTTGTTCCCCTTGCTGTTCTGGGAACAGGAGGTAAGTGTCACGCTCCAACTTGCTGAGGGCTTTGGGAAAGTCATCGTGCTGAAGGAACTGTAGAAGTCTCCTTGGGAATAGCAGCTCATATTTAACCTCCCCTAGATCATGTCAATGTGAGTCTGGAGAGAACAGGTCTTTCATTTTTCTTCCTCGGTAAGCTACCATATGCACCTCATCCCCCACTTAAGCTAAGAGATTGATGGCTAAATTGCTTAACCCTGGTGTTTTTAATTAATTAGATCTACTTCATAGAAGGTTTAATACAGTAGTTTAATTTAGACTTTGCTCAGTGCATGATATAAGATCCAGATTTATTACTATTTTTTATCAATTTTTATTTTTATGTGATTCCATCATATAAAAAGGCTACTGTATGTTATAGACTTTAAAAAGTGATTCCCCGTAGGTATTGTAAAGTACAGGGTGTATTATATGATAGTAGTGTGTTTATAGCTGAATTTTGGTGCATTGTTCAGGAATTCCTTCAAAGATGACTTATAGAAAAGATATTTTATTCGATAAAACAGTAAGAGAATGTACCTGTTCTTTCTAAATATCTTCTTACAGTGCTTTTAGATAATACTAAAGTGTATGGGATAACCATAGCTTTGAGAAACTCAGCACTAAAACAAAAAATACTTTGAATTTTTAGAGAAAAAAAGCACAATAGTTTGTTGGTAGCTTTTTCGTAAAAGACCTGCAGAGCTGTAATCTGGTGAAATTCACCATTACTCTTGGTTAATGAGCAATTTGTTAGTTAACAGATGTTGTTATTAACATGAGAGGTACCTGGCTTATAACAGCAATACTTAATCACAGTGTGGGGTGGCAGAATCATTCATAAGAGCCAGTGCAGTGGCATTGTGGCAACTGTAAGTGTTGCCATGTGGGAACACAAGGTGAAGGGGTCACATATCTATCCTGGTGCACGTGTTTGTGCTTCATTTTGGGGGATTCTATTGCACTTGGCAAAATTGAAGCAAAGTCACTTTAGAAGAAATGCAAGAGAAGACTGCATGGAGATCATTTTAGTCAGAGAGTTTGTTATATTCTTTTATCAGTCATATTCTGTTGTGTAAATCTGGCCCCATGGAAATGTCTAGAAGATCCTAAGGTACTGAGATGACCCAGGAATGGAGGTCACACATGGACCTTACCTATCCAACAGACAAATTGACAAGTCCCTGTTTCTATAATGAGATACTGCCAGAGACTTTCAAAAAACTGGGGGATGTTTCCCTTTTACTCAGCACTCAGTTTCCAGAGCCTGTGCTTTTGGATGATTGGTTTTTGTGGAGAAATCACACAGCTTTGGCCCAGGTTTATTTCCCAGTATTCCAGCTATTAGGAAAGTACTCAAAATCTTTGTCTTCTCTCTTGAATTTTGTTCCAAGGAGACCAGGCAGTTCAATTTTTTTTCAGGAGAAATAACACCAGAATATTGCTCTTATTTTCCCAGAGTGATGAAGAAATACAAGGGCACTTATGACTCTTATGAGGGAAACAGAGCAGAATGAACACACTGAGGGACTCTCACAATGCCTCTCCTGCCCAGCTGCCAACTCGAAGCAGGATCAGGCCATGCTATGAGGAAATCCTACTAAATTAAACCAGCAAAACAAACCTTCTAAACATTAACCTGACTTTCTAGATTAAGAGTTATGTCTGGAAAGTCTCAAGGTTTTTATGCTAAGTTTAAATCCTTCAAAGTTCACAGCCACTCCAAAACACAAACAGTGACCACACTTCATAAGAAAATAATGTCTTGACACCTGCAAACCCATTTAGAAAATTCTACCTAGGAAGACCCTAAAAAAGGAAACTGGGATACTTCATGTCACCAGATTTAAAATCATGAGAGTAGCAAGCAGGCAGGAAGGATTCAGCTACACTTCATGCCTTTTGCTTCCAGTTCACCAAACAGTTCCTCCTTCCTGTAAGTATCTGTCTGACCTGAGCACATCTTCAGCCAGACAACCTTCATTCCTGAGTCAATCCTCTCATTCTTGCACAGGCTGCTCTAAAAATGGCGGCAGCTTAAAGCAGGTTATTGATAAGGTGAAGACATCAGAGCCCCTGGTATCATCAGCACCCAGCAGCACTTCAGCAGCTGCTGCACAACAGATGAGGAGGACTTGGAGAGATTCCCCAGAGGAAAATCATGCAGCTGCCCAATGGTCAGTCCTTCCAGAAAAGAGAGTGCATTCCAAGGATGAAAAAGACCTCCAGATCTTCAAGTTGGCAACCCAAGAGTATCCCTCTGTAAAGTAGGAAGAGTGGGGAAAGAAGTGCAGGTTTTATTTCTGACTCTTTCCTAGGCAGCATCAACTCAAAGGAAGAACCCTCAGTATTTATCATGCAAATGTATTCAGGCAGGGTAGTTGACAATAAAGGCACAATATGTGGTTTGACAAAAAGCTCTATTAGAAGAAGGAAAAAATGCAGGTTAAAAGGTAAGCTTGTGGCTTAGATCCAAATCAGCATATTGACTCAGCTTTACAGATCCCCAGCCCAAAATGAATTCCACACAATAACTAAGCAGTTGCCTTCCAAAGGTGCTAAGCCTATTTGCGCTGTGTTTGTTTTGGAATGGCCAATAAAACAGCTTTAGATGATGTCAAACAGTGCTTAGGCCCATACAGAGGGAGACAGCTGCTCAGATAAATACTCAAGCCCCAAACCATGTTCTGTTTTATAAGTCGTCAAAAGCTCTGAAAATCTGCTTGATACGTAGCTGGGAGCTAATGCGACTTCCTCACACCTGCCAAAGCACTCTGGGCAGGTCAGGAGCAGGCAGTAAACTCCCCCACTGGTCTGAGCTTGTGCTATTATTCCTTCTTAGGAATATTACAGAGCCTTCTATCTTTCTGAATAGCAAACTCCATATGATACAGCAGTGCCCAAGGTCAGGTGCTGCCACATAAAAGTTGCAGAGAGTCACAAGCATTTACCACCAGAGCTGCCCAAAAGCACTTCCCACCAATTTACTTGAGACAAATGCTATTGCCAGACCAACCCCTCACACAGTTCCTTCTCTCTGTGTACACCCTTTTCTCCATTGCTCCCTTTGACCTGTAAATAAATCCCCTCAAACTTGAACTGTGCCTTGAGCCTTGGGTTTTCAGGAAAATGTAAACTGCATTTTAGGTATAATATATGAAAAGCACTGTGTAAGTTCTGAAGAGAGAAACATCCAAGTGGTTCTGGGATGAGAGAAGGCTCCAGTCCTTATCCATGTTACACTGATGTCAGATAGGATTAATTCCATAAAATCCAAGGAGGTAATCAGAGTAAGGAGCTGAAGGTGCTCTGTGGTCCAACATTCAGTCTCAGTGACCATATACAACCCTAAGTGGTTAAGAAAATGCTCCATGTGCCAAGCAAAACACAGGGGGTGCTTTAGAGCCTAAGAGCACTTACATTTCAAATCCTGAGCCTGGGTGTAGAACCAGTCGCTGGCAGAAATAGGAACTCAGAGGGACAAGTCCTGTTGTCCTGTTTATCTTTGCTGTGAATCAGGAAAAGAGAGGGAGGGCAAGGAGCACATTGATGAATTGGTGTTGTGTTTCTGTCAGACAGGGCTGAGCCAGACTAATGCACCACTAGAGCAACATTCTCCTGGGCACAGAAGAAGGAAAAGCTGCCAAGAGATGTTTCAGAAAAAATATCTGTGGGTGGGCTTCCTGCAAATGCTTGATTCCAACACACCAACCTGAGTCCTTCCTTGGAAGACAAAGCTACAATTCTGGGTATCACATACACAATTTTGATCCCATAGTGCCCTGTGTTGCTGGCTAGGAGAGGTGGTTGGTTAATGGAACTCTGTACAGATTCGTGTCCCTGCCTTCGCTTCAGGGGACTTGAACAAATGATTCAAAAAAAAGCCCTGAAGCAGCAAAGTGGAAAAAATCAAAGGAAAAGACCAGTACATCCTTTGTCCATGTGGTCTCTGTTCTATGACTTATCCAAAGTGTGGATCAGAACTTCTAGGATTCCTCAGAGTTACTGAAAACCAACACAGTTCCCTCCTTCTGAAATGTTGATGAGGAGTTGAAACTTTCAGAGAAGGTGAAAATTAAGGCAGATTGTTTGATGGCAATAATGGTTTCTTCAATGCAACATGATCATTTGCTTTTTAGAAAGAGGAGAGAAGGGATAGCATGGCCAACACCAATCAAACCATTCACAATGGCCATAAGAGATGGAGCTGAGGCCTTCAAGTACTACAAAGAAGCCAAGTAGGGTAAGGAGAAAGATGACAAGAACTTGGATACAAGTGCAAAATTATTTCCTTTCCATTCAACATAATAATAGACCTACAGCTGACCTTGAAACTTCCAAAAGGTGCCCTTGTATTGAGGCCTGGAAACAGTGGAAACAGCAGAGGCCTTCTGATCTCTAGGAACTTCACTCACTCACTGAACATTTGAGCTGTCATTTCCAATAAACTTGGCTACAGATGAACCAGAACTTTTTTTTTTTTTAAAAAGGAAAACTATTCATAGTTTGAAAAAAGAATTGTGGGGATTTTTTCCCTTTGTCGTTCCATTTGACGTCCAAAAAGGCTACAATATCCTTGTGGAGTAGAAAGAGAAAGAGATGGAAGGGGAAAAGCAGTAAGAATAATGTTACAATGAAACCACAAGCAACAGAAGAGGAAATGTTAAAGACCCCAAACCCAAAGAGAAAAATCAAGCTAAGAGCATGTCTTTAAAGCAAGTGAGACCCAAATGTGCTTAGGGAAATTAGGCGATTCCCTATACGAGCCACTTTCTCATTTTAAAATGGGCTGATAATGATTAGCAACCAGCATATTAAATGAATGTCGCTTTCTACTATCAAAAGTTTTAACTTGCCTGCACCAGACTTGACTCCTAAACCCAAGCAGTTCAGGAAGGTGACCTGAGATGACAGCAGAGGATGACACGCTATTGACTCCAGTGAAGAAGTAGGAGGAACGATTGTTCCTATCAATTATTGAACAGAAAGAAAAGAAGGACCTGGTGAATAACTAATACATGGAAGGTTCCACCTCTGTGCTCCTCACAGACTTTGATAGCCTGGATTTATAAGAAGAGGAAGTTTTACTCCAGGAAAAACAACCAGAAGTGATAAATGATCAAATGGTTTCTCTTTAATTAAATAGTAATAAAAAACTTCTTTGCTGACAATTTGATGTAAAGCAATGCAATCTTTGGGGTACTAGGCAAATGCTCCCCACATTATTCAGATAGCAGAGCACAGGGTTAGACAGCAATTATACTAAAGACTAAATCCCTGAGTCACTTAAAACCTCCACAAAATGCTTGGTGGCACTGTTAATGTAGCCAGTTAAGAAAATCTTGGCTGATGAATGGGAAGAGAAACAGAACAGCAATAAATTCCTATGTCTACTCTGTAGTCAATAGATTTGGCTTGTACTTTATTCAAGCTGGGTGCTTTTCACCTCGTGCAGAGAAGCAAAGCAAAATTTAGGTTACATTTAAGTTTGTGTGAGCCAAAGCTTTCCAAAGCTTCCTGAACATTCCTTAGTTGTTCCCATGAGTTCTGTACATGGATTTTCAGTTTCAAGCAGAGAAGGATTGCAATTTTTAACTTGTTTCAATCATGCTCCCACTTCCTGTCATTCTGTGCCTACTCTGCATCTTGTATATTGACCTTTCTGATGTAGCAGATATTTACAAGCAGAACTAGCATGCTGAGGCCCTTTAGGTCCCAGAAATAGAAAGAACCTTGTAAGAGGTAGATGCATGCATGAAATGAGATAGCAAATTCTACATCTGATAAAGCTTCCTTGGCTTAGCTGTCTGAAAATCATTACCTGCATCTATTTCTGTAACATGTATTGATCAAAAAAGTGCATATTTCTTACGGGCTCTCAAATCCCAAAGTTTTAGCCAGATATGATCTGAACTGACATGTCTACCAAAATGGTGATATGCTACAAGAAAGGCAAAGAAAAAACCCACCTTTAACTGATCCCTATTAGAATAGAATAAGCAGCAAATAGCACCAAATCCATTTTCTTTAACTCCTAATCCACTTCAAAGAATAGAAGTACAATGACCTCTGCCTAATGACCTCTGTAAGAAAGAAGTGAAAAAAAGACTACTAGGCTTCATTATGATGAGAGTAATTCATAACAAATCCACTGATTCCTGTGGCATTACCTCAGCCTTACACCACTGCATCCAGAACTCCCTCACCATCTGTGGAGCTGCTGCAGGTTTCCTTTGCAGTCTTAGATCCAGATCCCACCATAAATCTCAAGTTTCAGGTGGCTGGAAAGGAGGAAGTTTAGCTTTTCAAGTCTATCATGAGCTGGCAGGAGTAGCTTTTGTAGAAGGCTGTTGATATTTGCATCCATCTCAGATCCACAGAAAACAGTGGCTCCAGCATGGGAAGGTCCAGACCTGTGGATAATTTGTTTGATGGGAGAACTTCTAGCAAAGAATTTTGATCCAGGATTAGAAAGAGAAGAAGTAAAGTCAGGGGACTTGGGATCAGAGGTTTTGCTCTGGCACATCCTCAGTTGTGAATAACCAATGAAGAGTCAGCTTCGATGTTACAAGATTTAATGAAAGAGTTACCATCAAGCTGCAAGGTGCTGAGCACTTCCAGCTCCTTTTACACAGGTTGGGAAGAGGGCAGCTTGCAGGATCAGGCCCTGTGGGTGCCAGAAACACCAAGGGCCCCTTGCAGCTCCTGCACAAGGAGGGAAGATGCTCAGTCACACCAGAAACCAGAGCACAGACACATTAAGGCACTGGCACAGGGATGCCTCACTGAACAGTTGGGGTTTAATAGGCTGGATATTGTCCCAGCATTTGGTATTCATAGATAATAATAGAGATTAGGTTTACTTAATGTATTTGCTATTTAGGCAGATGATTCATGTTAAGCCATCGGCATTCAGTGGCAAACATCATTAGTTGAAATTGTGTGAGAGAAAGGCCCAGGAAGAGGAGCTGCAATCTGGCCTCTATCATAAACAGCTGTGTTTCTAAATCACCAGTTTCGGGTTGTTTCCTGTAGTTGTTGGTATATACTGTACACTGAAAATTAGGCCTCAAAAACACTTATTAAAAATTTATAAAGCTTATGACAGGCTCTTTCAGAAACATAACCCTTAACTAATTCATGTTCACTTACCCTGCAGTTTTCTATTTATAATACTTTACAATTTCTGTGTATTTGTACTATAAATTATTCAGTAACATCAAGGTTTTTATTTTGATGAGAGAATTTTTGATGAATTTGACAGAGTAATTACTTCAAATCCTGTTCTGGATGGCTATGAAAATATTTAATTTTATTTACTCCAATAAATAATTAAAATGTGAGAGTAGCAAGCATACTTGCAGAGCCTTATAGCCTGTGACTTCTGTTTGCTTCTCCCTAATTAAAATAGCAATGTTTATGTGTGCACTGATTTAAAATAATAATAAATTACCAACTGGGAAGGGACATCTAAAGGAGAAGGAAAAAGGCTCTTGTAGCAACAAGCACACTCAAACACAGGAAAAATCTTCTGAAGAAATAGGAAGTTATTGATTCCCCAAGACTGTTAGAGAGGGGCAGTAGCATCTCAAGGTACACATTACAATAATGAAGATTATTCCTTTTGTGGATTCAAAGTCTAAGAAGGGGCAGTCTTTTAGATGCTCCCAGCTGATTCAGCAATATTAAGCTATGCTTAGCTTGAACACAGGAACAATTCCACTTACTTCAAGAACATTCATGCTCAGATTTAAATTAAAGTATCGAAGCTCTGTTCTGGCAGCGGCCTAAATCTTCTGCTAAATAAAAGATTAAAATTATAGTGTCTTTTAACTGTCTCTGAAATAATCCAAAACAAATACTCTTTGGTCCATTGAGGGCAGCTCGGGTCACAATGGTCACTGGTGTGGGCTGCAGTCCTCTATCTCCTCCAAGGAATTTTCATGAGTCAAATCTATTTCTCAGTCTCACATGCAATTTTACAGCTTTCATGTCACAGGGTTCAAAGACAGAAAAACAGAATGTGTAAAAAATTGAGAGAGAAAGAAAGAAAGAAAAGCCTGAACCCTTAGAACCTCTTAACTATTTTACAGGTCACAGACAGACACATATTAAAAATTTCTAATTACATCAAGCATGGAGGTGTATAGCCATTGTCATATAATAACTGGTTAATTACCTCACCAGTTGGCTTCTCTTTAAATTCAAACTTGCTTATTATTGCCAGGTACAATGGTGATTTGGTTACCCCACAGGCTGGTCACTGATGAAACCCAACATTCCTCGACAAACTACTTGTATTTCACAGTGTTGGAGTGAAGTGGAGATGGGACACTGAACAAACAGCTGCAAGGAAAACTTGTTAAAGTTTGTTTTTTTCTAAACTATTTGCATGGGTGAAAGAGGTAAATCCCAGCTGATACTATCTGGCAGTGGAGCATGGAGATTTTTGGTGCTTTAGTCATAGGTAAGAAATGAGTAAGAAATGCGTAAGAGTTGTCAAGCTGTGGCAGAGTCAGAGCCAGTTGTGGGCACTTTGCCAGAACAATGCAAACTGGACAGGTGAGATCTCAATCAGTCCCCCCTGGTGCTCACAGCTCCCCAAAACACCAACAGCTTTGAAACAAATGGGTGGCAACATCAGCAGAGAGGATGTAATCTGAATATTCTCAGGGCTGGCGATCTGAATGGCAAAGCCTTTGGCACCTACCACTACATCCAGTTACTCTGTAACTTTAGCAGGGTCCCCCTATGTATCTGAGACACAAATTCCTTCATCCTCAAGAACATTCCCATGACACAAATAATTTGCAGGCTAAGCACCCCAGGAAGAGATTTTAATCCCAAACACGGGACATGGCACACTGCAAAGGACTCTGGATGCGGTGCTACACCATGGGAACTCACTCACAGCTCCTGTAAAGTTTGGTCACTTTCTCCCTCACTGCAAACACACGCACACACAGACACACATGGACAAAAAACCACCCTGTGATTTCATGGGGAGCTCAGATGTGACTGGAAGTCACAGCAGGTAATAAATCCTTGCTGCTGGAATCAGGTTGGATTGCACGCTGGTGGGTTAATCCAACAGCACACCCTAATAACCTGACTTTCAGCTTGCTGCACAAGCAATTTCTGTGCAATGTGCCATATTTCTGTGGCAGTGCCTCAAGCTGCAAGGAGTAACACGTTCTGTCACAGGCTCTTGTAAACACTCGGGCTGCTCGGCGTGTACCACGCAAGATTCATCTGAGCAGAGACCTAAAATCTTACACCTGACTGTTCTGCTCACTATCAAGCCTAAATAAAGCCTCAATGGCAGAAGCAGGCAGGGAACACAAACCAGTTGTGACTGGTGCTCAGAGCTGAATGCTGAGGAGCAGAAGACAGGGTGGGGTCTCTGGGCTTTTTGTAGACAGTGGAAGCAGCAGCGTTAAGGGATGGTAAAGCCCAGGGAGGTGCTGAACACAAACCAGGCAATGGGAGAGGAGGAATTGGAGCTCGTCCTTCCTGGGACTGAACTCCTGGAGATGGGTTGAGGCACAATGTGATTTTCAGCTGAAGGAGGTCTGGTAGCTAAAAGCAGCACAGGAGGCCTATTCCACTTCTATTCCTGGCCCTCCTATTGATTCGTTTGTAACCTCAGGAGAGTCTTGTCTGGGCCAAAGTGTTCTCAGATTGGAAGCCAAAAGTTAATTTAAGATAATGCAGCTGTCAAATAAGCATTTGGATTTTCAGACATGATAATATCAAAGAATGGCAGAAGAATGCAATAGAATGCACCTCTTTGGTAACATTTTACTTGCACTCCTACAAAGGTATGAATTTATGGAACAGCAGCCTCTGTGA